>NC_064273.1:3013272-3626544 GCF_003254725.2 Canis lupus dingo
AAAAGCCAGATCCTATTAAATGTCAATATATCATAAAGAGATTAATATAAGTTAAATTGATTTTGTAACAAGTCAATAAATTATACAATTATCAATAAAAATCCAAAGAGTTGTAGCAGTAAGTTTTTTCTCCCATATATATAAACACTAATAAAATAACAAGTAGTAAACAAATTTCAGAATTCTATAGTCAATTTAATGTGGAAGTAACTTTCTAGAAGTTATTTTCAGACATCTCCTCCCCACTAATAGTAAAGGATTGAAATCCAGCATTTCTTTCACAATATGTGCTGATTAAATGATCAGGCGTATAGTCTGTTCAGTCACTATAACTATATTTTTGAAATATGTTTACTAGAAATCTGCCCAGTTTCTTATAACCTGATCTATTAATTATTAAGGAGGTCTTCTTCATATCAAAAAAGCTTATATTTTACAACTCTTCCAGAGATTCTTTCTCATTCCAAATAAGTGTGAAATGACCTTTAAGTTTAAATTGTTAATCAACATTATTTCATAATACCTCAGTACAAATGACAACTTTAGAAAACTTCAAAAAATAATATTTAGCAAGCATGCACACACACACACACTCACACACGCATCATAAATCTATTTTTGTTAAAAATCTTTAAGCTTCTAGGTTGTATAATGCACACGCAGGGGGAAAGCATGAACTTTGGAATGAGACAAATCTGGATTATAATCCTTTCATCACCATTTACTAGTTTAAGTAACTTCTGGCTTTTAACTAACTACTATGAGCTGCTATTATTGAAGATACATTATTAACCTCCCTCTTGTTTGGATCTTGGGAAGCTGAATAGAATTCAACGAAAGCATGTAGCACATGGTTTGTCTTATGGCAGTGAAGATATTATAGGTAGGTATAGGATATTATTTATTTATAAATAGTCATATTCACGTGCAAGTGATTTATTTACTATCAAATTGGAGATAAGAAGGTAAAAGTTTAAGAAATGACTAGAATATCAGTCATTTACCACTAAAAGTTGATCAAATAATCAAATTCCTAAAGAGACATTCGTGTATGGAGAGGTGGAAGATGGAGAGGACAGCCTCAGCCTGAATTCTCATTTCACTGATACTTGATTCTCCAACTGCTTTATGGTTTTATTGCATATTCTTGAATCCACAAAGCACTGATCCAAGCTTATGAAAAGCACTCTGGGATCATTTTTCTTTATGGTTCACATGGCAACTTCATTAGGGTTGCCTGGATTTCCCTAGTTATGTGGAGGATTGCCTGGGTTTTCTGGCAAGACTCCTGCTTATGAAAAATGATGTGGAAATGGCTTGAGACTAATACTGCTCTCTAGATATTATTTTGGTCTTTTGTAAAATAGATAAACTAATAGCCAAAATGTATTTTCCTTATGGGAAAAGAAAAATCAAACTATTATTCATTATTACTAGTCATCTTCCAAATTCTAACACTTTGCTAAGCTTTGTGAAGAATTACCAGAGCCTATTAATATTTCTTCTATAGTTTTAAAAATTTTAACAAATTAAAGCTTCATAGCAGGATGTGGGAGTGGAGGACTTATTCCACAAGTATATATAATAGAATCAATGGCCTCAAAAACCTCTGACATCCCCAGGAGAGCTACTTAGGGATGGCAGACTACAATGCAAAGGAACTAAATTATATCTTCAGATTTATACTTATGCTTTTGCTCTAAACTGCAGCTTAGAAAATGAGAAATAAGGATTAATGAGAAGTAATAAATTGTTATAAACATAACCCAAAATACTGCTGCAAAAACTGTTTTCAGAATGCTTTTCTTTTTTGCAAGGTAAAAAGCAGAAGTAAAACTTTACAATTTTTTCTAATATTTAATCTTAAGCTGTCAAAGATGCATAAATAAAAATTTGCATATTTAGTTTAAATAAGTTGAGCAAGAGGAAGTTCAATCAATGCTTATTTTAAACTCTTTCACTCTGCAAGGTTTTTGGCTGACGTTTTACCTCTCTTTATTCAAAAGTACCCAAGGGAGATATTATCCTTCAGTCAAGTACACAGCTCTTGCATATTGCTGAGATTTTTGCTACAGTATTTGTTATAATAAACTAAAGACTGAAAAAGTCATCAGCGTGATTAGCCACTGTACCCAACCTTTTCATTGATAGAATGACTTTTATATATATTTAAAATAAAATTTATTTTAGGATAGAAAAGTTTTTCTTAACACCATAAAAGACTCAAATTACTACTCTCCATTGTAAAAAAATACTCTAAAATTTAGCTTCTGATCTTTAACAATATTCAATTACTATATTCCTTTTCTTCTGAAATGTTGGAGGAATGGATGTACTTATGTTTGATTTAAACAATCAATTCTATAATGGTTTTTATATAAATACTTGCCTATTAAATATTTAAATAACAACAACAAAGGAGATCAGATCTGATATATCAGAATAAGTTCTCTGAATCTTGTTCTGACAGTAAATAACCTGAGAGGAAAGGATTATTAAAAGTACATGAAAAGGGCACTAAGCCTATTCCCAGAAGTTCTGATTGTAATCTAACTGAGGATGTTGATTTTTTTCCCTTCCTTTATTATATGCACAGGTCTCAACCATATATATATTCACCTTGGTTTGAGGGGACATTAGTTATGGCTGAACACTCTGATTCCTCACTCCATCTGGACAATTTAACGAGCAGACTCCTTGTTTCAAGACCAAATGAGATAATGCATGCAAAATCATTTTGAAGAGTATAAAGTACTTTACAAATGCAAAGTATTATTACTTTCAGACAAGTAATTAGTGCTTTCGGCAATAAAGTACCTCTTGACAATAATATATGAATGACAGTTCTTTGGAAATGACCTTCTAATCAGTTGGGCACATACCTATGTGGTAAGTAGTGTAACTTCTTTTCCTGAAGAGAATTCAGGAAATTTTATAAGAACAAGATACATCAGGCTATAAATATAATATATACTGCCTAGTACTTTTCATTGAACAATATATAGAACTCTAGAAAATATCATTCATCAAACAAATAACTCAGAAGTATGTAATAACTATTTGAAATCAATTATATGCCATGCTACTGAAACATAGTAGAAATGACATTTATTTTGTAAAAAAAAATTCTCTGTTTAATCCAAATTTTTTTAACTCAAAATGTCTTTTTCTACTATATGTTTATTTATGAATCTATGGGACAGTGCAAACCTATTCTTTCTGAATTGGTATATTTCCTTTTTAATTTTAATCTTATTTATTTTATTGAGGTCTCAATACACCAACATGAGTTACTCTAATTCATTTAAATTATAATTTCTGAACATATATTATGACTGTTGGGAACAAAACAGGGTCAGTGACATACAGCAATTTCAGATCTTTTGAAGAGTTATGAGTAATGAATTCCACCACTAAAACAAAAAGAATGAAATGACCATTTGGGTATTGGAATAATATTGAGTATCACTAAGAAAGATATACATATATATTCTTTACAAAGGAACAGCACAGGTTTGAACCGTCAGAACTGTAATTTTGTACCATCTCACTTAGGCTCTGACTTTATGATTTAAAAGAATAAAATTGCAAGTGTATCTATAATGGTAACCTAATGTTAAAACCCAAACAGCTCCTGAGGTACAAAATAAATTAAACCTTCAGAGGACTAAAAAGTCAATAGCAAACAATTTATATTCAGTTTCATCTTTTAAAAATTTGTTTAATATTTCATTATTTGATCATTTATTAATTTCTTAAAGATACAAATGTATGTGATAGTCTTTATACATGGTCAATAGACTTGAAACAATAAAGGTTTTTTTTTTGAAAAGCTGAAAAGTGAATTGAATGATTTTTTTTAAAACAATGAGGTTTATATTTCCAGAATAAAATCAAGCTTCTTTACAAAGTAGAGATTATATGGCAATACTGTTCTTTTCACCCCTTCAAAACTAAAAATCTCCCTTATACTAAAGACAACAAACAAGAAAAAAACCTAAACAATAGTAACAAAAACAAACATATTAAACTTAACAGAAAAAAAGAGAAATGGTACTAATTTGATTTCCTATAAGGTATATATACATATATATACACACACACATATATATATATATACATACATATATATATATATATTTTTTTTTTAATCTAGAAACGTGAGGACCCTATGGAGAAAAGTTTTATACCTCTAAAGTTTATACCATTTCATGAGAATACTTAGAAAAACTTGCTGTAGAACCTCTACTGTTCTTAAATTTTATATTCAAATTGGGCAGCTCGGGGGGCTCAGCGGTTTAGCGCCACCTTCAGCCCAGGGCGTGATCCTGGAATCCCGGGATCGAGTCCCCACATCGTGCTCCCTGCATGGAGCCTTGCTTCTCCCTCTGCCTGTGTCTCTGCCTCTCTCTCTCTCTCTCCTGATTAAATAAATAAAATTAAAAAAAAAAAAAAAAACCTTGTCAGATCTTTAAAAAAAGGAAATATTCAAATTGAATTTATTTTCCTAACTGTATAAGAAATAAGAAGCTTCACTAAGGGAAGTTATATTGGCCATGCAGCTGTTTTATTATCAGCTGAATCACCTTTCATAAAATATGCAAAAGAAAGATCTAGAGAGGGAGATTGGATTTTTGAATATTTTCAAGGAAGTTTCCTGTATGCTAGTTCTAGATGTACTACAGTTCTCTAGCTTCTCCTTTGGAGAATAAAATCCTACAGAAATATAAATTTTTATGAGTTTTAACTCCCTGCAAGAGATGAGGATATTGTTTATTTCAAATTTGAAAAGAATATAAATATTTTTATGATGTATACCTACCAAAAAATAAGTATCTTTACTAATTGTAATGACAATACCTAGTATATAATTAACAACCTATTTTATCAACTATGTTTTGTTGACCAACTGAACATTTAATCTATGATTATTATTCATTTTTAAAACAATCAAGAACATTGAAGTAGTTGATATTATTCTAAGGATTTATTTTATAAGCCAAGTACATTTTGGAGAAAAAAATGGACTAACATTGAATGAAAGTTATTTTAGGAATCCAAATTCTCCTGATTATTGCATTTCAACTTTGAGCTTTCTTTTAAAAACATGGGCTTAGTGTAATCATTTCAACAGAATATTTCTTTTCATAAAGCCAGAATGTTCTCTGGAATCAGTCTTCTCATGTATTTCTTGAAAGATTAATGTCCTATCATCTAGGCTAATCTGCTTTTCAATATTCTTTTATTTTCAAGTGCTGGACCTTTGTTGATGTTACACAGAGGTCATACTCTTAGGTTTATGGTGCTTAATAAAATTTTATTGCTTCTTTTCTGCCAATCTCAAGAGTATGTTAAATCTGTACATTTATAATTAAACACATCTTTGCTAGAAACTCATTCTCAAATAATAAAATGGGTTGTTCAATTCCAACACTTAGTTTACTTTTTTCTATATACTTAAAATATGCTATTTCGTCTAATTTTGATACTTTAGCCATAAATGTTTATGAATTAAAACTGTGATTAAAATAATGACAAATTTCAAAATAATAGATGTATCTATCACTGAAAACAAACCTTTGTCTTTACCAGGTGTACTAGCAGACCAAGAAAATAAACAAGATTTTGAAATAGCTTAATCTCAGAAGAAATAACCTAATAACTTTGTCCCATTGAGAATGCTATATCAAACTCAGAGCCGAGTTTTCTATTAGAACTATCCCCAAATCATTCATTTTGTCATGTTAATTGCCTCCAAAACAGGAGCCATTAACCTAGTCTGATGAGATTGAATATGTTATTGATATTGGTCTAATTAAATATTTTATGGACAATAACCATTATGTCAGAAGTTGAGATATGATAGCACCAATATACATTTTGTTAAAGTAATTTCTGTGACCTTTCAAATAATTTTCACAAACTAAAATAAATACATAGTCCTATCACAAGTAGATCATTTTAAGAAATAACCTTTTTCATGCTAAAAACAATTTATCATTCCAAGACATCAAGTTATAAATGCAAAGCTAACAAAAAATAGCTATTTCCACTTCGACATATAACAATATATTCAATAAAACAACAGCATTAAAAAGTTACTTAAACTTTTATCAAAATTCTTCTCATCATATTGTTCTTAAACTTGATAACAAAGCCAACATCACATTATATGAATGCTAATAAACCCACAGGCAGAAAAAGAAATTGAGAAGAAAAAAACACCTTAAAATGGCATTATATAATTATATCAGAAATCTCATTCATCTATACTATAAAGATATTTTCTCTGAAATACATTCTTTAAAAAATATAAATTGCTAATGCAATAATCAAATTTCAAGGAAACGAATACTTTAATTTTCTAAAGTAGATTTCTAGCTTCTAAATTTAAATGTACACTATAACATCCATGAATACAATTAATGTTTTAATAAAGATTTTTGTGACATTTGGATTTTACTATAAGTTATTTTCTTTTTTGCAATTATTTTTAAGGAGTCATTTATCTAAAGTACTTTAAACGTCTTAGACCAAATTAGTATTTGTTAAAAAATGGCAAAAGAAAACATTTTCCTAATTCTACAAAGTTTTTTTTTGTTCTACAAAAGTTCTTTAATAAAGTAATTTTAGAAGTTTTCCTCATAGAACTTTACAAATAGAATTTGTAAAGAAATGACTGAATAGAATGATTCAGTCATTTTCTCTTAAATCTTGTTCTGAAACATTAAGCCATGGTTAAATGTATTTCATTTGATCTATATTTAATACTACACTGGTTTAAAATGAGGTCCATCATATTTCAAAGATTAAAAATCTGAATTTTAAAGTTCTCTCTTAAATCAGTAAAGCAGTCTTTATTTCTATATTTAATATTTAAATATTTAATATTTAATATTATATATTTTATTTTTCACAGCTTTTATGGATTCTTCAGTGTCAGCAGTTGAAATAGAATCATACTTCCATTTATGTTTTTAAACAATTTTCCATCTGAGATAACATTCACTGGTGGTAGCTATTGCCAAAGCAAGACATTGTCATTCAAGTAGAAAGCACCCTAACTTATCTGCTAGTTTTGAATGTACAATTACAAATCTTAAGAACATAAAAACATTCTCCCTTTATTACTCTTGTGACTGACTTCAAATACCTTTTAAATATTTGATCATGATTCCCAGTGATAGAGTGCTACAGCTCAATAATTTATATCTTTGCATGATTCAGCATTCAATCTTGTGCTTAAGCCAAGGCTGTTTCTTTACTTACCCACAGGACACTAATAAAAAAGCATATAATACTTCATATCCAGGAATTCTGATTTTAACCTTCAGTTACTCACCTATGAGAAAGAGAGAGAAGAAAGAAAGATAATGGTTAGTGTTAAAAATGCTTAATGTTTCATAATACATTCAGGGAGCATCATGATATAAAAGGGCCTTTCTTTGTTGCTTTGTACTTTGATATATATATATATATATTTATATTTATATCTATATTTATTAAATTATATATTATATAAATTATATATATGTATTTATATGATAGTTCTGCAAAGTAAATTTTACTTGAGAATTTGACATCATTATGATTTTAAGGTCTTTATTTTCTATGTCAACTTACTTGGGAAAAGAGATAATCTGCCAGGAAATATAATCAATTTAGCTACCTGAACAAAATATCCTAATATTCCAAGTGCATTACCTTAAACAATATTTTATTATATTACTGCATTAAGACAAATGTTCTAGCAATGCATTTGTTCACTGTCATCTAAGCTGTTGATCTGGCTAGTTGACTTCTCCCTTTGGGCCCTTCCCTACATTCAAAGAGCTCAGAGGAAAGACAGGTTATCTCAAGGGAAGCTATAATTCCACTTCTCCAGCTTCCAGAGCTGAGCCACCAGAAGTTGCTATCCTTCAGTGGTCTGAGACCACACTGTTTTCTTTCTAGGATACTTCCCATACCATTTTTTTTCTGCTGTAAATAAGCATTAAAATGAGAATGATTTGGGCTGAAAACTACAAAATTTGACATAATCAGTGAAAAATAACTTGCAGAAATTAGTAGTTAAATATTATACTCGATGATAAATAACCTTACTTCCAATAGAAATTTACATTATATTTAGAAAAATAGCCACATTTCTTCACCTGAGGATGTACAAAGCCAGAAGAAAAGATTTTCATCAGCACTGCTGCAGTTAATTCTCACAATAGCCCTATCAGGAGGTCTTATTCTTGTTATTTTTATTTTAAATTTTAAAAATACCCCCAAATAGTAGTAATACAGGGACTGATATTAGAACCAAAGTATGTTCCCCAAAAATGCAATAAATAAAATAACCCAAAGTCAATTTTATTTTTTTATTTTTCTTTTTTCAAGATTTTATTTATTTATTCAGAGAGAGAGAGAGAGAGAGAGAGGCAGAGACACAGGCAGAGGGAGAAGCAGGCTCCATGCAGGGAGCCCGATGTGGGACTCGATACCCGGTCTCCAGGATCGCACCCCAGGCTGCAGGCGGCGCCAAACCGCTGAGCCACCGGGGCTGCCCCCAAAGTCAATTTTAAAAGGAGAATAGTTATATAGTATTAATCACTTCCAAAAACTACACTGATCATAAAAGACCAGAATCTACAACAGCCTCCAATACTATCCCCAGTAAAGTACATCTTTACTTCACCTTTATAAAAAGTATTGCACATGAAAGTGTACAATTTGATGTCTTATTACTTGAAACCAACTTCCGTTTTATGATACACAATTTTCTGAGTAGAAGAAACAAAAAGAGATGAAGAATTAAGGTGATAGGGGTGCCTGGGTGGCTCAATCGGTTAAGCATCTGCCTTTGGCGCAGGTCATGACACCAGGGTCCTGGGATCCAGCCCTGTAGGGCTTCCTGCTCAGGGGGGAGCCTGCTTCTCCCTCTCCCTCTCCCTCTCCCTCTCCCTCTCCCTCTCCCTCTCCCTCTCCCTCTGCCCCTGCTCTCTCTCTCTCTCTCTCTCTCTCTCTCTTTCTCTCAGATAAATAAAATCTATTTTAAAAAGAATTAAGGCAATATATAAGTATTCTGACCTAGAATTTGTACTATTTATATAAGTGTTTATTATTGGAATTAATTTAATCAACCAGATTTTTAAAAGTTTTCTAGTTATAAGGTACTTCTCAAGTCTGATCATTTTTTTCATTATATATAGGATATAGTCATCATCACTGAGAGGTAACATGGACAAACATCCAAAAATTCTCACCTGTAAAACTGGGAATATGCTCCATAAGGAAATTATTTCTATTCTTAGAAATAACTTTTAAACCACAAATCACTGACTGAAATGGTATATTATTTAAAAACATATTTCCAGGGATCCATGGGTGGCGCAGCAGTTTGGCACCTGCCTTTGGCCCAGGGCGCGATCCTGGGGACCCAGGATCGAATCCCACATCGGGCTCCCGGTGCATGGAGCCTGCTTCTCCCTCTGCCTGTGTCTCTGCCTCTCTCCCTCTCTCTCTCTCTGTGACTATCATAAATAAATAAAAAATTAAAAAAAAACATATTTCCAGTACATGTGGGAAAGTTCAAACCTAATAGATATTTATAATTATGGCTAAGAGTTAATCTCAGCCTTCCAGTAGTTCCTCGTTCCTTTCATTCTATCTAATCTAGTAGTTAAGAGCTTTGATTTTCTGGAGTTTGACTGGCCTGAGTTTGAATGCTATTCTCTTATCCTTGATATTTGTGTGCCTTGGTGGTATCTGTGTGACCTTGAGCGATTACATAATACATCTAAGCCTCCTTAACTTAGACTTCAAAATGGCATAACAGCCTTCAACAAATATTGTTTAATAAATATTAGCTTTCCATTTAACAAATATTACTTAAGGGCCTAGTTAAAATACTAGATTCTCTGTAAATAACTGGAGTTGCTTAACTCTAGTACTCCGTTTGAGTCTCTCAATCATGACAGAAGTTTATCTTCTAAGAGAAGTGAATATCCATTGATGCTTTTTCTACAGCACTTTCTGCTAAAGACTCCTCTGTCACTTAAGTCCCCATTTATACTTATATCAATCTTACAAATGATTTTCTTACACAGAATCCACCAACACCTCGAAAGATATTAATTTGTGTGTAGAGAAAGAGCCAAAGCTGGTTGGTAGGGAGGACCTATTTGTAACATAGCTTGTATAAAGGGATCCATTCACGTATTCCAAAATTACATGAACCACAGAGAAATGATTTTATTAAAAATTAGACTACAGTCTCATCCTCCAACTCAAAAGGAGTTTAAAAGTATATTTAAATGGTAAAAACATCTATTTTTATCTTTTATAATTAATTTCCCAAGTCTAAGTGTTCTTTAAAAGTCAACTGAAGAAAAATATTAAGTAAAATATTTTAATATACTTTTGATACAAAAACAAAAACCTCACCATCACTTTTATTCAGTTATTATGCTTACATTGTATAGTTAGTTATGCCTAGAATGGACCTCTTACTCTCTGTCCCAATTACAACGTAAAAGATGCTACAGAAGTGAGGAAGATTAATAATTCCAATAATTTATTTAATATATGTAAGGACACCTTTGGTGAGAGAAGTATTTGTTCTTTTGTAAGGAGCAGCAGTGGGGAGGTTAGTAGGGAGCTAATGCTAGAGATGGATGATTAGCTGGAGCAACTCTTAGTTGTACATTTTTTCTCTCCCATAATGCCCTGGGAATAACATTATCCGTTCTCCAAATATCATGAGGTAGAAAAACAACAGACTTCTCAATGCCAGCTAGGTTTCAAGCAGGTAACAGCAGGGTAGCAATAAAACCTGATGTGTCTGAAAGGAGATAACAACAGGTGCTGCAGGCCAACATACCCTGAGCCCCTATAAGTACCATCTAACAGAATCGACTTTTAAAAATCTGCTATACTCTTTTTATACCATTAATTACCCCCCAGAAAATAGAATAGAAAATACAACTTGAGATAGCTTTATAGAGGAAAGCAAGCAAAAGAGAGAGGGAAAAGATTATATCTATAAAATAACATCAAAATAAATTTAGAGAGATTTTGTCATGTATGAGATGGTACTATAAAATAATATATAATTATAATGAAATTACAATTAAAGTTTTAATACAACTTTTGAAGAAGTTAATGAGATTATTATAAAAATGTACATTAATAAATAAATGTCTACAAATATCTATATCAATTATGGAAAGAGCAAATAAAGTCAAAAAGTGCTTTTAATAGCATATCAATTTTGTATTTTGCAATTTATCACTCTAGCAATTGGCAATTCTTGCATCAAAATAAAGTGTGGACACTTATAATCAATTTTTGTAGGACATATTTTTTTAATATTCCATTCCAATAGAATTCATAAGTAATTAGAAATTCAGTTTACAGTGCAAGTTTTCTCATCCTCAAAGACTCCAAAGCACAGAGGCCCCAGGAGGCCAAATGTCACTCAAACTTCCATGATGGCAGGCAACAGCTGATCAAAAAGCAATATAGCAAATGATTGTGGTCAGAAAGTGTTCAGTGTTATTACAGTGGAAATGTCAAAGAGTCATCCGCATGAAGCATCCTATATTTGATTTCATCTCAAAGTTGGATGTGACTATTTTTTCAGTTTAGAGATTTGGCCTCCATCTCTCTTTGTCACAGACTGTAGACCAACGGAGTGAGAGAGAGAAAGAGAGAAATTACTCCTTCTCCCTGAACCCCTAGCAACTACTATTCTTTTTATTGTTTTTATTATTTCACCTTTTCCAAAATGTCATATAGTTGGAATGATACAGTAAGTAGCCTTTTTAGACTTGCTTCCTTTACTTAGCAATGTGTACTTATGGTTCCTCGATGTGTTTTTGAGGCTTGCTAGTCATATCTTGTTATGAATGAGTAATATTCCATTGGATATTAGATGTACCACAGTTAGTTTATGAATTCAACTATTAAAGGACATTTTGGTTGCTTCCAGTTTTTGGCAATTTTAAGTAAGGCTGTATAAAACCATTTGTATTCCCACCAGCAATTAAGTTTCTGGAACATCATATCTTTGCTAGCATTTGGTGTGGTCAGTGTTTTCAATTTAAGCATTCTCGGAAAAGTATAGTGGTGTCTGCTGTTTGAATACACAACTCCCTGATGAAATGATATCAAACATCTTTCCATATATTCATGTGCAATTTGTATCTTTTCTTTGGTGACATGTCTATTTAGACCTTTTGCCCAAGTTTTTGATTGGGTTGTTTGCTTTCTTACTGTTGAGTCTTAATAGTTCTTTGTATATTTTGGATACAAGCTTATTGTCAAATAAGTGTTTTGCAAATATTTCCTCCCAGTATTTTTTCCCCATAATCTCTTAAATGAAAGATTAAAAAAAGCCTGTGCAATGATCTAACTATCCACATTAAAGATCAGAAATAAATATAATCAGAGGATACTTCCTTAAAGTGGTATGCAAGTTTATAAGATGTATATAATCTTTCACACAAGGTTCTGCTTTTTATTTTCTAAAAATATTTCTGAGCTAATTGAGATCATGTTGTATCTGTATCTATGTGCCTTTCTCTAACAGTTTTAAAAATAGTTCATCATAACATCTAATAGTGGCTCTGCAGTATTTTGACCAATAAAAGAACATGTCATGCGCCAATTGGACAAAATCAGTAAAACAAAACAAGAGCCAAACAGACAAAATATTTGAAACATAGCACCACACACACACACACATACACACACACACAGACAAAGGGACCCAAAGAGGTAGAGTTGAGAAATATACTGATATGCTCTAGATTAAAGAACAAATCCCTTAAGCATTATCACTTTTTGAAAGATATAATGACAACTTTTTGTTCTGTTTTGTTTTTTAGAAACCTGGGCTCAAAGAGTAACAAAAGCTCCCTAAGTCTATGTCCTTTTTTTGGTAACTGGTCAATAAACCTCCTGAAAGTAATATCCTACTGCTGTGTCCTTTATGGAACCCAGGAAGCAAAATATTGACTATAATCATAGAGGTGACCTATGTTTGCCCATCTCTTGACCTATGTTTTCCTTCCTTTTCTTATATTTATCCTCTTATTTTCCTCCTAGTTGGTCTTGTCTTGATTACCACCACCATGTTTAAATACACTCTGCATAGCACTCTACAATTTTTTAAAAAACAAGTAGCAATGGAAATCTAAACAGGTGACACAACAATGTCATATCTGATTCCATTGTAGAGACTCTTCTTTATGTGAATCAGGGATATTTTTCAAATAAGGAAAAAAACATGCATTGAATAAATGGAAAAAGTTTTCCATTTGTTATACATTGAATTGTGTACTGCCAAAATTCACATGTTTAAGTCTTACTCTCTCAAAACTCAGTATGTGGCTAATTTTGGAGATTGAGCCTTTTAGGAGATAATTAAGGTAAAATTAGTAATCAAAAAAAGACAGAGAGAGAGATAGATAATTAGGGTAAGATTAGATCATATGTATGGACCCTAATCCAATAGAATTTGGGTCTTCTTTTAAGAAAAAAGAGATTAAGACAGAGATGACACACAGATTGAGGGATGACCATATGAGGGCACAGTGAGACAGCAGCTATCCACAAAGCAGAAAGAGAGACCTCAAAAGAAACCAAATTTTTCAATACTTTGATCTTGGACTTCTAGTGTCCAGAACTGTGAGAAAGTAAATTTCTGTTGAATAATCCCTGTGTTTATGGTACATTGCTATGACAGCCCTAGCAAATTAATACACCTGGGCTTCTCATGTATCTACATCTTTTGTGACAAGAAAGTTCATGATGATACAGGGTTATGGATTATTAAAAAACAAATAACAAACAAAAACCCCAACTCTTTATTGTCCTTAAAATATTTTTAAGAGGATTATTGCAGATTGCTTAATTTCTCCCAATTTCCCCTCTATAAGCAGTATGTGATAGTTAAAACTGCTGTTAATGAGACGTAAAAATAAAGAACAGCAGTAGAAAGGGTTTCCTGAAGCATTTGATGGAGCTGCTCCTTTCTCTCTGCATCTGCTTAGTTAAGGTTTTTAAGCACAAGTCTATTTGTTACATAACTGGATAATGACTTAATTTGGACGAGTTAACAATTTCACACCTTCTAAACATAAGGTGAATACTAAGGAAAATCACTAATCTAATATCCTTACATAGGTCACTTTTATTACCAATAATGGAACGAGATAAACGTGCACTTTCAAATTTGAACACTCGATTACTTGCACTAATGGAGGAAATAAGAAACATAGATAATCTCAGACAGTGTCATTTAGGTTTAGCTTTGGAATATATTTGTTTTCTCATTCCTTCATATTTGATATTCTACAGATCCACATCCACCCAAATAATGAAGTTACAGTATTTAAAACAAATACCAGAATCTCTGAAGCCTATCACCATATGCCTGTGCCTAAAGATTTCTTTATGAATGTACTCCTTGATGAGAAAGCAAGGAATAAATACTGTAGATTTTAAGAAAAGAAAATAAATCCTGTAGGTTGTGTTTTTGTTTTTGATTTTTGTTTTGTTTGGTTGGGGTTTTTTTGTTTGTTTGTTTGTTTTTTAATATGTAATTTGTCAGGCCAGGCCAGGCCAAGGCCTGAAAAGAGGGAATCCCCCATTAGATTCCATTTCTTACTCTCTGCTATTGCCAGTCTAAGTTGATTGGCAGCATCATAGTTACTGATCTATATTAAATATAGGAAAGGTCATTTAAATGTCTTTCTCATCAGTTTAATAGCACAGGTTAGTTTACAGATTAGTTATAAATGCTGGAAAAATAACAGAGTGACTGTTTCTAAAGAGACAGAATGCATTATTAGTAAGTTACAGTGCTAATAGGTAAAGGTCAGCTATACATCTTTGGCATGACAAATGCAACATCAGTTTCAGAACAGACCTTAAATACCAACCCCATTATCTTCTCCACAGTGTCCATTGCAGTCGCTATAAAACACATATCCTGTTTTGTCATTTCCTGTTTAAAATCTGTAAATGACTTCTCTTTGCACTTAACATAAAAGCCATGACCAATTAAAAAGCTATTAAAAGCTATGACCAATTTCTACCTGATATGACTGCTGACTTCCATTGAATATTTTTTTTCTTAATTTAACTAACATTTACTGACACCATAGGTGCCAGATTCCCAGGAATATAAGAAACCCTGACCCTATAACACTTTCTATCCAGAATGGGGCATATGAAAAATAAATAATGACCATACAGGAGAAAATATTTTAATGGTATTAGTAGTCTTGAAGAGGAAAAAATTAACTTTGCAAGTTTTGTAGAAGTGACATTAATGATTGCTCTAATAAGTGATGTAGGAATTAGATATGCATAGATGGAGAGGGCAATTTAGTTTGAGGGCAAAATTTGAACAAGAGTGGTGGGACCCAAAATCTCAGTGAATAATAAATTGTCTAATTTGACTAAAACATAATAATAAATACAAGCATCATGTAAACAATATGCTGTAATTTAATAGATATCATTTTTAAAATTTTTTTTAAATTCAATTAGCCAACATATAGTAGATCATTAGTTTCAGATGTAGTGCTCAATAATTTATCAGTTGCATATAACATCCAGTGTTCATTTCATTTTGTTCTTAGATATCATTTAATTATTATCCAAACCAAATACATTACATATTATTATCTCCAATTCATAGATGGGAAAACTAAATAAAATGTGAAGGCTCTAAATGGCCTATTAGTCAAGATCCTCCAAGAAGGAGATGCTAAGAGACAATTACACATGCAAGAGATTTATCAGGAGAAAATGACTGCGTTAGCCAAAGAGATAGGAGCCACGAGAGGTTGGAACTATCCGTTTGTGAGGCAGGACTACACTGAATTAATGGAAGAAGGAAGGAAAAAAAGTTGAATGGAAGCATTTCAAAATGTAGCACAGTTCCAAAGAAACGTGGCAAGGCCATCTGGTATCCTTCAAGCCATCAAAGGAGTCATTTATCTTCCCAGAGTGGGCCTGTCTTAATATCGCTGCCATGTTTAGTCACTGGCTGGTAGTAGTCAGTGCTCAATAATGCCTCGACATCAACCACAGTGATGGACTTCAGAGCACAGAGACTGGGGTCATAGGCTAGTCCCTGAAGAGGTCTGAAAGGAATATTCTCTCTCTCTTTCTCTTTTTAAAGATTTTATTTACTCATTCATAAGAGACACAAAGAGAGAGAGAGAGAGAGAGAGAGAGGCAGAGACACAGGCAGAGAGAGAAGCAGGTTCCATGCAGGGAGTCCGATGAGGGATCCCGGAACCCCAGGATCAGATGCTTAACTGCTGAATATTCTCAAGGCTACCACAGCAACAAACTGACTAGGGACCAAGTCTATGTAATTAATGTAACCAAAATACAAAAATAAAGGTGAAAAGCAGCATTATGTGTACATTTTTCTCTCATAAACTAACTCCTTCAATAATATTGGCCTCTAATATTTTTAAACATTAACTAAATCAAGATAAAATATTGATTTCTTGTTAAATTTTATTCTTAGATTGCATGGAATAGAAGCTATCCTTTTTATTCTCAAATATTTTCAAACAGTAATGGAATTTTTAGTTGCAGAAACCATCTAAAGTCAATACCAGCACACTTAAATTACAGATGAGTTATTCAGGGTGAGAAGATTTCATATTTGCTCAGAGTCACTAAAAGAATTAGTGTTAGTTGGTATTGAGTACAGATATCTTGACTCCTGTTTATAGTGTTTATCACCCTTTACCACCATTTTCCCCCCTCTCATTTCTCTTTTTTTCAGTTTTATAGTCTTACATGCAATCATTTCTATCATGATAGCCCTACAGGTCATTTGTCACACCTTGCTTACTATGACATAAAAACTAGCATCTTCATAAAGATACAGCATAATTTCCACAGTACTTTTCAAATTTCAAAGAGCTTTCACATCTACTAGCTCAACTGAGTTTCATATTTTTTTTTTTTGGTTTGGTTATTGTTTCTATATTAGACTAAGAACTCTGAAAAAATTAAATTTGATGAAAGTAGTTTAGGATTTTGGTTACTATTATTCATTTGTTCATTTTGGTGGCCAACCAAATTTCATGCTATGAAGATGAAGATTAATGGAATCCTTTTTTTTTTCCTGTTCATTTCTATCTTGTATCAGAGAATTATCTTAGAAAACTATGGATGTAGATGAACCACATTAAATTGCTGCTATTCAACCACTTTGGACCAACCCTGGCTATTTCTTACATTTCATCATAATAATTCCTGTCTTGAACATTCAAAATATTGAAACATTTGGGAAAAGTTTATCAGGGAAATAATATAATCATTATTATTATTTTTTAAAGATTTTATTTATTTATTCTTGATAGACACACAGAGAGAGAGGTAAAGACACAGGCAGAGGGAGAAGCAGGCTCCATGCAGGGAGCCCAACATGGGACTCGATCCCTGGGTCTCCAGGATCACACCCGGGCTGAAGGCAGGTACTAAACTGCTGAGCCACCCAGGGATCCCCAATTTAGTTACTAAATTTATAGAACATCAAGATTACATGAGTCTCTAGAGGATGCTTCATCCAGTTTTTTAATCCTAACATGAATTCTCCTACAATCACCCAGGCAGGTTGCATCATCCACTCTTTAAAGACACCTAGCAATGACAAGCTAATTTCAGATAGCTATGATTATTAGGGATTTCTATCTATATTCACTCACTGACCTTAGCTATTCTTTATGTCTTATAGGCTCAGTTTAGATTATCATCCACAGGACAATGTGTTCAAATGCTTTTTAATGTATTTTTCATAACCAAATAGTCTTCTTAAATTTGAACTTTTTGGTAACCCTGATCATTCTTCCTATGATATTATTTAACTATTACGGTCATTGTTCTATTTTAACAATGTCTTTCTCAAAATACAAGTCTAATGACTGAACACAATATCCCAGATATGATTTTATCTTAGGAGATTTAAATTTAATGTGACTATTACCTTCCTTAGCATAGTCAATATAGCCAATACCTATCATCATCAGATTAAAAACATATACCCTGGGCAGCCCCGGTGGCGCAGCGGTTTAGCGCTGCCTGCAGTCCAGGGCCTGATCCTGGAGACCCTGGATCGAGTCCCACATCAGGCTCTCTGCATGGTGCCTGCTTCTCCCTCTGCCTTTGTCTCTGCCTCTCTCTCTCTCTCTCTCTCTGTGTCTCTATGAATAAATAAATAAATAATAATAGAAGACTTATACCCTAATTATTCAACTAGTCAGACACCGAGAGGCTTTCAAGGGTCTGAACTATATGTTTGACATTACAGGGAAATTCATAAAAAGAATCGATATTTTTCTATTTAAATATGTTGGCACTGATAGACTATGTCACATTAATTAATTTATTTATTTTTTGATGATGTCATATTTAGCCAGTGGCATAGAATGCTGAGTATATTGGTCTTGGTCTATGTCCTGAGGAAACATGTCACCAAGTCCCTCCCCCACCCCCTGAATTATGTTACTTTAGAGACCACATCATGAGTATAATTATCAAAATTGGAGCTAATTGACACTTTTTTCTCAGTTGAAATCTCGGGAACTAAAAAAGACCTGGAAATTGCCTGAGGCTCACAGGCAACATCTTAAAAAATTACTACTATTTTGTTGGAATATTTATATGGATTTCTAGTGTATTTCACTTCACTAGAAGTGTGGAAAACAAGAGCTTACTTTTAAAACCTATTATTAAAATTTGGGACTTTTTTTTTTTTAATTTGGGACTTATTAACCAAAAAAAAAAAAAAAGACAATATTCATTTTATCAGTCTCTGTTACAACTATTAATATTTAAATATGATAGGGGATCCTTGGGTGGTTCAGCCGTTTAGCTCCTGACTTCAGCCCAGGGCATGATCCTGGAGATCCAGGTTCAAGTGCCATGTCGAGCTCCCTGCATTGAGCCTGCTTCTCCCTCTGCCTGTGTCTCTGCCTCTCTCTCTCTCTCTCTCTCGATTATGAATAAATAAATAAAATCTTTAAAAAATATTTAAAGATGATAAGCATTCCCACTTACTCAAAACTATATGAAGTTTAGAATAAATTTAAAAGAATTCATTTGCCTCAAGCTACATGTGGTTGTATTTCAATAATATCATGTCTCTAGCTTGATTATAACCTTAGCGACTAAAATGTTCTTGGCCAATATGCTCTTTCTCTAACTGACAAGTGTATAACGTTTTTCAAATGGAAAATAGTTTCTTTATATAGGTGAAGTTGTGACCAGTAGTTGTTTTGATATCATGCAGGTTATAAGAATATTTTTAAAAATCAATATCAAGGTCACTCTCTAGCATATAACCAATTTTATTCACTTTTTTGACTAATGACTACAATTTTCTTTCACAGTAGCATAACAGAAAAATGTAGTTGCTTTTAAGGCTTATTCCCTGTATTAGGTCTCTTGGAAATATATGTTGAAAGAAGATACCAGGGTTTTTATATAAAAATAATGTATATTTAGGCAGGGTTGATGGCTACTTTTAAAGTGACAGTTACCTTAAATTGCTATTGGTAGCACTTTGATATAGCAACTGCAGTTCTGTTTTGAATTGAACAGTTTTGAAGTGAAGATTTTAGGTTATAACAAGGTCAGTGTATTTTTGGAGTTTGCTTCTTCGGGCAATACATTCAGGAGTGCCTGAGTTTCCCAATACATTAAATTTTACTTAAAAAAAAAAAAAAAAAAAAAAAGCAAAACAAAGCAGCAAAGCTCTCTAATTAGGAAACGATGTTACTACTTCCTGTAAACGTATGAGTTCTTTGTATTTGGAGTGTCATACAATACTATTCCTTTCTGTACTCCTGACTTCATATTGTTGTTTATTAATATTTCAGAATCACCATTATAATACCTCTCCTATTAATTCTATGTTCCAATTCATTGTATGTTCAAATTGCTGTTAGGATAAGTCTTTAAAGCATATATGAAGTAATACATTTTACATAATTATCTCCATAATACTCAAGTTAACCATTGTGTTTAATCTTTTAAATCTTTTTAATCTCATTTTTTGTAAGTTTCAACTGGGAGGTAAGGTAGACTAAGTGACATGGACAATCAGAGTAACCAGGTTATATTTCTGTATTACCAGTTGTAATTCTAAATACAATTTTAAAAATAGCCATCACTGCATAGTAACACACAGTTTTTGTACAAAACACCCAAGCTATTATATACACTTTACCTCTCTCTGCCCTCAGCTACCTCATGCATGGTATTAGTACATTGACTTGCTTATCTCTGAAGGGTTACTTAGAGTATTCAGAAATTATGATGTGTTAACATTATTTAAATACCAGGCTGATAGTATTGAACTGAACTCTGGTTGCAGTGCTGGAAATAGAGCAAGCTATACCAAAAATGTTGTGTCATTACACTTTGGTTCCTTGTTTATACGTTCTAGAGATCTTTTATAATCATTCAAATAATTGGAGGGTTTGGATAATGCTTATTTTTCTTCTCTAAATTAGTTTTATACATTTGGCTAAGCCTAAAATGTAACCTACCTTTGAGTGACCTTCTATTCATATCAAGCTACCATATAATTTCCATTTTTATAGTTATTTTTTAAAATACTACATTGCATTTTGCATAATTTATTTCTGTATATCATAAAGTATTACATCATAAATAAAATAAAGTTAATTTTTGTTATCAAATGACCAAAGACATGAGGGAAGCACTCTAATGTAAAGTATTTTGTTTTGATGGAAACATTTGCAAATGTTTGATTTATGAATACCTAATTTCTAATTATACAACAAAGTTCTTTAAAAGGGAGAGAAAACTTAACCAACATTTAAAAATTATATAAATATTTAAGTAAGTGTAATTTTTCATTGAAACAGTTTTCCAAAAATGGAATAACATTCTATTATCATTACATTTAAATAATTTCTTTTCAATTTCCATTTATACTTGTTATGGTACTTAAACACTATTTCTTATTTTCTTGAAAATTGAGAATGAGACCGTCTGCTGTAATCTGAAAGTGTTAAGTTTACAAGGACAAAAATAGCATTAAATAGCCAGAGTGATTCCTTAAATATCTATGATTTCTCTGTTCTAATTTGTTTTCAAAATTGCTAACATCAGTTGGCATTAACTGTTATAATATTTTCATGCCAGGAAACACTATTAGCTTTCATTTAAAAGAAAAGTCTCACCAATTTAATATGTAAATATAGGTACATTGGTATTAATATTTTCTAAAAGAATTCCACTTTCATTTGCAAAACTATAAAATTGTTCTAGTTCTAAATAGATGCTACTTAGCTTCATTTGAGTGTGACATCTGTACATGTGAAGTGCTTACATCCTTCATTACTTAGTATTTTTCACATGAATCTATAATGACATATTTTCTGATACTATTCTATCTTAATTTCAATTCTATCCCTGAATTAATTAAGTTGGCTATGTTGGTATTAACAGCTTTGTCAAATAAACATCAGCAAATAATTATTTTATAACTGCATGCTAATTCTATGATAATTATAAAATAAAGATATACATATAGATAAATGAATACCCTTCTCTATGAGCTATTCTGTTCACTATTTTCTAAGCACTCTGGACTTTGGTGAATAATCACTTAATATTTTAGATGAATATATTTTTTATTCAATTTTTAGAGAACCTTAATATTACATGATATACAGCTATAAGTGAAAACATATTATCACTAAACTAAGTTATAAATATTTTTCTAGGGCAAAAGGAGATCAGATAATGCAAATAACAGACATGTCAATGTAGACTTTGAGAAAAAGTAGAAAACAACTCTCTTTCTATTAAATATTTCAGGGCACCTGGGTGACTCAGTTGGTTAAGTATCCAACTTTTGGTTTTAGCTTAGGTCATGATCTTGTGGTGGTGGCATCAATACCCATCTTGGGCTCTGAATTCCGCATTGAGTCGACTTCAGATTCCCCCTCACTCTCCCTCTTGCTCTCTCTCTCTTTCTCTCAAATAAATAAATAAATAAATAAATAAATAAAATCAATCTAAAAAAAATAAACATTTCATTTGTATTTTTACCTTTTTGTTACATTTTTCTCCCTTTTATAAGAAGAGAATCTATCATGGTTGGCACCCCTTAAAATTATCTCTTCATTACACAGTAATATAAATAGTTAAAATCCTACAAATGATTATAAACACAATCTTTAATGCAGGATAAACTCAATCAATCTTTTGTATGTTCTTATTACCAGGATATTGACTGACACAACAACCAGAACAGTTACATATTCACCTAATATTAGTATCTTTAAGGTGATATTTGGTCACTTTTTTTCAGTGTGACATACTGGGTTTATCATATCAAAAAATTTGACCTTCTGAGCCATCTTATCGATGATCTCAGAATTTGGAGTGAAGATTATAAACAGTCTTTATAAATTAATCTCTATATAGGCAATTCTCAAATTATGTATGATTGCCTTAAATTTCATTTAGAAATAAAACATTTATAAAAATTGTTTTAAAGTATTAATATAGGCCATAACTCCAAAAGTAATTTACAAATATTCTTTATCATTTGGGAACTATTTCTCTATTGAAGCAATATTTTAAAAAGGTAGTTATGACTTCAAATGCAGCTATTTAAATCCACCAATGTCCCCAAAATATAGAAGCCAGCCAATATATAAACTGTATAATTTTATGAAAAAGAGTTTGCAGAGTTCCACTTTAAAATGTCAGTTCACACATGGATAATATCTCTCTTCTCACCAACCTCTCAAGAAAAATTAGGTAACAAAATCACCAAGCCGTTGGTAACTAGTTTTAAGCCCTCTATCAAGGACTTGTCCCAGAGAGATGCACAATTCTACGGTTTTCTGGAAAGATAGTGTCTAAATAGTTGTAGGACAAAAAAGGGGGTAAGCAAGGAGAAGAGATCATTTCGGATTCAAGAAGGTTTATAATCAAAGTCTCCCTAGTATTTAATGTAATATAATTTTAAAAGGCTCCCATTCTTCTCTAAATTTGCAGGCAATTTACTGCCCATCCCCATCTCTTCTGCAGGAAATGTATCTCTTGTTTAGTTGAATGGAAGTAGCATGAGTTTACCTCATTGTATCATATCGTATTACCTTATTTGCTATTTTGACACTTTCAGTTGCAGAGAAATGCTGTCACCTTGATGTATATGGGCTCAGCAAAGAGGCTAGCCAGATCTCAAGAAAAACTGTGTGCAAGATGGAGAAATACAGGTTGGTTTTGAGGAAAAACTGACTGGGCTGACAGTCTTAAAACTACTGAACTGAAGGACAGTCTAAGGGAAGCTAACATCAAATGGGTGGGGGTGGGGTGATAGCTAAAAGACTTCCAAAAATGTTCCCCTTTAATACAGCTGTTAGTAATTATCTTTCTAAATTTACTAATGAGCTAATGAGGAAAGAATAACACTATTCTTCATATTTGATAGAAAGTGATGCTACAATTAATTCATTGTCAAAATGCCAAGAGACCAAAGTGTAGTTTCACAATGGTTTCAACAGACTGATGTGATTATCCAAATAAACCAAAATGAAAAAAAATGATGCTTTATGACTTAACACCAAAGTCTTCCATTTCTTTGAAAACTTCTAAAATAGCATTATGGTAGTCCTAGACTTTTTCCATCTGATATTTTCCTTTATTTTCTATTTTTCTTTCAGGTTTTCATGACCTTCAGAGGTTAGTGATGGTTACCAAAAAAAAGTATTAGAATCATTCCAACAATTATGGTGTGTTACTGAATATTTCATGTTCATTTATCTCTGCCATCCTATGTTTTATCTTTTATGAGCCTGTCAATTATATTCTTCATCCAAAGTTGATTGATAAGATTAGGGAATCTCTGTCCATGATCTCCCCAAATATTCTGGATTGTACAGAGCTGGTACTATTGTAAATTAAGTCAAGTTAGTTCATTTTCAGTGATGAAAAGTGAATGTTGTGTGCAACATTTTAAATAAGCCATTTTTGTTTGTATAGGTGCCTGAAGAAACCTGATCTGTGATTTGAACAATAAAAATAAATGCATTTATGATTTGAGTCTTTATCTTCAGACTATAAACTCAAATAGGTGGGAAGCAATGAGATGTAACATCAATGCATTCAAAAAAATTATGTCATTATTTATTTCCACATAAATTTGAGATACAACTCTTACAGAGATATTTAGGTACATCAATAGAAAAGTGTATGCTTTCTAGAGAATTCTAACAGCCAATCCTATTTTTGTTGCTGAGTTTCTTTTTGATCTTAAGAAATCAAGTTAACCTTTCAGGACTTCAGTTACTTTATCTGTAAAATAGATAAAATATCTTCCTCATAGGATTTTTATTGGGAAAAGTAAATGCACACAAAGCACTTAGCACACCGCTCGCCCGAATGCCTTGATAAATGTTTGCTTACTTCCCCAAATCAGAACCGATATATTTAAGAGGCTGTGTCCCTGAGTAGCCTGAGGGTGAACGCCTCAAATATTTTTTTGAAGAACAAAAAGTCATGAATATTATGCTAAAATTTGGCTCAGTTTGTAGCATTTTGGAAGAAAAAATATAAATATCTTTAGCTTCTTAAAACCTGATCATGAAATAAAAGCTTTGTACCTGCATAAGTTTCCTACAACCAAAGCGTTCCATTTCTTTTCTGTGTTTACAATTTTCAAAAAAGCATAATCTATTTAATATGTTTGAGATCCAAAAAGATTATTTAAAAATGCATGACAAATATGTAGTACAGGTTTGGGAGGTGTTAGGATGAATACCAGAGAGTGTTCTCTCTGATTGGGAACAGCATCTCTTATCTGGAGTGACATCAGGTGACACCCATGAATGTTATTTTTAAATCATTGGATATGCTTGTTGCTCCAACTGCGCTAGCACCTGGTGAAATATGCAGCTGAGGGGACTTGGAAATTTTAAAATAAGTGAATCACAGATTATTTTTAATTTCAATTTCAAATGCTATAATCACCTGTATTTAATAATAGCCATATTTAGACAGGCTGCCTGTCTCCACTTAAATGTATCCTCTTTACCTCTGTCATTCTGCAAGTCAACATTTTAACTGCTTTCTTTCAATATGTAGATTTATCTTCTCCTGTGGCCTGGTTGTCATTAAAACTGTCACACACTAATTATTTATGTATACCTATTTATTATTAAACCAGTAAAATCTTCACCCCCACCGACTGTCTTTCTCCCAGGTCACCTTGTAAGCAAAACTGCATTTTTCAGTTCACGGTTGGTTTTCTATCCATCTGTGTATTAAAGCTGTTCTACTTTCCTATATCAAGTCTTATCTGACTAAGTCATACACCTTTCAGTATTGCAATCCCTTTGTTATAGTCTTACTATTATGCTTTTATTAAAACATGTCTAGTAACATAACATAAAATAGTGTTATAACAAAGTATCCCTAAGTCATAAAATTAAATTTGAGTTTTGTAATATCTCTGAATTGACCCAGAGCCTGGAAAATTTAGGTCATATAGAGAAAAAAAAGTCAAAACTCAAGTACATCGATAATGTGAAAAGTGCAAAGCAAATCACTCTTTTTTTTTGAGATGCTAATGTTTAGTGCCTTTGGATGACATTTGAGTCATCATACAGTGTCAGGACATGTACTATATAGAAGACGTTATGTGTGGAGCATTGTCAGGGCAGCAAGGGTAAAAAACAACAGCCTTTATTCTTACAAGGGACCAATAGACTGTAGAGTCTATTGGAAGAACTGCATGTGTATCTAACTACAATAAAGGCACCCAAAATACATGAAACAAAGGGAGAAAAAAAGGAGAGTGTTTTCTTATGCCTCAATTTTACTTTAAAGCCTTTCTAAGAAATACGGCTTTTAAACTTGTCAGGCTGAGCTTATAATAACAATTAACCAAATGTTTGTCAAATTGAATTAGATTCAAAATAAAAATCTGCCAATTGGCTGTTTTTCTTGTTTTTAAGACTTTTTCTCTGCAACTCATGTCCTTAATTAAACTTGAATATCTTCATTTCTTTTTCATCTACTTTAAATCATATTCATTATTATTTTTTAGTCACCATAAAAGTAAGATACATCAGTTAGTCAGGAATGTTGGCTGTGCTTTAGAACTTTGAATTCCAATTTTGCATTTTAGAATTAATGACTGCTGAAAGAATGATACTGAAATATGGGGATTTCCGGGAAGAACAATAGTACCTCAAAATGATAGGAAATAAAACAGAAAGAAGAAAAATTTCTAGACATTGTGCATGTATATTGGAAATATGTTTTACCTAAATATCCTATAATTCTCATAAAGGAAATGTGTCTCATAAAAGAGACACAATGTCTCTTTGTGTACCCGATACACAAAGCAGAAATGCCTCTAAGAAATGAAAATAAATATTTAGAGGATGAAGCAGATAATCAGAGATGGCCTATTCATTTAGCCAGATTCATTTAGCCAGATCCTGGGAGATTTGCAACAGACAGTTTGGAAATAAAAAGGGTTATCCTTCACAAAGGAAATAAGAACTGACATCTATTACTCTGATGAAAGGTTAAATGTTTGTATTAAAATGTGTTTCATGCAAATATTAAAATATATGGCCTGTAGATTTTCAATTTCAAAATTTTGAAATAACTTGCTATTGTTTAATACTAAAATTTTATTTGTCCTCACTAAAGTGTGTGTGTACATGTGTGTCAGGGCACATCTAAATAACTCATTCTGCCCAGAAGCCACTTCTCCTTAACATTTTTCCTTTGTAGGGTCTCAAATATTACTTTCCTCGTGGAGCTGAAGAAGTTACTAGATTCCATTTTCAAATATTGTGATTGTGAGGTTATTTAAAAAAATACTTCCAATCCAAAGTCTTTGTCTTTCTTAGCAATTAAATGTTATCGATAATCTTCATAAAACCTAAAAATATGAAACGTAATTTTTATATAATATCAAAGCAGATATAAAATAAATGAGATTAAATTAGATTGAGAATTTATAACTGGGAAAGAAAAATGAAAAAACTTAACTTCTGGAAAAAATCTTAACTAATTTAATAATTTATCATGACAGGCCGAAAAAAATGTCTCTTAAATCAGTTTATAAAATGACCTAAATTCTTCTACTGCAATTTGACTGCATAATTTGACAAGATTCCACTTACAATAAAATAATGCCTTCAGTGATCAAATATTCCAGTGTCTGTTTTGACAGATAAGGAAAATGAGGTTAAGAAAAATTAAATAATATCATCAATAACAACAAAATAAAACAAAACAAATCTGGGCCATAGGTAAATGCCAAAACTGGAAAACAGATATACTACTCAAAATTCAGAACTCTCTGACTGTACCACACTGGGTGTTTGGTTTCGTTGGGTTTTCCTGGTCTTCATGAAGTGTTTTTGTTGTTTGTTTTTGTTTGTTTTAGGTTTTTATTTTGAATAAGTTTGAACTATTTCTCAAAGAAAAATTACACATAATCGAGATTAAAGATCACAAGAATCACAAGAGCTGTCTGAAGATGTGAAGAAACATTTCAGGCTCAATAATCAAAAAGTGATCTTGATCTAAGTTCAAAATCTAATATTCATGTAGTGTGTTGTTCAGCCTCATAACTTTTCCTTTTATTTTATTTTTTATTTATTTTTATTTTTTTTTAAACTTTTCCTTTTAAATATGGAGGGCATTAAAATACATTGCCATTAGAAAAGAGAAAAGTTTTTTGATAATATTTTACTAGCACCGTTATTTTAATAAGTAATCTATGATGTTCAAAGTTACTTCTTACATTTCTTTCTAAATGTAATTCAGTTTTTAGTTCTAAAATTATGACAAACTGTGATTTTAGTGTCCTTTTGTTTACATAATTTAAATGCAACAAATTAATATAAACTAATTTTCTAAAATATCTGTAACGTAGAAAGTCTTTTAACAAGTCACAATTTATAAAGTATACAATTTATAAAATAAAAAAACAAAATTCCTAGGTATTTCCTTAAATTATTATTAACCATGCCATAATATAACCATAGAAGACATCGGTTATATTCATTTCAGCTCTAATGAAATAATCACTTTTCATTTCAAAGAAACAAAGTTATTTAAGATTTTTTTTTGTCAAATGTCAATGACAGTATCAAAACTTACAGGTATTTCTAATTTTTAAGCATTATCCATTAAGCCTGCTATTAAATGAAAATAGGGGAAAATGTGTTTTAAAGGACGTGTAAAAGATACTTTTGACAACCTCATATTAAGTAGGATTGCATTTCTTTAACAGATGAAAAAGTCTATACTAATAAATGCAGCCATATATATGTTATAAAACCTATTTTACTTAGGTAGATCTAATAAGAATGATTAATGTCAATAGTTGAAAGTATAAAAGTTCTATGAGAGAAAAATGTGTGCAGTTTGGTTCAATCATTTGCAGAATAAATCATTCAATATTATTTTTAAATCTCCATTTATATGAAAAGAATAAGATTAGGGTTATATAATATGGATAAACATTCTTTACTTGTTAGAGGGATGTTAATAAGAAAAGCCCTATACTCATGTATTCAAAACAGTGAAAATGGTTAATAATAACACATCATTTCTTCAAGATATGTAGATGCAAAAACGTATAAATTGAAAAAGATGAGAGATACTTTGTCTTATTAATACTCTTCTTTTATTAGTAAAAGTTGCTATAGGAACTTCAGTTACTAGAAACTACACACACAGACCTCATATACTACATGTCCTGGAAACTGAAGACTTTGGATTGCCCATGAAATATGAGTTTGCAAAAATCCAATATGGGTTTTTGTACCCCAGTAATAATTGACCTTAAAAATCCTTATGTAGCCTCTTTGATTTTCCAGTTTCCATATTTCCTCACCTCATCAGTCCCCTATTTGGACTATTACCTTGATTTTGCTCTGTCCTTAGAGAATCTCATTATATAACATAGAAGTCAGTAATTACTTCTTGACAGATTTTTTTCTGGAAAGACTTTCAAGATGACTCCTATACTTGGTCTAAGTGAGGTACATACCCTGCCTTACTTACAAGCACTTCTCATTGAATCAACCTTTTTAATTTTCTCACCAAAATGTGAGTTCCCAATAATCTTTAGCTCAGCTTCCCATATTACCAGTATTTGGCAAATAACAGGTGCTCCAAATGCTTACTGAATGAGTGTTTTTGTTTTTTGGTTTTGTTTTGTTTTGTTTTGCTCTTCCCAGAAAGAGTTACTTGTGACTAAGGAGAAGTCACAGGAAATTAACAATTTTGTGTACCAACAAATACCAGCATTTTCCTTTTCAGATCCATACGCGTGTATATTTTTCTTAATAGATTTGCAAGGTGGGCCTTATTAACCTCTATTTTATAGATGAGAAACCTTAGAGACTTTCCTAAAATTACATATCCTAGCAAAGGACTCCACATTGATCTTTACATTGTTCTAAATTAATCCTAGAAAGAACTATTAATATCAATTACTTGTCTGTATTTCTTTAGAATTTACTAAGCATTGACACATGCATTATATCAATTTTATCTGAATAAGACACCCATGAGTTTGATATATTAGATAACATGTATTTTTCAAGGAACAATTGACAGGTCACTTCAACCATACAAAATCACTGATTCTTCTAGTTGGTCATATATTCCTCTAGAGTACAATTTATATATATATATATTAAGTAATAATAGTAATATAAGTAATAATAATAATAATATAATATAATATAATATAATAATATCTATAATATAATATATAATATATAATATAATATAATAATAAATAATAAGTAATATATATATATTAAAAACTTGGACTATCCAGGATTAATTAGTCTTATTTAACTCTGGGTTTATTTCCCCCACTTCATCATGACAGGTTTGATATTAGGAATCTTACCTACCTCTCATGTAATTCAATTAAACCATTAAATCTGTGTAAACATATTATGGTTCAATCCCTCCATCCTATACGTTAGAGATTTGTCAATTTGATTCATCTATATTCAAGAAAACATTTGCCATAAACATGTACATAGACACCAAGAGGAACATAAGGGCAAAAAAATTATATTTCCTTTTAAAAGTTTGTAAAACCCTTTACTCTGCCTCCTTGCTTCTCTGTCTTTCTCTCTTTCTCTCCCTCATACACATACAAACACACATACAGATTTAATTCAGAAGACATTTTCAACTCCCTCTCCTTCCCACATTGCTAATGCATAGTGAGAAAATCATAGAAATAATATCACAGACATATTATAATATGAATATAAATAGAATCACGAGTTGCTCATTTTAGGTCATTTAATGTTTTGCACACCAAAGCACTTGTTAAATATGTCATGAAAAAAAGCCAGTATAGTTTGATGGTAGTAATAAATGTAAGAAAACATGAATCATGAAAGAACAATGTATTGTAATGGATCAGTAAAGATCAAATGATGGAAAATCTAATAGAAATTAAACCTATAAATAGTTGGGCTTCCCACAATGGAGGAAAATTAAGCACATAGCAATTAAAGAAGAGTGAAGATATGTAATTCACATGGGAAGAAATAAGTGAACTCATCTCAGTGCTGTCAAGAATAATAAGATATTTTGTTGTTCACAGATTAGAGAAGTGATTAAGAACTACTATTATTATAAAAGTTAATACTTATATATGTATTTGATAAAATGACCTGTAAAAATTAAAATGGAAATCACAATAAAATCTTTTTTTAAAAAATAAAACTATAAAATCACCTGTGAAAATTAAATAATTTTTTTATTGTGTCATATGAAGTTAGCCAAGTGATACCATTGGCATGATTTATGCCTAAATTAGAGTACAATATTTTTAAGGGGTATTGTTGCAATGTAAAAACAAACCAAAACAAACCAACTCCCCCCAAACAAAAAATACCATTAACAATGTTGTGAACATGTAAGAAAGGTAAATTAAGTTGTAAATAGTCACAAAGAGTATATGACCATGTACAATATAAGAGAATACAATTAAAAGAAATCTCTCCTATAGAGTAGCAATGGTTATTTTCATATTGCTGAGTATTTTATACCAATGTGTGTGGCCACAAGGGTGCCCATTCCTCCCTGGACCCCACCCATCAAAGCAGTGTCAGGGTACGCCTGCATGGACGTATCTCCTTTTTTTTCAGGGTGCAGAGACATTTATTCAAAGCCCAGCAGACTGGCCAGCTGTCCTCTACAATGTGAACAGGAAGAACAAGCCTACAGAAAGGTAGGAGTTGTAAAATCGCTTTAATTCAGTTCTGTGTTACAAGCTGTAGGGGTGGGCAATGGAGTGTGTGGCCTCCCGCCTCACAATACTGAGACTGTACCTGTGGGTTACCAAAACAACATATCTGCTTCACCTTTATTAAAAACAAAACAAAACAAAAAACAAAACAAAACAAAACAAAAAAAACACGTTTGCTGCCTCTCTTGAAAATGTGAAGTGATAAATAATTGATGTGTTTATAAATATAAGATATTTCAGAAAACCATTGATTCTCTACTGGGGGAGAATAATGATTATAGAATTATAATTTGTATGAATTAGACAAATTTGTTTCAACACATGTGTACTGAGTGCTACTATGTGTTAAATACCAAAAAGGATAAGTCTAAGAGAAAAGTCATATCACTAGCTGCACTGGATAACTAAATAGGGCAAGCCAAGACATTCTGGAAATATTCACAAAAGTAATGGGGAAATCATGTGATCAATAATGCAACTGCCCCAAGAAAAAATACTTCATAGCAATGACAGATCTAAGATCTATACATAGCAGTAACAGGCCTTTCAGACAGAGCAAATGGTCACTTGCACAGATTACACTTTTAACCATATAAATATATTTGTTTTTAGAAGGCATCATTAAAAAAAAAAAAAAAGGAAAATTCAGGGCAACACCATGATAAAAAATAGACATTATGACATTTGGAAAACATTAACACCAGAGTTAGATAATTCTCTTATGCTCATGTCATTTACACTGGATGCACTGAATTCTAAAAATGGAAGAGTCCCTAAACAATACTTCCCAACTCAGAGTCTAAATGGATTAGACAAACATATTTGGGTGGGAGCTCCCAGTCAATTAACTATTTGTATGGTTTTAGATAAGAAACTAATCCCTTGGAGCTTTTATTTCCTCATCTGTAAAATGGAGATAATCTATAGGCAGAAGGTTGTTTCAACCTTTCTTGCTTACTTACACTTACCTCCAGTTTCGGGGTAGCAGAATATATATGCTAAAATAAATGTCTCTTGAATACAAACACATAATTCCTGGTACATTGCTTTCCACTTTGCAGGCTTTGGAGGCTTGTAAAACCTCCTTGTACTCTGCTTGGATCACAACCATTATTGTAACACTGTTTATTTAGCATTGTGTTGTTATCCTCAACCTTTAACTAGACATAAGTCCATGAGGTCAGAAGGCACATTTTTTCCCTTTTTTCAGTAACTCAATAAATACATATGCAATGTGTAAGATAAGCACAATATATTTGATTGTTTTTTCTTCAAGATTGAAAAACAGAAGAAACAAAAAAAGATTCTTACCAAGTTATTATGGATGTAAGAGTTTCATAATTGATAACCGTCAATGGCTGTCCTAAAACATAGAAAAGGTTTTCCCTAAGCCACTTAAGAGTTCCTGTTTGCTTAAACTCACAGAAAAATACTTTATCATTTGTACTTTACTTTTACATTTATATTCTGATTTAAGTCGTTCATTCATCCATTCATTAGCAAACACTAGAGTACCTATTACCTAGGAAAGAATTAAAGCAAGATGGGCCCTGCCCACATCATGTGCATACCATTTAGCAGGAAATTGAGGTATTTTATTCTTGAAAAATACCTTGTGATATAATTCGGACAGCTGTTTTTAGCTTCAACGTACAGATTAGTGAACAAAAATTTAGAGATGTTGAAATGACTTTTTCAGATTATAATTAATAGGTGTCAAGGTCTTCTAAGTCTTTCCATACACTGAGTTTTCCTATATATTTTCATGTCTGTTATCAAACAAAAGGCTTCCTGTACTTCAAAACAGAAATCAATACACAGCTTTTTTTTAAAAAAATCTTTTTAGGATAAACGATTTTAGACCTGTAAACCTCTTTATAAATTTTCTATTTCCTCTCAATTTTGTCAAATATTACTGAAGTTGAACTACTCCCTCATGAAGTATAATTTTAAAATAGAAGTATCTAATAGATTATAATAAGTATTTGATTACATTTTGAGTTGTAACGCCTAATAAACTATAAGGGAAGAGATCCAAAAAACTAGTAGTCAAGGTCTTTTTAAAATCTGAATATGTGGAAGAACGTATCAGAAAATTATAATTTATTTTTATTTTTGTCAACACAGAAGAAAAGCATGTACAGTGTGTTTGCCCATAGCAGTCAATGCATGAAGACACCTCATACTTTTGGCATTAATTTTAAATCATGTTCAATAACAGCATGGTTAAAATGAAGGCAAGCTGTCATAAGGCAAACTAGGGTATAAGTGTTTGGCAATTAAAAAGCACCAGAACATTTACCAATCTGAATATTAAAGAATTGTAAATCATTAACCATAAGTAAACCACCTGCTGGGGACACTCTAACCCAGTATACAGATTTGCCATGTGCAGAATTTTCAATTTCAGATTGAATTTTTATTCAAGGACCAATGGTGTTTAAGATGATTTGCGTGAAACTTTTATTAATTTTGAAAATAAAAATAGTTATATCCCTCACAGAATTTTAGATATTCAGAGAGTCCTATGTAAAATAGCACTAGTTTTCATCCTCCATTGCATTTTTATTAATTACTAAATAGCTCACTGTTATAAGTGATGGAGCAATATTTAAACTTTGTCTTACGTTTTTCTCTGCTGTTTTCTCAAAGAAAAATGAATCTGACTTGCTATAAACGTAAGAGTTTTAGCTAGGCACATACTTTTCACTATATATACATATATAGATTACTTTGCTATAGACTGTGAACAGTATTTTTACAATACTTAGATACTCTTAACTAACTCTACAATTTTCCAATCAGTTACAAAATATGTATGTGTGTGTGTTGCTGGTTTTCATGGCTTATTTATATTGTCAAAATCTCATTACTTCCTTTTTTTTAAGATTTATTTATTTATGATAGACACAGAGAGAGAGAGAGAGAGAGGCAGAGACACAGGAGGAGGGAGAAGTAGGCTCTATGCCGGGAAGCCCCACGCAGGACTCAATCCCAGGACTCCAGGATCGCGCCCTGGGCCAAAGGCAGGCACTAAACCACTAGGCCACCCAGGGATCCCTCATTACTTCTTTTTATGATGAAATGGCTAAGATCTCCTGGATGGGAATTAACTATTTGCAAAACTTAAAATAATTGCAATAGAATAAAAGAAGAGAATCTCTGTCCTCATGATGCTTCATGCATTAAATCTAGATGAAGTACTTCCCATATTACAGACCAGCATCTTGCTGAGAGCTAATAGAAGGCCACCATTGCCTCAGCATCCACAAATTAGGTTGGAGCTTGGTCGACAGTGGGGGGCACACAGAAGTTTCACAGTTCCCAGTCCTGACTCATTGAGACTCAGAGACACTGGATCTCCCCCACAGAGATGTGAGTAAGAAACCTAGAAGGGTAGGAGACATAATTTTGACTAATGAGAGGCAGGAGACTTGAAAACGTCAATACATAAATCCCTTGAACTGGAATCCTCAGTAATAAAAGAACTTTTACATTATCCAGCAGCTATGCAACTGACTTGCATTCCAAATCTATCTGTACAGGCAAAGGTTTCCCAGTGTTTTGAACATGTGTATCCGTTTGTTTGGTTGGGTTTTTTTTTTTTTGGGGGGGGGGTTTCTTTCTTTCTTTCTTTTTTTTTTTTTTTGGCATGTGAATTTGTGATATGTGCCACACTTTGAGTACTTCTGACACTAAACCCATGCTTTAGTATGTTTCCCACCATTTCTGAAAGTTTAGATTCCATCAAGAAGACTAGTAGACCCTGGGGTCTGTTCCTGTCCTCAAGATATTTTTTATTTATGTCTGATGATTCCAATGCGGGCCGTTTTCAAATGAAACTTCAAAAAAATGCAATATGATGCCTCCTGGAAAACCAGGATCACATAGCTTCTTAAACTGTATGACAAAACTGCCAAGAAAACTGATTCCTAGGTAGCAAGCATGAAGGTTCTGATGGGTGAGGATGCTAACTGCTCCATAACAAGCATAGATTTCTTTCTGCCACAGCCTCTGTGACATTCTAGCTTCCTAGTCATCTTCATTTTGTCTGTTTTTTAATCCTTATTTTTACTCTTTATTATTTTTTCATTCCACACTATAGAAAAATATAGGCATTTATCACATTTCAGTCATCAGACAGTAACTTCTATTTAGATCGTCAAGATCACCACTATCATCACATCAGTCCTAGCAAAACTTACTCAATGGCTTATACGCTTTGCCCAGATGGATCATTCTCTGCCGATCCACATACTTGTTCTTTCCTTTTTTTTTTTTTTTTAATTTTTATTTATTTATGATAGTCACACACATAGAGAGAGAGAGGCAGAGACATAGGCAGAGGGAGAAGCAGGCTCCATGCACCGGGAGCCCGACGTGGGATTCGATCCCGGGTCTCCAGGATCGCGCCCTGGGCCAAAGGCAGGCGCTAAACCACTGCGCCACCCAGGGATCCCTACTTGTTCTTTCCTAATGCCACTCTCCTACATAAAGCCTCTCGCTAGTTTCCCCTGGTTCAGAATAAACTCACTAGTCTACAAAACCCAGTGTGTTCTATGCTCTGCTCTTGAGCCTTATTTTGTAAGGTTCTGCCCTACAGTCAGTCTCTCTGGTCCAGACTAAATGCAAGTTCTGAATCCCGCCCCCTGGCATATTTCTGCATGCAGCAGCACTCTGCAAGTGCTCGGCTCCCTGGAAGCCTCCTTTATGATAACCCGATATTCTTGCTTTCACCAACCTATCCTGCAGATACTACTTTCTGAACTACTTCCATAGTGAGTCTTCTCTAACCTCCCTGCTTGGGTAAAATTCCTATTATACAATCTCACAAACTCCTTGTCAAAACTTTATACAGCTGCAATTTTACATTTTTAGTGTAGTTATTTGATTAGTATTTGTCCTCCACTGTAAGTTCCATGGCACCGGGGAGGGGGGGGGGGATGTCAACTTTTGTTTTTGAGAGCTTTCTTAGCCAGTGCATGGCGCATTTTGGGTGTTCAGTGAATGCATTTGTCGAAAGTATGAAATGCTAAAAAGTATTTTACATCCGTAGGGAAGTGGGAATTATTCTATGGACAAAAGGGTGACAAATTTTGTAAGCCGGGCCTAGCATAATCAGATCTGATGAAGGAATACACATCACAGCAATTGGAGAATGCACTGGCGTGGGAAAAGACTGGAAGTGTGGAAAGAGGTCCAGAGAGCTACTGTATCAGTCTAGGTTCTAAAGACTGAGGGTTCAGATAAGGAAAGCGGTAATGCAATGGAAGGTTGTGGGGTAGGGGTACTAGTGTTTGGGAGAAACATGGTAATAATGGGAGTCATTGATAAGTTCATATGTTGAAACAAGGTGGATGAGATATCAGAAAATTCTATCATGTAAGGAGAAGAAGATTTTATTTTATTTTATTTTATTTTATTTTATTTTATTTTATTTTATTTTATTTTATTTTTTTAAAGATTTTTATTTATTCATTCATAGAGACACAGAGAGAGAGAGAGGAAGAGACACAGGCAGAGGGAGAAGCAGGCTCCCTGCACCGGGAGCCTGACATGAGACTCAATCCCGGGTCTCCAGGATCACACCCCAGGCTGCAGGCGGCGCTAAACTGCTGTGCCACGGAGGTTGCCCAAGGAGAAGCATATTTTAGAGAAAAGTGTAAATTCTTGGTATAGTATAGGAAAGTATAAAATGTTAAATAAACTTTGTTAAATGAACTTTGACCATATTATGAATAGGTCTGTTGGTCAAAATCTAGCACCATCAGCATAAAGCTGTACATTGAAACAAGGAAAAGGAGCTATTATACCCTTGATATCATCTTGCTTCTAACTTCTAACAGTTTGAAAAGAATGGAGTCATGCAAATAATTTAAAAAGTCCTGTAACCTATAGAATGTGTCTCTTCTCTACCAGATATACCTGGGGTGTAAAGACTTGTTTTGCCATATCAAGTTTCCTGGAGGTATGACCATACTTCTTTACTTACACTGTCATAATTTCTGGAACCTCAAACCCTCCTTACTTTGACTATGAAAGGCTGAAGCATCACCTTTTCCTGATAGTTCCTCCATCTCTTAATGGTACAGTTTACCAATCCATCATTCATTACCCTGCCAGACTAAGGTCTTTAAATGCTGCTTTCATCTTAAAGAACTTATAATGGCTCTCTGTTGTCTTACATATCTAAGTCAAATTTGGTCTCTTTACAGCCCTCAAAAAAAAAAAAAAAAAAAAAAAAAACCTGCCTTAACTGTCTGTTCTCCTACATGAACCCTACCTAGAGTGAGTTAAATCCTATGGTTACCGAGTGGCTACTTTTCTCTCCACTTTTTCTCCTGCTTCATGTCAGTCATATCAGCATGTTAAGTGCATGATAAAAATCATACTGCCCATCTCTTTCACAAACGTTTCCACCTTTTCCCATTTCCTACTAGTCTCCACTTTTCCACTTTCTAAAATATGTACACACTTTTTTGGGAAACTTTTGTTATACATTTCCACTCTTAAGTCTATTTGGGGTTCCTTCCTACTCCTCCACTTCTTGGCAACCCAAATGGCATGCAGGCATTGAGCTGAGCACATGGCAGGCGTTCAGTGTGTTCTCTTTGTGATGACTAAGAAGGATGAGCTCTTGTGAATGCCCAAGGAGAACGACAACAACAATAAAAAAAGGAATTTCTTGAATGAGTGTATTTTAATGTCAACAGGGCACAGAAATACACTATTGAGAAAAATGGGAAGATAAGTGCTGTTTTTACCAAATAATTGAATTCTCAAAGACTTCTGTTTAAAAGTTGAGTAAGAAGTGTTAGAATTTCCCAGCAAATAACTACTTCAGACCCTGAAGATTCAATTTTGTGTGTAGTAATTGTGCCACCTAGCACACCCTGAAGTTGATTTGACGGGCCTCTAATTTCTGCTCTTATGCTCGACAATGTGATGGATTTTTCTCTTATTATGAATGATTTATTATAAGCTGTCAATAAATATATCATTTTACACGTAAAAATTCCATTTTATATGAACAATTGAGTTTATGAGACATTGTGACAGCAAAGTTAGATGGGCTTTGTGTAGTTAGTGAAAAATAGCTGCTTTATCTGATTCTCTGTACAGAAGCAGCTCTTCCTTAACATGCCTCTAGTGACCTGCATGTGGAAGCCTTCCAGAGATCACAGGTTTTCCGTTAGTTCCAGATAAACACCTCCAGAAATTAGCAAAACAGCTTTTTTTTTGATGATGAGCATTTGAAAAAAGTGAATCCTCATTTAGGCTTTTGGAATTTAGTAAAACCTACTACCCCACTTAGTCATGTAACATTTTTACATTCCTTTATTCACTCACTTATTCATTCAACAACTATTTGCTTATACAGAGGAATGTAAAACAAAGCCTCTGCCCTTATGGTGCTTTTATTCAGGGTCATTGATTTTTAACAGATACTATGATGTAATTAAACTACAATCGACTTAGAGCACAAATATGGAACCAAAGTTTATCGGTTTATAGTCCAGTTGTAGGTAAAAAACTTGCTTGTCTCTCAGTTTTCTCATTTGAAAAGTGGGAATTCTAAAGAACATTTTTGTCAAAACATTGTACTAAAGATAAAATATATCAGTATTATTAGGCACTAAGAAAAGTTTCTGTCACATTGTAAATACTAAATGTTTACTGTAGTTATATTTAATCTAACATAAGATTATTAATAAGCAATGTGTACAAGTGAACTGCTAGCTGCTAGCTGTTAGTGACTCGAAAACAAGGTATGATCTATCTAAATGTACATGAGTAAAAGACAATGGGATACAAAGCAAGACTTTGCATTGGTTATGCCATAAGAAAACAGTTGGTAACTCTAAAAGAATATAACTTCACATAGACGTTAATTTTACAAAGATAATTATTAGCTTCCTGGTCTATATCTGTTCTAAGGACTTCTATTTGTTTATCTATATTTTGCCCATAAAATATCATTTATCTATACTGATTACAAAGCATAGTAGCCTATAAATCTTCTTTTTCTAAAAATAGAATTTGAAATTTAAAGAAATGGTTGCTAAACATTTTAGTGCTTTACATATCTGTATTTTGACTCTTTTTTAAAGATCAAGTTAAATAAACACTAGAGATTTTATATGTATTTGACTAATTAATTGGCGCAGTTACCAATCTCATTGCATTTATTAAGAAAACTTTATGAGAACAATAAATCCTAGTTCATCAGGGGAAATTAAAACTTACGGAAGTTGGTAAGAAATAATAATCACTGCATTCTACAAGTTGAAGATGGCAGCACATAAGAGGACACATTCCCCTGTTACATTCAGTAATTCAGGTTTGTCATACATTAATTTGCTCAATACTCTCCTACCTTTTCTTGCTCTCTGCCATCTCTAAAAATGCCCTACTCAAAATTATCACCTTTCTTTTAAATTTCTACAGGCACTGATTTTGTGTGAGTTTGGGAAATAATATAATTTCGTGGGCATATTTCAGTTCTTAATTTCCTTAATTCATTTTTAGTCCGACTACAACACAGCCATGGCATTCAGATACAATGCTTTGCATAAGGCAAAGAGTACAAATTTCAATGTGCTACTGAATATGCTATTGCAGAATATGCAAATGAATGTGCTATTAAGTTTCACGTTTAAGATGATTAAGAAGAATGGTTTTAAAACTTCACAGGAGATAGCAAAAGGGTGTGGTGAAAGCAGAAAACAAATACTTGTTAAAAAGAAAAAGTGCATAACCACAAAAGGAAGAAAAACTTTAGCATTAGAAGGGCACAGACATCCTACTGAGACTAGTGATGTTGTGGTAGGAGCCTCTTAAATGACCTCCAGTGATCCTTACTTTGAATATTCATACCTTTTTAAATCTTCTCCTTTTGAGTGTGGTCTGAGCCTAGGGACTCATTTCTCAAGAATACAATATAATAAAAGTAATGGGATGTCACTTCTGAGATTAGGTTACAAAAGATTCTGGCTTTTGTCTTCCTCACTCTTTCTGGCTCTCTTGCTTTTGTGGAGGGAAATCAGCTATCATGAAGTGAACTGCCCAATAGAGAATTGATATCTCTAGACAACAGTCATCAAGGACCTGGTATGTGCCAACAGTCAAGTGAAACAATGAGTTTGGACATGAACCTCAGTTGAGCCTTGAGATGGCCATAGCCCCAGTCAACCTTGATTATTACAGCTTTGGGAGAGCCTTTGAACCAGAGTTCTCAGCTAAGGCTTGCCTAGATTTCTGACCCACAGAAATTATGAAAAAATAAATGTTTGTTGTTTCAAATGGACCACCATGTACTTAATTTATCCAGAGTTATCTGTGCTGATGCACATCCATGCCTCTGGTGTTAAAATAGTAAGTTTCTGGAGGACAGGCAAAGCAATATCTAACAAGTTTTGGACACTGTTTATTTCAGAACATAAATGAATATCAATTTATTTATGTGTCCTCTTGATAAGCATAACAGATTTTTATATCAAAATGAGCTACTGATCGGAACTTAAATTACCTAAGTAATTGTTTCAAATTCCTAGTTCACTTTACCTTAATATTATTGGAAATGCACAATTATTTATTCAAGGTTCAGGGTCCTCCCATATGTCACTTAGAAAAAGAAGAAGAAAAAAAAAAAAAAAACAAAAAAAAACCCTTGCAACCTAGATTTGAGGAATGGAAAGTTGTTACCAAATCCTCTCTAATCTGTCAGAGGAAAACAACTCCCTTTCAAGTCAGAAGAAACCAAAAGCATGAAATGCCATTCTACATGGTTTCACTTACAGTTAATTCCATAAACTGTGATTAGTTTGAAATATATAATATTAATAGCTAACTTTCTGCATCAACAGATGCAAACTTCAAAACCCTTGTCTATTTGCTCTTCATTTTTAAAATGCTTGCTTAAAAGATATAATATCAAGGGCTTTTCATGCTTAGAAAAAGACAGATAACCAAGTGTAATCCTACAATAATATTTCTGCTCAAACTAGGTTATGCTGATTGACATGTACAGGATTTTTTATGAGCATACAAACATGAAAAAAAGAAATACACGTATTGAATTTCATCTATTCTGACTGTATGAACTATATAACAATATAACAAATTCTTATACTTATATTTAAAAAAAAACAATATGCCAAAAATATCCTGAGCAAATACAGAAATAATCATATCTTAATAAAATTATCATTCTCATATTTTAACAAATATATTTTGTGTAATTACAATGAGTCAAAGATGAACTTATCTTATAGATATATAATAATTTTGTGGTTACTTAATATGCATTTCTGAAAAGATTTATCAGCTTTCTTTCAAAATGGTTTGTGCATGCACATAACTAAGACAAAAATCAAAGAACAAATATTTTTTTAAATGACAGCAAAAAAAATCATGCTGACAATATTTTAGAAATATGTGGCCTTCATAGGCTTCTGCTATAGAAATTAAATCATATCCAATAGAAATTATAATTAGCACTTAATACTATACCTAAACATTTTAACATCTGAACTAAAATTTCTAGAATCAAAATTTTAAGCATTGAGATGTTTTCAAATATCTCATTACATTTTACAAGTTATTGAATGTAAACATAAATTGTGACTCACATCATTATTTTATGTAAAAGAGAAATATCACTAATTAAACTCTGATACACTAGGGATTTTAAGATGCTTCACCATACAGATATGTTAAAATGTAAAAAAAAAAAGTGCATGTTATTTCAATGAACTATGATAATTACTTTATGTATCTATACAAAATACTCAAAAAAGCCTAAAGGTCTGTGGAGATTTGGTGAAGGAATAGGTTCATACTTTTTAAAAATCCACTAAAATTACTTTTTTCAACTACTATTTTTTTAGACAAGAGTTTCTATTTCTGTACTTCTAAAAATCCACATTGGTTTTTAATGAATATCAATTACACTTCAATTTTTCACATTACTCATGAAAGAAAATAATTTAGACTCCTTTACAGAACTGCCAATTGCAATTTACCTTGGCTCTTTCAGGCAAGAGGAGGTTCATAAATCAGCAAGTTAAGCATTTAGTAAATGACAAAGAAACAAAATTACAAATGGATAATATAATCCAATATGTTCCCTCAAATAACAAATTTAATATAGTTTTAGCAAAGAGGATCTTAAAATTTATAATGGGACATTTCTATTTTGTGTTGGAGTCTTATTATTGGAAGAACCCTCAGAAGGAATCTAAAAAATGTTTGGAAAAATAATTTATATCACATTGTCTTAAAATTTCAGTGAATAGGAAGTCTCAAACTATTGGGAAACATTGCCTTAAATGTTTCTGTAGGCAGCCTGTTAAACTGTGTAAAGAAATAAATTATGATAAATATAATAAAAGAACATGCCTGGAGGTAATAGTGTATCTACAATTTTTTTTTTCTTATTAGGACTTTTGAAAGAGGGTTTGTACTCTCTCTTCCAGCCATCCAAGATGCTAAAAGGAAAGAAGGCGGGCAGCCCCGGTGGCGCAGCGGTTTAGCGCCGCCTGCAGCCCAGGGCGTGATCCTGGAGACCCTGGATCGAGTCCCACGTCAGGCTCTCTGCATGGAGCCTGCTTGTGTCTCTGCCTCTCTCTCTGTATGTGTCTCTTGTGAATAAATAAATAAATACAATCTTTAAAAAAAAAAAAAAAAAAAGGAAAGAAGGCTAAGAGGAAGAAGTTGATCCTGCCCTGTCATTGTGAAGAAGCAGGAGACCAAGAAGCTGATCAATCCCTTGTGTAAAAGACCAAGAATTTTGGCATAGGAGAGAGCAAAGTAGATGAGTAGCCCAAAAGGGAACTCACCTGCTTTGCCTAATGGCCCCGCTATAATTGGCTACAGAGGCAAAGGGCTATTCTGTATAAACATCTAGAATTCCCTACCTGCCCTGCCACCCATGGTAATGGTAATGATAATGGTAAACTATTAACCAGTTTACCCAGGCCTGGAGCACCAAACAGCTACTCAGCTGCTTAAGCTGGCCCACAAATACAGAGCAGAGACAAAGCAAGAGATAAAGCAGAGATTGTTGACTTGGGCTAAGAAGAAAGCTTCTGACAAAGGGGATGTCCTCACTAAGAGGCCACCTGTCCTTCAAGCTGGTGTTAATACTGTTCAGCAACTTGATGGAAAACAAGAAAGCTCAGCTGGTGGCAATTGCACAAGATGTGGACCCCATTGAGCTGGCTGTCTTTCTGTCTGCCGTGTGGTCAAATGGGCATTCCCTACTGCATTGTCAAAGGGAAGGCCAGCCAGCTGGGGAGGCTGGTGTACAGGAATGCCTACACCACTGTTGCCTTCACCCAAGTGACCTTGGAAGACAAAGTAGCTCTGGCTAAGCTGGTGGAAGCCATCAGGACTAATTACGATGACAGATATGATAAGATCCACTGTCACCAGGGAGGCAACGTCCTGGGCCCATACTTTGCCTATCTGGAAAAGGCAAAAGCTAAAGAACTGGCTACCAAACTGGGGTAAGTATATGCTGTTCTGTACATTGAAGTAATAACAAATTCCTTTTCAAAAACAAACAAACAAACAAACGAGGAGTTGCTAATGTCATTATGTTATCTGCTTGTTAGTTGCTGGACTTTAAGTTGTGAGGTATTCTAATTTTTCTTAAAAGATTTTATTTATTTGTTTATTCATGAGAGACACAGAGAGAGAAAGAGGCAGACACATAGGCAGAGGGGGAAGCAGGATCCTCACAGGGAGCCTGATGTAGGACTCCAACTCAGAAGCCCGGGACCAAGCCCTGAGTCGAAGACAGATGTTCAACAGCTGAGCCCCCTAGGGATCTCATATTCTAATTTTTCTTTTCAAAATCAAATTTGTGACCAGTAGCACCATTTCTACCATTGTTCTGGAAGATAATTATAAGATCTTTCCTAGATGTTCAAGACAATACTTTCCATGGATTTGTCTCATTTCCCACCCTCAAAGAGAAAGAGAAAAAAATAATATTCATAACAAATCTAAAAATTTATTAGGTCTCAGCAAATGCCATCCCCTTTTATTCCAGTTTAAAAATGTACCTTTACAAATCTTCTACGGCTGGGGTGACTCAGTAGGTTAAGCATCTAACTCTTGATTTCAGCTCAGGTCATGATCTCATGTGTCCTGGGATCAAGCCCCACGTTGGGGCAGTGTACTCAGCAGGGAGTCTGCTTCCCTATCCCTCTGCTCATCCCTCTGCTCACTCTTGCTCTCTCTTAAATAAAAAAATCCTTAAAAAAATGATAAACTTAAAAAAAATCTATACTGCCAGCAACTATGTCCCTGCAACCATATTCAAGTGCCTGTCATACCACATCCCATTTTGGGGCATGCTGTCTTAGCATAGCAGGACCTTTTACCTACCAGGCACTGTAATAAGTGTTACATAGATCAAGCTAAATTGCCATAATACCTTCCTACTAAAACTCCAGAATGTCTTTTGTGGTTGAAAAATAATCAATTACTTACTCAATTCAACAAATATTTATTAAGCATCCATTCATTTTTGTATTTTTTCCCCTTGAGGACTGCTATCCTTAAGAGCAGCTGGAAGCAAATGGCTCCCATTTATTAACAACTTTTATTTTAAAGATGCTTAAGTGCAGTTCAAGCTCTTCAACTGCTCTCACCAAATCCTCAGGGCTCCATTGTAGAGGAAATTCATGTTTTATCATACAAAAACAAGAGTAATGTGTTCCATTTTCATTTTGTCAAGAAACTATCAGCATTACAACCAGGGGAGGGATATGCAGAGTAGACATGTCTAAATATGTCATATATTACTATTATAAATAACCTTATTTATATACTCATATTGATAATCTGAATTTACCTTTCAAAATGTTATGTAAGGGTTTATTTATTATATTTTAATTACTCCTGGCTTATTTATTATTATTTTTTTATTTTATTTATTTATTTATTTATTTATTTATTTACTTATTTATTTTTACTCCTGGTTTATATAAAAATTTAGATAATACAAACAACTGTTAAGTGTTTTTGGATAGCATATGCTCCTATTTCCGATAAGAACCACCACATTTTCCCCTTTTTCTCCTGAGGAGCAGAGTCATTAGGTGCCAATCTTAAAATAAATATTCTTTATTTGAATCAATATATAGATGATTCCTTCCAAGAACATTAGTCATAGTACTGCTGGAAACTGTTTCCAGATTTATCCTAACCCCCCCCCCCCCCCAAAAAAAAAAAGATAGAGGATCTTCTCTAGAGAACCTTTGTGGGTTCTTTTCTCCCACTTTGGGATTGAGAAGAGTACTCCCACTACATTCTCTGGGGATGTCAAAAATAATACCCATCTGTCATTCTGTCTTGGAGTCAGGGTTATATTTCTCTTACAGGAGACTTACTGTTTTAGCACTTTGTAAGGTCGTTTGAAAGTCAAAGTGCTGAGTCTATCAGGTAGTACTACTGAATATACCACAAAAGCACTTGTTTTCCCTTAGTTTAAACCACCAAAGTTCTAAATAAAGCTCATCCACCTAGAAGTGAAGAACTGTGGTCTAGGATGTTTGTCTTGACTAACCCAATCCTTAACACTCTACATAAACATAAGAGTCTAATACAAGGACAAATGGTACACTTATTGCCTATACAATAAACTTCATTTTCTACAGTATGACATTAAAAGCTCTTACCAATCTGATTTCAGCCAAGTTCTCTAAGAAGTTTTCCCCTCAGGGGCACTTGTAAGAAATTATTAGATGTTCTGTTTTTTAGAGCATGGTCTTCTTTACACTATATTTTTTGCTGTTATATCTCAAATACCTTTTTAAATTAGTATTTATCTAAGAAAGGAAATATATCTCATTTATTTAGCACCACCATAGTGCCAAAGACTAATTTGTATGAAGTAGAAATTTAACAATCTTTGAAGAACTGGAAACAAGAAGCAAAATGAAACAAAACACATTGGCCTATTTTCATTAAAAAAGAGAAAAAAAGGACAGCCTGGGTGGCTCAGTGGTTTAGTGCCGCCTTCAGCCCAGGGCCTGATCCTGGAGACCTGGGATCGAGTCCCCCGTCAGGCTCCCTGCATGGAGCCTGCTTCTCCCTCTACCTATGTCTCTGCCTTTCTCTCTCTCTCTCTCTCTCTCTCTTTGTGTCTCTCATGAATAAATAAATAAAATCTTAAAAAAAGAGAGAAAAAAAAACAGTCACAAAAAATACTGAGTCATTTCTCAGCCTTGAAAGGTAATCTGTAGTTAAAGGAATGCTGGCATTATGACAACTATCCTTTTCTTAATTATCCCACTTACCAAACAACTTGCCACCACCTGCATTTCTTGCCAAATTAACTGGCTTCTCAACTATTATAAAACATGCTCACAAATCTATTGAAACTCTTGTACTGAAGATCATTTATGGTCTCTCAAACAAAAAATCCAAATATCTTTCCTATTTCTTATCTTTATCACTATACCTGCTGATGTTTGCCTCTCATAGATACGTCTTAAACCATTTCCATTACTTGAATTCTGTGACAGTTTGCTCTCTCTCAACTCACTCCTTAACCCTCTGATCACCTACTTAATTGTTTTATTCATATCCTGTCATTTAAACACCTAAACACCAATTTTTTTTCTATTTTTATTCTTTATTCTCATACCTCTTTTCCAGCTAAGACATATTTTAACTTATCAATTACTTTATGTATAAAGGCACAAACTTCACTTTTTCTAAAATTCAGATCTCAGTAAGTACATGCTTATTAAATTGATTGCATTAAGTTGTAATATTCTCTTACTGTATCATCACTGTCACAATAAAAAAAATATCCCATTCCTTATTCTGAAACTGTCTTCTGCAAATTGGGCCTTACATCACGGATTTTGCAATCTACAGAGTATAAGGTAGTATTAAAATCAAATAAGTAAATACTACTCTTTTCATAAGCATGGTAGAGTTCAACTTTTAAATGAAATAGTAAAATTTATGAAGAGAGTGGTTTATTATCTTCAAATCTAAACATACACAAAATTATCATTAATTCAAATAGCTGTCTCAGCAGAAAGTGCTTTTTGAAGGCACTTATGAGATTGGGCTAATCATCAGCAAGTTAGAAAGTGCCTCAGGAATGGAAATTACTGTGCATCTGGCTTCTCCCAGAACCCAGCTACATAATACATTGAAATGGAACATATTGCTTGTTATTTTTTTATCTTTGTGAAATCTTTAAATAAATTTGGAGAAGATATTATCCTATCATGCTTTCTCATAGAATAATATTTCAGGACAACAATTATGAACAAGAACAACAGAAGTATTGCCCAAACATGCTCTATTTTTATCTTTGTTGGTATTTAATAATCACATGCAGCATTCATTTATAGAAGCAAATTTTTCATGGAAAATAATAAAAGTGTGTTCATGGTTCAGTAAGTGAATCTCAGATGCATAACCACACTTGACAGATTTTAGCCTCTAATGCCTTAATCCTTCCCCGGCATCACTGATGCAATCTCCGAAAAGCTAAGTATTAATTTGAGAGTATCATTTTTGTTTACATCATCTGGAAAGGAGGATTCAGAGCGCATCTTGTGTAAATTGCAATTATACATAGCATACTTTTTTGAGCGATTTTCATACAACACTTAACATAATTGAATTGTATTCACTTGATTTGGGGGGGCATGGGAATTAATGATACAGTCAGATACATGAGATGAGTCACTAAGATTAAAATAAAATAACTTCTAAATAGCAATATAACACTTATAAAATTTATTGGGGTAAGATACATTTCCATGCAGATTAAAAATTAGAGCTTTAGGGCAGCCCAGGTGGCTCAGTGGTTTAGCGCTGCCTTCAGCCCAGGGCCTGATCCTGGAGACCCACGATCGAGTCCCATGTCAGGCTACCTAAGTGGAGCCTGCTTCTCCCTCTACCTGTGTCTCTGCCTCTCTTTCTCTCTCTCTCTCTCTCTCTCTCTCTCCCTCTCTCTCTCTGTCTCTCATGAATAAATAAATAAAATCTTTAAAAAAAATTAGAGCTTTACAAGAAAAATATACAGAGAATTAGGTTCTTTAAAACATTTCACTAAAAACAATTGGTATTTTAATCTATCATTTTAAAAACATATTTATTTTGACATAAATTTAGGTGCAGTCATAGTATACAGGGTTCTATATATTCTAAACCCAGGTTCTCCTAATATTAGATCTTATAGAATGATACTACATTAATCAAAAACTAAATTTTATGTCCTTGGGTGCAAGCCCACATACCATGTTACATTTATTTGTCATATCTCTTTAGTCTCTTACAATCTGTGCTTTCCTGTCATTGAAACTTTTGAAGAGTAATGGCCAAGTGTTTTGTAGAATGTCCCTCAATTTGGGATTGCCTAATGTTTTCTCACAATTAGATGGGGTTATGGAAGAAATTCCTTTCCTATCATATCATATTATCAGGTACAGATACCAGTATGACATTATTGGTAGTTTGGATGTCTTGGTTAAGATAATGTCTGCCAGGTTTCTCCAGCATAAGGTTATTATTTTTCCTCTTTCTAGACTCCACTGGAGTCACTAAATCCAGACCTCACTGAAGAGGAGGAGAATTAAGCTTCTCATCCTTAAGAAAGTAGTATCAAAGATAAATAGATATATATGGATATTTTGGATATATGTGAAAAACACTATAATTAATAAATATTTGGAGGGAGACACTTGAGGCTATGTATATATATATCCTGTTTCTCCTTATAAATCTGCCAATAATTTAGCATGCAGTTTACCATTTTGTTTCCTAACTATATTGATATAAGATCTATATAAGAACATATATTAAATACATATGATATGTATAATTATGCATTATTTAATATATATAACATTTAAAAATATAAATAATGAGATATCTTAAAAAGTATATACAAAAATGAAATATTGGGACTTCATCAAGATAAGAAGCTTTTGCACAGCAAAAGAAACAATCCACAAAACTAAAAGACAACCTACAGAATGGGAGAAGGTATTTGCAAATGACGTATTAGATAAAGGACTAGTATCCAAGATCTATAAAGAACTTATTAAACTCAACAGCAAAGAAACAAACAATCCAATGGCAAAAGACATGGACAGAAATCTCACAGAGGAAGACATAGACATGGCCAACAAGCACATGAGAAAATGCTCCTCATCACTTGCCATCAGGGAAATACAAATCAAAACCACAATAAGATACCACCTCATACCAGTGAGAATAGGGAAAATTAATAAGGCAGGAAACCACAAATGTTGGAGAGGATGTGGAGAAAGGGGAACCCTCCTGCACTGTTGGTGGGAATGTGAACTGGTGCAGCCACACTGGAAAATGTGTGGAGGCTCCTCAAAGAGTTAAAAATAGACCTGCCCTACGACCCAGCAATTGCACTGCTGGGGATTTACCCCAAAGATACAGATGCAATGAAACGCCGGGACACCTGCACCCCGATGTTTCTAGCAGCAATGTCCACAATAGCCAAACTGTGGAAGGAGCCTCGGTGTCCATTGAAAGACGAATGGATAAAAAATATGTGGTCTATGCATACAACAAATACCCACCATTTGCTTCGACGTGGATGGAATTGGAGGGTATTATGCTGAGTGAAATAAGTTAATCCGAGAAGGAAAAACATTATATGGTCTCATTCATTTGGGGAATATAAAAAATAGTGAAAGGGAGTAAAGGGGAAAGGAGAAAAAATGAGTGGGAAATATCAGAAAGTGAGACAGAACATGAGAGACTCCTAACTCTGGGAAACAAACAAGGGGTGGTAGAAAGGGAGGTGGGTAGGGGGTGGGGGTGACTGGGTGATGGGCAATGAGGGGGGCACTTGATGGGATGAGTGCTGGGTGTTATTCTATATGTTGGCAAATTGAACACCAATAAAAAATATTTTTTTAAAAAAAGTATATACTATATATATAAAATATAGGTGGATATAAATGGATGTGACATGCTCATTTGCATGCATATTCTACTTTGCCTTCATAAAATTATTATCAGATTATTCCTTTATTATCAAGCAATTTTTCTATTCAGAGTTGCTGTATTCATTTAAGGCTTCAAATTACATTTTTGGTCTATTTGTTCAGTTACTGTGCATATCTTATGCACAAACTCCTCAGAGATGAATCATAGATCGTCTATTTTGCCGCTATATAATTCCATGAAATTTTTCTATCACATTCTCTGTTAGAGGCTAATCACTTCACCCTGGAAGTAATAGTATCCCAAATTCCCTAAGGGTTTGCCACTACCTCAGCTAAAGTCTTCTTCTGGATTACATTTCAAGTTTAGGTAATGAATAAAAGGTTGATTAACATTAGAAAAAATAGCACTATATACTAGAAGCCTAATTGTATTACCATTCCTTATTCTTAGAACAGTTTGCATTTATCAATTTCTAAAATTTTTATACAGATATTGCCCAATGTTGGCCTTTTGACTCTCTTTGACTTTAGAGATCATTTTTATCATTATCTCAATTTATTGATTAATCAATCTCTCTTTCTGTCTCATAACTTTTGTCCCAATCCAGTCTCTCCTCAAGCTCTATCATACAAAGAATGCTTTCTAATATTACATTAGAAATCCTGTAGAACTTTGTGAATTATAAACTGCAATAGTGAAAACTAAACATTTAAATTAAAAGAAAAAAAATCTGTTTAGAAGTGGACAAGTAGGAAAAAGTAGGGTAGGCTTTTTCTTCTTTTATCAGCCTGAAAAAAATCTTTATGCTTCCTTCGGGTATCAAAAGTCATCTTTTCAATGAGGCACCTAACAGTATATAACAAACACTATATTGTACTTAGTTGTTTTTTTTTTTTTTTTTTTTTGGCCTGCCTAGCTAGATAGAATGTAGGATTAAAAAGATATTTTGCCATGTATTAAAATATCAATAAATCATTTCCCATGTAATTTTCTGTGTTTCCAGTCCTGTATTTTGTATACTTCTGTATCCCTAGTGCTTGTAGGATTGCTTTGCATAGAGTAAGTGCTCAGTAAATATTTGTAGGATTATAAATATGAATAAAGTACTAAAGTAATCCTCTCAAATGAACGAAGCTGAATTTGTACAATTTGTCATTTTAACATACTATTATATGAAAAAGATAATTTAAACATAAACACTAAGATGGCTGGTTTAGAATTGCATATTCAAGATATAAACCAAATCTCTTTTGTGTTTTAGGTTGTATTACATATATTTGATCTCTTGGTTTTAATTCATGTATTTGACCATAAATTGCCCATGTAGTGTCAATTTCTAGGCATAGGTGGAAGGAATCTATCAAAAAGCTATCTTTTAAACATGTCACTATATAGATTTGAAATAGTAACTCATTTTAAATATTTTCTACTACTCATAATTTGTTACAAAAAATACTATCCTTATATGGCCTCAGATATTATATAGATATTTAGAAAACAGAAAACAGAAATTATGTAGAAGAGTATATATTTGGCATGAACCTTGCATTCATTTTTTAAAAAGCAATTTATTTCATATATCACAAATGCAAAAGTAAACAAACATCTATAAAGGAAAGGATGCTGATGTGGAGCATGTTATTCACTGCAGTTTATTGGGTCAATTGAGAGACAATCAAAAAAGCATAAAAAAGCAGAAAAAGCATAAAAGAAACTAAAAAAGAACATTTAAACTTCTTTGCAATATATGGAGAAGTTATTCACATGCTTTCATAACTAAATAATACATCACTGCATTTTCAGAGAGTTCACTTACACATTAGTAATGGAATAATCAGGAAAAATAATTGTATTGATTTCCTGTTTTTAGTCATGGATGTATGTTGTATATTTTAACTGACTTGGTCAAAATTAATAAAAATGTTTTTAATCCACATGTATATTTTTAAATTAATTTTAATTAATTTTAAATTACACTTTTATTCAAATGTAACATTCCAAGTACAAATGGTAAGATAGGTGCTATATTCCTTTTGTGAAAGTAAGGTTATCACAGCTTTTTTATTCTCGAGAAAATTTTCCGAAGTAACTTAGTTATCTGAGACTTAAGTAGACTCAGATTTTCATGTAGTTTTTTATTAACTTAAGAATGACTATATACAAATAGGAACATTTTAAATATTCAGAAACAAGGCTAAGCATTTTAAATTCATTTGTTTCAATAATAGTCTTTTTAAAAAACATATTACACTTAAAGCTCTGGATTTTTTTTAAAGATTTTATTTATTTATTCATGAGAGACACGGTGAGAGGCAGAGACATAGGCAGAGGGAGAAGCAGGCTCCCTGCGGGGAGCCAGATGTGGGACTCAATCCTAGGACCCTGGGATCATGACCTGAACCAAAAGCAGATGCTCAAACACTGAGCCACCCCCGTGTCCCAAAACTCTGGATTTAAACATAAGCAAAATTAACTCTTCTACAAATTTCTGTAAGCTTTTATTCAAAACGCCCCGAATTAAGAGATTGTTAAAACATAGGCCCCCACTGTCGGAATTTCTAAATTTGTCTAAATCCACATTTTAAAAAAGTATAGCGGGCTGCCCTGGTGGCCCAGCGGTTTAGCGCCACCTTCAGCCCAGGGTTTGATCCTGGAGACCTGGGATCAAGTCCCACATCAAGCTTCCTACATGGAGCCTGCTTCTCCCTCTTGCCTGTGTCTCTGCCTCTCTCTCTGTGTGTCTGTCATGAATAAATAAATAAAATCTTTTAAATAAATAAATAAATAAATAAATAAATAAATAAATAAATAAATAAAGTATAGCATAATGCACTGCAAATTATTAGGTAAATATTTTCCCCAAGATATAGTAAAGAAGAGTTCAGCAAATAATTTTTAATCCTCCAAAGCTTATTCCAAGGTATTATTCCAAGTAATCTTTGTATTGTTAAAATTCCCTATTGACCCATAAATCTCATATGTAATGTTTAGCAACTATGGAAATTCAAGAAAAGTAAAAGAATATATATTCTTCAAGTTACATTTTCTTTCCTCTCAGGTAAATAGTTTTCATTGAAGCCACTGAAATATACATTAGCCTAAGTCCTACATTTAATGCTTTCTTAGTGTATATGGAAGGAAAAATAACTGTCCTCTATGTTTATTTATAATATATCTTCTATAGTTACATAAAATTGTTATCATTTCCAGAGAGTAGATAACTATATATAGGGCTATAAACTTATTTCTCAGTATGAGTACAGGCAATTTTTTTTTACATTTCTAATATTAAATCTCTAATAAAAAAATTAAATCTCTAATCAAGGTCACACTAAGACAGAATAGCCTGAGAGTAGATGGCCACTCACTCAGACACATAGAGGAAAACTTAGCTCTCCCTACACCAGGAATGGCTAATGGAGTATTTCTCCCCACGTGGTTTTGGAGTGTCATTTTGCTCATGAAAGAACTGAAAAAAAAGAAGATAAAATGACTCTAAATGTAGGCGTCAGAGCAGATGAACAAATATTCATGTTACATTAAAACTTTAGTTAGGTCTTATTTCCTAGAACTCGTTAGGCCTAAGCAGGCTATACAGACTGCAGCCAGGGGTAGAGAATGAGCACACACCATCCTGTATGTGCATGTCTCTCTCAGCCAGAGTTCAAGTGCCCACAGACCTATGTCGACAGAGCCTGATTAATGGGCAGTAAGACTCTGATTTTAGAAACATTCATATCATACTTACATTTAACCTCAAAGATAGCTGTTATGTTTTGCTTCTCTATGTGAGGTGGCATCTCATTCATCTCATTCATTTGGTCTCAGGAACTCAAATCCTGCCAACTGTAGTGTTATATGCGTATCTAAAGTAGAAAATATCTTTTCCAGCTTTATCTTTTGTGATAGTTTCATCAAACAGATATCAAAAGCCTACAGAGTATTAGTCAGGGACAGAGTGATTAGTTTCTCTCTTTATGGATGGGTAATTAATATAAAAAGGATGGAAAAAATCCTTAATCCCATTACACTTGATCCATCATTTAGCAATGCTTTTTGACTCTTCAAGGTAAAATCTGCATGTGAATTTCCCCAAAGCAATCAAGTCGTCAGTTTCATAAAATTATAAAACCCCACAGCAAGCTGCACATCACTGATAGAAAAAAGTGAGGTTTCTGACATTCATCTAAGAGTATCTCATTGAATAAAACTGTTTCAAAGATACCATTTTAAAAATTATTTCTAATAGAATTGATCTAATTTTGCCTTAGCTTATATATAATACAAGGATAAAGGTAACACCTGCCTAACAGCAAACAGTATATTAGAAGAGGGCTAGATGTAAATCTACAGATGATCTTTAAGAGCTGGCAAAAGGATATGGCCAATAGTGAACAGTGTTACAAAGTGACAGAGGAGCCTATGTATGATACAAACAAGGTTTTCTCAGAATGCTCAAGACAACTTTTCAAAACCAATTAAATCGAACTATCAAGATTGTACATTGTTCTAAGACACAGTTTTAAAGATGATTGTTTTTGTTTAAAAAAAAGATTTGTTTATTTATTTGCAAAGGGGGCAAGGAAAAGGGCAGAGAGAGTGAGATAGAGAATCCCAAGTAGACTGCCCACTGAGTGCAGAGCCCAGCAGGGGACTCAATCCATGACCCTAAGCTCATACCTTGAGCTGAAATCAAGAGTCAGACACTTAACTAACTGAGCCACCCTTCACCCCTGATTTGTTTTCATGACTATTTCCATTTTCTAATGCCCTATGTATCATAAAATTAGGCTATAACTCAGGTCAACTAGCGCATCATTTATACAAATTGTTGGATGTGTGCATGGGCAGATACACACACACTTTTATCAGAACTTCTTTACTTTTATTACTCTCCTTTTTGTATTCTTCAATTTTCATTGGAATAAGCAATCATCTATCTTTTTTAATTGTGGCAATATGTACAGAACATAAAATTTACCATTTTAACAATTTTAAGTGTACCATTCTGTGGCATTAAGCACACTCACATTATCGTGCAACTATCACCACTGTCCACCTCCAGAACTTCTTCATATTCCCCTACTGAAACTCTTTACTAGTTAAACCCCGATTCCCCATTCCTTTCCCTCCTAGCCCATGGCAGCTACCATTCTACCTTCTGTCCCTATCAATTTGACAACCCTAGAAACTTCATATAAGAGGAATCATACAAATATTTGTTTTGTGACTGGGTTATTTCTCTTAACATAACATCTTCAAGGTTCAGCCACGTATCAGAATTTCCTTCCTTCTTCTTCCTTCTTGAGGCTAAATAATATTTAATTTTCTTTATACACCACATTTTGCTTAGAAATGGATAGACACTTGAGTTGCTTCACACATTGGCTAATGTAGATAATGCTGCTATGATAAGGGGCATACACAGATCTTTTCAGTCCCTACTTTTACTTTTTTTGGGTATGTACCATAAAGTGGAATTGCTGGATCAAATGGTAATTCTGTACTGAATTTTTGGAGGTAATGCCATATCATTTTATACACTGGTAAATTTGGAAAATATTTTCCATTTCCAGCAGTGATCCGTAAGTATTCTAATTTCTCTACATCCTCTCCAACACTTGTGATTTTCTGTTTCTTTGTTGGTTGGTTTGCTTGCTTTTTTGGATAATAGCAATGCCAATGGGTATGAAGTGCTATCTCATGTTTTTCATTTCCTCAATGACTAGTGATGCTGGGCATCTTCTCATGTCCTTGCTGGTCATTTGTATATCTTCTTTAGATAAAGGTCATTTGAGTCCTTTGCTCGTTTTTTAATCAGGTTGTTTGTCTTAATATTCTTGTTCTTCCTGAGCTAGAACACCAATATCTTGAGTCCATAATCCCAAAGCAAACAAATATATAGGGCATAAATGATGAGCTATTATCCCCACTTCCTGATCCTGACACATCACCATCTTATCAGATTAAGTCAGTCTTCTCATTACATTTATACAGAATCAACAATGACTGTGAAATACTTCAAATGTCTTAATGTCATACTGAAATTTAGTAAGCTTAAAAGAGTAGATAAATTTTATAGCAAAATTTAATGTTTATATTAAATGATAATCAAAAGGCAAAATACTGAATATTAGTTCAATTCCATTCAGTTATTTGATTCTCTTAAGTTTACTCTTACAACTTTATTTCACTGTTTAAGAAAAAAATAAGCTTAATGAAGAAATGAGTCAGCCCGTGGTAAGAAACTTCAAAAGAAATTGTCTTATGGGGAAAATCAAGCCCACATTGATGTGTCGGGGAAAAAAGTAAGCAGTTCTCCAACAGTGTATTTCATTTTTTTTCTGAGGATTTCTAGCTAGAAAGCAAATAAATAAATGAATAAACAATGGAGCACAAGCAGTAAATCTGACCATTTATCCCCCTCATATGTACTTTTCACTTTCTTACAGGGCATTATAGCAGTCGTCAAATATTTGAAAGTCTGTGATGTCAAAGAAGAATTAAAACTCTTCTGTCTCTCAAGAAGCAAAGGGCCAATGTTTAGAAGTTAAAATGAAGCAACTTCCAGTTCAGTTTAATAATGAACTTTCTAATCTGGAGAACTGCACAACGATGAGATGGGCCGCTCTAGAAAAGAGTGAGCTCACTGTCCAATTTCAAATATAAATAAATGAATAAGAAGCTAAAAGCATCACAAAGGTTTCTCTGACTAGGAGGTTGAGATAGATGACCATTTGAGTTCCTTAAAACTTCTGTGTTCATCTGATTCTAAGGCTGTCCTAATATTATGTGGAAAATAAAAAGACAAAGTTTTTACCCTAAGGACCAAACACATCTAACTCAGATGTGAACAAAACGATTGCTAACTGCAATGCAACTAAGATATGCAGTTATATATGCTACATACAAAAGAATCGGGCATTATTTGTAAAGAAATTGTTTTTAAAACAGACTTTTGCCTGTAGCTTCAGCCTTAAAGATTAAATGGTTCATACTACTGCGGGGTTCAAATGCTTCATTCACTTATGCTTCAACGAATTTTCTTTAAATAAAATTCCTTACTCATTCTAAAATGTCAGAGAGACATATTATATTTGGTCAAGAGAAAACTCAAGAATCTTTAACAGAAAGACTAAATTAAATGAGTAGGTAACACTCAGATCAGAAAAGAAAAAACTAGCTCAGAAGTAAATCATCCCATACTGTCACATAAATGAGTTGAGATTATTATTATTATTATTATTAATTCATAATCTACAATTACATTAAATTTTTATTTTGAAGAATGTTTAATTGATTTACAAAATTATTTTAGAAATCTTTTACATAATTGTAAAGTAAAATTGTGTCCTCCCTAGTCCACCATCATCCTGTGATGTGTCAAACCCTATCTATCTATCTAGCTAGCTAGCTAGCTAGCTATCTAATCTATCTAATGTATATGAAGTATATGTGTAAATACATATATTTCAGGGTTTGAAAGGTTTGGAGGTGGAATATATGTTATTGTGATCAACATATATACATTTACATATATATATATATATATATACACGCATTTACACACATACCCACACACACACAGAATTTCATCCTCGCTGCCATTGTCCGACTGGAGCTTCCACCTCATCACACACACACAGCCACTAACAGCAGCCTTCGAGCAATACCAGCATTTATAGATGCAGATGATTACCTAGATCTATCCTTTAAAACATACAATTTGTAGCCATCGCCTCAAAAATTCAAACTTCTTAACTTGATCTTAAAAGACTCACAATTTAGTTACAGAATATTTTTCATCGTGCTGTCCCTTCCACCTAGTCTTCTCATCACTTCTACCGGTCAATGTCCTCTCACTCCAAAATTTAAATGCCACTTTAACCGCTTTGCATTTAGGCGAATTATCTCTGTGCCCACATACTGAAATTAACCATTACTCTTTGAATTTTAAAATTCTATGTATTTTCAGAATATTTGCTTTTGTAATGTCTTTGCATTGGATACTTCGTATCTTAAGGAGGACTATACCGTCTTATTTGTTTTTGTGTCCCCTTATTTTCTTTATATTACTTCGCTAGTAAGTAATCAAAAATATGTGTTGAATTGAATTGAACTCTCGTTTTACAACTAAAGAAACAAAAGTGAAGACTGCTAAAAAGTCTTGCAGAAGATTAGACTGGGCATTATTGGGTGATTCTAAGAATAGAAACTGGGCTCACCCATGACTGCAGTCTGGTGATCTTCCCATTAGAGAATATTCATCCCCAGGTAACCTAATTTTTTTTGACAGCAGGCAATGCTGTAGTACAAAAATAATTACTTAAAGGTACAGTAATATGAAACTAATTTATTAAGATAATTCATTCAGTGTTAGTTTTTACTTAGATTTCTATAAATTGAATTAAAAAGTAAAAGGTAAATATTGCTAGCTTCAAAATCAGATTTATTATACAATATAAGCTTTTATATAATCTTCTTAGAGTACTAGTTTGGACAAATCATGAGGTTTTAGAGACACAAAAATAAATCCAGTATTGTATATAATATTTATATGCAACTGCTACTTGAGACTCTACTACATCACACCATGATGTTTCCCTATAGTATTTGATTTGAAATTATATTTATATTTCAATGATTGAGTAAAATATTCATATTCATGTTCTTACATTTTTGCTAAAATAAGAAAAAAGATATAACCATACACACAGAATCCTTTAATCCTTAAATCTATTGATAAGAATGGTGACTTATATGAGGCCGCCTAGGAATGAATAAGAACCAAATATAGATGATTAATCCGAGTTCCACCTCTACATTTATGTGTCAATAAGCAAGTAGATAAACCTTTCTGTGTCTCATCTCTATAATAAGGATTAAAATGCTTACTTCGATGGAAGGTCATAAGGATTATTTCATGTGTATAAAACACTTTAAATGAGAAAAGCTATTTTTGACTGCATATGTGTATAAAGATATACATTATTCTATTCGTAAGAAATTTGTCATTCTGTTATGTTGTACTAGCTAATAAGAGACCCTTAAAAATACAACACATATGAAGAACAATGATTCTATTTTTAATGGAAAAATCTCAACATAATTTTAACCTATAATTATCATGAAGCCAGTAGTCACTCTCAAAAATCTTTCCAGACTTAGTATATTTCAATGATGTTGGCTGACTTATTTTTGACCACATTTTGAGGCTATTCAAGTTAAGAATTCTAGGGTGTCTATATAGACTCAAGCAAGTGATTCAACAGTATAGTGAAAGATGACAAGCATAATTTCATTTGAAAGAAAAAATGTGTAACTCTGGTTATTAGAAAATCTTGTCTTTGCTTCCAACATATTATATATATATATAATATATATATATACACACACACACATTAAAATTTTATTTATTATTCATTTATTTATTTATTTATTATTTATTCATGACACACACACACACACACACACACACAGAGGCAGAGAGGCAGAGACACAGGCAGAGGGAGAAGCAGGTTCCATGCAGGGAACCTAACGTGGGATTCGATCCTGGGTCTCCAGGATCACACCCTGGGCTGAAGGCCACGCTAAACCGCTGAGCCACAGGGGCTGCCCTTTGATATATATTTTTTAAAAATCAGCACTAACAATTATTTCGGGAACTTTGTCATTTAAATTAGCTGCTCCAGTAATCTGGTTTGGTCTAGGTATAAAATTTTGACTCAGGGAATGAATTTTCTGCACACACAAAAGTCCCAGGCTTTTGATACTTGAGTAAAACAGTCATATTGTTTACCAAATTATAGCAGATTTATGTATTTGTGTGATCTTTGTAACTGGAAATAGCATTAAAACTCAACTCTATTGTATAAAAAATCTTAACTCAAATGTGATTAAACATTCAGGTTTTTAAGGTAAATGGGATTAATAACAAATGTCTAAGTGGTGAATTTTTTTTTTCCTCACAAAGCAGATCTGAGTCAGTTCCATCCTACAGAAAGGCAAACAAATATACCAAGCATCAAAGTTCAGCACTGAAGGGAAAGGCACAAAGCATTTCCCTTGGAAAATTTTAAAAACATATGTTACCAATCTACCATCAGACCCATTGAAAAATCACACTATTTTACCCAGGACACATCTAATTTTCCGCAGCGTAACTTACTCTAAAAGGTTTTAGGGTAAATTGCTTGCAAAATGTATTCCTAGGTAAATAAATAATTTGACCCATGTACGGGGATTTTGGAAGGATGCCAATTAAATAGCAGAGAAAAGCTAAAAAAAAATGTTGTAATTTTAAAAGTAGTTGATCTCAAACTATTGTTTCTGACAGTAGTTAGATAGTAGGGCCATCTTCTGTTGAGGTTTCTTAATTTCTGACAATAATGCTATATTATCAGCACAGGAGAAAACATCCTTTGAATTCTCCATGGCAAAGAAATATAATTTGTTCAATACTTTTCTGTGAATGAATAATTCTGGCAGAAAAAGTTTCCATGATGAAAAAGTACTCTTACAGTCTTACCTGATGAACTACTTTCTCAATACACTGAAAATCATTATATGTTTATAGCTATCTTATTTCTAAATTCCTTTGGTGGTTTTCACAGGAAAATATTAATACTGAGACATTTTACTTCCTATAGGGAAATCATCTTTCATTATAATCCTGACAAAGAGTGATAAGAGGTTGCTTAAGTTTCAAAATGTTATTGTGTCTACATAAAAATTATTTTATAGATAATACATTTAAGTTAGTATGGGGATTGAGCTAAGAAAGGAACTCTTAAAAGCACAATTATGTAAATAAACATAAATAAATGGGCAAATTTGAATTAAAAAATTTTACTAAAATCAGCAGTTATGGAATAAATGCTAGAATTATTAATTTGTTCATTGGCTTTTCAAGTATGTGTTAAGTGTTGCTACATGCCAGATAATTAGCATGGAATTTGTCTTCATGTATCTAATATTTCAATAAGCAATACAAAGAAGGATGAATGTGATGACATTTACAAAAGGAAAAAGTCAGGTTTCATTGAAAGTGATGTGAGATAGACTCATTCAAAGTTACTTCATTTTCACTCAGATTTATGCTGTCATTTCCCACCTAGCGATTTGTTTTTAGAGGGAAGAGTCCTCTAATTCCTGTCAGTTTCAAACTTTTATATCAAAGTCAGGCTTTAGATAGCAATCTTTTGAAACTATCCATGCTTTGTAAAATAAGAAACACAAATATTCATTTGAAGTAAAAGTTAACCACACAGCTTCAAATCTATTGGCAAAAGCTTTAGGAAATAATTATTTCCTATCATGCAATAACAATTGCCATAATTACTGGTTAGTAATTTAATTTCTATTTCTAAGTAGACTAAGGCATGCTTCAATAGTGTTAAAATCTGCTTTAGAATATTAGTTACTAAATATTATTTTTCTAAATTGAACATTTGATTCCAGATGATCACATAAGTAAATAAATCTATTTTAATTGTATTCTATGCAATCTAAATAAATTGAATGTTGCTCTAGAAAAATGAGGATAAAATTCCATGGTATGATTGGCATTTTTACCATCCAAGTATCTAAACGATGCCATTCATCAGTCAGTACACCTATCTCTCTATTGATGAGTGAGCTCATGTTTTGTTTTGTTTTTGTTTTTGTTTTAAATAATATTTTAACTTGCTGATTTGGATATAAATGGAAGAAAATGCATTTTGACTTGCAACAGTAAGCAACCATTTGGAATTTAGAAGAATTTAAGCTTTTAAATTATTATTTAAAACTTTCCCCTAAATAACTTTATAAACAAAGTCATTAGTTCTTCCTTCACTATATTATACTATAGAGAAATCTGAATCAATAGAAATAGGTATTTTACTATCTATGATTCCTCAAGGGTATTTTTTATTGTTCATATATCTGTGAATTTAACAATTATGTTTCAATATTTTTACCATAGAATCTAGAGAAAAAAATCATATGTCATGCTTTCTATCTCATTACAGAATAATTGAATTTCAATGCTATAAACAATTTTTACAATATAATTTAATAAGTAATACGCAGTTTAATATATGACATCGTACTGAATTAAATGCTTAAAAAATTACAACACGTGGGATAGTATGGGTAAAGAGTGTTCTAAATCTTTGCCTTCTAGAGATTAGTACATTTCATTTACATTGCTTTGGTACATAATTAAGCAAATGCAAAGGCAGCCTCAATGTAATAGAGTAGAGATTCATTCAGTTATCAGGTACTTATTTTAATGTCAACTCTATAAATGACATTATGAACCTGGGCCTATATTTAAAATTTCCTGTGCCTTAAAAAACTATATCTGGATTAAGTGAATTTACTTCACAAGACAGCTGGGAAGGAAAAATAAAAGAATGCTTTTACAGAAAGATACTAGACAAATTTAAGATACAATCTATCAGAACTTATGCCAAAATGCCCCAAGATAGCTAATATAAATCCACTGAGAATATTATATTCAGAGAACTATAATTACTGGTTAGTAATTTAATTTTCCTAAGAGGCAAATACCATATCACTTACTCTCTAAGAAAAACAGTATGTCCAATTTTAAATGAAACTTGGACATATTTATAGACTGTTGCCTATGTTTTAAAACACGTAACTTCTTTAGTTACTATGAATTTCACATCTTAAATAATAATGCTTATCACAGACTCATCACATTTATTCATTACCTAAGACATACCAAAGCAATCTTTATTTAGAAGATTTTCACTATTAGAAGTATATATCACTACAAAGAAACATATTAAAATTATATTCCCTTAAGCATGTATTATATGAATATGAAAAAATATTTGGTCTTGTAAATTTATTAAGTAAAGCCCAAAGCAATATAGCATTAGTGGTAATTTTTAAAATAGAGTGGGAATTCCTTTTTAAATGCATTCTTAAATTCTTTGTTTTCTTAGATCACTGAATTAAGTATTTCTCTTTAAAGATTTGTGAATATATTTAGCTTTATTTAGACAAGAAATAACATTTGTGGAAGCAATATCTCATAGAAGAGATATAGTATTTTAATACCTGTCTTTTGTGATATGTTTTGCATATATGTGAAGATAAATGAAATTTATGAGCTGTGATTATGTGAATTAGAAATAAATTTATGAAATTAGTAAGGTAGCTTACTACAGTCCCCAATTAGTAAATTTAGCACAAAAAATAATATACCCTTATATTCTAGGACTTTTAAGATTTTATTTATTTACTCATGAGAGATAGAGAGAGAGAGAGAGGCAGAGACACAGACAGAGAGAGAAGCAGCCTCTCCCTGCAGGGAGCCTGATATGAGACTCAATCCCAGGACTTCAGGATCACACCCTGGGCCAAAGGCAGGCGCTAAACCGCTAAACCACCCAAGGATCCCCTCTGGGACTCTTTATTATGTAACTATGGGCCTCTGGATTTGGGTACTTTCAACATTTTTCATTCCATGCAATGTCACGATTACATATATGAAATAATATATTTAATATTCAAGATTACATAGACGAAAAAACATATTTAACTATATTAGATAATAGTTCTTGTCTGCTTCTATATAACATATTTTGATGAAAATAATCCTGCGTGTTCTTTCCAAGTTTGAAAGCAATGTCACCACTTAAAAATGGAAATAAAAACTTTATGTCTAATGTATTATTCAACAAAAATAATAATGTATAAATATCACCACGTTTAAACATGTGAGAGACAAATCCCCAAGTAAGGACACATCTTAATATGTCTATTCATTTGGGGCAGATTCTCATTCTAAAAGAAATAATAAAGCAATTGCAGAGATTTGCCTATACAAATCAAGACATGCCTGATTGCATTCTGAACAACTCTCAAGAGATATATTCCTACAGCATCCTCTATCAGGAAATGGAGGAAACTTTAACTTTAAATACTTGAATTCAAGTGAGACCAGACATCTCCCTAAAGGAATGCTGGTTGGGTGTTTAGGATTTTGAAGATCTATGCCAGTTGACTAGGGGCAAGAGCCAGAGTCATAAATGGGCTCAAACAGGGGCAAATATTTACCCAAACATCTTTCTTTTTTTTTTTTTTCTTTTTTTTTTTTTTCCCAAACATCTTTCAATATTCCTTGTATCTCCCCTCTCCTTGAGAGAGAAATTATAAACTATATCTTGATACTGTCTCTAATGTCTCTTTAAAGTCTTTGGAAAAGGTACTAGGAAGTAATTAAAGTAACTTTTTAAAAAATTTTCATTCATACCCAGCTCACTGTCACATAGCCACCTCAAGATTTCACATAAACAGTGTATAAGATAAACCAAAAAGGCAAAGAAACCCGAAGACAAATAACTCTTGTGTCTATTGGTTCACAGTACCAGTTTCTTCAAATATAATATATTCAGTTACTGGTATCAATTTTTAAGTACTGAAATTGATGCCAAAGTTTTTGAAAACATACAAAAATAATTTTAAGCTGTTATGTGAATGCGGATTGCCTATAAAATTTAAATAAAATGATTAAAGTGAAGAGGCAAATAAATATTTTTATAGTCTTTCTGTTTTAACACATAGCAGATCTGATTTCAGGGGAACAGGAGTATGTGGATATGTTACATATTTACTTTTCATGTTAAATACACAACTTTATGGTATGAGGGAATAAAGTCCTAAAGGTCTATTTTGCTCCCCAAACAAATTACAAATTCTATATCATTCAGTCTGTCCACACAGACAGTCACTGGCATATCAATTTATTGTTAGTATAGCTTAGAGGTACTACTCAGTGTTCACTGAACTTTTCCCTTCTTCTACACTGCAGTTCATTTGATAGCCGCTGCTTTTCTGAGATGCTTTTTACTCCATTTCCAGCTTGCTTTACAGACTTTGCTAAAGTTTTAAGATATGTCTCAAACGTCATCTGGCAAATACCTGTTTACTCAGCTATGGATCCCAAAAAACAAACTGCTTGTAATACATTCCATCCTCAAAGTCTTTCAAAGACTTCTATAGTGTTTTCAACATAGCCTAGAGATTTGCAAATCACAAAAATGCAATAATGTAGTATTATTAGTTTTTGTTAATGATACAATCACATTAATTACAAATTTCATAATGTTATAACTGATTATGATATGCAATAACAGGACTATGTTGCATAGAGAATGACAATTGAATCACTATTATGTATACCTATTTCAAATTTACATGAGGGGTTTGAGCTGAGGTTACTTGAATTTTTAATCGTCTATCAGAAAGATAATAACTGGGACACCTGGGTGGTTCTGGTTGAGCACCTGCCTTCAGCTCAGGGTGTGATCCTGGGGTCCCAAGATCAAGTCCCATGTCGGGCTCCCTGCACGGACCCTGCTTCTCTCTCTGCCTGTGTCTCTGCCTCTATCTCTGTCTCTTATAAATAAATAAATAAAATCTATTTTTTAAGATAATTACTAAATTATATATTTCTTTCAAGTGTCCTACATATTTTTTCTTTAAAATATTTCTATCTCCATTCACATAATACATAATATTATTTAATGTTATAGTGCCCTTATTTACACTTACAAAAAAATATTGGTGCCAAAGATGCTCTTAATAACATGTGATTCCTATAAAAACAAATACTTGACAAATTTCTAGAAAACATTTGTGCTGAGTAATTAAAATCTATATGAAAAGCTGAAATTCCAAGATTAAATTCCAAGTAAAACTATAATATGTAAGCTTTAAAGATATTACTATTTAAAAATACTATGTTAATAAATAATGTATAAATCTAACTGGAGTTCTGAGTGATATTTCTACAAACCTTTTTGCATAAACCCTAGAAATACAAAAATGTGGTTTTTCTAAAAAAACACATTTTTTTTTAATGGCACTTATCAATAAACTTCCATTAGACTTTGAAACCTCAAAATAATGGTCTTTCTAGTTTGAGCTGAGTGCTACCAGAATCATTAAATTAAAATATAAAATTAGCAAGAATGTATAGACGTATAAAGCTAAACAAACATACAGAAGTTTTTTTGACATGTTTTAAGATATAAACAAGTCATTAATTTATTGTTTGATTAGTAACCACTCCATACACATCCTTGTAATTAGGATTATTTGCACATAGCCAAACCCAAGTGGTACAATATACATATTTTTCCATAAAAGCATTTCTTTGAACACATATTCCGTCTTCTCCCCCTCATAATGACACAGATTTCAAAACCTACTAAAAGATTTAATGATAAGACCCCAACCAGACCCCAGAATGTAAACAGAAACTCCCATTTTTAACTACTAAATGCCTACCACTTCATCATACGTGGTTCATATAATGAATTCAATGAATATTTGTACAACAAATAGCTGTTGATTAAATATTGAATCTACTTAGTCTTTCTATTTACTGTTACTCTACATCTTGAATTAATATGATCTTACAAATCTTATATCAACAATAGGACTCATAGATATTTTCTTACATCTCTTTCAGCAGACAGATATATCCTAACCCTAGGTTCTTGCATTTATTATTAATATTTATTTATTTATTTATTTATTTTTAAAAGATTTTATTTATTAATGAGAGACACACAGAGAGAGAGAGGCAGAGACATAGGCAGAGAGAGAAGCAGGCTCCAGGGATCCCTGGGTGGCGCAGCGGTTTGGCGCCTGCCTTTGGCCCAGGGCGCGATCCTGGAGACCCGGGATCGAATCCCACATCGGGCTTCCGGTGCATGGAGCCTGCTTCTCCCTCTGCCTATGTCTCTGCCTCTCTCTCTTTCTCTCTCTGTGACTATCATAAATAAATAAAAATTAAAAAAAAAAAAAAAAAAAAAAAAAAAAAAAGAAGCAGGCTCCAAGCAGGGAGCCCGATGTGGGACTTGATCCCGAGACTCCAGGACCACGCCCTGGGCCGAAGGCAGGCACTAAACCTGAGCCATCCAGGGATCCCCTGCATTTATTTATTTATCTACTCTTTCATCCATTAAATCCAGAATTAATGACAGCATATTCTGTGCAATATACCAAGGTTTTAGTAGGCTATGTGAGTCCTAAGCCCTGAACTTACCGGGGTATCATGCTAACAAACTTCTTAAGTGGAAAATCCAGTTCTGACAAAAGGTTTTCATTAAAAGGAGGGGGACCAGAACATTCATCTGGGATACAGAGACAGCAGGGAACATCTTTTCTCACTTCCTCTCAGACTCCATATAAGCACTTAATGAGGCATAAACAGCTATTTGACACCTGCCCCTCCAATTTTCCCAAGATAGGTCCTTGAAAACTTTTGTTCGACTTTTTCTACCACAGCAATAAAGCAAATGTTTAAGACCTAAATATACTGAATGAATATAATTAATAGATAAAATATGAATACAACAAATGCAAATAAGATTATTAATATATACATATTTATGTAAATACATGTTTTACATATAACATATAAATCTATATCTGTCTATCTATATATCTTTGGGTATTTACCCAAAGACGGTGAAAACATGCATTTCAAAAGATATATGCACCCCTATGTTTATTGCAGCACTATTTACATTAGTCAAGATATGGAAGTAACTCAAGTGTCCTTCAATGGATGAGTGGATATGGTATATAAGTACAATGGAATATTACTCAGCCATAAAAGGGAGGAGATCTTGCCATTTGCAACAGTACGGATGAAACTAAAGGGTTATTATGCTAAGTGAAATAAGTCAGAGAAAGACAAATACCATGTGATTTCCATATATAAATAGAATCTTAAAAGCTAAACATATAAATAAACAAAAAGCAGAAACAGACGCACGAATATAGAGAACAAACCGATGGTTGTCAGAGGGAAGGGGGTTGGAGGGATGAGTAAATGGGTGATGGGGAGTGGTAAATGCAGGCTTCTTGTTATGGAACGAATAAGCCATGAGGGTAAAAACCACGGCATAAGGAGTAGAAGCAATGGTATTGTAGTAACATTGTATGGTGGCAGATGGCAGCTACTCTTGTGGTGAGCACAGTAAAGCATACAGATATGTGGAATCGCTATGTTGTACATCTGAAACTAAGGTAATATTGCATGTCAGCTATACTTCAATTATAGAAATAAAATCTAAAGTAAAGATCTGAAAAATATATAGAGAGATAGATATAGATATCTCTCTATATATCTATATGTGCATCTATCTATATTTTGAGAGAGAAATTCATTTCAGCAAACCAATCAGTAAGTACTAGGATATAAAATGTTTCCTGGTTCAGGTTCAACTAAAGTGATCAATATTAGAAAACAGGTGGGCATAGTTTTATAACAGAATGAGACAAATAGAATGGGTAGTTGATCTCTATTATATATAATGGAATAAAGACCAAAATAAAATGGCTTGATGAAGACACACATTTCTCCTGCAGCTTTAAAAGTTCCTTTTGCCTCTGAGAACATTTAACCATAGAAACGGGCAGCTGGCTTGCAATTTACGATTTGGGTCAAAGACATGGTACAAATTGCTCAATCATTTTCACTTTAAATTCAGGATAGAAGTTATATTTGTTTCCTCTACTTCCATTGGATGCAAAACTCTTCCAATTATTAATTTCCTTAGCCTGTTATGTTATTCTTCAGAGACTTATTCCTACATGGGAAGACTAATTATTGCATAAATGTCAATTCTGTGAGAAATTATTTATAAGATTATTTATAAGATGCAAGCTTAGACAAAACAACAATTGAGTAAATTTGAAGTAATATGTTTAAATTTTACCTGAAAGAATAGATAGGAGGAAATCTCCAAGAAAATTTTTGAGAAGGATCATGAATGGGAAGGGTTCCATATTAGATATTTAAACACCTTCTTTTCTAAAAATCTATAAAAATGGGGCACCTGGATGGCTCAGTCAGTTAAGTGTCTGCCTTCAGCTCAGGTTTCTGGGATCAAGTCCCCATTCAGTTCCCTGCTAGGAGGGGAGCTTGCTTCTCCCTCTGTCTCTGCCTTCCCCTGCCTGTCTCTCATGAATAAATAAAATCTTTTTAAAAAGGCATAAAATCTATGAAAATGGGCAACAAATAGATAATCTTAGATATGATCCTAATACAGATGTACAGATATATATGCATACACGTGGGCACATTTTCATTGTTTTACATATGTTCATATACACTATAAGGGAAATTTACAAACCACTGAGAAGAGTCTATTTTTCAATAAGACAGTTTCATTTGATAAATCAAGTTAGATCCTTACTTTATATTCATCAAAATGAATTCCAGATGGATTAAAGATTTCAATGAGAAAATTAGAACCACAGAAAAGGAACTATAAGAAAAAGATCTGAATAACCATTTTAAGATCGGGAAGAAATTTATAGACATAAGAGTAAAGGAGAAATTCCCAGATTGATTTATTTGACAAAATAATAGATGGGATTATTTATTGGGATTTTAGGCATGCCTTAATTTACTGGGTTTTGCCTTATTTGTCCTTTGTAGATACTATGTTGCTTACGAATCGAACCTTAGTGGCAACCCCACATTGAGCAAATCTGTCAGTGCCATTTTTCCAACAGCATTCGCTCACTGTTTGTCTCTATGTTACATTTTGATAATTCTCGCAGTATTTTACACTTTATCACTATTATTATACTTGCTATGGTGACCTGTGGTCAGTGAGTATAACTTGCTGAAAGTTCTGATGATGGTTAGCATTTTTTAGCAATAAAGTATTTTTTTTTACAATTTTAAACATATTTATCATTAGCCAACCTCTTTTTTCAGTTATAAATTTTTTTCAGGTATAATTAATACACAGTGTTATGTTGGTTTCAGATGTACAATATAATGATTCAATATAGTATTTTAATTAAAGTATGTTCATTTTTTTACATAAAATGCTATGGCATACTTACTAGGCTGTAATAAGATGCCAATGTAACTTTTATATGCACTGGGGAAACAAAAATTTCTTCTGATTCACTTCATTGTGATACTTGCTTTATTGCTGTGGTCTGAAGCCCAACCCACAATATCTCTGACATGTGTCTGCCCTGAAAATGCTCATTTAAAAAAAAAAGGGGGAGTAAGCAACATTCCATCTTAATAACAAGAATAATTAATAAAACAATATTTTGATGCCGTCTTGAACTACCAAACTGCTCATGTGTATATATGCATATCTGTGTGTGTCTACAGATATCTTCATCTATCTATATTTAATCATACTAACAATTATTTAAAACCAAAATTAAATTGCTGAAAGGAATTTCAAATTATGTTGTGAAAAGCAATTTGTCAAAATTATGAAAAGTGTGTGTGGTTTTTATTAATGGGTATACTTTCTGACCCAGTAAATTCTACTTCTAAATATGAAACTTGAGATTCTGATTAAATATGTATGGGGCAAAACTTTAAATAGTATGAATTAGAGACAACACTGAAATAGTTAATATGTCCTATTGCTACTATAAGATAACAATCACTGCAAAATTATTTTTGAAGTCTACAGATAAGGAGAGATGTAAACAATACAAATGGTTAAATGAAAAATGTATAAAATATTTTTATGGTAATTTAGTTATATGTCAGATAAGCTTAACCATTTGAATGTAAACTATTTTGTTTAAATAGATCTCATGCCACTGTCTCTTTACACACATCTCTGTCTCTCACATACACACATACATGAACACAAAACAATACTAATATACATAGAAATAGTGTTAATGCCCAATACATGTAGTTTTAATTCCCATTTTCAAAAGTTTCTTCTTCAAATTGCTAATTAAGGGACCCCTGGGTGGCTCAGTGGTTGAGTGTCTGCCTTTGGCTCAGGTCGCGATCCCAGGGTCCTGGGATCAAGTCCTGCATTGGGCTTCTTGCAAGGGGCCTGCTTCTCCCTCTGACTGTGTCTCTGCCTCCCTCTCTGTGTCTCTCATGAATAAATACATAAAATCTTAAAAAATAAATTTCTAATTAAATGGTATAAAAATATTAGTCTTTTTTAAATACGATCACATTTTAAAAATGTATGACAGAAGGTTATCTATGTAGTCCTGTGTGGTGAGGTGGAAAAAGGGATATCAAAGGGAATTTGGTGGGATGATAGGTGTGATTCCAAAATTGCATGGTCATTATGTGCTCTAATGAACAGGATGAAATATTATAAAAAAATGCAGCATAGAAGAATCAAATTGTCTCAGTTACCACACATATAATTAAAAGCTGGGCAATGTAGTAGCACAACCGGTCCACATGGAGATTACATAACCACAGCTACCTTGGGGCATATGGATGCGAGGATGACCTGACACACTCATATCATTCATAGGCACAACCAGTGGTAAAAAGTAACCAAGGAAATGAAAAATATGGGACCCCTAGGTGGCTCGGCAGTTAAGCGTCTGCCTTTGACTCAGGTCATGATCCTGGAGTCCCAGGACTGAGTCCTGCATCAGGCTCCCTGCATGGAGCCATAAATCTTTAACAAAAAAAAAAAAGGAAATGAAAAATATATGTGTGACATTAGGCTAGTATTAAGAAATACCAGGTAGACTAGTTTTAATATGAAACAGATGTAAACTATACCAGTATTAAAAACAGAAAGGTAAATTAATAATACAGAAGAAAATCACTAGTTTCTGCCCTTAGGGGAAAAGAAATGAAACAGAAATAACTGAGATTTACAATATCTACAAATTTCAATTATAAGAAATTTGTTAAATACAATAATTACCATCAAACTCAAAAATTAACCTTATCTCAAAGCATATAATATTTAATAAACTTAAAACTTTAATATACCCAACTCATTGTTAACATTAATATTTTATTAATATTAATAAACATTTTTATTTATTTATTCATGAGAGACACAGAGAGAGAGGCAGAGACATAGGCAGAGCGAGAAGTAGGTTACCTGCAGGGAGCCTGATGTGGGACTTGATCCCAGGACCCCGGGATCATACCCTTAGCCTAAGGCAGATGCTCAACTGCTGAGCCATCCAGTTGACCTAATAAGCATTGTTTTAAATCAAATTTAAATTCTATAATAACTGGCTCAAATAAATCTGCCCTGAGGTATCAACCTGCAACAAGGCAGGCTAGTCTATTTACTGTCCTCATATTAAGTACACTAGAATGCACTATGCATTAAGTATGGAAGATTGGATGATGAAGGGCAAGCAATTGTTAAGTTGATGGGGAAATGAAAAGTGTCTACTTTCCCAGTGTTTTTTCATAAGCTATTTATCCAAACCCAGAAGCACATCTTTTCCAAAAAAAAAAAAAGAAATATGCATGATAAAATGTTAATTTTCTAGGACATCCTCCCAAAATCCTATCCCTCATAAGAACCATCAAAACAGTAATACTAAATCTAATACTAATAATGAGTAATATTTCAATCAGCTTAACTTTTCAATGATTAAAAGAGCACAAGATAAATCATCAAATTCCCTCAGTAATGATTAGGCTTACTCACCAAGTTTTTAAAAAATATATGAAATGTTGGGCTTTCAACTATAAAGATTCTGATTTCATTGGTCAAAAGGAGCAAATTGTTATTTTAGTGGTATTCACACAGGCAAAATCATTGGTGCTTTTTGGATTTCTCAAATCTTTAGGACTTGATTCTCATCCTCAGATTGAGTCAAGATCCATCGCGTTATGGAATCTGTTGGTCACTTTCCAGTTATTTGGACAATTTTTTTAAACCTCTCTCAGACTCAGTCAGGTGTTCTGCTACAAAAGATGGATTTTAGTAGAATCAAACAGAATGAGCATGGGGGAAGAAATGAAATCCTGTTTACAAAGAAACTATCACAATGTGTGGCAGAGAAACCAAGTAGTCTGTAAATATTAAATACTGCATTTTCATACCACATCATGTACAATGATATAATGATATAGAACTAACCAATGTCACAGCTCCTTCTATACAAAATTAATTCTGAGTTTCAGTTACCAGTCATGATAGCTGTCTGCCTCAGTAAGAGCAAAGAGAAAATGAGGATTTCTAACTTCCACAAAAGGTGAGCTCCACTAGGTATGCATACTACAAGGAGGCTGTCCAGGATAATATCCTTGACAGTGAAAATACAGAGAGACATCATGGTTTGGGTTTGGGGAATAGAGCTAAGGAGTTGATTTGTGGCAGCTGTCTAATGATCAGCGGCTCTTGGGCAATGTGCTGAGAAGATCAATGCCTTTTTTATTAACATTTGAGAGAAACCATGCTCTTCTTCTACTCTGGCCTGAAATAACAAAGGGCTCCTAACTGGATGAAGGCCTTTAAGTGTCCAGTAGAAGTGGGAGCAGACAAAAGACAAAACTAACATTGAGAATGCCAGATCAGGTACGTATAAACGTGTGTGGGAAAATAATTCCATAATTATAAACAAGAGTACTTTTGGAGTGAAGGATTTTGCAGTAGAAGAGTAAGGCAAGGGATATAGACATGCATGAGTAAAGGAAAGCCCAAAATTAAATGAAGAGAGGAAATTTATGCTAGGTTTACTGAGCAGCCTCTATAGAACCGCCTCCGCCCCCCAAACCAAAGGCAATATCAGCCTGGAGACCAAGCTGGGACTAGGCGTGTGTTTTCCTGCCCATACTCATTTCTTCCCTGATATACACTTGTGTTTCAGTCTATTCACTGCTGTGCTTATTGAACTTGTAGGCAAATTCCAAGATGTGAGCCTCCATAAACAAAGGAGAACTTTGCCTTTTCATGTAATTAGATGGGTGTATGGACATGACATTATATGATGGTTCCATGCCATCTGATCTAGTTTCATAATGAACTGGATTTCAGCAAATAAACCAATTTAAAATTCTAGTTCAGGAAATTGGTAAGGGCGATTATTGGTTACTCCTATATAGTAGCCATTTGATAAACTTGTTAAGGAAAATATTTGTTCTTCAAAGGAAAAATCTGACTGCTCTAGAAAAACTATCAAATAAATTTGTCATTATTTTATTACCAAAACCTATATTTTAAATCCTAAAAGCACATTATTTCTATCTGTGTGAGTTTAGTAATGTCTTTTTGTGCACCATTTCCCAGAATCAGAAAGACCATATACTCCTACCTTCCTCTACTGGCTGCCCTTTATTATTAGCAAAGGCCCTTTATGGAAACCCCTTTAGTACTCCAGGGTTACTACTTATTGCGGTAAATACAGACAAAAAGGTCCTGTCATCCTATAAAATCTTTCAGTTTCTGAAAGCTAAAATTTAATTCCCTGTGCAAATTCAAATAAAACTCAAGAATAGAACAGCTTCTCTATGTAGTTGATAGGATTATGACAAAAGGGTAGAAGAATTGATTTTCAACTGAAGTGAGAAATTAAGTTAACCTTAACCTTCACTCGGATATACATGCTGGTGTATCAGAAAAGACCATGTAGCTTCTTTCTAGTTATCAGAAAATTCAACCTACCGATATCCATTGTTAAGATTCAGGGAAAATAGTTTGTGCTTGAGAGAATTGTGATTCTATGATTCTGCAAATATAAGAGCTGACTTGCTATTTAATATACTCAGACTATCATTAGAAATAATCAAATGCAGATAACTTAAACTAGGTGGACTAAATGGAGGCTTTTTAAAAAAAGTAAAAGTAAACCTACAGTTGACATTAAGCAACACTGGTTTGAACTGTGCAGGCCCACTTAATAGGCAGTGTTTTTGTTCTGAGTTTTTTGTTTTTTTTTTTAAATAAATACAGTATGAGATATAAATGAATTTTCTCTTTCTATGTTTCTCTTCTAGCTTAATTTGTTGTAAATACAGTATTTAATAAATATAACAATATCTATGTTAATCAACAACTGTTATTAAGGCTCCCAGTCAACATTAGGCAATTAATGCTTAAGTTTCAGAGGAATCAAAATTAATACATCGATTTTTGACTGCAGGAGGGGTCAGTGCCCCTAATCCTTCAGTTGTTCAAGGATCAACTGTATTTATAATGCCACTATTTATTAATTCTTTATATGCCTTATTTATTTATTTTTAAAGATTTTATTTATTTATTCATGAGAGATACACAGAGAAAGGCAGAGACACAGGCAGAGGGAGAAGCAGGCTCCATTCAGGGAGCCTGAAGCAGGATTAGATCTCCAGACCCAGGATCATACCCTGAGTTGAAAGGCAGATGCTCAACTGCTGAGCCACCCAGGTGATATAAATAAATATGATTTATTTTAAAAGACAATGTTAAAAGTTATACTATTTGAAATGTAGACATTCCTTTTTAGCATTATGGTTTACTATAGGCTCCAAGGGACTACCCAAGTACAGAAATACTGCAAGGAATGCTTTTTGAGGCATGGCTGGTCTCCCAAAGGGTACAGGAAATTTCCAAGGATATAATCAACCCCTCTCTACCTCCACTTTACCACATAGCAGAGCTGGAGCAGAGTGGCTGAGAAATAGAGCATAGGTTTCTCAAATTATGGCTAAGACAATCCTGAAGAAGTGCTCCTTAAACTGCAAGGGGATTATTATTATTCTTAAAAGAGTATTATCTTGCCATGTATCAAGGCTTCCCACGAATTGATGGTAATTAAGCTTGTGGTATTCAGGAAGAGAGAGTTATGCTGACCAATAGAACAGAATAGAGCCCAGAGAGAAACACACCTAGGGATGCAACTAGAATATATGACAGAATTTGCACTGCAGCAGTAAGGGAAAAGAAGAACTATTCAACACTTTAGGAGAAGTGGTTACTCATGAATTAGAGACTAACATTACAATCTTACCCCCTACCATATGCAAACTATCAATTAAAAGGGGATTAAAACTTTAATATAAAAAGCAAAATATCAGAACAACTAGGGAAAATATCTTCATGATAACTAGCATTTCTTAAACGAGACACTAAATGTTCCAACTATTAAAAAATAAGTAGATTATGTTAAAATTAAGAAATTTAATGTTAAAATTAAGAGCTTATGCTCATCACAAGGAGCCATAAAGAAATTGAAAAGATAGCCACAAATTGGGAAACAATGTTTGTCACACGATTGTTTTGTGGGAGTTCTTTTAACATTCAGGATGATAAAAATTCTTCAGTTATGTAAACGGTTAATAAAACTAAAACACGATGCTGTATCCTTTTAAACATTATGCATTTGTGTCCAATAATTATAATTTCTGTGTGTCACATGGAGCATAAAGTATTATACCAAAAATTACACATATCTCCAAAAGTTGAAAAAATATTTTTAAAAAAGAGAGACACAGAGAGAGAGAGAGGCAAAGACGCAGGGAGAGGGAGAAGTAGGCTCCCCACAGGGAGCCTGATGTAGGACTCCATCCTAAGAACCTGGGATCATGACCTAAGCCAAAGGGAGGTGCTCAACTACTGAGCCACCCAAGTGCCCCAAAAGTTGAAAATTTCAAAGTTATTTTTAAAATTTAGGTAGCCACGTTCTTCAGAGCTCTTGTGATAAGCAACATGCTGTCCCTCTTCTTAGGTAGTACCGAAGGGGGAAATTGCCCAGTTCCTGCCCCAGGTGTTCCTTTTTTGGGCAGCCTGAACAGCTTTGCTGCTTAGCTTTGGAATTTGGAGAGGGCTCAGCTGCCCATACAGCCGAGAGAATCAACCTATGTTGACTTCATTTGGGCTAATACTTTTTTTTTTTTTTCTTTTTTAAGACTTTTTTTTTTATTTATGATAGTCACAGAGAGAGAGAGAGAGAGAGGCAGAGACATAGGCAGAGGGAGAAGCAGGCTCCATGCACCGGGAGCCTGATGTGGGATCCGATCCCGGGTCTCCAGGATCGCGCCCTGGGCCAAAGGCAGGCGCCAAACCGCTGCGCCACCCAGGGATCCCTGGGCTAATACTTTTTTTAACGTGACATGTCTATTTACATACTACAATACTCATTGCTTGAAATGTCTACATGAGGTTGTGTCAGTATTCTGTCTAGCAATAAAATTGTGAGTCCTGTAACATCTGACTTACAAAGTTTATAAGTTTAAGTGTGATCATTTCTCAAACAACAGCAGCATGGGGTGATTGATTACATGTTTCTAAAATCATTTCCGAGTTAGGTGGATTAATAACACTGCCATTCTACTACTATATGGTAGTAATATAGTGGTAGATTATAGTGGCAGATTAGTGGCCAGTAATTAATATTAAAATGTTAACAGAGTCTTTCTATTTCTAAATTTCATATCTTTACTTCACTTCCATATCCATATATATTTACAATTTGTTAAGTACATGAATGGAAATTGCATAAATTGATTAATATAAATGGAATTCTTATTTAACATCCTGAACAAATGTATAGATAAATATGAATTGAGGCTATACTGATGCTATATTAATTGATCCATATTGTTTTTGAACTTTGGTGAATGAATAAATATCTCTGAAGGTTGTAAACAGTTCAAAAACTGCAAGATTAAGAAAACCATATGAGCATAAAGAAAAGAAAAAGCAAATGGATAAATAAATAGCATTAAGGAGAAATTTAGTATTAGTCATTATTATGGTAATATTCATAAGGCTTAGCATTGTGAAGTTTACAAAGGGATCCATGTACCATGATTAACAAAAAAGTTTAAAAACCAAAATACACCTCTAGTGCTGTCTCATAAAGATGCTTCATTTTCTTCATTCCAATCTTTTTTCTTTTTTCTTTTATTTTATTTTTTTAATAAATTTATTTTTATTGGTGTTCAATTTACCAACATACAGAATAACACCCAGTGCTCCTCCTGTCAAGTGCCCCCCTCAATGCCCGTCACCCATTCACCCCCACCCCCGCCCTCCTCCCCTTCCAGCACCCCTAGTTCATTTCCCAGAGTTAGGAGTCTTTAGGTTCTGTCTCCCTTTCTGATATTTCCCACACATTTCTTCATTCCAATCTTGACCATTGTTATCATTGTCTAAATAATCTTGTCACCTTCTCATGAAATTTGTTACTCCCTCTTAACCTAGAACCTCACCTAGTTTTTATGCATTTTTTCCCCTTCAATCCATTATTTCATTCAAGCTCAATCCATTCCTTTTCAAAGTCTTATATATTTCTTACTTTTAGGGTGGTGTATACAGGATAACAACTCACAAATTAAACTCTGATGAAAGTAAATAGTGAAATGTCACATAATGTAATCATTTTCCAAACACCGTGAAATGATGCCTTAAAACCACTTATATTATAAGTCGTTCAGAGAGAAAATCCCACACCAGCTATCCTATACAAACATACATCCACAAAAGTAATATTTGGAAATTTTACAATTCATGCCTGAATTTAGACATTTTATTTGAAACAAATGAAATTCCAAATACAGTCATACAGAAAGTGAAAATGCAGTAATGAACCATTCAATGATTACTTTATTAAATATTAATGATTAAATATTTAACATAAGTTATTCTTAAAATATATAATTTATAAAATTTAATTATCAGGGTATGTGAATTAAACCAAAAGAAAGTTAATAGATTTAAAATACTTCTAAAAGAATAATTTGCTAATGTGTGTAGATTCTACCTGCTTTCATTTGCCAATGCATAAAACAAAGAACTAATTAAAAATCAAAGAAAGAATGATACTTTGATGAGGCATTCACCAACAAGAGTCACCACAAAAATGTGTTAATTGATACTCTAATATAAAGCATGGAGATACTACAGAAAAATTACTGTTAATATTACAAGAACCTTAACTGGTTATTCAGTTAAGAAACATTGGATGCCAAGTCTAGTTATTAACACATAGTACATGCCAGCCATCATTTTGATGTTAACACATATCAATTTAGAGCAATCTTAAGAAGAATTAATATTAATCTCATTTGTCAGATGAGGAAACAAAATCACAGAGAGGTTTAAAAATTTGCCTAAAGCCAGAGGCTGCTGAGTAACAAACCCAGAATTCCAACCCAAATCATTTATCTATACCTAACCTTTGACACCAAACTGAAATAACTTTTCTTAGTTTAATATTTGTCCAGATAACTGCCTCAGCACAAAGTTTCTTCTATTGCCCTGTTAACATCAGGTATTCAGTAATTTAAGACAATCGGGAAAAATTTAATTTAAATGTTCCCTGTGAATTAAATTTATCAGAAGGTCATGTTGTGAAACACCCTATGTTTCTTTATTTTCGTGTATGTGCACACAAGCAAAAGATGCTAATTTATTTATGGAATTTATTGCCCATAAATCAGTTTAAATTACATCACTCAATTATTTCTACTTGCCTACATCATTGAGCATGACAGGAATAATTCTTTGCCTATCAGACCAAAAGGTGATAGCCTACATTAATGTAAAATATTTATTGTGTTTAATTTTTACTTTGTTTTCTCTCCCTACCTTATAGCTTTTCAAATTTTATGGTAATTCTGAAGGCTAATGTATTTTAAAATTTCCTAATTCTTCACTATATAAAACTGCAAATAATAAAAAAAAATATTGCTATTTATTTCTATACGTGGATAGTGGGGGACACAGAATACAAAGAAAGGGAAAAATCTTTATTTGAAAAATGGTAAACCTGATATAAGTAGATGGATGGATGAGACATACATTGATTAATATGTACATGGCATTGTTCTAAGAGCTACACAAAAAATCAACCCAATAAATAAATACATAAATACATACATACATACATAAACCAACAAGGAAACTAATTAGATAAATCTGGTAATAGTAGTAATGATTTTCTTGCTTACAAATAAATATTCATTATGTAAACAACTCAAAATTGAAGAACATTGTGTATTAAAGCAATGCCTTTCAAAACTTTTTGCAGAATTTTGTCCTTAACATAAAGTAGTAAGCATTCTATGTGAATTGATCTTGGCTTCAAGTGGCCCATTTTATGTGACAACTCATATCTTCAGGTTAAATTTACTTCTATCGAAATATATGCATGGAAAAAAAAGAAATATATGCATAGTTCATCCTAAGCTTAGGCATACACTTGACACATGGTCTTGTATGCGTCAGATTACATATATCTTATACTGAGAAATTCTGTTACGAGTGCTGAAAAGCCTTGTTCTCCATTCATGGTCCACATTTTTATGTCTTTTAGCAGCTGTATGTCTATTGGTATCTATCTTGAAATTTTTAGCAGTACTTATGATGTTTGGAATTGATGCTTCAAATTTAAATAAAAATTATCGAATCAAATGAAAAAAAGTCTCTCATTCTGTGATTTTCAAGCAGAAGTATTTGCTTGTGAATAAATAACATTTATCAAGTTCTATTCCACACATTAGTTACCAAAATGAACAGAAGAGACTAACAAATCTTGTTCTCATGAGTGGATATTTCAGGGAAGTGAGAAAGACAGTGTGTGTGCACACACATGTGCAAGTGTATGTGTGTAAAACCCAAAATATGTTAGATGGTGATAAATGCAATAGAAAACAAAGCTGTATAGGGTGACTGGGTAGCTCATTTGGTTAAGCATCTGACTCTTGGTTTCAGCTCAGGTCTCAAGGTCCTGGGATTGGAGCCCTAAGTCGGGCTCTGCACTCAGCAGGGAGTCTGCTTGTGGATTCCTCCCTCTCTCTCTATTGCTCCCCTCACTTGCATTCTCTCTTTCTCTCTGAAATAAATAAATCTTTAAAAGTAGTAGTAGTAGTAGTAGTAGTAGTAGTAGTAGTAGTAGAATGAGAGGAAGAAAAGAAAGGTGGTAAGAAGGACAGTAGATGTTCCAGTATATCATGTGGGTCATCTGACAAAACCAACAGAGTGTACTTTTGAATAGCCATGACATATTTTTGGTGTAGTAGAAACTCAGATAGATAACAAATTACTGAAGGAACATGCAGGAATACAAAGTGCCTAATAAAGAGATATCTGAGCTGTGTTCCTGGCACAGGAAAGAGACGAGTGTGACTTGTATGGAGGGACATGGTAGGAGGTGTAACTAGAGACAATGTCAGAAACATTTGGTATACAGTCTTATAAGACATCGAAAGGATTTGGGTTTTCTTTTAGTGAAATGGGAGCCATTGGAGAGCCATGAAATTTGAACCATGACTAATATTTTATCAGAAACATACTGGCTGCAATGTTGAAAATAAACCAAAGGTAGGAAAAGGTAGAAACAGGGAGACCACATAGGAGTTACACAACACTCCAGTATAGATATGATGAAGATTTACATTTTACACCATATTGCTAGAAGTTAGAATTTGGCTTTTGGGTTTTTCTTGAAATAAAAATGATAATTTGGGAATTTCCCCCCCCCCAAAAGCCAAGGCTCTTATCATTCACACACGTATTTGTGATATGCTGTTAGAAATTTACCACAACATGGGCAGCCCGGGTGGCTCAGCAGTTTAGTGCCACCTTCAGCCCAGGGCTTGATCCTGGAGACTCAGGATCAATCCCACATCAGGCTTCCTGCATGGAGCCTGCTTCTCCCTCTGCCTCTCTCTCTCTCTCTCTCTCTCTGTCTCTGTCTCTCATGTATAAATAAAATCTTAAAAAAAAAAATTACTGCAACCAATGCTTTTTAGTAATTAGATGAAAGAAATCACTTAAAAATATCTTAAATATATAATTATTGTTCAATGGAATCATTGAATAATCTTAAGATTATTCAATCATAGTGAAAATTAAAATTAAAATGTTTGCTTAGTTTTAAGTTGTCAACTTTTGCCTGTTTTTGTACTTTTGCTTTGCTCACTATTAGCTACAAGTTCTTGGCCTGTAATCATCATCTCCTGTCTAAGAGAATTTACAATATGTCTTTAAATACATTATCAAATGAGATAATTAGATAAATTGGAAAAATAATTACTTTCTAAACACACAAAGCACAATCTTTGCCTTTACACTTCAGCAAACCCTACTAACTGGTGGACAATCTGTTCATTAAGGTCATATTCCTGATTTATATTGACTCTGAGAGGCTGTGCAGGAATTCTCATGGCTGGTTAATACAGCTGAAATTAACAGATTGACTCTGCCATGCCCTATTCATTTTCCATGAAGAGATTCAGTTAAAAAGTGCATAGCTTATGATTCTTCATTTTACAGGGATGAAAGGTAGATCATCACCTAAATTTGATGCAGTTTATCCTCACTTTAACTCATTGAGAATACTTAGTTCATTTTCTTCTTCATAATAACTGTAAATCTATAACCATTTAAACTATTTCAATAAAAATTATCCAAAAATATCCATGGCAATTATACACATATTGTAAGCAATGGAGGTAGGGGGAAAGTTTCCCATATGCATTCACAGTTCTAAGAGGTTCTCTGCCAGCAACATATCCTTTTGGATAATTTCCATGGTTCATTCATATTTTCATGTCCCTGAAAATAAAGCATGCTTTTGTAACTCAATGCTAAGAAAACAATTCCATATTTAAATCAAGATTTGATATATTTTAACCGGTTTATGGTATATATTTATTTGATCAGAAAACTATATTTAAAGGCCATGTCTATACAGCTAAGACTACAGTGCAAGAGAGAAGGCAATCTTGCCCCTCTTCCAAAAACTTCTGACAAATGGAGAATTGCACTTCCTTTCTTCCTTTGAAGTGAGATGTAACTACGTGATTTGTCTTGGCTGAAGAAACATGGGTAGAAGTGATGTGTGTTTCTTCTTGTAAGTAGCTTTAGAACCTGTTGTACTTTACCTCCTCCCTCCCCCCATTGGATCACAGTGGAAGCACGGAAACACATGCTGACGTGGGGTCTCAGGAGCCTAGATCCCAAATGGCTAAAATGAACAGATTCTTCTTCCAACCCACATTGGGCAATCTAGTTTAAACAACAAATAAACCTCCATTGAGTTAAGCCACTGAGATTTGGGGATTATTAATAGATTTAGGTGTTATATAGTTGTAACTGTACAGACACAGCAAGTAATATCATCTACTGAAGAAGCAGGTGATAATGGACTAGAGAAATAGCTAGATTGAGACGTGAAAATGTGCTAAATTGCCCAAAACACAAGAGACTATGAGGCCAAGGGGAATTCTAGATAATTGTGGGTTTTATCTGATGAAAATTTACACTATTTCTATGAGAATATCTCTTATCCATATTTCTAGAGAATATTCTGGAATAATAAAGCTTTGGAAATCAATTACAGCTGCCATTAAAATCTTATAAACAAAAGCATATCATTATGTTTGAAATATGATATTTAATAGGGTCAAGTAAGAGGTATCGGTCAAAGGATATCAGTAGTTGCCAGAAAGCATTTTTTCCAATATGAAATTCGTACTACTACTCAAATAGTAGTAAGAGAAAAGATATTTTTTACAGTGCCGCCCATATGCCACATCCTGTTCCAAGCTATTTGCATGTGCTAAGTATATAATCCTCATGCATGGTATCATAGGAGAAGGGTACTATTATCCCAATTTAAGAGATTTTAGGAAACTGAGGCATAAACAATTTAAGTAGTTGGCCTAATGTTATACAGGTCATAAATGACAGAAATGAGATTTAAATCCAAGAATTCTGACTCCAGAGCCTGTGCTTTTGAAAATTGCAATTTATTGCTGCTAAGTAAGGATTAGCAGTTAATTTCTTTCCAGTATTAGATAAAATAACTAGTTCTTACATGAAATCCAAGGTTTAGCAGAAGATGAAGTCGGATAGAGGAAAATGATGGTCTAAATACTATGTAATCCATGAATCTAGTCATTGTCAAGAAATCATGGATGAAGGACATGGATTAGACATCATGGGTTTTATGTAAGTTGGTTTCAGCAGAGACCAGGGTGCTCTTGAGAGCGGGGTCAAAGAAAGTCTTCTGCGCTCCACTCCCCTAAGGAGTGAGAATAGCTTATTTAGATAACCAGAATCTATAATTAGCTAATTAAAATCAAGACTGTGAATTCTGCCAGGTTAAAGACACACTGTGATAGTCTGCCAAGAAGCTGAGAGGAGCAGCAATTTTAAAAGGACATATGACCCAGAGAAACTGATTCTAAGTCCAAACTGTCTAAATAACTTTCTATTTACTGAGTGTGTGGATTTTAGCAAGTTACTTAACCTCTTTAAGCCAGCAAAGCCTCAAGATAATAATGCTACCTCAGGATCAATGTAGAATTTAGTGAGATAATGTTTGCAAAGCACTTGGAACATTTCCAGGCATGTTTCTAGATATGACAAGGTTTATAAGGACAGTGTTAAAAAGATGCTTAAGAAATCATCTGTGCTTTAAATACTCATGTAACATATACCACCAATTTATATATTTAGGTTGAGTTATGCATGTATTTTCCCTGTAATTTCCATGTCATATATATATATATATTTTTTTTACTTTTCTCTTGATTTACTAAATGCATGTTAATGAAGCTACATTTGTCCTGTCCTTAGAACTTTTTAAAAAGACAGTTATTTGCTATTAAGAATTGAATTTGTATTAACTTGTATTAACATTACTAACTATAAATTTTCTAGCTTTTACATTTCAAAGAAGATTAGTGAATCCCAGTTGTACTGGATAATTGTGCTTAAAACGCTGCATTAAATTTATATATAATTTTATGCATGTAAATTATATAATTATTATGGAATTTTATGCATGACCCAACAAAACCTGGTGAGTGGGAGCCTGTTAAGAGCATGTGCGTAGCTTTCTAAAGACTGATTTCACCTTTTTAACCTAATGACTTTCTACTTTCTGAACCTTAGCTATATACCCTTGTTTACGGTATCTTATCATTAGGCAATTACATATTTGTGACCATCTGCTAACAGCCCTCCCTACCCACTGTTCTTGAACTCCAGCCTGGATCTAAACCTGTTGTCAATTCTACACAGCCCCATTTCGCTGTCCACCTTCATCTCCAGATACCTCCCCACCCCTGTCTTGGACTCCTCCATTAGTCCCTCACTCCACAGGTAAGTTGTTTCTCCCTTCTCACAGGCAATTTATATTTGGAAAAACCCATGTGTGTAATAAGTGTAATTACTTCTCATTTCAGAGGGAAAACTGAACCCTCAAATTATCATTTTTGCTAAAATTGCCAAATATCATTAAAATGGGTACAAGTCTTCATTGTTAATAGTAGCTACAGTCTAACTTACATTTTCACTTTATTCACTATTCTGTAATGTAGCTTTTTTGTGTTTTCTTTAAGCGTTTTTGTAGCATTTCTGCATGGTAACCTATAGCTCTTATAAATAAAATATACATATAATAAATAAATATATAATTTGATCTACAGAGAAAAACCGACCAGCATTAGAGATAAAATAAATCAATAAAAGATTATCCATTGTATAAAATACAAGCTAGTAAAATTAAGTATTCTGAGATAAGAAATTAGTATGTGCTAACTATATAATGTAATGATGAAAATATGAATAAATGCAAAGAAATAACTCAAAAGCCAAAATATAAATTTAGATGAAAATCCTTATAAACTTGAATTATCTTGTGCCAAATGGTATTTCTGAGGATATGACTTTTGATAACTCAGAAAAATTTCAAGGACCTTGTTCTGTTGACTCAGGAAAATGGAGGTGTTGTGTGTGTATATGTATGTGTGTGTATGTGTGTTTGTGTGTGTTTGTGGTCATCATTAAAATGTCTATACAGAGACAGTAACTTTATGCATTACTCCCCCTCGAAAATGTTTTAAATTTATTAAAGGACTCTTAAGGGAATAAAAATTTAAAAGACCAATAGGAACACTAGTATCATTACAGAAGGATTGGTAGCAGCATTAATGCTATGTCCTGTGTATCTCTCATATTCCAACCACACAGATAATTGCCCAACTTGCACAACTGGAAGCCACATGGAGGATCTGGGATTTTGCCTTGTATTGTTCTCAATACGTAGAACTCAAACTTGTCCTGTTACTTCCACTTTCCCTACCATATTTCAGCTTTCCCCTTAGATTCCTAAATGTGGATTAAAGAAAATACACCTGGCCTGCCTTTAAAATCGTTAAATACTGCAGCTTAAAAATAAAATACTGCAGCTTACTACTTTTTTTTTCCTCTTATGAAAAACAATTAAGGCCAAGGGAATATGACTGCATTGCTCAAAATGACAATACTACAATAAATTCTGGTACTCTGGTATTGCATCATATTGGGCTGTCTCTTCCTGGATGGTGAGATTAATATGAAGAATAATATCCATACAAAGATAAAACAGTTTTTGATGCTTTTCACTTATTTTTCACAAATTATATATATCCTGAAGTTTTGTTTTTATGATTGAAATTACAAGTCATTACATGCCAATAACTGCAATCATAAATTGCATTCTACATAAAAAATAAGCACTGAAAAATTAGGAAAAAAGTCTTCTTAGATATTAAAATTTAATTTAACTTGGTGTTTTTCTCCAATAACTATGGGTTATAACCCATAGAATATAAATCCCTGAACCCAAAGCCCAAACTATTTTGAAAAATGAAATGTGAAAAATTCACTATTCTTATAATCAAAACAGCCCCAACAGAAGCCTCTAGAGAATCATTTTCTTATGAATCTGAGTATTCCATGTCATTTCCAAAAGCAATACTTTTCCTACTCTGGAGAAAAGTCTCTTTAACCCATTACTAAGAATATATAATAAGTAAGGTATAAAAATATATTTCATGGCACTGCAGATAAAGTGAGTTGGCGGTCTACTTTTCCCTGCTGGGGACAGAAGGCAACAAAGGAAAGAATGGCTGTAAACAATGGCCTGACTCACTGACGAATTCTGACTCCACTTGCTGAATTGCCAGTAACCAAAATCTACTCCATCCTATGAATTATTAAAATAAATTTAACCTGCACTTCCTGAGAAGGTAGAAAGATGTCAATACAGAGAACATCCCATTTGTTTCAATCTATTTATGTGAAGCTATATTCATATTAAAGAAAGAAAAATCTTTTAGATGTATACTTCAGAATTAAGGACACTAATAATTCTGTATTTGAATATTCTATAATATATATTAAAGTTTGAATATATACATGGTTTCAATATATTCATAAACATATTATATTTACAATTATGCAATTGAGATGCAGGCAAATTTTCTTAGTATTCTAAAACCATACTAAATATCTTCCAATGCTAAACTGATGATAAGCTTTAATATAAATGCTATCAAATATAAAATCAAACAGCAAAAGTATTTCTGTTATTATATGACTGTTGTACATTTAAATCATGGCAACATAAGCTTAGAAATATAAAATCATTGGTAAAAACATTGGAAACTCAGAAACTTGTGTTAATTAGTATTTATATCTAAATACCAAGGTTTACAATGAATCATCAGATGGAGAATAAATATTTGTAAAAATACTCAAACACCAGAAAAATGCAAAGCCAAAATCTGCTTTACATTATTAAACTGTAAGAACCACCTGAATATTCAGTGAAAACACGTTATATTTGATAACAAAAATTAAATGTGCAAATATTTGTACTTGATTTGGTCCTAAATATATTCTTCTAAGCCACCATGGATCTGGAAAAAATAAAATTTTTGAGGACCAGAAAAATTGCCCTGAGAGTCAAGTGAAAAGAAACAAATTCTCATAAAATAAAATTTCTTAATAATTGTTCAATTTAAGGGTAACTATATTTTCTCAGTTTTAAAAATTAAGAATTCCCAATCATTCATTTTATATGTATATAGGTTAAAAGAAATCCACTTCATTGATTTAATTGGTATGTTAATGATGTGTCATATCCTCAGGAAATAGAATCAAAACAATTCCAAAGACATCCTAGGTAGATTAGATTAATTATTTATAATATCCCAATATAATCTACTGTTGGGTTATGAAGAAAAGAGGTACTTATATTTTTTCTCAATTGCTGTTGTTATTTAATCATAACAAGTGTTTTATTTTACTATTTTTTGAGTATAAAAGATGTGGCCTAGTATAATAGTGACATGCTAATACTGCTACAATACAAACGGAGTCCCACAATTCATATGATACAAAACGTCACAAGGTATGTTTGATATGTATTTTTATATGTCTATGAATTTTTTAAAACATTTTATTTATTTATTCTTGATAGACATAGAGAGAGAGAGAGGCAGAGACACAGGCAGAGAGAGAAGCAGGTTCCATGCCGGGAGCCCGACGTGGGACTCGATCCCGGGACTCCGGGATCACGCCCTGGGCCAAAGGCAGGCGCTAAACCGCTGAGCCACCCAGGGATCCCCTATGTCTATGAATTTATGCCTAAAAATAAGAATGGGTTCAGATGTATACACTACTTAACTATAAAATTGCACTTTCTGTGGTAATTACACTACTTAACTATAAAATTGCACTTTTTGTGGTAATTATTCATCTAAATGCATGTTGAAAATTAATTTATTTTCTTAAATATTTTCAGAAGTATTATGCTATATACGTTTTTTTCTAATTTAAAGAAATATTATAAAGTTAAATATAAATTTAAAGCATCTGGTCCAGCTATTAATTCTTAAAAAGTAATAAATACATTACCCTAAAATGTGATAGAGTGATAAAATGACAAGTAGTATATTTACTGCTTTCAGAAATATTGTTTTAAATGTAAAGGTATTTTACCCAGAAAGGTATCTATTGAAGAAAGAAATGAAGTATATTATTTTAAAATACAACTAACATTACTTTAAAATAAAATTTTCTATTTCCACACTTTTTAAGAAGTATCATCTATCTATCTATCTATCTATCTATCTATCATCTATCTATCATCTATCTATCTATCTATTTATAAGGGAGAGAGAAAAAGAGTGCGTGTGGGGGCGTTGGTGGAGAGAGAGAGAAAGAGAGAGAGAGAGAGAGGGAGAAAATCTTAAGCAGGCTCTGTGCTCAGTGCAGAGCCTGACTGGGGTCTTGATCTCACAACCCTATGATCATGACCTGAACCAAAATCAAGAGTTGGAAACTTAACCAATAGGAGACCCTATTTCCAGGCTTTTGCAACATTATGAGGCATATATAGAATAAATGGAGAAAAAAATCAAGTTCTTTTTATTATACTAACAAGAGAAATGCATACTTCTGTTCAAACACATGTCTGTGCACACACATGTATATGCATGCATACAATATTTAGCATGTGACTGTCACTAGATCATCAAGAAATATGAAAGCTACTTTTTTACAGTGTAGTCTCTTACTAGCTTGTTACTACCATTTTCAGCATTTCTTTTTATTTATTTTATTCTTTCACCTTTGGACTATCAGTCATTCGTGATTAATCTACATATTTTTAACTAGACATGAAAAGTGATGAGAAAGGTAATCAGAATGGCATAAAATCAACATTTCAATTAGTGTCAACCATCTCCCTCTTCCATCTATTATCCAAATACAAAAACAACCATACTTGAAACCATTTTTACAATAAAATATACTAATGATTGGTTCCAATTAAGATTTGTCAATTGCTATAAGTCTCTAGAGGAGTTATTCTTTATTTGATGAAAGTACATCTTTTTTTATTTTTATTGACCTTCCTGTATGGTAGTACACACTTAAAAGACAAATGAGCCCTTAAAATTAGAGATTTAATCAATATTATAGTTTCCTAATAAATATTTGTTTCTTACTAATAAAAAACATGAGAGGAAAAAAACTCAGGTTTAAATGAAACATTTCATGAAATATTTTAAAAGAATGCTTACCCAGCAATATTTAGGTACTGTAATTCTTACAACTGATTAATTCCTAATCCTAGTCTCTGTTTTTTAGGTGGCAATTGTTAGCAGAAAGAGTTCTGGTAAACTCATATCCTATTTCTAGTCACTTAAACTTACTGAGGCTGTTTCCATCACTTCTAACAGGGTGATGGTATTCATCAATTTCCTATTATAATGGTGAATACTATATGCACTCCTGGTTGTGAAAGGATTACAAAATCGTACCACACTACACATTTGTAAAATACCAATATGCTTTTAATGGCTATATGTTTGCATTACAGAATTATACCATGCCAATAGAAAAGCAAATCTAAATATTCCTTAGTACATAGCAACATAATCATCGTTTATTATAATAAATGTTACAGAAGAAATCAGTGCTAGAGAATTCCTAAGTTATGAAAATACTTGTTTCCAGAGTTTTATGTTATCAACAATGGATGAAGGATACATAGTTATTGCCCTGTTAGTTCAAAGTTTACTTTTAATAAAAATGGTTTATGGAATAGAAATTTATGATACTATAATCTATATAAATTATTGCTGCTATTTTTTGTCTTTTAAAATGATTTTAAGCTTTACAACCAAATATTTTCAGTCTGTTTCACAGGAACATAGCTAAAATATTTAATCATGTGAAATTTTCATAACCATATGTTATTTTTTCTATATGTGTGCATATTTATATTTACTTATGAATACAATGTTTTTCCTCAGTCATTGCTTGTTTTGGGAAAATGTGTTAAAATTATTAATAATATTTATTATGAATGGAATTAATCATAGTAAGAATCACTCATTCTAAGATATTCAAAATAAAATTTCTTAAAGTTATGATAGCAGCATAATGAATAATACCCAAGGTACCAGAAAAGCATATTTTTAAAAAAATTATATAACTGTTATGGAGATCAGGAAAATACTTAGTTTCATTAAATTTAAGGGAGATCTTTCAATAGTTCAATTTTTAAAAATGTTATAAAATTATGGCCAAAATTTTATTTTGTTATTTTGTGTTTAAGTTTACTTTAAAACTCTATGTCAAATAAATAAATAAATAAATAAATAAATAAATAAATAAATAAAAATAAAAAGAAAAATAAATAAAAAATAAAATAAAACTCTATGTCAAAATTCTACCTTGTCTTTTTGGGACAATTTATTGGCTTCATTGAATAAAAATTAAAAAGTTCACTCACCACTATTTCACCAAGTAAGAAATATCTTAAAAAAATTTTAAGTTTGACTGTTTTATTTTTTTTTATTTAACAACACACAAAATTAGTATCAAGTAAGTGTAAATAACTTGGCTAGGTTCTCAATAAAAATTGTGAAATAAGTATAAGCAGCTGATAGAATAGCTTCTTACCAATTGATATTGAGGATATTACACATGGCAGACATTCTTATATCCTATAACATGTAGACTGTATGAAAAAAATCTTCTAGTTTAGTTTTTTATTTTGTGTGGTTAGAGATGAGCATTTTTGATTTATTGATTCAAGTCATCTAAATGATATCTCTTTAATTAAGATAATTTATTATTGGATTTTTATAATTACTGAGGGGGTCTAAATACTAAATGCTAATATGTACTACTTGTTTATGTACATTATTTTTAAATTTCTCAATTCTTAAAATGTTTCAAACTAAATTAATATAATTAATTGGTATCTCATTACCTCACAAATGAGCAGAAAATAAAATACAGCAACTCAAAAAAAAAGGTAAGTTGTAGAGCTGAATTTGCCCAAGGAACACCTTCTCAGGGGTAATTTTTCTAAATGAATCTGTTATCTCAAATCCAGACCAGCTCTTGCCTGCCAGGTGCCACTTAATTAAACTTCTACTTATAAAAGTAAACATTCATCAAACTCCTCAATGCTTTGAGAAACTAGTTCTCATTAAACCAATTCATTGTGAATTTTGACAGATTTTACACGCTGGGTTAGAGGTTTCCTTAGATGGTCATAGAAGCACTTTGTTCTGTCAGTGATCAAGTGCTTTTGTCACCCAAAGCCAAACTACAAGAAAAAATTAAAAGTTTTTCAAGTTACTAGAAACTGGAGATCAACTTTCTTGGCTAAAAAGACAAATAAAATTCGATTGTGATTTATAAATATGTCCTTGAATAATTGTTTATGAAATACGGATTTTAAAAAACTGCATATATTTATTAATTTGCATTTTGGAAAACCATATGCATAAATGATATTTCTAAGACAATAAAATTATTTTTCAATAATTTTTCCTTATATATATGACATGTTTCATATCATCTCTAAACTTTGTTCTAAAGTAACTACTTATTTGCACTGTAATTTCAATTCATCTGATTATTCTGTCTGTCTCTACTTCCTGGGGTTTTTTAAGCAGCCCTACTGTAAATTCAAATATCTATCTATTTAGTAGAATTTTGTAGAATGGAAGTGTCTGTGGATATTTTCTTCTGTCTTAATACATCAATTCAAAAGAAACATACTATTTGCCAAATAATAGATTAAAAGAAAACAGTTCACTAAATTACTTAAATGAATCATTGCTTTTCAAAAGGACTATTATGGTATAATGCAAAGTGGCATGGTTAGGTAAATAACTTACATTCTTTGAAATACTGAGAATATACATGGTAATGTATATAAGGTAACTAACATGGAATCTGATATTTGTCAATCCATTTCTTTACTTGTAAAAAATATATGAAAACATCTGTTCTTCTCATATGGATGAGAATCCTTGGAGAGATGTGTTAAAACTAGAAAATACTGTATAAATTAATAAGATTTATTATCTGTTTAAGTAATTTAATATAGGTCAGTGAATGATGAAGATGCAGAGAATATTTTGAATTAATAAAAGGCTTATTTCAACACAAGAGTTTTAAGAATATAGATATTAATGTATTCTCACATTCTTTCCACCGTTCTACCTTATCCATCTTCCTTAAAAACAATAATTCTGAAAGTCAAGGGCATTTTCCACTTTTCTTAAAATCTTCATTGAGTTTAGTTATCACCTTTGTTGTAATTTTAATGACATAAAATTTATTGTAATATATCTAAATTAAATTCTTACCATTGCTTGTGAAAATCATGATGTTTATACATTATGTTACATCTAAGAGTTCATATAAATTGACAAATTATACAAAAATTCCTTAACAATTTTAAGTTTCTATCAGTAATTTAATGTGAATGTGAAGATCAAAGTCTATTTATGAAAACAATGAATTTCAAGAGTTTATTTTTTATTTTTATTTTTTAAGAGTTTATAAGTAATTTAAAACACCTTGTGATCTTAGGACTAAAATAAATTATTTTCATCCACATACTCCATATGACCAATTATTTTATGCAGGTGCACTTAATCTCTTTATCTGAAAAACTTTGTAAAAGTACTGCATAATAAATCACTGTGTTGTATCTAACTTCATCAATATTAGATTGAATAAGATTGCATGTTACTTAGGGACTGAACTTAAAAACTTTGGACATTCTGCTAAAAACATTTTTTGAAGACTTCATTGATTCCATATTTGCAAAATATCCCAGACTTAGGTAATGTATCTTCATGACAATCAGATTTAAAAAAAAAAATTATTTAAGAGTGTGAAGTAAAAGTGTGGAGAAAACAATGCTATTTAACAGTTTAAAATACACTACATTTTATACACATATCTTGGTTAAGAAAAATAGATCAAGTGTTTTTCAAGTAGTGCTGTATTGCAAATGGGGGAATAAATCCTTCTTGTTGGGTTTTTAAGGATCACTCTTGAACACAGCTGCAGAAGTTGCACGTGAAGAGGCACATAAAATTAAAGGGTTTATTTTATTCCGAGGTCCTAGAAGAGTGAAGTGTGGCATACCACACAGGAAACCTTATGGAAATCGCTCCAAGTATCTTTGTCAGGGATTAGAGTAGACTACAGGTGTGTAGTGTGAAAGGATTTCATTGGTGTGCTTGAAAGCCAGTGTAAGAATTCAAGAAGGGGAACTTGTGGCAGGGACAAGGCTTACCACAGTGGTGTGTCTGGTCACCTAGGTGGGGTATTCAAAACCTGAGGGGATGTTGAGGCATTAGGAAAATATAAAACCTTAAATTTTTACAAGTGCCAGCTTTGTTTATATTCAATGGCAATAAAGCACAATTCTAGGGAAATAATTGTGACAAGAGAAACCTGAAAACGCAAGTAGAATAAAGATGTCAAAAATCAAATTTGTTTTCAGATGGGGATATGATAGGTTCAATATAGGTTTGTACATTCTTTCACCTTTTGTTCAAATTGCTTTTATTGGAAAATCAAAATCAGAGAAGTAAGAACAAAGTTCATAGGTTGTGTTCTTAAAGAGAAACTATGTGTTCAAGTTTTATAATAAGCAGGCAGTTATGTTCACCATATTTTTCAAAGTAAAATATCTGACAGTAACTTTGAGAAGTTAAAACAAATAGTAGAAAACCCAGATGACCCAGAAAACTAGAATTTGCAAAGCACAAGGATAAATGAAAAATCAGTAGAGCACATATCAGGAGCCTTGCATATGTAGCCTAGACCATCAAATAAAGAGGTAAAAATGCAGTGATTGACATAGATTAGCAATTCAAATATATGTCAGAAAATTCTCGAATTTATTAGAAAATAATGATTGATTAAAAATGTAAGTTGAGTTGTATTCATTTACTTGGATATTTTTAGTGTTTCTTTAAATTATTTTTTTTATTATCCATATACTTAGTATTCTATTCCCCAATGGTATAGCACCTGAAGAATAATCTTTGCCCTAAAATGATTTTTAAAGAATGAGTGAATGATGACTTATGTAGAAGTCACTATGTTACCTTTTTGCTTTAACAGCATCATTTGCTTACAAGGGGGTATTTTGCGTTTTTTAATTAGTTAATGGAAATAGGTAACTGCCCAACTAAACATAAACTTGTTACCTACTGATTAATTTGTAGACATACAGATGCTAGGATTTGGGGGTGGGGGGAATCTGTCCTTCTCCAAATTACAGTACAGTGGAAAATTATCTCATGGTGAAAGACATGATTACTCACATTTTAATTATTAAGGTATTTAATTCATTCAGTCCTAGAGAAGAGAATAAATGAATTAAATTTAAAGATATTTCCTAATATACTTAATCTGGCATTTCAATTCTCATTCCTTTCCATTCAAACTAGACCAAGCTACATTATGATACACGGATTAAATAATTGGGAGGTACCAAAAAATATTCTTCTATACATCTCCTGGTAAAGAATAAAGATTTATAATGGGTATTTTCCCAGTTATTAATGTTGGAATGACATAATATAAGCATGACTATCTATCTGTTCTTCTATATCTATCTATCTATCTATCTATCTATCTATCTATCTATCTACCTATCATCTATCTATCTACCTACTAGCTTTGTAAAGAACACATTGTTTTCAATGTCATGGCCAAATGGCAAAAAGTGTGGAATCACAGTGTATTTGAGAAAAATAAGAGATAACATATAATAATATATTATTATACCTTGTGTAGAGATCTCTTAATTGGTCTGAGGGAAATTTCTAGCCAAGAATTTTTTTTTTTCTCTAAAACCCATCAGATGGTAAGAATTCATATGCTGGTCAACAATCACTTGTATAAAGAGGTCACATAAATTGAGCACTGGTATGCAAAATAGGTGGTTTCTAGTGTGGGCTCAATATGAATCCAACTATTGCTCTAATTTGACATAAAAGTTTTAAATATTTTTACGAATTTAATAAATTATAGGAAAGAAAGGGAAAATTAAAGTAATATGGTCATTTTTTCTTAAATGCATAATTGCTTAAATATAGGAAATGAAATGGAGAAAATCAATGAAACACAAATGTTATGCATTTTAGGGAGAACACAAAAAATCAGCCTTAAATGACCAACCCAAGAATGAACTAAAAGATTATTGTGTTAGCAAAATTCATGCTTTACGTCTCACCTTGGCTACCCTGAAGAAAACCATCATTTCCAGGAAAAATAAAGTAAAAGACCCCCTTTCCCAGATGCCCTGTTGAGTTATTCTAATATTCCTTGGGCCCACACATTGAAATGGTGTCCTGGTGACAGATCAATTCCAAGTACCAGTGTTACACTACAAGTCACTTGAGGATACATACATCTTAGTATGTCAATTAGAAAGGAACTCGTATCCCAAAAAGAAAAGTATAATTTAAAGGTGGAATCACATACAAATGAGGGAGACTGTATCTGCTGCGAGGTAAATTCAGTTTTAACCTTCAGTATCTGAAATGTATGTTCTGACAAATCATATTGATTTTTGGTGAGGAATTGCATAGAAAATAAACTGCATGTAATGAAAATTTCTGTCCTACCCATAAATAAGTAAACAGACATATTATGTAATGATTTCCTCTCAAATTCTGCTTTTATTTCTTATAACAATAAGATGTTGTTTCTACTGTATCATCATGATGGAGCACTGGATTAGCCTTAACATGTTTGTTTATTTGGCTTATAGGTATTTAAATCTTTTGAGGGTCTAATCCTAAAGCTGACTCACAAGAAGGTTGGAAGAAGAATTTGCTACTATATATTTATGACCTGGAAGTCATCTATCTTAACAATACCATTCACTTTCTGACTGGTGATGAGGTTTATCAGACTAACCTAAGGACTTTGAGACACAAATTACATTTAGACTTATTGCATTTGCTACTATATGTCTAACCACTAAGCTTGTTAGAGATGTTAAACTCTGCAGATATTTTAAGGAACACCATTAAATATTTAGGTCACATTGAAGAATCTAGATACATCCAAACATTTTTAAAACCAAGAATTAAATATAATATCTGGAGCTCCAAATAGTTATATACTTTGAATCAATGAACTTGACTGCAAACTTTCCACAATGTAGGGTCAATGAAGGAAAATGTGAAATAAAAAATGTGGCATTATAAATGGTCCATGCTCTTAGGGTAGCTGAACTCTCAAAAAGTATCTTACTTGGTGCCAAAAGATCCAGAGTCTATAGTTTTGGCATTGTTATTTATAGAGCTGTGAAGAACTTAGGCCTTTTTCAAATTTAAAATTCAATTTCATTATTAATCAGTAAGAAACATGAATCAGCACTGTTCAATAGAATCTTCTGCAATAATGGAAATGTTCTGTATCTTTACTATGCCACTAGTCACATGTGGTTCTTGAGGACCTGAAATAGGGTTAGTATGATTGAGGAACCAAATTTTTAATGCAATTAATTATAAGCAATGAGATATAAATGTAAATAGTCAGAGGCAGTTTCTGTATCAGATAGAACAAATGTAGATAGTATTTGACCATATTTATTGGGGAGTGCAAAAACAAAAATTCATGCACAGTAATGATAAATGTATCAGTCTTGAATGAGTCTCTAAAAACAAAAACATTTTTAATAGGGATGTTTGTAGAGAAATGTATGGCATAAATTGATCCTTAAAGGTATAGGGAGCCCAGGCCAATGTATGACCTAAATGAAAAGTCAATAAAATTAATTAGAAGGATCAATTTTCAACAAAAAATAAAAGCCATGTACAGCAATGTTGAACCTAAGGTATTTTAAAAGAAAGAAGTATGATTTAATTTCTTCCAGGTAGAATTATAAATAATGATATGTATATGGAATTTAGGACTTTCAGAAATTGAGCTGGCTCAGAAGCCTCCTTCTCTCCAGGCTGTGCCCCTGTCAGAAATCAATATTATATGATGAAATGATGAAAAGTCAATCACATGATAATATTCTTCAATGGGGTTAAAATTGGGCCTATGGACCATTTGTACGAGCTCATTTTCCAAGAACTCCATGTATTTTTACAACTGATTTTACCAAAATCACATAGTTTTATAATTCAAGATGGCATTATAAGGACCAGGACTCTAACAAAATTAAACTAGTCTCTATTTAAGAACAACAACAACAACAACAAAAACAAAACAAAAAACTCTAGTAGGGCTATCCCAGAAACATATTGTTATTCAAGGAAGGCTTAAAACAGGTAAATATATTTTAGTACATAACTTTTCTACACATTAGAAGAATAAAGGCTGGGGATCCCTGGGTGGCGCAGCTGTTTAGAGCCTGCCTTTGGCCCGGGGCACGATCCTGGAGACCCGGGATCAAGTCCCACGTCGGGCTCCCGGTGCATGGAGCCTGCTTCTCCCTCTGCCTCTCTCTCTCTGTCTCTCTCTGTGACTATCATAAATAAATAAAAAAAATAATAATAATAAAAAGAAGAATAAAGGCTGGTTTTCCCTTTTTGATTATCTTAAGAAAATGGATTTCCCATAGCTGATGCCACTACTAACTTTTTTAAATTGTTGAAGATTAACAATTCATGTCATTTAGAGTTCATCATGGTTCTACTAAAAATTATCCTTAAAAATAATGTTCTCTAAATCTTCCTATTTATTGCATAATGAAATCATAATATTCTTGACAGATACTTACTATCCAAATAACATGCAATGCATGCACATACTATATAGCTATTTGCATAATGAAATTAGTTTTTAAACTCTTGATCCAGGTGCTTTTCCTCTACAGTAGAAAAAATAAATTAACAGAATAACTGACAGCAATAAAATCCTCCATCTAAAAATATCAACAAACAGGAAAGATAAAGCAACATATATAATAAACAAAAATGTTATATAACATCTACTCATTTTTTTGTGTTCATTGAATTTTCCTTAGAAATGATGCAAACTTGTAATAATATGCCATAAAGTTTCATCATATTTGACATGTTATAAATTTAAGGTAGGATACAGACTATAAAAATATTCACAGAAATTTTCTCAATTTTAACTATATATGCCAGATACAGTTAATACAAAAATAGATACTGTTATAGGAAATAAAAATAGTAGCATATTTTATTGGATAACATAAAAGATCTAAGCCAAAACCATTTTAAAGCAGTGTAATTTTTTAAAAAATACATATACAACAACAAATTAAGATTTTTTATATGAAAAACTTTAATTTTCAACTCCCGATTTAACTTCTAATTTTTTCCACAGCACTTCTATCCTTCAAGTGTATTATTTCTGTATTTTCCCTCCACTAAGAATGTGCATAGATTTGTCCCTGTCTAGTTTACTGCTGTATCCCCAGCTCCTAAAACAGAGCCTCACACATAGAAAGGGGATAAAAATATTTTTTTTGAATTAAAAATAATAACTATTCAGACTTCTAGCTATTATAATGTCAAAGAGAAACACTGCCCATACACTAATTCTTGATATTTTTATCAGTAGTGGAGCTCTCCAAATGTAATGACTATGAATATAAGATTCATAGTATTAAATGCTACTCAAAAGATAATCTAAACTATTTTTATTTGTACTTAAATGATAGCTATGATAATCTATATATATTATGATAGGCTCTGAAATTAATTATTTTTCCCCTGTAATTATCTAGAAAATAGGGAAATATAGATAGAAAGATACTGCAAATATTATACAATGCTGTTAAAACAGAAAGAATAACATTTTTACTTATGGGTTAGTTTTGGATTTAAGCAAAAAAAAGGGAGTTTTAAATTTTGGGCAATATAAAGTATATTTTATTCCAAATTCATTATTATTTATTACAGTTAGAGCTAAATAAACATACACTAAATCTATGTGTACCAAGATTTTGATCAAAGATGTATACACGATGCATAGAGTAATATTTTTCAATCATGTAAATAATCTTATTTATTTTCACTATATACCAAATCATTATGAAATAAATCAGTTTCAAAAACTAAAATTCACTAATTGTCTTCCCATTTCAGATAAAATAAATATTTCTCCTTATATGTATTTGTCATATAATTTTCCATTAGTGTCAAACTAATGAAGAAATTTAGGATTTGTATAAATAAAATAAACAAATGAACCCATATGCAGAATCAATTGCAAATTTTACCTTTCCATTATTTTAATCCTCTCATAGATTGATATATTTTTTTAAGCTTTTAGGTTTAACAAAAAAGTATTCCTGCCCAAGATGTGATGTATTCAATAAAAACAATGTATTATCTCATAAAGAGAAAGAAGCTTAAGGAAAGATGAAGATATGAGTCCCCTAACTAATCATTTTGCTTTGGCTAAGGTATCTCTCCCTTCAAAATTTTTATAGATTTTAGAGAAATTTTCTTTTGAGGAATTTCAAAAATGCAAATCACTTCTCTTTAAATTATACATTTTCTTTATGTAGCCAATGCAGTTTTTCTTTCACTTATATTGTCTCCTAAGTAAATTATGGAATATTGGCAGGCAATAGATAAACCACAGAAGCAGTTGTCTGGGTAAAGTGACATAAGAGTTCTCACACATATAAGATTACGTATGTCTTCCCTTTCCTCTGAAATTCTTTTTCTTAACATTATCACATCTATTATGGGATCATCTACATGAACTACATGACTTGTTTTGTTTTGTTTGTTTTGTTTAGTTTTTTAAACTACATGAACTTTTTTAAAATATACAAACTTACATGAAAAGCTACACTGCTATTTCTTCATTAATGTAAATTAGTTCATCATTGTGCTTTCCTCCTAACTGATGTGTGGTGTTCTGTTCTGATGCAAATTTCATGAAAAAATGTTCTGATGCAAATTTCATGACAAAATGAAACTACAGACATATTCCTATACTTAACATGTATCTATAGAATCTGGATATTCTTAAAGTGCTCATTAACCAAGACCACCTAAATGTTTCCCTCAGATTGAGTAGATTTTGGATCTGGCCTCCTATTTTTTTTAAGATTTTCTTTAGAAATCTTATAATTTTAAATTATTTTTCTGTCCTTTTGAGATATATGTAAACCTTTTTAAAATCCTCTTATCAGTTTTACTACCCAGTAATATCTTTTTGAAAGACCCAGGAGCCATCCTCTCAAATGTAGTCAGGACAGATAGTACATGTACCCCCATGTCTCTGTTGGAGGGCAGGAGCCTAACTTTCATAGGCAGCAGTTAACAAATACAGAGGGCCTAAGCACAAAGAAAAACATTTTCAAGCCAAAGAAATAACTGTGCTCCACAAATCCCATTGATCTATCTCTTCCCTAACATTTTCCTGTACTCTTGTACTAACTCATCCCAATATCCCTTTAAAAACCATCCCATCCATTGTTTCAGCAGAGATGAGGTCAGCCTTACATGGCCTTTGTCTCCTACTAGAATAGCCTTGAATAGGCTTGTCTATTTACCTTTGTCCTGTACAATTTTTTCTTTTAAATCATCTATATCAAATATAACCTAAATATAATAATCATCTGTAACTTTCGATAACATTGTTATAATTCACTTTAAGTAAATTCATTTTACCAATTAATTACTTGGATAACTTTTGGTTTATCAAAAACATCACTTTTTTTTTTTTAGAAAAAAAGTCATCAACTTCTGAGCAATTTGTACCTGAGAATTGCTCCTCACAGAGAACTTTTAAGATTATCTTTTATGTTTAAGATTAACAAAGTGAATTCAACACTACCTACATCAAGAAAAAAAAATGTTTTAAAGATAAATTTTATTAAAAAATAAAAAAGATAAATTTTATGACCATCCATTAAAATGAAGAAATATCTTGAATCAAAAATCAATAACTGATAACTATAAAATATTCAAGAAACTACCTTGTTTTACTTTTTAAACTATATGGACAGATAAGAATACTATTTCTGAATTTTATTCTAGTAGTGATAATACTCTGAGGGTACTGACAAAGAAAGAAATTGGGTCTGACAATGCAATGTCAGTTAACTTGCCCGGAAGATTTTCTATTTTTTCTCCATGTTAAGGAGGAAAAAAGCATAGGAACTGTAGTTAAAACTGGTGGACTAAAATAAGATCAGTTTAATAAACATTTGTTGATTATTACAGATGTGTCAGCCACTGCTAGGTACTTGAAATAACGTGAAAGAAGCATCAGTCTTCATCCTGAAAAAGATCCTTGTCAAGTAAGTAGTCCCATAAAAAGACTGTGTTGTTTTATTGTGGTAAAGACAATGTTAGATATCCATGAAATGGTAGAGAACACTTAGCAAAATCTGAGATTTACTGGATAGTTTTCTGAGAGAGACAATTTCCCCAAAAAAGCTAAAACTAGATTAAATAAACAAACAAACAAATGAATAAAGGTCAGGCAATGAATTTGGGGAGAGTTTTAACATGACATCAATGTCTTTTCCTTGACTGACTAGATGAAACTATCAAATGGGATCAGACAAGTGATTGAGAAAAATCAGCGGATGTTCATATACATAAAAGTCCAGAAACAGGCCTGGATTATAAAGATGTGGATTGAGGAATCATTAAAGTCATTTGTGTCTTATGCATAAAACTTGAAAATAAAGGAGATAATCCAGAAAAAGACAGGATTAAAGAACTTGAGAGAGAACTATGGGAAACCTCAACATTTAAGTGATAGGCAAAGCAAAAGCCCACAAATGAAAAATACATGGAGCAAATAACAGAATTCTAGAAAGTAATGAGCTCTAGAAGGCCATGTCTGACAAACAGTACACAGTAGAGAGGGAGGTCCAGTGAATTAAGTGAATGTTCTCACTAGATTTGATGATATCGAGTCTTTGTTGAACTCCACCTTAGATGTTTAATTGGAATGGTAAAAATTAAAACAAATCGCAATAGGTTGGTGAATCACTTAAATCTGAGAGCTTAAAAATGGTGAGTATAGTTAGAATGTATATAGTTAATAAAAGGCTCTTTATTTGGAAAGGCATATAGGAAGAGGAGACAAAATTCTTTATATATGGGATGAAAGAAATGACTGGAAGAGTTAGAGAACATAAATAAATGAAATAAAAGAGATATTGATGGAATAAAGTCCCTGTTGACGAGAAAGAGATCAAATACAGATGTGAAAAGATTGGCCTTGGGAATCCCTGGGTGGCTCAGCAGTTTAGTGCCTGCCTTTGGCCCAGGGAGTGAGCCTGGAGTCCTGGGATGGAGTCCCACGTCGGGCTCCTTGCATGGAGCCTGCTTCTCCCTCTGCCTGTGTCTCTGCCTCTCTATCTCTCTATCATGAATAATAATAATAATAAAAAAAAAAAGATTGGCCTTTATCAAAGGAAGGAGCATCTGATCTCTGGTGAATGATGTAAGAAAATAAATGGGAGATAAATGATGTCAATACATTTGAAAGGAAAAAGAACACTAAATTAGTTTATGCTTAATGACTTTATATTTTTTAATTTGTTAGATGGTTTGGATTAGAAAAATATGGGTGAGTAAAATTCCTAAGAAGCTAAGTATGTGGCTGATGTAGTCAGATAGAAAATGTGAGAGTTGTCCAAAACAGGCAAAATTACTGATGAATGGTACTGAAGACTAAATATCACAAATGACATCTACATCATTTATTGATGTCTCTCTCTTGTCCTGTGCATAGCTTAGGTCATCTAAGGACAGCCTGAAGTTAGTATTTCATGATCATATGCTAAGCCTGAGGACCCATTCTCAGGCCTGAGCCTCCCCATATTCTTTCTCTCCATTCTGCAGGCTTTATTCCTCCTGCTGTTTGGTTGTAGTCACCACCCACTCTCTTTGATATTCTGTTTCCCTCAAGACTCATATGTGTATGTGATAGTTTCTTCTTCAGTATTACCTTTCTTGTTTTTATCTCAGACATGGTAAATAAGTCCTCTTTTAAACTTCCAGTTTCACTGCTAATATCTTAGAGAAACAGGTAGTATATAACAAAAGTTATACCTCACACATATCTCAAAATGACAACCAAGTGGTTTGTAATTACTGGTGGCCAAGAAGGAATTATGAATGGATATCACCTATTTTTCCCTCTGCCTTAATTACCTTGAGGACAGAGCTCATCAAAAGAATACCTTCCTTCTGTTCCCTCACTTACTGAAATTGAGGCCTGAAGACATAATCAAAGCAGGATAACAGGTGCCCCCTTGTCTCAAGTGTGTAATTTGCATTTCGAAGTATCTCTGGATTCTAGATGATGACTTTTCCAAGGAGGTAAGTTCCTTCCTGGAAAGATCACTTTTGGAATTTGTTTCACAGTGTGTTTTACTAGAATTGCCTTCTATTACAGTGAAGATTTGTCAAGTGATTATGCCCAGCTGAGATTTCCAGAGCTGCAGGGGCCATCTATCTTATACAGCTATGTGCCTGCCCTAGGGAACCTTTCAGCACAAATGCATAAAGCCCAAGTAAACAATTAAATTCACTAACTCTTCAAAATAAATGACAATAAAGTCCCAAAATTAAGACAATGGAAGAGAATATTTTTGAGAAAAAGTGGTCTGCTCCATATGAAAGTTCATTACTGACAGAAACTATTAAGTTTTTTTAAAAAACAACCGAAAGTCCTTAACTAAAAAATTATATACATCTATTAGAACTAAGGGAGGTTATTTTCATTTCCAAGAAATAAATGGACACTATTGAACTTCTTTGACCTTTCCACAAAAAAGCATAGCTATATTGAACCCATTCATTTGTTTACTTATTTTAAAACACATTGTGATATTTTTAATATGTCATATTTAAATTAATATTTCACATACTCCAATTGGCAATTGTTAACTATGTGTCTTGCATAAATGTATACACAATGTGGAGAGAATTAACAGCTGAATAGGTTAAAATCACAATGCTTAAAAAAATGTATAAACTACTGGGGAGAAGAGAAATAGCTTATAAAAGGCAAAATTGCAAAAATTCTAAATAAAAGAGTAAAATTGTGCAGAGAAGAAAGTTTGAAGAGAATACTTCAGCAAAAGGGACTGACATTTATGCTGATACAGAATTTGAAAACAAATTTCAATACGGGAAGCATTGGAAACAAGGTTGGGAAAAAATGAAATTTTCTGGAACCATGTAGAGCCTCATGAAGCTTCATCACAAAAGAGTAGAATTCACTGTCATTTTAGAATAAATGAAAATTCCCCATATAATATAAAAAATAAAATTAACCATTAATTGCATATATAGGAGGAAAATACAAAATACATAGTGACATACATGTCCTTTGTAAGTATTTTAAACCTCAAATTTTATTCTAGCCCTACTTATGTATAAAATGTATGGTAAGTGAGCTACTTAGGTTTGGAAAAAATACCACTTAACAAAAATACCCTAATCCCTATTAACACACTGGAAACTACTAAACTACTAAAGTTTTTCAGTGAAAAACAATTCATTAGTGATATTATGTTTGTCATTTTTAATCAACTTTAATGCATGTTAAAATCTGACAAATATACTTCAGATAGATTAAAAGGAAAAAAAAAGAAAAAAAAAAAAAAACCACCCCCCTTGGGTTTATTGTGACATTCCAGCCTATAGTGCCTACTGTTTTTTACATTAATCCATAATTGATGGCTCATGACATTGCCATTTTCAGGCCATTAGTTACACAATAACAATGTTAATTGAGTTTTAATTAAGTCAGCCATGTTCAAGCTTGGAATAGTTCAGCTTTCTTTCAGAGATAGATACTTCTTAGGACTGTTTTCATTTATGACTATTTAAAAAAAATCCTTTACTATGTTTGAAAGATTGAGAATTTTGACCATCATAGGAAAACAAAATTTACATATCCTCAACTATTTACTACTAAAACCATTCATACAGTACCATACATCAGAAAATAATTCCTATGGCAAAGGACATGATTTTTGTGATGATGACTATTTTCTAGAAGTTCAACACAATCAAATTTATTCAACACTTTCACTAATTTTGACTCATATAATAGTATAAATTATCAGTTATTAGTAAGTATATGAAAGCTAACGTAGTGTGATATCTTGGGAGCTTGAAGTTTATTTTTCCAATTTTCTTACTTTTAAACTAGGGCTACAAAGAGATAATAAAAAAGAATTCCCCTATGTAAAAACATTCATTAGTGTTTTGTCAGTGGTTTGTCAATTATTTGGTCCTATTACTAATGAAAATAAAGTCATGAATGTATTAGTGATGTGGTTCACTTAATAGAATTGGCTATGCGCCCAGCCATCTCAACAAATACTCTACCTTAAGATGCATACAAGAGGGACCAGATGAAAGGAAGTGGTCTATTTCAGGATGTATTTAGCTTAGTCAAAGACCCATAGTCTTTGGGCTCAGTAGCATTTTTTCAATATGAAAAGAAAAGCCTTGATATTAAGATTAAGAAGATAAGAAAGTAGACATTGTGAGGATAAAAAGTACACAGTCATTACCAGGTATAGAAAAATCTACTAAACATTAAAGTTGTACACTAATAATCTTCTAAATTGGCATAATAAATGTGTGGGATAGTTATTATCATAGGTTTTTATAAATGAGGAAAGGGAGGGTCAGAAAAATTAAATCACCTGCTCAAGGTCATACTTACCTAGCTTATCGTGCTTACTAACATGCTTACCTTGGATCTTGAACCTAATCTTTGACTGCAGAGCCCATGCCCATTCTTCCCTTTCTCCCAGGAGGAAGGAATTAACAAACTGGGATGATAGGCAGTGAGAAGCAGTTAATATAGTCAAGTCTATGCTCCCAGCTCATACTTGCTTTATAAATAATAGATATGTATTAAAAATATTAATGAACTTTCTACTTTTAATATCCTGACATAATTCAGACCTTAGAACAGTATTATTGAGGCAACAGTGATAATACTAATTAGGAATTCATCTGCTACTCTTGAGGGTCATTTTTAAATTCTGCTTGTTAATTTATAGTATGTCCCTTCTTGGATTGACTGTCATTTCCAGGAATAAGTTAAGGTAGATCAGACCTTGTAGGGTTGCAAGAAGTAGGACATTATTAAAAAGAGCATTCAAGTAGTTAAAAAAGGAGTAGAAATTTATCAGAAGTAAATTGACTCTTAAATCATCATTGGCTGTTCTCTCATTTGAAATTTTAAGCATACCAGGTAGATATAGATAACATTTAAGACTTCATTAAGGGCAACCCAGTGACTCAGCGGTTTAGCGCCACCTTCAGCCCAAGGTGTGATCCTGGGGACCCGGGTTGGAGTCCCACATCCAGCTCCTTGCATGGAGCCTGCTTCTCCCTCTGCCTGTGTCTCTGCCTCTCTCTTTCTCTCTGTGTCTCTCATGAATAAATAAATAAAATCTTAAAAAAAAAAGACTTTGGAGAATGTTTAAGAATAGTAAAAGGGCCTGTATAAAATCTTCCATTGTGGTTATGGTAGGCCCCATTATTTTAATAACCTACACATGAACATTTTTATATATGAACCAATGCACAGATTCCCCTAATCTTTTCCTTTTAACAAACGAATGGTTACAGAAAAAGCACCCACTGCTTTATATGTGCCAGGCACTATATTAACTGGCATAAAAATTATCCTAATTTCACATATCAGGAATTGATTCCTGTAGAGGTTAAGGAATTTGTCCAAGGTCTCATAGTTAATAGGTGGGAGACCAAGTGTATAAACACAAACCTGTCTCACACCAGATCTGATGCTCATTGAACTACCTAAACAATTAATGACAGTAAGCATCACCAAGTTATATATGAATTCAACAATGAAAGAGTCATTTCGTCATACTGTAGCCAGGTTATTTTCAGAACCACAGAATTCTTGAGCCATTTCAGGGTTTACTAATTGCACTTCCAGTGAGTTCCATGACCAGGATCTCTCTCTGATGACAGGGTATAATTAGCCAAGACCTAATTTTTCTAGTGTCCTGAATAGGCAAGGGCAGGATGACCAGAGTATTTGTTAACAAACAACCCCTCTTCATTTACCCACATCTATTCTGAAAATGACTATCTCCACACCAACCTTTACCACAATTCATACTCCATGTCATCAATTTAGGTCATAACATTTCCTTTGGCTCTTCCATTATTCACTCCTCATGCTTCCTACACCTCTATCTCCCAATGAACTAAGCCGGTAGCCCTAAACCAATGTCAGACAGAGGATTTTTCTCAGAGCTCAGATCCAATGTCCACAGTCACTAATTATGGATCCCACACTCATGTCTTATTAGGTGAAAACAATAAGATCAAGCAAACATATTGCTAAGACTATTCTTTATCAATATTAGGCTTAATAATTTAGTTTAGGAAAGAATCCAAACTGGAGAGGGAATTATTTAAGTGTGGGAGATGTAATTTTATTTTCCTCTCATGCCACTACTCTGTTTATCTACAATTACCAAAACTCAGAGAGACTTGAGAGAAACTTAAAATGAAGTTTTAATTCATTATATTTAACTACATAATATCATACATTTAAAAATACTAAATATACTTCCTCCTTTCTTGCTCTACTGTCATTTCCACAGTTGTAAACACAGAGTGGGTAAAGGCTGTCCTCACATCAAATCCTGGAAGAGTAGAACAGTCTAACTGCATAAAAAATAAAGATAATAAATATTAAAATAAAGTTGCTTTTATTACATTGATAAATACATCGTGTAAAACATTTTCAAATATAATTTGAATATTCAATATCAAGTTTATATACTATTGATTTACTTTATCTCACACAGATTTTTGTTTAACCCAGTGTTCTTAAAATAAAGAACTTGTTCTCTTCATCCTAAAGAAAGTGTTATTTTGATGAACCTCTACTCTACACTATCTTCTCTACACCCACTAAAAAATATAGTGGCCTCTACTAAGTCTTAGGCAGTTTAAATGCTTCATTTCATTTAATCTTATCAAAATCCCAAAAGGAAGATATTAACACATTTTCAGTTAAACTGCCCAAGATCAGTTAGCCATGAGCCTGTTTTCAATCTGAATTTTCTTTATCTGCCATAAATTACCTCAGTAGCACTCAGTAGCAGAGTCAAACTTCTTAACATCTTTTTTGTTACTCATTCAGTAAAAGGGAGATTAAATGGCATTGTGCCTGAAACACAGTAATTATTCAGGAAGTGAATGAACAAATGCAAAACTTTTTTTTTTTTTTTTTTTTTTAGGAGATAAAGGAGACATCAAAATAGTGGAAAGCCAAAGCACACAGTGCAGTCCAGACTGGAGGAGACCAACTGAAACAAATAATTTGTACAAGATTGATCTATGTATGAAAGGTTTGGGGAACAATCAAACTGAGTTACAACTTAAGAATTTATTAAATATATATGTACGCATATGTAATAAAAATTATACAAATATATACAGTAATATTTTTCTGAAATGCTGAAACTATTGCAACATACTATTTTCTTTTTAATTATTGAATAATATTACAGTTACAAATGGGCACATTTGACTTCAAAAGACCTTGTTACTAATATTGTTATATTTGACATATAGGGGACTGCTCAAGAGAGCTGGGGTGCCTGGGTGGCTCCGTGGTTAAGTGTCTGCCTCTAGCCCAGGGTATGATCCTGGAGTCCCGGGATTGAGTCCCACATCGGGCTCCCTGTATGGAGCCTGCTTCTCCCTCTCCTATGTCTCTGTCTCTCTCTCTCTCTGTGTCTCTCATGATAAATAAACACATCTTTTAAAAAAAAGAGCCTAAAGCTATCAATATTTTTATTAAAAAAATCCACTCTGAATGCTAAAAAAAGAATATAACTGAATTTCTGCAATAAAGTGCTTCACATATAATATTGCAGATTTTCTTTATCCACATATTAAAATGTAAAGATATAAGAATTATAAGTTAACCTCATATAATAAGGAAATCTCATTATGGTCACTTTTTCTGCTAATTTTTGGTAATTCAGGTACACAAAGGACATGAATTCAGAAATGCTGGGGAATCTTCAAGGCTTTATGACTGGTCATTAAGTTCACCTATAGTGTATTTTAGCTCAAGTTTATAGCTCTCTCTATTTTTAAAATATTTTATTTATTCATTTGAGAGAAAGACAGAGAGAGCACCTGAGCTGGGGGAGGGGGGGGAGAAGTAGAGGGAGAGGGAGAAGCAGACTCCTCACTGAGCAGGCAGCCGGAATTGGGGCTCTATCCTAGGACACTGAGACTGCGATCTGAGCTGAAGGAAAGACATTCAACCATCTGAGTTACCCAGGTACTCAAGTGCCCCTCGAGTTTATAGAATTTCATACTTTCCCTAGAAGTTTTGAATAAGAGGCAGCATCTTGGAACTTTATGTATATAAACCAACTTTGTTGTTGATAGGCCACACACTAGGCAGCATGTATAAAGTTGGCAATAGGTTTTCAGTAACTTAGCAAGAAAAAATAAATGCACCTAGATATTGGAGTATCTTGTGAAATAAAAGGTGTTACCATTCTGTGTTGCAAGAGTTACCATCAAGAATCCTTTTACTAGCCATCTATATATTTGAAACAAAAACTTTGTGCAGGAATGATAAAGGGATGCCATCAGTGAAACACAGAATCCAAAATGGGAACCACAATTAGACTGTTATTGAGGCATTTAAGGAAAGATAAACTGAAAGTCCTGAGCATTTTTAAGGAACATCAACACACGTTTTCAACAATATACTTCAGAACTCTCATATAGATATAGACAATAGATTAATATAAAGATTACAAAATCTGGGGTATGGCTTAAATTTAAACCCTGGGTTTACATACTCTCTGTATTACCTTGAACAAATTAACTTTCCTAAAGTTATAAATCTTCTGTGTAAAATCAGGACAATTAAGTACCATAAAGCAGGGGAAATTATATATAATTACTCTATAAATTCTAGTTATTAACACTATTTTTCAAATAAATTTGAAACCATGTGGCCTCTTGATAAAGAAAACTGAAATTTGAAAAGAAAATGTTAGTTTCATAAAAATAAAAACACTTCTGGACCATCTCATACAAATGTGAATTTTATCAGGTTTGAATTTTATTCTCTTTTACTACAGATACTATGATTACAAAGAAATTTATAAAATATTATTGCATACTTATGTGATTTGAAATGCTCAGAAGGAAGACAGACTCCTTTAAGAAGCAAGTTAGTCTGGGAATTGTGACTATTATAAATCTGCCAGAGTGATGTGATGTTACAAAGAAGTTCCTCATGTTACACCATCTATATATAAGAAAGGTTGGTTAGAGAAAAACGTGGAATATAAAGACACTCCGGTGCCATAAGTGAATTTTTTTAAAAGAAAGCTTCTAGAAACTTCTAGAATATTAGGAGAGAATTTGGATACTTAGAAAAGAAACCAATGACCCGAGGTTTATCTGCTTCCTTCATGAACTTGAAGGAGAGAGTTCATGGGACAAGATGGGACACTTGGAAAACCAAAATATTTGAGGCTTCAAGATCTTTCCTCCTCCTTTGTCTTTCTATTACATTTTTTGTTTCTCCTCTGTCTTCACTAAGGTAATTAGATAAGTAACTGGCACTCATAGCTCAAAGCAGACAAGTACAATTTTTCTAAAGTATGTATCCTCAAATTGAACAAAGTAGAAATGGCTTTCAATTTCTTAAAAAAAAATCTTTATTTTGACAGTTCAAAGGTAGCTCCTATTTTAGTTAAAGCATGATTGTTGATCTATTGAAAGGCTTTTGTGGATCTAGATCCTTGAGTTCTTTGCCCTTCCCATTTTCAGCACTATATGTGCTTCAAGGAAAGGACTGGAAATTGTAAAGGGACTGGTAGGCATCAGGTAAGAAATGAGGGTTGTATGAGAATGGAGCTGGTAGAAATGAAATCTGCTCCAATAACTCCTCTTTTTCTTTGGAGTCTTACCTATTTGAGTAGATCTTCTAGTAAAAAACAGGATAATAAGGGATTAATTGGATCACTAGTCCCCTGTAACTTCCTTTTTTTCCTATTCATGAAGCTTTTCTCTCTCAAATCATTTTCCTCTCAACAGCATATGGGAAATTTTTCTTGAGATGAACTATTATACAGCAACCTTGAACGTTCTTGTCAATAAGAACTTATCTCTTTCTCAGTGTCTCTTAGACCAGGTATTGATTGCAATTTACTGCAATGTTTAAATAAACAAAATTTGTTTTAAAGTGGATCATCTTTTCTCACACCAAGTGTCTTATATACTTCAAATAAAAAAAAATTAGCATCAGAAATTTCACAGGCATGAAAAACAGTATCATCATAAACTTGCAATACATATTGAGGATACACAGGGCTATATGGTATTCTAAGCTGAATGTTTGTGTCCCCCCAAAATTCACAATTGAAATTCTAAACCCCAATGTGACCATATTAGGAGCGGGGAGGCCTTTGGGAAATGATTAGGTCATGCAGGTGGAGTCTTCATGAATGAGTGCTCTAACGAAAGAGATCCCAGAGAGCGCTCTCTCATTTTCTCCCTTCCCCATGTGAGCATGCAATGAGAAAATAGCCATCTGCAATTCAGAAGAGGGCTCTCACCCAAACCCCACCATGATTTCACCCTGATCTCAGAATTCCAGCCTCTAGAACTGTGAGAAATAATTCTGGTTGTTTTTAAGCCACCCAGTCTATGGTTTCCTGTTAGAGCAACCTGAACTAAGTAAGACACATGGTGAATCAACACACCAAAAAATTGTGCCTAAAATGATCACTATACTGTATCATAAATTTTATTTGAAAATAGTATGCTAGCTATGATAAGCAATTCAGGTTTTTTTTTCCTTTTGTTTCTTTAGAAGTCAAAAGGTTTGGAGCCTAGTGTGATATCCCTACCTCTTCATTTTTCCCTCATAACAAGTGTTTTAAACAATGCTAATGTTTTCATAGTAGCATGCAAAATTGAATTTATTCTTTCCATACCATCTCACTATGGCTCACCAAGCCATTTATATGAGTTCATGGCTGAAGGTTTTAAATACAGACATTTTAGGTTTTTACTTGCCTGTAACCCCTTATAATCCACAGCATTAACCTTAATTAGGGATTTTTTTTGGGGGGGGGGGTGATTGTGCCAGTTTATGCCTGGTCTTGATATACACATCTTTGTCATTCTCTTTCACTCTCAAGTGTTCTGATTTGGAGGATAGATTATATACATGGGCACTGTAGTTATGGAGAAAATGAATTCATATTTGGAATCTTTCATAGCTTTCTGCTATGGCAGTTGGTACTTATGAATTAATTGTTTACACAAAACCACCAGAGGGATTTTGCTTTGTTTTGACTTGATTGGAGCTACTTCCCTTCTTTGATCCTTTTGCTGAGTCATTACCCCAAACCCAGCACATTGCCAAACTAAATGGAAAAACTTAAGAGTAATAAACAAACTTGTTAAGTGAAAACCACACAAAATAGATGCTGACCATATTAATATATGTTGCAGCTGGTGTTATAAACTAGATAGTCCCTTGCTAATTATTTTGGGTCTTAATTATCTAGTTATATCCTAATTTGCCTAATAAAAGGAAAATTTACATCCCCATGCCATTTCCTTGTTTTTTTCTTAACTACTCTACAGTTTTAAAATACGTTTAATTCTTTCTGATTCAAATTACCATAATAATTTCTTCTTAAACTTATATATTCTCAAGCTATTCCTTTATTTGCCTACTATTTATTATTAAAAATTTCGTTACTGCAGTAAAACACACAAGATATAAAAGTTACCATTTCAACAACTTGTAAGTGTACAGTTGAGTGACATTAAATACATTTGCATTTTTGTGCAACTGTGACCCCCATCCATCTCTAGAACATTTTCATAATTTCCAACTGAAACCCCATACCCAAAAATTCCCCTTTGCTCCAACTCCCTAGCCCCTTGTAAATACTATTCTCCTTTTTCCGTATATAAATTTGACCATCCTAGGTACCTCATATAACTGGGATCATACAACATCCTCTTGTGTTATATCACTAAGCATGTCTTCAAGGTTTGTCCATGTTATAGCATGTGTCAGAATTCCATTTCTTTAAAGGCTGAATAACATTCCATTGTACACATATATCAGATTTTCTTATTTATAGGCATTTGGGTTGTTTCTGACTTTTAGCTATTATGGATAATGCTGTTCTATAAGGAGAAATAAATATATATAATGTAGTCAACATGCATGTGCAAATAATCGTTTAAGTCCCTGCTTTCTATTATTTTGGGTATATACCAGGAGTGAAATTACTGGATCATATGGTAATTCTGTGTTTAATTTTTTGAGGAAATGCCATTCTGCTTCCCAGTGGCTGTGGAACACATTGTTTTATCAGCATTGAGCAAGGGCTCCAATTTCGTACAGCCTCATCCACACTTGTTATTTTCTCTTTATTTTTTTAAATAAAATAAATAAATATCCTAATGGCCTTGAAGTGTTATATCATGGTTTTGATTTGCATTTTCCTATAGTGATGTTGAGACTGTGCTTTTTAGACCTTTGTATATTTTCTTCCATCCTCACTTTTATTACCAAAATTCATGAGTCACATGTATTCACCGTTCTCCTTTTTCAGCAAAATTTCTCAACCTCTCTGCTCCCACTGTTCCAACACATACCCCTCTATTCCAGAAACTTATTGTTTAAGAGTACTAATATCAGGTGCCAGTGCCAATGGCAACTGTCAGCTAATGCCATGCCCTTGTAAAATGGGACAATGATATCCAGGTAAAACCACATCTTCCTTGTGACAATCAATTGCTCATTTACCTCTAGCTATTTCTCTCCCTCTCTCTCTCTCTGTCTTTACTTCTTTTTTTCCTCTTTCTCCTTCTTGTACCTTCTGTGGGTACATCCAAAAGATTTCCATGACCTAAATTCTGTCCCATTTTTCATCATTCTTTACCTTCACAAAATTATGCAAACTTAAGACTTATTTAAATACATAACTGTTATGATAGCCAATGATTTTCTCCAGATCTGGCAAGTCATTTGTTGAATGCTAAACATAGTTGCCACTATCTTTTTACCATTTTTCCTCTCTTTGTCTCTCTTGATTCTGCATCATTAATTGTTATAGGTTCTTAAGATGCCTAGAATTTATTGCCGCAGTATTGTTCCTTGAGGGGCCAATGCTGAGTTTCACCCATATCTGCTTTCATTTTACTCTGTGGATTTTGAAATCCTAAACTACACATACTGAATTATAATTACCTGTGTAGAGGGCTATATCCTCTATTAGATCACTGATAGAAGGCACTTGTGTCTTATTAATCATCATTTCCCTAGAACTTAGCATAGCTCCTATCACAAAATAGAGCACGGTATTTGTGAAATAAGTGAATAAGGGATCTACATCAAATATAATTTCTCCTTTGTAACCATTTATTGTGATGCTCACTCTAGATGGTTCTCTAACACCTCAAACCTGGATGTTACAAATGGAAGAAAGTGTATTTTCCTTCAAACCTATTCACCTCAGCTATTGCCTTTTCTCTTACTATTAGTTTTATCGTCATGGAATTCTAAGTTAAAATGCACACTTTTTCATTGTGTTCATCTGCTAACACCCATTTATATGTTATCATTTGCTATGTCTTATCAATGTCATTTGCATAATGTCCCTTCACTCTAGCTCTCACTCTCCGTTCCCATTGCTCCCACTTCCATTTCAATAACTCATGTATTTTGTTTGCATTAATATAACAACTTTCTAATTATTCTTCCATCCCACTTCAACTCACGAGAACTCTGTCTTGCCCCCACAATTCTCCTTGGTTCAAAACCATTTATGGATATCCTTCTTTCTCCTCAGATATTATACAGTCTCCTGAGTGTGTCATCCTAGGTCTCTACCTCCCAAGCTCTCTACCATCCTATCTCTATCTTCTTTTTCAATGTAAATTTCCACTACTCTAAGTGCCCTTTATCATGTTTTAAATTGTAATTCCAGTATAGTTAACATACAGTTTTTTAAAATTAGTTTCATGTGGACAATACAGTGATTCAACAATTCTATACATTAGTGAGTGAGCATCAAGGTGAGTGTACTCTTAATCCCCATACCTCTCCCCTTTAGTAACCATCAGTTTATTTTCTATAGTTAAGAGTCGTTTTATGGTTTGTCTGTTGTTGTTGTAGTTGTTGTTGTTGTTGCTGTTGTTGTTATTCATTTGTTTCTTAAATTCCACATATGAGTGAAATCCTATGGAGTTTGTCTTTCTCTGACTAACTTATTTCACTTAGCATCATACTTTCTAGCTCCAACAATGTTGTTGCACATGAAGTGCCCTTTAGTTTTAAGTATTCATTGTTCCTACACATTACCACCTCCATGCCTTTGCTTACATTCATATGGGATGTGTCTTCCCATGCCAGAAGTCTAAAATATACCTGTCATTTCAAGCCCAATCAAATATTTTCTCTTCCATGGAATTTTCCTGTTTTCAATTCAAGTGCTAGCTGGAATTAATTATGCCTTCACTGAACTCCCATGCAGTTATTCAGTGTCTTTCTGATGATATTTGGCAACTTATAGTTTGAAGTATTCTTGTTTGTGAACATGCTGTTTTCTTGTCTATTTTATAAATTCTTTGCAGACAGGATCCTAGGATAATTTATATTTTGTTCCCTTGCAATGAATTATATAGGAAACTAACATGCTGATATATTTTTTTACCTTTTTTGTGGAAACTTAATAATTATGTCTTATACAGGTGAATAAATAATTGAATAAAAAATTATGTCGGGATCCCTGGGTGGCGCAGCGGTTTAGCGCCTTTGGCCCAGGGCGCGATCCTGGAGACCCGGGATCAAATCCCACATCAGGCTCCTGGTGCATGGAGCCTGCTTCTCCCTCTGCCTATGTCTCTGCCTCTCTCTCTTTCTCTCTCTGTGACTATCATAAATAAATAAAAAAAAATTAAAAAAAAATTATGTCACTGAAATTCTCTCCTTCTATTTATTTGATTTCTTCTTGGAATCTCCCTGAATCTTATCTTACAAACCACCGGGAAATTCTTATCCTAAATCTCTAAAATCTCATCTGAACTGTTGCTTCCTGTTTCTCCCTATATTGCTACACAAGCATCTCTCACCAGCAGGTAATTAAGAATTATCCATTAGGAATAGTTCTTCCATGAACTCACACAAGTTTATTCATTGGAAATGCTTTTTATTTACCATGAACATTTCCAAGGTAGCCTTTCTTATTTAAAGTTCTGTTTCCTAGGAAATTCATGACTTTCCACTGTTACCCAGCAATAGAGCACACATAGCCTCTATTCTATATTTGATTCAGAAATGAGTCTTAGATTACCTTATCGTTGACTTACACACCTAGAAACATAGTCTTGATTACTTTGTGGAAATGTTTAGGTGTGGTCTTTTTTTTTTTTTTTTTTTTTTTTTCTCTCCTCCTTCCTTTTCTTCGTAACATAAAATAGACTGGTGTAGGAAGTAGTACGAAGAAAAACTGTCAAATTATGCAGCAATCTGAAGTCCTAGATAGCTTCACCTTTTCTATAAATTGAAATATAGAAATTCAGTTCACAGCTACCCAAATGCCAGTTAAGAGAATTGATACATTAACTCCTAAGACAATTCTAGTTTCTGAGGCTTAGTGCTTTCCTACTTAAAAGTCAGTGTGTAAAATCAGCATGTTTTGTCACCATTGAACTTGTCCCCAAATATTACAGCACTTGTTTGTTCCTCTGGAGAGAGGGCTTTTTGGTAACTGGGAAGGGACATTTTCCCCCATTGTTTCTCCATTATATACCACAAGAGAGTTGAAAAGATAAGCAGGAAATTAAAAGAAAACGCTGCTTATATTTGGTCATAGTTATGTTATGTTAAATAATCAGAATAATTTCCTCAGTTCTCTGTGCTTGTAATTGAAGTAAATTATCAATTGCTTTAATGATGCGAATGCTTCATCAATTATTTTTCTTTCCAGAAATATTGATAAATCATATGAAATTTTTCCTTTATCCATAGCCCACATATTTATTCCTTAAATAATAATCCAAGCAAATGTGGAACCAATAGAAATGTCACAGTTCTATTTCTAAACGAGGTAAAAAGATAGCACCTTAGATAAGGCTCATTGTATAGGAATAGTAAGGGTGGCAGCTCAAAATCAAATCAAGTTTTATATCCGTGAAAGACAGCACAGGCCACCTCTAACACTAAAAACATAAGGTTTTCAACTTCTATCTGGAATTCTGAGTAAAAATTAAAATCAGACCCCTAAACTTTTACAGCATATTGTCAACACCACCCATGTACTTCTGTTGCTCAGTGCATATAGATTCCTCCTCTTTAATAATATCACACAGAATATCAATTGGGAATTTTCTGGATAAATCGTCTTTCATTAAATTGCATGCAAGTATTTGCCAAAGGCCCATTTAAGACTATGTTAAACAGACACCATAATAGGCATGTTAATTATTCATTGCTAGTGGTCTATGATCCATTTTTCTACTAAGAAACATGCTATGTTCACTGTACCATTATTTATGATAGCCAATATATGGAAACAACATATGTTTCTGTCCATGAATGACTGAATAAGGAGGACATGGTATGGGGCACCTGGGTGGCTCAGTGGTTGAGCATCTACCTTGGCTCAGGGCATGATCCCAAAGTCCTGGGGTCAAGTCCCGTATCAGGATCCCAGCAGGGAGCCTGCTTCTCCCTCTGCCTGTATTTCTGCCTCTCTTTTTCTGTCTTTCATGAATAAATAAATAAAACTTTAAAAAAAGAGGATGTGGTATTCATATACAATAGAATATTATTTAGTTATGAGAGAGAAGAAAGTTCTGCCATTGAAGACAATATGGATGGACCTTGAGGGCATTATATTAAGATAAGTAAGAAAATGACAAATATTATATGACCTCACTGTTCAATCTAAAACAGCCAAACTCATAGAGACAGAGTGGAATGACGATGCCAGGGGCAGGAGGCAAGGGAAATTGAGGAGATCTGATCAAAGAGTACATACTTGGCAGTTAGAAGATGGATAAATTCTGGAGACCTAATCTACAACACAGTGATTATATTTAACAATGTTGTATTACGATTCAAATTTGCTAAAAGATTTGATCTTAAATGTTCTCACCACCAAGAAAAGAAACAATTAGGGATCCCTGGGTGGATCAGTGGTTTAGCACCTGCCTTCAGCCCAGGACATGATCCTGGAGTCCCGGGATCCAGTCCCAGTCAGGCTCCCTGCATGGAGCCTGCTTCTCCCTCTGCCTGTGTCTCTGCCTCTCTCTCTCTCTCTCTTTCAGTGTGTGTGTCTCTCATGAATAAATAAATAAAATCTTAAAAAAAAGAAAAGAAATGATTATGTAATATCATAGGGGTATTAGCTTACACTATGGTGGTAATCATAATACAATATATAAATGTATGGTTACCAGTTGTAGGCTATTCAAATATGCCCTCCTGTGTCTGGACAGCTGGTAATAGAGCCCATCAGTATATCTACCTTAGAGATCAAGAGCCTTTCTCAATGATAACACTTTGAAGAAGAAAAAAAAAAACATTAGGTCCAATTAAAAAACACACAAATATGGTCTTTGGATATAAATTAAGATTCTAAATACAATATAATACCTCCCTCCCCTGCTCCATCCTAGGAAAAATAAAGCTATGGCTTAAAGGACAAAGTGTTGATTATACCAAAACTCTAAGACATTGATTCATAAGGTTTAATAATTAATCTCCCTTACAAAAAAGAATACTGGGAATTATGATAGAATCCAACTCTGTTTCCTATCTGGAAGGTTCACTTACAACTAGAAGGCTATGACAGGGCATTACTTAGGAAACAGAAACATTTTGATTAGGTGCTCACAGTAGTTCCATATTTGTCAAAGTTCATAGTGCCATAAAAGAGGCAGATGCTGCATGGAATGAAGTGCCATGAGGCTTCATAGGCTGGACCAAGAATTCATGCACAGAGTCAAAAACAATGAACATATTAGCTGACAATAACTGGGAGGTAGGATTGAGGAGGTGAGGAAAAAATTGCAAGTGTCTCTGGCAACTAGAACTTCTTTTCAGCATGTGATACATCTCCTGAGAACTCCTAGAAATATTTGGTGTTAGAGATGTTGCAAAGCTAAGGACCTTCTAACAGAAAGAAAAGCAAAAGCCAATGAAATATAAAGTTACCACTCTATATAAATCAGTGTTTAACTGAAGTAATTAGTTTATCCTTGGCAACTTGTGATGATTACTTATTTACTCATTTGAAATATGGAGAAGATAAAAGAAGGAAAAGGTCTTATATTTATAGATAATATCTAAAATCTTGTAGAAGCTAAATGGTCACCTATAAATCCTTAAGTACATAAACTCAATGATTTCCTGATTATGATAATTCACTCCCCATTCCATTTCCTTAAAACTGTCACCATTGTTCAACAAAGTTAGTTCCCTTAACAGATTGCCCTCTCTTGCAAAATTAAGAATCTGCAATGGTCCAGAGATCTATGTTACTTTAAGAAAAAGGAGCACTCCTTAGTCAGTCTTCAACTATTTAGGCAGGCCTGAATTCCAATTAGGAAAAAATGGACTCTGGAAAATCAGGTTAATGATACTGTGAGTCTCAATTTACCATTGTAGGGATTGGAAAATTATTTTTCCTCTACTCCTTCATCATTAACAACCAGCAGAGATTTCAGCCCAACATTCATACAGACTCAAGGGTCTGTATATAATGAAATCCACAATCCTATTCCATCAGTCATCACCTAAATTTTATATAATTTAAGTTGTCCAACCAAAGTCAAGAATAAATATCAGATTAAATCCAAGATCTCTATCAAATTATAGTGTTCACAATCCACTAAATATTAAATTTTAGAAACAGAACTTCAAAACTAGTCATGCAATTCTGAAAATGATTTAGAAATGTTTCAGAGTTTCTTTTAATAAAATAGATTAGATACATGTATTTCCTACATTGTTATTTGTTATGTTTCATTGTATTAGTGTTAGTAAGATAATGTACCAGAAGATGAAACATGCTCATGAATGATACTAAAGTGATAATTAATCCAGAAAATTTAGGTTTAACAGTTTAACATACTACACTTTAAGATCCTTTAAGTTGTCTGCTTTTTATCTTTCAGAGTGCTGTATATCATACACCAGATCTTGACAGAATAATGTGTATTACAAAACAACTGCAGAAGACTGGCAACATAAAATGGCATTTGACTAGTTTGTTGATCTGTATGACATTTTATTCGTTGCTTGAAATTTTTTTCTAACATTGAATAGTTAGAATGAATTGTACTTGACATAAGGATATAATAACCCTATTTGATTTTTTAAGACCACTTTATACAGGATCTAATTTTCATATGACACCATTGGAAGTAGTTTTTGAATTACACATAGTTTTTAAAAAATATTGATTCTGGAGATGATGAGGGTCTTTCCATATCCTCCTATCTGTGATAATTCTTATTTATAAAATCTATACAGCTGCAACAGTTCCATTCCAGAGTATGCATAAGTTTCTTGCATCTTGGCATTTTTAGGAAAAATAATCTAAAATTACAAGTTAAAAATGCAAATTTATTTTAATTCTTGACTATGCTTTTTATGTTCTAAATATATTTTGGTAATTCTTACAGAAAGGTTCCTGTAGAATTCTAAATGTGATCCAATGAAATTTAACATGTTCACCAACATTCAAACCTACCTACAATACTCATAAAAAATAAATAAATCTTAGTGTTGGAGTTATTTTTTAAATAGTTATGAAAAATAAGGCATATTTTAGCAAATTTTTAATATTCGGCAACAAGATATGAAACAAAATGTTATAAGAAAATAATATATAGGCATACTAATTATTGCAAGCTTGAGAGTGCTCTGCCCTGCTTAATGTGGTAACCTAAGACTGATCAGTTATGTAGACAAGCAAAACTTAATTAGACATGTAGAACAAATGTGATTTAAAATAGCAACACAAATTACTTTAGCTTGGGAGCTATTTAAAAGCACATTTAGATCCTGGAGTGGAAAAGAAACAGTATTACAAGAAAACCATGAAGCCATAATTGGGGAACTTTCTTAAAATAGTGGAATAGTGTTTTACCTTAAAAAAAAAAAAATTGTGAAGTAGCAGAAGCCCTAGAAGAGCATGTCTAACAGTCACCAAGGCTTTTGGGGACTGGGGAATGGATTGCTTTATTCTCCATTAGTCAGCAAGAAAACAGAGGAAGAAGGCCAGCAATAAGAAAAACAGTGTGAAATAAATAATAATTCAATTTTAAACTTCAAGATGAGCAATGATAGATATACTTTAATGTAAATTCACTATTGCTCCAGTCCCCTCTTCCCAGAAAGCTTAAGCATACAAAACCTATGCTGTCATTTTAAATATTTTGATTCCTTGGCTGCTACATAGTCACAGATAAAACATTTGAGTAGAAAAGAATCACCAGAAAAAAATGGCTGAGAAACTGGGGTTTGATGTACTGTATTTAGTAATCATTAAAAAAATATATTTTGAAAATTAAAGGAAAAAGAAAACTATGTTTTATGGTAGAATCAATGGGGGAATATAAGTTGAGCTGGTTTGTAAAATTTGGTTCAATTACTATTCCAGAAATTCCTGATTAAAGATAGTGAGGCAGTAGACAAAAGATACAGTAATCCTTTGACCCCTGTTAGAAGAAATATACAAGAATTTACAAGGAACACAGAACAAGCTTACCAACTTTTTTTTTTTTTTTTTTTTAGATAACACTATACTGGTTTTCAGACTGATTACAGTTTATAAAATATGAAACAAAATCAAAATCATAAAATAAATTAAATTAGGCACACTTCAACAAGATGATATTTGGTATATATAATTCCAAGTTTCAAGGTTCTATTAAAAAAGAATATACAATTTGCGTTATTATAGAGCATGTCTAGCATGACTTGTCAAGATTTTATGGGAAATGAGCTATCTTGAGATTTTCCTAGTTAATTGTATAACAATAGTTGAAGTTACTAAAATTTTTAAATCAGTCTCAGACTACATAAACAATTATTTTGGATATTGAGAAATGAGAGTTGTTTACTGTACTCTGTTCCGGAAGACTATACCTGAGTACTTGACTTGATACAAGAAAAAATTTCTAACATTTGGAACTCTGTAAGCATGAAAATCTGAAACTGTTGAGTTCATCTTTGTATGATTGTTGCTTTGCACAGGATCAATAAAGGCTGGCTGAAACAATTAATTATGTGGGATTTGAAATAACCGAATTATTAACTTTCCAATAAAACGATATAGCATGATAGACCTCTTCTTAGTTCTTAGATTTTTAACTTAAAGTTCTAATTAATGGTGAATATTTGGAGAAAATTCAAAGTAAAGTAAATTTTTGAGGTAAAATGTGTTAATATAGCTTATCTTCTAGAAGTAGGAAAAACATTATTTCTTCAACTGGTAATGAAGTTGAAAATAGGTCATGAACATTTTTGTATATTTATTATGTTTCACAAAATTACACTTTGCAGTCTAATATAAATATTTTTTAATTTGTGTATTTCATGAAGTAAATCATATTCTACATAGTCCAACTATTAAAGCCATGTTGTAATTCTTAATGAGCAAGTTATTCTTTAATATTTAGAGCAAAGGAACCAAGCTACTCATAGGTGCTGTGTGTTTCAACATTGTTCATTGCTCAAAGAAAATTTTTAAAACTCTGAATTTAAAGGTGTCTTATAATTTAAGAACTTTGAAAAAATAAGTGGTCTATAAAAAATAAATTGAAGTACTATTTTAGAAATGTTTTATACAGAACCTGTAACAGAATTAAATATCTTAATTTCTGGGACGCCTGGGTGGCTCAGTGGTTTACCGCCTGCCTTTGACCCAGGGCGTGATCCTGGAGACCTGGGATCGAGTCCCACATCGGGATCCGTGCATGGAGCCTGCTCCTCTCTCTGCCTCTCTTTCTGTGTGTGTCTCATAAATAAATAAATAAATAAATAAATAAATAAATAAATAAATAAATAAAATAAATAAAATCTTTTAAAAAATATCTTAATTTCTTATATATTACAGACTTATTCTGCAAGTGATTAATAAATTAAGCATTTGCATAAATGATTTTTACTGGTTGCTATTTGATTGAAGTTTGACAGTAGATGTACCTCATTTGCTTCTTGTCTGATCATTATGAAAGTTAAAGTTCCATTACTTAAAACTATAGAATTTTTTAAAAAATGAATGACCAATTAGATAAAACTGGCTTTACATTATTCTGAATCTTTTGGTATTAACCTAAAACATCTTCAGTATGTTTTTACAATTTGTTTAATATTTTCTTTCTTCATTTCTTTAATAAAATAAATTATGAATCATCATTTGGCCACAACTTTTCTTAACAAGTATACCAGCACAAACAGCTTTCCCTTTCTATCCAAATAATATCTTGGGGCACCTGGGTGACTCAGTCAGTCAAGCATCAGACTGGACTCTTGGTTTCCACTCAGATCATGTTCTAAAGGACCTGGGATTAAGCCCCACGTAGGCTCTGAGTTCAGCAGAGAGTGTGCTTGAGATCCTCTCTCTCCCTCTCTCTCGCTGCCCCTCTCTCCTCTCTCTCATGCTTTCTCTCTCTCTAAAATAAATAAATCTTTAAAAAAAAGAAAAAGAATAACATCTTTACAATATTTATGCAGAAATATCATCAAATTTTCGTGTAAAAATCCCAAAAGTGAAATATAATTTTGTTACTCATGAAAATGTCATATCAATATTAGACTAAACACACATTGAATCATAATGTGCAATTACATAGATATGTATATGAATAAGTAATACATGTGAGTGTATATACATATCTTTTATTTATTTTTTCAAAGATTATTTATTTGAGAGAGAGAGAGAGTGAGGGTGAGTGGGGGAAGGGGCAGAGAGAGAATCCTCAAGCTTACTCCCCCCTGGGTTCAGAGCCCCACACAGGGCTTGTTGCAGGGCCTGGCCTTACAACTCATGAGATCACTACCCAGGCAATACCAAGAGTCAGACACTTAACCAGCTGAGCCACTCAGGCATCCTTATACATATCTTTAAAAAACAAGTTCCTATCTGAAATGGAAAAAAGCACAAGAAATTACACTTATGTACCTCTACCATTTCTATTATGAGTATCAATCACTCATAATTATAAATATACCTTAAATTAATATTAATAATTGAATATTATAACTTTGTAGAGAGTATTTTCCATGAGTACATGTACATTATATATGTGTATATGTATTTCATTTTAAAAATTACTAAACAGCTGTACTTAAAACAGTAAGATAATCTGAGACAATCATAAAATAGCAAGTTAGGGTGGCATATTTATTTAGAGATCATTTGATATTTGTTTGAGAAACTTTATACTAATATTTTAAAATTTAAAATTACAACTTTATTACCTATCGAAGATAGGTTAGCACTCTTTAGAGGACATATCTAAATTTCATTTTCAATTTTGTTTTAAAATTGCTATTTAGATATAATTCCAAACATTTAATAGAGAACTCTATATAAATATATATTTGTAGGAGGCTTTTTCTTTTTTTTTAAGATTTTGATTTATTTATTCATGAGACACAGAGAGAGAGAGAGGCAGAGACACAGGCAGAGGGAGAAGCAGGCTCCATGCAGGGAGCCCAACACAGACTCGATCCTGGGTCTCCAGGCAGGTGCTAAACTGGGGAGCCACCCGGGGATCCCATGTAGGAGGCTTTTTCAAAAAGAATATGACTGGTTAACAATAATATGATACTTTAAATATTATTAATAGAGCTGCCCGGGTGGCTGAGTGGTTTAGCACCTGCCTTCATCCCAGGGCATGACCCTGGAGACCCCAGATCAAGTCCCACATCAGACTCCCTGCATGGAACCTGCTTCTCCCTCGCCTGTGCCTCTGCCTCTCTCTCTTTCTCCTCTCTGTGTATTCTCATGAATAAATAATAAAATCTTTAAAAATAAATAAATATTATTAATATATTTCCTCTTATTTATTATAAGAATAAAAGCCTCTCTTTTTAATTGCATGGGAAAGGTCACATAGTTTTAAGGATGTATTGGCTTTTACTAAGAGATTTAATTTATGTACACATTAAGTTACTGAAACTAAGGGATTATATAATCTCATCTTGCTATGAAAACAAAGTTAATGTTGCAAAGATCTACATTTTACTACCTTCAGTATCTAAATATTACAGCTTCAATACCATTGTATATTGTATTATGGGGTAAGATAAACTCAACAAACCTCTAGGTAAGAGGAATATAGTGTAAAAATGAAGACCTTGCCAAAATGAAAATAGCTGTGTGCACAAGATGGAAATCATGGTAGATATTATTATGTGATATGTAGGAAACTGCTATAAAATTCATAATTTGTAGCCTTCCATTCCTCTGGCATCATATCAAAATTCTTCTTCTAGAATTTAAGGAGAAACTAAATTACACTAACTAATCTCCCTTATTTCCAAATTCAGATAATAGGAGATGGAAGGTGTTTTGATATCATCTAACCCATGTAATAGATTTTTGGAACTAAAATTCAAAAGGTGAACTGATTTATGCAAGGTTATACAATTTGGTAAGCTGTAGATTAAAGACAGAAAGTTAAGATTCTTTGGCCTAGTGTAGTATGTTTTCTCCTTACTTTTACTTTGCATTCTGTAGCTTTTGGAGTAGGACAAAATTCTAGATAAAAACAGGACTTTTGTTTTCTTAAAGATAATATCCAATATGGAAGAATAAGGAATACAAGAATTCGATCATTTGTCTCTAGAAGGCAATAGATTGTGCTTCCTCTCCTCACCCTAAGCATACCCTTTAGATACTTATCTCATGCAAACAAAGATTAATGCCAACCACAATGGTACAGGGAAATGTCCTTTTGTGCCATGTCAATCCTTGTAGCCTAGAAACCCAATCTCATTTCTTAAGGTGCAAAATCATCCTCCAATTATTTACAACTTCCGTCTCCTCAATGTATGTTTTGCTGAGACACAATTTATTCCAGTTTTCTAGGGTATAATTTAGATCCTACTAAATTGGAAGTTTTGTGAATGAGGCCTAGAAATAAGCACTTTAAACAAGCACACCAGATGATTTTGATGCAAAATAAAACTTGAGAATGATTAACTTAGGGGTTATTATGGATGATAAGAAACATGGATGAAAGGACAAAAGGAAAAAAAAAATTCAATTTTAAGATTATCCTTATTGATATATATCCGTTTGAGCAAATAATGAAGAGATCACATGAGTGGGAGGGGGCATCATAATTATGAGAGAAAATTTGCCAATTTTGGCTATACATAAGATCAAATACACAGATATAAAACATCTTTAACATCCTTTAACATCCAACTGGGGCTCCACAGAGAGATACTGGCTTACTGTTAGCATTTTCAAAATCTTCCCTATCACTCCAAACATAAAAGGTAAAATCAGTAACAGGAAAAATAAATTGGCAGTCCAAATTCTCTGGAGATTAAAGTAAAATGAGATGAATATGAGGAAGACATTAACTATCAAATAGAAGGCATGTGTTTGTAAATATTATACACTGCAGTGCGGTGGAGAACAAGGGAGAATAAATTCCCTGAAATATTTGGAGATCTCCATCAGCCCTGGTGACAGTTCACATCTAAATCTAGCAGGAATTTTATGCCATTCTTAGTTTAAAATATACATAAAATTATTTTCCAAACACAAAAACACTCCAAAACACCAAATTTAATTAACTGCACTAACACCTTAATAGATATATTGACATTCTGACATGTTAAATATGGATAAATTAACATTGACCCCAAACTTATACATCAAATACTTATTTAACTGATATCCTAGAATGAACATCTAGAAATGTTTATTAAGAATCTGTCTTCCTTTAGAAAGAAATCTAATTAGACAAACATCAAAGAATCCACACTGTCCCTCTCCTCTTGGATCTATCACACTAATAGCAGCCTAGAGTTTACTACTTAATCTCTAATTGAAATCATCCAGACTTGGAACTCGAGGAGTCTTCAGAAAGCAGCTACCACAACTTCCCAACATATTATAAATGGAAATAGTAAGGCTGAGACTTTGAATAACTTTTGTGGAGTTCTGAAATTAGGTCTGTGAGTGAAGGTCCACAAATTGTCTGTTTTATGTGCCCAAGAAAGTCTAGTATTGCCCACTATGGTGAAGGAGATTGGAGAAAAACAAATATGCTCACTGGTTGAATAATTTTGGAAAACTAAATTAAGTAAATTTAAGCAAATTTCTCTAGTAGGAGTTTTTAAACAAATTTAAGTTAATAAACACATATTAATGTGTACTTGGGAAAAATCTGGTTTTTTAGAGTTTGGTTTTTCTGATCACATGATAAGATCCTTTGTGAGGATTATCCATTCCCCATAAAACCTAGTCATGTGCTTCATATTTGATTAAGGATCATTCATATATTATTAAGCATGTATCCAATTATACAGATGAAACTGACTTCCAGGTGATTGAGAAGTAAAGAATAAGAAAATCAGGCAATGTCATATAGCTTCCTTGTCAGCCTACTGGATGAATAATATGACTCACCCTAGTTAACATAGGAATGCTCCAAATAATTGGATCACAACATGGGATACACACTTGAAGAGAAGCCCTGCATGAGACTATGTTCCCTCAATATCCTAGCACTCCATGAATGTATTTTTTGAATGACTGAAAGAGACAAATTTTGTTATGTAACACACATCTCAGGACTTTAACAAGTACAAAAGGAATAAAATTCCATCTTTCCTGTCTTTCTATATACAAATAAAATATTTTAAACAATTATTTTGAAAACCACATATAGTTAATAAAGATATCAATATTCATCACCCATACATACAAGTTTTCATTTTCTATAGATAATCCACAGAGAAAGAAAAAATATATTTCAAATTCAGAAGGAATATCAAGATATTTTTGGCCAGTAAGTCAAGAATTTGTATAAATGGCCCTTTAAGAGGTGACACATAGTAATGTTTAATTTATGTTGGAAGCTAATCTACTTTTAAAAGCATTCTCCCATGAGTACTGGCTCCTCAATCTTTTCTTAATAGTGAACAAGTAGTTATTATACATTCAGGATAACACGTTTGATGAAGTAGTTAATGTGGCATTCTCACCTTGTACCACTAGGAATAGTCTTATCATTTAAATATATCTTTGAGCAAAAGTACAAAGTTCTGAAAGTCAAATTATAACTCCCTACAAGAAAAGTCAGTAATTGAATGCAAAATATGAATTTCATAATAAAATTATTGATCAATAGTTTTTTAACTATTTGTTATTTTAAAATTGTCCTGGCTGATATTGAAAATAACCATCATTTTAAGGAAAATTGTTTTTTTTTAAGATTTTATGTATTTATTCATGAGAGACACAGGGCAGGGGGCAGAGACACAGAGAGCGGCAGAGACACAGGCAGAGGGAGAAGCAGGCTCCATGCAGGGAGCCCCATGTGGGACTCGATCCTGGGACTTGATCCCAGGACTCCAGGATCACACCCTGAGCTGAAGGCAGGCACTAAACCGCTGAGCTACCCAGGGATCCCCCAAGGAAAATTCAATGAAATTATTGACACAGACTCAAGAAGAAAATGTCCTTCAAAGTGAGTGGGTTTTTCTGTTTTTTTGTTTTGTTTTGTTTATTTACTTGTTTTTACATTTTTCCAGCAATAAAACAGTCATGGTGACCTCTACCACCCCTCACTTCAGCTTTGTATATGTAGCTGTGTGGTTATGTGTGTGCATATATATCTGTATATAGCTGCAAATAAATGAATTTATATTTACAAGACAGTTGGCCCGTAGAAAGGGAATAATTTACTGTCCTAATGGAATAATATTACGAGCTGAATACAGGCTCATTGTCTTGAACTCATTAAAAATTACTCCTTAGGTAATTATTATTGTATATATAAAATCAAGAACTTACTTCTTTTTTTAAAAAAAGATTTTATTTATTTATTCATGAGGGACAGAGAGAGAGAGAGAGGCGGAGAAGCAGGCTCCATGCAGAGAGCCCGACGTGGGACTTGATCCCGGGTCTCTAGGATCATGCCCTGGGCTGAAGGCAAGCACCAAACTGGTGAGCCACCCAGGCATCCCTAGGAACTTACTTCTAAAAGACTTTTAAAATATATACACGTATTTGTCTCCTGTCTAAATTGGAGAAAAAAAAATACAAGCATTCTACAGTCATCTTACTTTCCTACATAGATCAGCTAAGTTGAGAAGTGTGAGTAAATGTAGGACTCTATTTTAACAAACTTGGCAGACATCAAATTTGCTTCATTATAATTTAATTTCATTTTAAATTGAAACCTATTACACCAGTGTACAAATGGGGATATCACTTACAGATTCATCTCAGAAACTGCCCTAGAAGCACCTCTCTTCCCACCTAGTTTTGCTAATTACCTTACCTTCCATCTTTTACCTGTCAGCCCTCCTGCCTGAAAGGACTTACTTCCATCTTCTCCCAATCATCTCCTCTCCCACCACACTCACCCTCCCCAAGGAAAGGTGACAAAACCACTTTCTGAAAAACCTGCCTAAGGTTTAAAATAATAACACTTTCTCTCTCTTATATAGAATAGAACTTAGTGTAGGTATCGATATGCAGGATTTTTCATTCCATGGAATTTGTAATCGCCAAACAGCACTAGTTTTGGATTTGAGTGCTTAGTACTTTATGTAAATAAATTTCTTATAAATTTGATTCTTTGTTTGCCTTTTACCAGTGGCTTACTAACCTCACCTAACTTCATTTCCCCTTTTAGTTGCTAATGTTATGTTTAATAGATGAAATAATGAAATCATAATAAAATCTAGCAGCCAGTATGAAAATATATTTGTATGGATGTATTTTAATCTGGTCATCTGGTTTATCGCGAAAAGATAAAATTCTATTTTGTGTCAGCACCAGTGAAGATGATGGTTACTCTGACAGAAGAACAGTGCTATGATTTATCTCTAGCAATTCTGTACTTTTAAATTTTCTTTGAAAACATTAGGGAATACAGCAAATTTTATTTTATTTTTATTTTTTTAAATACTTTATTCATGAAAGACAGAGAGAGAGAGAGAGAGAGAGAGAGAAGGGCAGAGACATAGGCAGAGGGAGAAGCAGGCCCCACGCAGGGAGCCTGATGTGGGACTCGATCCTGGGACTCCAGGATCAGGCCCTCAGCCACCTGGAGGCAGACGCTCAACTGCTGAGCACCCAGGCATTCCGATACAACAAATTTTAAATTGAGATGATAAAGTGGATGGAAGTAAAAAAGAGGGAAGAATGTCCTTGAAAGAAGGAAAGTTTGTCTAGGTCCTGGTGTAACAAAAGGCATGTAATTCACATAAAACAAGAAAATAAACCTTGACATAACTGCAAATTTCAAGGAGGAGAATGACAAAGGTAAATTTGAAGCAGTAAGGAGACATCAGAATATGCATGATGTTATAAAGTCTGGATTAATTTTAAAAGCAAAAGGAAACAATGGGGGAGTTCTGAACAGTGGAATGACATGATAAATACTGTAACTATAAAGAAAATGAATTTTAGGTGGTAGTTGTAAAAGACAAGGGATTTGTTTTTTGGGATTTTTAATTTTTTAAATTATTTTTTAAATATTTTATTTATTTATTCATGAGAGACACACAGAGAGAGAGGCAGAGACACAGGCAGAGGGAGAAGCAGGTTCCATTCAGGAAGCCCAACGTGGGACTCCATCCGGGATCTCCAGGATCAGGCTCTGGGCTGCAGGTGGCGCTAAACCGCTGCGCCACCAGGGCTGCCCTTTTGGGATTTTTTTAAAAAGATTTTTACTTATTTATTCATGAGAGACACAGAGAGAGAGGCAGAGACAGAAGCAGGCTCCCTGCGGGAAGCCCAATGTGGGACTCCATCCCAGGACCCTGGGATCACACTCTGAGCCCAAGCAGATGCTCAACCACTGGGCCACGCAGCCATCCCAAAGAGATGGGATTTGGAATCAAGGAAGTCAAAATGTTGGAATAATTTGTGTAAGAAGTAGGATGGATAAGATTTAGAAAAAGAAGCCGAGCCACAAGATTAAAATTAGAAACAAATAGGGCTAAACTCATGTGCAAATCAAAGCTATACCCATAACCATCTACATACCTAAAGTGGTAATTCATACAGCCATTGATTCATCCCTGTTTACTGGACACGTGTCAGATGGATGAGCAATGACCATAGATAACTAAGCAGTGCTGGATGCTAGGTTGCAAATATATTTATACTTACAGTCTAAATTTTATTATCTCAAAGTCCCAATTCTAATCACAAATACATACCCATTAAAACAGTAACAAAATAACAACCCACATGGGTTACTACAATGAAACACAGTGGACCAACAGAGACAACAGTCATGTATATATCTTAAAATTTAGAAATTAAAAGAAGAGACAGATTTTTTAAAAACTACAAGTTCAAAGTTCAGGTGAGCTACAACAGAAATAATCATTTTAATCAAAACCATGATGTGATCCATTTAATAAGATTTTTGTTTGTCTGTTTAAGATCAATGTTCTGTATGGAGAAATATTATGGAAGTGTGAAAATGTAGACACACAAGGATAAAACTAGAGGTGAGTTAGGTGTCAATAACCAAAGTGGTGGCAATGGAGATAGGAAAAAAGAAACGGATTCAAGATACATTTAAGAGGTAAGAGCAATAAGGGTCTCTGGGTGGCTTAGTCAGTTAAGTGTCTGACCTCAGCTCAAGCCATGATCTCAGGGTCCCAGGATTGAGCCCTGTGCCTCATCCCAGGATGGAGCCTGTAAAGACCACCCCTCCCCTGCCATGGAGCCCTGCCCCTGCTTATCTGGCTCCCTCTGCCCTCCCCCTGCTTGTGTTCTCTCTTTCAAATAAATAAAATATTTTTTTAAAAAAGAGGGAAGAGCAGGCAGCCCAAGTGGTTTAGCGCCACCTTCAGCCCAGGGCCTGATCCTGGAGTCCCAGGATTGAGTCCCATATCAGGCTTCCTGCATGGAGCCTGCTTCTAGCTCTGCCTGTGTCTCTGCCTCTCTCCCTGTGTCTCTCATGAATAAATAAATAAAATCTTAATAAAAAAAATGAGGTAAGAGGACTGAGAATTGAAAATAGTGTGAAAAAGAAAATAGTTTGGATGTGGAGAAGAAGAGAAAAAGGAAGAATTAAAAGATGATTCTTAGGACTTTTACCTGGAAATAAGGCTGAACCATTTACTGAGATGGAGTAATTTTAAAATAAATAGACTTAGAGGTGGATCCATTGTGGAATTTTGAACTTGACAACATAATGAGAAGGACAGCAGTGAAGCTAAGCTTGGCAGTTGATCTAGTTGCTTCAATTATTTCAGACAATTAATAGCCATCAGTTCAATCACAAAACAGTAAATATTTTATTGTATATAAAAATCCCAGAAATTTCGACCAACTTTTCTCCAATTCATAAAATATTTACATATTCTAATTATATTAAAATGAAAAAAAAATCAAAGCAACAATTCATTAAAAACTAGAAATAAACATTCAAAGTCGTAAAACCATGATAAGAATAAAAGAAACAATATAGTAGAGAACAATCTTCTGGGTTTCTTTTTTCTATTATTGATGCAGGGGTGGAATTAAAATAATTATCTATATTTCATTAGTAAATAGATGTCTCTAAAATAAATTATTTCCCTTTTGGCCATAATTGGTGCTGTACATTAGTTTAATCTTCAATTGGAAATGACTTAAATGTTATGTATATGTTTCCAGTAACTTATAAAGGTCTGCTATTCTTACATACAAGAGGTCACAAAGCCTGCTTGAAACTACATTGAGAAGAAATGTTATGTTTCATAAAAGAAGTTATGTTAGCAAAAGGATGGGTTTCTGATATTTTATTATGTCTCTCCATCTTCCAACTATTGCCAAAATGCAAAATTGTTTTTTAGTACCAAATGTGTCATTTGCATTATTTGCTATTTTCATAGCTACACTCCAAAGTCCAAAACAGATCACATGTAATAAGAAATAAACATAATTAAAATTTTAAAAGTATTTCAAGGGTTAAAATGGTAAATTTAATTAAAATCAGGCCAGATTTTCACAATCTAGTCATATATACAAGTATTTACCCAATTACCACAAGTTGTCTAGGATGAAGAGACACACTGAGTTTTTGCATTAATGTTTATATAAGGTTCTCTACATCCTTTAGACAACCTGGTGGCTAAAGCAAAAACTATAATCAATTATTCAAGAAAAAGGTTTAGAGGGACGCCTGGGTGGTTCAGTGGTTGAGCATCAGCCTTTGGCTCAGGGTGTGATCTCAGGGTACCAGAATCAAGTCCTATATCGGGCTCCCTGCATGGAACTTGCTTCTCCCTCTGTCTGTGTGTGTGTGTCTCTCTCTCTCTGTGTCTTTCATGAATAAATAAATAAAATCTTAAAAAAATACCGTTTAGAAATTATAATGTTATTTGTAAGATAGAGAAATACTGAGGTGGGACATTTGATATCATTTAGATGTTTTTAGAACAAAAATGTTTCATTTAAAAAAAATTCAGTAAATTTTTTTTCAATTTAAATCACTAAAACTTTAAAATATTTAAGAAACTTAGTTCAGGAGAGTTTATAATAAATATAATTTAATACACAAATATAAAAGCAATGTTTATATTTTAAAGTATGGAATTTGAAGTTGTATTTTGCTTTCAATATCTTCAGACTATTGAGAACTATTTTGATATTCATAATAGTTCCCAATATTTAAAATATTTGAAATGTTTCTGCATGATAATTCTTACCCATGAAGTTATATATATATATATATATATAACATAAGTCCCAAACTAGAGAGATATTTGCCATAAAGTTACAGGATTTCTTCACAAAGTATTACAGCTTTTACATTACAGCTTTGTAATTACAAAATAATTACAGCTGCCTGCCACTAAAGAATTCACTTCTGTAAATCATAATTTATAGTATTATCAATTTCAATACTTAATTAGAATTATCATATCTAGTATTGCATGTATTACGATATTGAGAAATATATTTACATGGGTTTCTCAAAATTATTTCACATAAAATGAACAAATCCATTGTGACTATTTTTTAACATTCATAGATTATTTAGCTGGATAAGAAGAAAACTGAGAATGTTTTCAAATCAAGCAAAAAATTTATATAAACCCATATACCCAAAGCATGACAGCTATTTTGTATTTCAACCTACTAAATACAAGTTCTTCTTGTATTCTATTTAAATATCAACTCAATATGTGTCTGGAAAAAATTGTGAGATAAACTAAGAGAAGGTGAAAATGTTAGCATTTAGCAATCTTGAACCAGTTCACAGGACTAAAATGCACTGATAAACATAGTTACATGGAAATCCAGAGAAACTTCCTGTTCCAGCCAATAGAGATGGGGAAGGAAAGAGAAATTCAATTTGTTTGGCACATCAACATATCAATGCAGAAAAAGGAACATTTTTCAGTATATGAAGATAAACATAGTACAAATAGAAAAGAACTGTGGGCAAGAACAACTCAGGCTGTCCTATTTTACTCTGTTTTCTTCAGCGGATTAAAAATTCAAAACCAAAGCTTGTGAAGCTTGTTTTCAGTACGGACAGTCTGGAAGCCTAAAAGTAAATAAATGTACCCTAATGAAGACAAAAAATGTTCTAGTTAAAGGATAGGAATACTACTGTTCATGTTCAATCAATCTTTAGACCTGAATATTAGTTTCTAATAATCAAGAGAAACACCTCTGACCAGGTCTAATCTTCTGATATACATTTAATTATAATTTATTGAAAATCACTTATGTGAGTCAGAAGTTCAGCTGATAATAAACTTTTGGACTAAACTGCTGAACTTGGACACAATCTGGTGGAAAACAGGCACTGAGGAAAGAATTTAAATGACTTGGATGTGAGGAATGAGGCATTGTATCAAGTTTTTAAATACTCAAATTACTTCATTGTAGTTCTGTTGCAAAATAGTCAAGAGAGAAAAATGGGACAATTTTTTAGGGAATCAAGACTGGTCTTTAGTTTCTGGAAGAGAGATTTTAATGACAAAATTTACTAAAACTTTTTTTTTATGTTAATAAAAGTGCTTGGAGAACTAATCACATTTTTAAAGCCCAAGATTCTGCATCATTATTAGATTTCTTCAGAATATGGGCAACCTCTATAGATCAGATTTGGCACAGGATTGTCTAAATATTGCTAAGTTTCAATTAATAATAATCAAAAGTAATTATGCAGAAAATATTCATCTTTAAGATAGATATTTCAGATAGTCCAGATTTCTATATTATAAATCATTATTTAAAGTAAACAACAAATCCCCATTTATGAACAAGTTTCCCTAGTTGTCTTGTACATCTCCCATGCTTACTAAATATATCTGACAATGATTAGGATAAAAATGCAATAGAAGCACATATTTAATGGCAGTTGAGAGTACCAATTAAAATACTTCCTAATCATAAGATTGTCAATGGAGAGAATAATTATCTGTCAGTTTCATCTCTTAATAGACAGATATAGTATAATGCAAGGCTATTTTTCTTTATAAAAGAGGTTTTTATATCTAATCAGTGTGTCTTAGTTTAGCTTAAAACGTATACTATTCCGTCACAAGCTAATTCAATTCTATGTGAGCCATAGCTATAATCTCAAAATCCTTATCTTTTCTCTTTTTGTTTACTTGATCCAAATAAAGACCTGTTTGCTGTTGTTTTCTGGGGCCTCTTTCCTAATTAGGACCAGTTAAAATATTCTTTTTCTTCTGACTGTGAGAGGGTTTTACCGTAAGTACCAATACAAATAAATAACATGATGGCTTCAGATAAACCTCATTAATGGTGAAAAAAAAAAAAAAAAGGTAGTTCTTCAGGTTCCTGCAAGCCTTGAATACTTTATAAATTTCAATAATCATAAATATTATGTTTAATATAGTTCATCACCCCAAAATACAGTTGGTGTTTAATTTCCAAATTTAGGGCAGCCCTGGTGGTGCAGCGCTTTAGTGCCACCTGCAGCCTGGGGTGTGATCCTGGAGACCCAGGATCGAGTCCCACATCGGGCTCCCTACATAGAGCCTGCTTCTCCCTCTGCATGTGTCTCTGCCTCTCTCTCTCTCTCTCTCTGAATAAATAAATAAATAAATCTTAAAAAAAAATAATTTCCAAATTTATACAGTTGGTGCTCTAAAGGATTTTATTAGAGTTTTACAAAAGTTTTCATTACTTTGATACCTGTGCCTGCTGGTTTGGGGACTTGGGCCATTATACTGCATGTGAGGAGAGTGGCAGGAACCAAGATGAATTCAGTGCTTGGGCCAGCAAGTAGAATTAATCAAATCGGAGAAGTATATACAATTTATAGACAGGGCTGTCAGAATGGAACAGTAGGTAGCAAGACCTTCACTCAGGAGTAAATAGAAAATTCTCTGTTTAATCCTACCTAGTCCTCTGTCCTCTGATTCATTATGGAATAATTATCTTTCAAATATTTATTGAACACCATGATATGCAACAAAAATGTCAAAGAAATAAGACAGTTTTTGCTGTCAAACAGGCAGTAACAAAATAAGCAATGTAATAAGTGCTATAGCAGAAATATGTAGCAAGAGATAAGAAAAATTTGGAAAAATTAGGGAGTATTTTTGTATTTGGGCTTCCTTATAAAATATGTTAAAATGCATGAGGAGGTGATGCTATGCAGAGGCACAGAATTTTTCCCACTAAAAATAATGAATAACTCTGTTAAGATGTATGCACTCAACAAATGGTCACAAAAAATACGTGAAATTGTCAATTACCCACATATTTATAAAGATGATTTATCTTTAAAAACATTCCAAATTAAAGAACTATGGGTCAGAATAATGTCTTCAAAATATTAACTTTATTTATTGAAAGAACTATTTGTGCTGTGGCACCTGAGTGGCTCAATTGGTTAAGTCTGACTCTTGATTTTGGCTCAGGTCATGATCCTAGGGTTGTGAGATCCAGCCCCACAATGGGCTCCACACTAGGCATGCAAGCCTGCTTAAGATTCTCTCTCTCCCTCTTCTTCTGCCTCTCCCCATCTCTAAAAAACAAAGGAAGAAAAAGAAAGAATTCCTTGTGGTAAAAATCCAAAATGAACTGAATTTAGGTAAAAAGGGAGTTTCATTTCCAATTCTACAGTGTCTGTATATTAGTGATCCTAGAAGATTAATATCTAATATTTATAAGCCTCACCCAACCTTTGCTTATTTGAAGTGAAGTGATTATATTTGCTGGTAAATGTGACTAGAAAAACTATGACTGTTACATAAGATTTATTTACATGATACCAAACATACCCAGATGGAAAGTGTAAAAACAACTCTATAATTAACAAGAAATTAATCAGAATTTTTTCTTATCATATACCAATTCAATGACTCTAGAAACATGTGCATGTCTGGTATCATGTAGCTAAAACCCTTGAGACAGTCAGTAAACTACTCACTGACCTTTCTGTTAACTGAGATTCATGGATGCAACAATCATCTTTTAGATCTTACAAAAAGGATTACCTTTTTCTGCTGTCATCAGAAGTTTTTGACCTTTCTGTTTCTTCCCTCAAGAAACTGCTCTAGAATTCCAATTTTATCTTTATATTTTTAGTGTATAAGCCACAAAACTTCTTTTTTTTTTCCTTACCTGAAGCATCATCCCTCTATTGGCCTGCAACATTTTGCCCTTTTGTGAGTCTGAGAAAACTGGACAGAAACATGTAGTGTCCTCAAATGCAAACTAAGGTTTGCTTAAAAAAGCAAATACCCATAACCAAATAAAAAGCATTAATAAAGATCTGACTTTGGATATGCTCTGATAAAATGCAGATTCAATATTTTTTAATAAAGCTTATCCTTCTATGTTTCAATATTTCATCAGGGAAAATAAACACATATTTTATTTAAAGATAAATATTGTTTAATGGGCTGCACCTGGCAGCAAATGCCTAGTCCTCTTTTTTTGGAGAAACCTGGTGGAGGGATGGGAGGGTGGGGCTGGAGAGGCCTGGCATTCATTCTGGGAGTACTTCTGTTAGCTTTCTTTTGGACTTCTCATCAAAGTCTGTATTGAAATACAGAATATATTTTGCCTGCTGTAGAAAATAATATACATAAAGATATCTAACATTCCTTATTCCTATGAACTACTTCTGGGATAGAAGGCCCATTCCTGAGAATTTCTAATAGCCATGTCTAGTATACGATCTTAATATTTTTCCTAGCTGGTACTATGTTGGAATATTTCCTCATTATTTTAAAAGTTTCACTAAAAGTTTACTTAGAGACAGAAGAATGCTTCTTTTAGATTTAAATAATTTGTGTGGAAAGAAGAAATGTGTTTGTTCTGGACATCCTCATGATTAATAAAAAATAAATAAATTATAAATTCAAGTATAGACTGTTGCCATTGTGACGATGTGCAATTTTTGACTTTTGTTTCCAATCACTATTACCACTCTGATACTCTACCCATAAACAATTTTACTTTCAATCATCCCAGGTGATTATGATGTGCTGCTTACAGGCATAGTGAAAATGCAAGAAATAGAAGAGATTGCTAGCGTGGTACTTTTAGGGAGGAACTGATTGCCGGTGCATTGAATATGCTGGTACATTGAATTTGCACCACTTTTGATACATATTACACCTGCATAATCTGCTATGTTTTAAGACTACAACACATGGATATGAAGAGAGTTCTGGGCAGTACAAGAAGGATGAAATGTTTAACAAGGAAAAAAAACAGTTTGTAAAGAAAATTAAATATTTAGGGGCACCTAGGTGGCTCAATGGTTGAGCATTTGCTTTGGCTCAGGTCATAATCCCAAGATCCAGAGATCCAGTCCCACATTGGGCTCCCTGAAGGGAGCCATCTTCTCCCTCTGACTGTGTCTCTGCCTCTCTTTGTGTGTCTCTCATGAATAAATAATTTTGTAAAAAAAATTTTAAGAAAAGAAAATTAAATACTTAAAAACGATACACAGCCAAGTCATATGTCTTCTGTACTACTAGTAATTATACCCCAAAATGTTTTTTTAATCTTCAGAATGAACTAAGAGAGACCTAGTGTTGAAAGATAGACCTAAAATATGGCATAGATGAATCAATTACAGAGTTTTTTTAATTAAAATGGAATGTGAGCCACAAAAGGAAGCCACATATGTAATTTAAAATTTTCAAGAAAAAAGAAAAAATAAATAAATAAATAAAATTTTCTAGTAGCCACATTTAAAAATGAAAAAGAAACAGGTGAACTTCTATTTACATATTTAACACAAACTTTTAAGATATTATTTACCAAGTAATCAAAAAAGTTATGAATGAGATATTTTACTTTTTAATATTTCATATTAAGTCATCAAAATCTCAATTTGGTCTAAGTGGCTAGTGGTCACTGCATTGGACATTAATATGTTTGTATCCTGAAGTTTTTTAGGTTTTCCTCTATTAAGCTGTACACAAGTGAGAGTTGGATTCTGAAGGACTTGAAGATAGGTGCCATTCATATTCCTTACAGTGAACAAATGCTGTTTACTCTTTAAAAGCAAAAACAAACAGAATTTTCTTTGACTAAAGGCAAATTTTAATGTAAACATTTCAGATATTTTAAGGGAAAATAAAAAGAACTAGACTCTGTCATACAAAAGAAAAACTTCTGAGGATTCTTTTGCTGTGTAAATGGTTTTAACACCAAAAGCATGGATCATGCTATTAGCATTAACTTGCAACTGAAGAAAAGCCTAAGGAAGTCAGAAAGCATATCAGCTCAGCACCCCAGTCACAGAAAGAGCGATGCCTTTCACATCCTGCCGCTTATTTCAAACTGAGGACTGACAATCTGCAAGAGTTGAAAACAGCAGGGCATATAATAATTGGGTACTTCATTGCATGCTAATGACTCAGTCAGTGTATCAGTAAAAGTATTTAATGTGGCTAGAAATATGATCAAGTATTATAGCTTTATTTTTCAGTAGGACATTTCTTTCCACGGGAACTTAAATTCAATGCTAACACCATTCTGTTTCTATAGAATACATGTTGTGCCGTTCTATGGCAGTGAAGTACATAAATTCAGGGAAGTTTGTGTTTACATGACTTTATTTTGTGTGTGCAATATTTTATTCACAATATTTAGTGTCAAAAAAGAAAGAGGGAAAAAAATGAGAAAGGGGATATATATATATATATTTTTTAATGTAGCTTCTCTGCAGCTAGACGAAAACATTTTTACTTTTTCTGCCTATTGGCTTGAGTTTCCCAAAACTATATACCATGAGATATTTGATACAGGATTTGAGAGTAGGATATCTTTAATTGGATCTCAAGGAGCAAAAAGAGGATGCACTTGATTAAGGGTTATTTCTCCTAAAGGTATGATCCCTTTATATTCAAGATCATGTATGTAAAGGAGAAAACAGCATTTCAAAAGAAATTATGGTGTCCATAAAACTTAACACAAGCTTAGGTAAAAGGTAAAGGAAAGGGAAAAGTAAGGTTTGTTATATGAAATAAATTCATTCTTAATGTTATATTCTTGGCTGAAATTGTATGACAAATTCCCTGATGGCAAAGAGAAAGGTAAGGGATGAAGATTTCCTTTTAATTCTTCGGGCCACACCATTTCTGCCATTTTAATTTTACCCACTCTGGCCCTATGAAGGTCAAGAATTGGCACTTATATCCCAGGTGTATAACAAATAAGCATTCATATTTAAATGACAGACATAATATATATAGAGAGATATCTAGAGCTATGGAAACATACAGATGGCTATAATCTACCAAATACAGCATTCTCTAAGTTATAAAGTGCTATTTTCAACACGAAAACTACAACTTGGAAAATTCTGGCATAACATCTTTCTAAAAAAATTCTTTTGGGCATATGCAGTTAGTTGGATTTCACTGAATAGCGTGTGTTTAAGGAAGGGGTAGGTAAGTTTTATGTTTGCTGCCAACATTGCTACATACTTCCCCATAATCAAATATGCCTTTGTTCTTTCAGATTATGTTTTTCAGACTGAAATGTGATGTGCCCTTGTTCAGGCTTTTACTGGAAAATTACCCACTGCACCTGAACAAAAAACTCCTACCCATGTGCCTTAATATATACATATCTATAAGAAAACCTTCATTGTTATGTATTCAAGCACCCAAGCACCTAGTTATCAAGTCACTTCTATGTCACAGGTCAAGAAATGTGTTGAGTTTCAGAAAAGTTCAGCGATTTATGCCATTAACTGAGAGGAAAAATAACTATGAAGAGCAAAGGGCTTTGCATTTTTCAATCTGTAGTCACTGTTCTAAAGAAAGAGCGTGGCCTTTTAGAACTGTGAAATAACTTTGTCCTTCATAAAAGAGTCACATTATGTCCATGTATTGCAAAATAATACATCCTATAAATCGGGGTACAGCAAGAATCTCAATGCTTTACAAGGCACACATGCAGTTTAATTTATTTTGCAAAAAAATAAGATATGATATTTAGGCCCTAAGTAGAATATATATTAATCTTTTAAATATTCTCTCTCCCTTCCTTCCTTCTAATGCCTTTTCTCTGCCTTGGATTCTTGAGATTAATCTAGCTTGAATGTATATATACACATGAGGTAAATTAAGGATCAGATGACTAAGGACCGGATTGTGACCTGAATTTGTCACTTACTACTTGGGCAAATTACACCAAACAATTTAACCTGTCTTTTTTTCCCTCCTCTCTTAAATGTGGATGATATACAGGTCCCAATAAAATTTCTGAACTGTAGGACACATGGGTGTCTCAGTCAGTTAAGAATCTGCCTTCAGCTGAAGTCATGATCCCAGGGTCCTCCAACCAAACTGGTGGGGCTCCCTGCTCAGCGAAGGGTAGGAGTCTGCTTCACCCTCTCCTTGCTCGTGCTCTCTCTCTCTCCTCTCAAATAAATAAATAATAAATTAAATCTTAAAAAAAATTTCTGAATTGCTGTAAAGAAAAAATGAAGTGATGTTTATGAAGGCTTTTGTGTCAGATTAATTCCTAAGAATTTACCACAACTGTTCTAGCATCAAGCCAACAAATGCTTAGCAACGATATACCGGGAGCTAAATTATATTTTCTGTGTACTCAGGCTCCCTTTTATCTTATTTTTTGAAACATTTGGAATACTTCTTATTTATATTTAGACAGATCTGCATTGCAGACTATGGTATACACTGTGTTGGAATCATCCCACAAGTGGGTTTTGAAAGCACAGGCGAGAACCTGGCCTCTGTTCCTCACAGCCTTGAGTGAAGTTATTAGCTGGCAGCTGAGGAATTGGAAGTAGTCCCAAAGCAGGCTTTCCTTCCCTCTGTACCCATAGTGGGGCTTTACCTATGTTTCTGTCCTAGTCAGTTGGGATTGTTAGAACAAAATACCATAAACTAGGGAGGCTTATAAACAATAGCAATTTGTTTCTTAGAGATCTGGAGGCTAGAAAGAAAAGACCATGGCCCAGAAGATTCTGTGTCTGTTAAGAGCCCACTTCCTCCTTGGCAGCTATTTTCTTACTCTAACCTCCCATGATAGGGGGAAGCAAACTTGATCCAGCCTCTTTTACAAGTGCATTAATCCCATTTATGAGGGCTATGCCCTCACGGCCTCATCACCTGCCAAAGGTCCCACCTCTTAATACTGTAAACTTGAGAGTTAGGATTTCAACACATGGATTTTGGAAGACACAACATTCATACCATAGCACTCCTAAACACAAAAGGAATCATAGGAATGATTAAACCTCAAAAAGTATTTTACAAGCTTATTTTTTTAAGTAGAAAATTGTTATACACAAAATATAGAATGAATATATATATGTGTTATATATATATATATAGAGAGAGAGAGAGAGAGAAGTGCAAATTTGATAAATCATATTCCAGAGTCACAGAGTAGAGACATTATCACATATATCGTGTCCCTACCAGGTGCTAGCACTGTGAACAGGGCTTTACATGTGGCAACTCATTTTACTTTTAGAAATAAGTTAATCAGGCCCAGTAAAGTTTGATACTTGCCCATGGTGAAGAAGCTGGCTAGTTGACTACACTTGCATGTAATGTAACATAAAAGAAAATGATTAGATATAAAACAAATCTAAAATAAATGTTATCCAATCAACATTATATATTCACCTGTCATAATATACATTACATTGTAATTTTTGATGAAGAAAGTAAAACTCCTATACTATATTTGAGGTGGCCAGAATTTTAATGATATGTATATATACCTTATAAAAGTGTAGGTATTGACTCAAACTTCTTAATCTCAGAAATTTTCAATTCTTCCCATTATGAAATATTTCTAATTTCTCTGTCCTACACATGTAATGCACAGGCTTAGATTTTAATTCAATAATTGGTTTATGGGGCACCTGGGTGGCTCAGTGGGTTGAGCATCTGCCTTCAGCTCAGGTCATGATCCAGGATCCTGGGATAGAGTCCCACATCAGGCTCCCCTCAGGGAGCCTGCTTCTCCCTCTACCTGTGTCTCTGCCTCCCTCTCTGTGTCTCTCATGAATAAATAAAATCTTTTTAAAAAATTGGTTTTGCTATAAAAAGGAGCAAACAAGTTGTGATCTGTAAATTGTTTAAATCCAGATATGTTTTGGGATCCCTGGGTGGCGCAGCGGTTTGGCGCCTGCCTTTGGCCCAGGGCGCGATCCTGGAGACCCGGGATCGAATCCCACATCGGGCTCTGGGTGCATGGAGCCTGCTTCTCCCTCTGCCTGTGTCTCTGCCTCTCTCTCTCTCTCTGTGACTATCATAAATAAATAAAAAAATAAAAATAAAAAAAATAAATCCAGATATATGATAAAATTTCCTCTTTTTATTTGAAAACACCATCATAAAGAGTATAAATGGTGATATTTAATGCTTCAAGAAAATATTCATACAATATCTAGTTGTGGAGAAAGAGAAAATTAAGGCCATTCTACTTTAAGTTCAGCGTTAGCGCAAGTACAGCCATCCCAGGCCCCTGTGAAGAAGAGCTGAAATTTACGTTACTTCAGTTACAGGAAAAAAACAGCTTCCAGCTTAATGTCCTAGAAAGCCCCATATTAGAATGAGAACAGAGCCCAAGCCAGTGGCAGGAAGCCCCATATCAGAATGAGAACAGAGCTCAATGCCCTTGAAAGCCCCATATCAGAATGTAAGCAGAACTTGAGAAATTCCTCCAGCCCTTCTGGAGGTCCCCGAAACCAGCCTTAAAACTAAGCTGGAACCCACCTCCCGATCCAAGTCCCTGCTCCGCTGTGTCGGGTGCACTTGGACCCAAGCTCGAGCTTGCTAATAAACCTTCCTGAGCTTGCATCGTGCAGGCTCCTTGGTGGTTTCTCGGATTTGCAATCTTGGGCACAACATAGTGAGAAAGAAAAAGGAGGTAACACTAACTTTATTAAGATTTTCATTTTTACTGACCACTCTGAACTTAGATTTTAATATATTTGATTATACAATGTATAATGTCCCTAAGGTATATGATGATTGAAGCTACATCCTTGGCATTGCCTTATGTGAAAAAATTCTTTGGCTTTTGTTGAATTCCGACTTCTCTTTGAGCACTTAAATCACTTTGACACATTAGCTAAAGAGAAAGGATATATATTTGCTAGAGTTTTGACCAAGCATGAATCTATGGTTTGCTAAAATGACTATTGAGTGAAGTATTCACATAAAATAGGAGTTCAGGGGCATGTAATAAAATTTCCAAAAGTAGCGACCTTCCTATCTCTATATAAGAATGTAATAATTGGTTTGACCAGGTAAGGAACAGAGTAAAGCACAAGGAAGTTTTCAATCAAGTTAATTGATATACCCGATTTCACTTTCCATTTAAAGACATTTAAAAACCCTTCCAAGATTTCACAAAAAATAGTATATTTGTTTGGGATATTTAAAAAGTTTCTTTCCTGATTCTCCAATATCCACATTTACCCCTAAATTTTATTTTGTAATATACTTACACTTTCTTAAGTTGCCAACACTGTATCAAAGAGTCAAAATATAGTATCACCCTTCCTCCTTGGTTGACATGTCTGAATAGCTGCGGTTATGGTGATAATGGTCATTCTGAGTCCATGGTTTACTATATTGTCTAAACATTTATTATTTGGAAAGATAAGTCTTTATATGAAAAAATATGAATAAAGTTGGAGATATTTTAATTAAAGGCGATGGTCCTACTATTATCCCTAGAGTATTACTATATGTTATTTTGGTATTTAGAGCATTAAAATGATATAAAAATCTATAGAAATTGAAATTGTGTTCCCTAGGAACAGTGACTGTATTGTTATTATATTATTATCACCTACATCCAGGAAGGATATTCCATAAAATACCCTCATCTTTATATGTAAATGTTTGTTGCCCAGAAAATAATATAATATGTGCATTAAATTCCTTTATCTTTTAAGTTATTAACTTATAATGTTTAATATATTTAAATTTCTACTATTTCATAGAAATATCTAGGCTTACAAAGGTAAATTATCACTAAAAATGGATTTTTTTTTCTTTTGGATGATAAAGCTTAAATTCCATCTAAAAAATCTAATTGAAACTGAAACCATTTAGATTTAGCATATTTTCTTAGTTACCAATAATGAAGTGTAACCCCTAAACTGAAATCCATTGTGGTAAACTCAGACCACTTAGCACATATAGTGGGCTTTAACAGCAATGATACAAAAATACTTTGTTAACATTTCATAACATTAATTTAGATGCCCTGGAAGTGCAGACTGCCTAGTTTATTTTAAAAGCCATCCCTGTGGCAGGAGTGAAAATGAAAGAAAGACTTTCAAAAGGAAAGAAAAACAAGGTTGCAAATCGCATTAGGTGATGCCCTGCATGCACTTGAACATGCCCAAGAGGGGAAAATGATTGTATTTTTCCCTAACAGATTGTAAAAGGCTCATTTTAAGAACACAAGAAATAATGGAGCATTGCAGAGAACATCTTTTCACAAGGCTCTTGCGAATGAAAGTTATGAATGTAAAATTGGGAGATAGTTTCTGGGCTTTCGGAAGATAAGACATCTGCATATGAATGCTCTTTGTTTCAATGATTCCTGTAAAATTTTACATTGATGATGTAATGCTACACAAGTGTCCTTACGCCAGCTTTATATATAACTACACACAAATGTATTATACAAGATGCTATGCTATGTTAATCCAAAATTGAACATCTTTGTTTTGTTCTTCTTAGCTCTGAAAAACTGGTGAGTGATCCCAAATCACAATCACAACCTTTTAGCTGTGGCAGGAATGAACAGTTTATTAATGCCAGCCATGTAGTTCAATAGGATTTGTTTTCTTAGATATCAAAAAAAAAACAAAAACAAAAACACACAAAGGAACCGTTACTGGTTGACTACTAAATATGGATTTTCTGTTTGTTCCCTTTCTGCAAGACAACTTTTAAAAATAGGATCATTTAAGGAAAGGCAGTGGCACATAAAGCTAAATATGTTTCAAATATAGCTACTGAGCATTTATTCTTCTTAAATGGCCCTCTTTCCCTACAATCACTAGCAATGTAGGGAATCTTATCTTGAATCTTATTGCCATACATATTTTATGTAAAATTCGATATGCTTAAATCTTCGATAAAAAAATTAAGCAATGAAAATAGTCTATAGAGTAAAAGTTTCACAGGTAATTTTTTTTGTCTTTCTTGGTAGTATTTGTGTGAAGTTAAGATTTTACTTCTATGCAATAGTGAAAAATACATCATATGGCATTAAAAAGTTTGTGCTTTACTAAAGAATGGTATTTTACATGTAATTTTAGTTTACTATTGCTTTTCATTAGATAATCAGTTGCTTTTTTATTAACACAACTACAGGATAGTAATTGGCAAATACACACACAATTTTGTGTCAAAATTAAATATTTAATCTCATTTTACTTAAAGAATGCGTTCGAAAATGTTTACAATAAAAATGTTTAATAAGATTTTTTTCAATTATTTTACATCTATATATCTAGTTATATCATCACCTCTTTAATACATATTTGTAAAATAAGTCAATGGAGATTTTATATTTTTGATTTACAGATATATAGTTGTCAGCAACTTAAAATGAATCTCCCATGTTGCAACAGTTGACACATAAAATGATAAAGACTCAACAATTTAGGCCCTGAACATAAAAGTTATCATAGGTCTATATGAAAATATAAGATATCTGGAAACAATATTGGTCTCCAAAGACAACTTTTAGCTGTGAGAGAAAAACTGAGAGCATTATCTCAAGCATCTCCTGCTACAAGATCCACTGTCACCCTTTTCAAAGTTTTCATTATAATAACATGTTTGCAAGCAAACCTCAACTAGTAATCACTGAACACATGGCAACAATTTTTAATTACTTTTGACCTTGGCCAGATGCAACAGATAACCTCCAGGTAAAGAGCTTTTGGATCTATGAATGATCTTAGGATGTCCTCTAGCTTCCAAACACAGAAGCAATAAAAGAGGCTTAGATTTGATTTCCCAAGGAGTTTTGATTGGTTCATTCTAAATGAAACATATACAATATATTATAAAATTGTTGGCAAAATAATCTGTTTCAACAGATTTTTTTTTCTTTCTTTTCTTTCTTTCTCCTTCCTTCCTTCCTTCCTTCCCTCCCTCCCTCCCTCCCTCCTTTCTTTTCTTTCTTTCTTTCTTTCTTTCTTTCTTTCTTTCTTTCTTTCTTTCTTTCTTTCCTTTCTCTTTCTTTCTTTCTTTCTTTCTTTCTTTCTTTCTTTCTTTCTTTCTTTCTTTCTTTCTTTCCTTCTTTCTTCTTTCTTTTTCTTTCTTTTCCAGTTTGGTAGTTAATAGCTTAGTGGCTAGAATCAAATTTCCTAAGTTGAAGTCCTGGCTGCTAAGAAAAGGAAGTCTTCACCACTCCCAAGAATAAACAGAAGAGAAAGTTGAGCTGGCTGTCCTGAGATATTATAATGTGGAAAAGAATGGCAAAAACAAACAAACAAACAAACAAACAAACAAAAAAAACAAAAAAAAACATCACTTTGATTAGGAATGCCCTTCAGATGAATGTGGGGCTGGAGTTTTTACAGCCAACCATTTTGGCACACATTATGGCATATGTCTGATCTACTGCTTCAACAAACCAGAAGACCAATAACAACAATAGCAAAATTCTGGCTGCATTCATAATGTGAACATGTTATTTAACTTCCTAGTGCCTTTATTTTCTCCTAAATTATTTGTGGAGGGATAACAATAGAATCTGCCCCATAGAATTTGTATGGTGATTAAATGAGATAATGCACGCAGAACATGAAAGAAGCACTTGCCACAAAGAAACTACTTACACATTTTTTAAACCTAGAGATACTTGATATTTTTTTCATGTCTTTATTTTTTAAAAAAATATTAGCATAGTTTTCCATTTACAACAAAGTTTCAAAAACCCTACAGAGAGTTCCCATATAACTTATAAGGGCCAAAGGCAGTCCACCCCATAATTGCCACTTTGGCATGAAAATTATTCTGAGTTGAAGACCATTGAGGCCCCTCAGCGTCGAGAAAAGTTTTGTTCCTCCCTTAACTACATAGAAGAATCCAAGTTGGGGATCTTTCCCAGAATAAGGGTTTATTAGTAGAGATGGATTTATCTAGTGACACACCTGCATGGCAGGCCAAACATCTGATTACCAGATATCTGTACTTTTTATTGCCCTGTGATGTGTATTCCTTTCTTCTGAAATCCCAGACCTCTATTCCTTTCTCCTTAGTTCAGGATAATATACATACCTCATTCTGCACTCTGGAATGTCTTTTTTTTTTTTTTAAGATTTTATTTATTAATGAGAGACAGAGAGAGGTAAAGACCCAAGCAGAGGGAGAAGCAGGCTACCTGCAGGGAACCCAATGTGGGACTTGATTCCAGGACCCAAGATCATGATCATGCCCTGAGCCAAAGGCAGATGCTCAACCACTGAGCCACCGAGATGCCCCACCCTCTGTGGAATTTCTGTGTCTGTTTGGATTCCTCATATATACACTATTAAATTTGATTTTCTCCTGTTAATCTCTTTCCTGTCAGTTTGATTCTTAGTCCAGTTAGGAGGACCTTGAAGGGGACAGGAATTCTTGCTCCCTGAGAAAGATACCACATTCTTGCTTCCCAACAACCCTGTACCCAGTTTCCCCTATTATTAAACGTCTTACATCAATTAGGTACATGTGTCACAGATAACAAGATACTACTGATATGTGATTAGCTAAACTCCATTATTTTATTCAGATTTCATTAGTTTTCTCCCTAATGTCTTTTTTCTGTCACAAGAGCCAATCTATGTTTTCACCTTAAATTTATTCATCATCTAACTATGGGCTCCTCTGGTCTGTGAGAGTTTCTCAGACTTCTGTGGATTTTTGTTCAGTTTTGTTTTGCTATTGTTTTTTAACTGAAAGTGTATGTATGTATGTATGTATGTGTTTTTGGAGCAGTTTAAGGTTCACAGCAAACTCAAGGGTGCAGGGACCTAGGGCAGGCACTTCAAGAGACCACTTTGGTATGAGCATTATTTCGAGTTAAAAAACAATAAAAAGGGCAGCCCCAGTGGTGCAGCGGTTTAGTGCCACCTACAGCCCAGGGTGTGATCCCAGAGACCCGGGATCAAGTCCCATGTCAGGCTCCCTGCATGGAGCCTGTTCTTCCTCTGCCTGTGTCTCTGCCTCATTCTCTCTCTCTCTCTCTCTCTCTCTGTCTCTCATGAATAAATAAATAAAATCTTTAAAAAACAACAACAACAACAAAAAAAAAAACAATAAAAATCTAGCAGATCCAGGAAAAGCTCTTTACCTCCCCATCAACTGTCTGCTTACACCAAGAAGAGAGCTATTAATTGACATTCCCTCTTTATCTAAGAAACTTACCTACATAATAAGGCAACCTTTGTTTTCCAAACATCTCCTTTCAATGTCCTGCTAATGGTCTTTCTCCCTTTGGCCCCTCAGGCCCCTACCCGCTCCTCAGCTTCCAGTAAGTCTCAGATTGTCTTCCTCCCTTTGCAATTTCCTATTCTCTGTGGATTTCTCATACATACACTATTAAAGTGGATTTTCTCCTGCCATCTGTCAATTTGATTTTTAGTCCAGTTAGAAAGACCTTGAAGGGCAAAGGAAGTTTTTCCTCCCCAACAAGAGAAAGGTACAGAGATTTCCCATTTGTTCTCTGCACCCACACAAGCACGGTCTCCACATCGTCCCCTCATCAAAGTGGTGCATTTGTTTCAACTAGTGAAAATCTTGCTTTTTATTCTGAAAGACATATCCTGTCACTTTTATTTTGTGCACTAATTAAATAATATATTGTGCCGTTTCTGTTGAGGTTTGTGACTATTATCATGATAATTAAAGTAGATTCTAACATGCTTTTTTTGTGCAAATACATTTGATAATGTTTCTGTGTGGTTATCTAATGGGATATATGGAAACATTGCTGTCATGTAATAAACTCAAGAGTTTAGTAATTTTTTATTCAATTGTTGAATTGAATTTTGAGACAATCAGCTTATATTATGATGTGTGATATCTAATGTGAGATATTACCTAAGAAATAATGATTATTTTTGGTAAATGAGATTCGCTTCCAACATGGTTTTAAATTCCTGATTTTAAGTATACTTTATGCATGTGGACAAGCCATACTAGGGTAACTAATGCTAGCTTTATATCATAAAGGACTCATCAAATCTTTTTTCCATAATGAATACTAGTATGTTTTTAAAAATGTGCTCATTTTAATAATTAGAACCCAGAACAAAAATAACAATGGCCAATATACAACTGTCTTGAGAACAACTACCATATCCCAGAAACTTATTTTTCTGAAGTCCTTCATATGGCTTACTATAGAGAGAAGATGTATAGAGAGGTTTAATATTTAAGAAACATCAACCTGACCTATTTCTTGGTTATGTCTGTGTAGTGAACATCTATAGCTATTTTGAACAGTAGACTTAACAAATATTCCTAGCAATATAGGCAATATTAATAAATGAGAATTACATTTTTATTAGTTTTCACTATATTAATGGAAGAGTTCTTTCAGTAAAATCATTGTGCATCCACTAAAAGGATTTTAAAATTTTAAAAACCAACAAATGATTTAGCTTTATAATAATAAGCACTTTCAAAATCATTAACTTTGATTTAATCAATCATCGCTGTATTTCTTCAGTTTCTTTTCAAGTATTGAACCATCTATCCTTTACCAAAAGATGAGAGAGATCACTAGCTTTTACTGTGATTGAAAATTAGAGTTGAATTCATATAAAACACATAATTTTATATATATGTATGTGTAAACACACATACACCTATTGGAGAGACTGTGTTATAATTATAGAAATTCCTAGTTTCTCACTCCTAAACTTTTATACATTCCTTTGTTAAAAGATTTACTTATTAGAGAGAAGGAGAGTACAGGAGGGAGGGGCAGAGGGAGAGAGAATCTCAAGCCGACTTTCCACTGAGCACAGAGCCCAACACAAGGCTCAATCTCAGGACCCTGAGATCATGACCTGAGCAGAAATATAATTGGATGCTTAACTGAGTCAACCAGGTACCCCATAAAGTTTTATATATTCTTATATTTACTACCAAATTAAAGAAGTAGTAAAACAACAATAAGAACAAAGTAAACTGAGACTATTATGTAAATGTAACACAGACATAAGTTAAAATGCTCTGATAACATCCCTCCAATGAAATTTCTCTTTACGTATTCTGTCATGAATAATTTTTCCTACCCTCTGGAATCTTACTAAAATGTGAATGTTTCATAACGAAATTTCCACATTCCACCTGATATTACCACTGCAAATATTCCATTCTTAACTAAAAGCTCACTAATTGCAGGTTATTTGCTTTCACATCTTCCATGACATACAGAACTCAATTATTTACAGCAGAAATTTTAAACGTAGCAGGTTATATCATTTCTAGGCTTTGCGAAACTTCTATTCATTCAAATTATGTTTTATGACCCCTTATGATAAGAAAAAAATGCTTGGACCTGAGCACTAAATTAAACGTATTTTAATGTATTTTACACCCATGTCTTTCTATATAGGCATTCCTTCCTAAGTTCAGTATTCATTGTCCCGAATATTGGCTATGCCAATTTTCTCTCATATTTGTTCTTTGTTTTCCCCATTATAGGCTATGCTTTTATAGTGCTCTCTAGAGTGCAGAGTCTTGAAAATATGTACAGCATCAGATCGCTTACTGAGCTATACTAAATTGCATTTTGCTCCCAGTGGATGAATTTATTCAAACTTTTTTGGAAGTGTCATTTGAAAGTAATAGTTCTGAGTAGGATTTTTAGAAATAGAAGGAAATTCAGTGAGGCTTGTTCCATTTTCCTCATAATATAGAAGAGAAAAATCTCAATACTGGAAGTAGGACTTAGTTTATAAAGTGACAGAGTTAAGAACAGAAATTAGAGGTCTCTTGGCTCTCTCTTATGTGTTCTGAGACACTTTCTACTTCCCAATGGACATTTAGTGTAAAAAATAGCTGGCTGATTTAAACGGAATTATCACGAAATAGTTCCTCTTCTATAAGGTCCATTTTCTGTCCTCAGTTTACAAACCCACACTGTAGAAAGCTATTTAATTATTAATTCAACAAAAAAAATTACTCAATATCAATTATGAGCCAAACACTGTCCTAGTGGCTTGGTATATGTCAATGAAGAAAAGTGATTAAGAAAAAAAAAAAAACCTCCAATCATCTTAAAGTTTACATTCTATTCAAGAGAGAAAGAATATAAACAATCAACATTTTTTTTTTTTTAAAGAGTGAATCATTTAGGATGTGGCAAGAAATCAGTTCCAAGGAGAAAAGGTTGAAACTGGATAAATTTGGAACTGGGGAATGATTTTTCAATTGCAGAGTCAGGGTTAGCTGATATTTGAGCAAAGATTTGAAGGAGTTCTGGGTGTTAGCCACATTGGTACCTGGACGAAAAGCCCTGTAGGCAGAGAAAACAGACAGTGCAAAAATCCCAGGGCAGGAGAGAATGTGGAAGACTTAAGAGGGAGGAAAGTAGCCAATGTGGCTAGAGAGAAGAAAGAGAGAAAGAAAGAAAGAAAGAAAGAAAGAAAGAAAGAAAGAAAGAAAGAAAGCAAGCAAGCAGAAAATAAAGTCGGAGAGATAAGCAGAGGATATTAACCACTAGTCACATGTATCCACAGAGCACTGGAAATACGGCTAATGTAAGGGGTTGAATGGAATTTTTAATTTTACATACTTTATATTTTAAAACTGAAGCATTGGTGTGGATACAGATATTACAATTCTTCTTTGATAGTCAATTGAGTTATTGCAAAATTTTTAAGTATATTTAAAACATTGTATGTGAATCTACTTCTTCAGTGGTGAATTTTAGGGAAAACTAAATAACAAGTATCCCTGTGTGAAATTTAGCATCTTGTTCATAGAAGCTCTAAGTGTAAAATATCCACTGGATTTCAAAGATAAGCTAAGCACCAAAAAAATTAAAAAGCTTTTTAATAATTTTCAACTTTGAATCTATGTTGAAATAATCTTTTTGATATATTGATTTAAATAAAATAATATGCATAATAACATTAGCTTTTTCTACCTTTATTAATGTACTACTGAAAAATATGCAATAATATTTGTGTTTTCCATAATTTTTCTATTTAAAGCACTATGGGCCATTGTAATTAAATTGGTTTCTACTCTAAATGAAATGGGAATTCATTGATGCATTTTTAGGAAAACAATGATAAAAGCTATGTTTTGGTTCTATTTTTTACTTCATTATTTTGAATAAGCTGTCATTTATATCCCTCATGTAAATTAATATTTCTATAGATTCATACTTTATGCATATTGCGACGTGAATAAGGCATAATTTAGCTAATTGAGGAAGTGATTACTCTTAATCTCCAAATATATTACTGCCAGGTTTTGTATATTTACCTAGGCATGAAAGAGAAGGATAGCTCAGATCAATGTTGTATATTATTCTAGTTCACCTTTTATCTGGACAACACTGGTAGTTGTGCACACTAACTCCAGAAATAAAACTCAGAGTAACTACAGGTCTTTATGCTGATTCTAAAGTAACTCATCAAATAATCGTCCATGCATTTTGCTTGTATAATCCTCAAATGAGAGACATTATTTTGTACATACTGCCACTACTTCCTTTTTTTTAAAGTTTTTATTCAAATTCCAGTTAGTTGGCATATGGTGTAATATTTGTTTCAGGTGTACAAGATTGTGATCCAACACTTCCGTACAACACCTGGTGCTCATCACAATAAGTGTCCTCCTTCCACTGCTACCACTTCTTATATATTCTCTACATTAGAGTCATGCTGGAATTAAAAAGTTAGAGTCAAATACAGCCAAAAATGAGAAAAATATCTTCTTTGAAGTTTTTAACTCAGAGAAAGAGTTTTTTTAAGCTTTCAATGATCTATAATACTTATGAATTTCAAGGTTGCAATATCCTGAAATGACTGTTCTGCAATAAGCAACAGGTAAAACTAATCTCAAATAATTACATTCAGAAAAAATGAAAAATTAAAAAAACTCCATATTTTCTAAGGTAATTATTTCAAGACAATTTTAAATAGATACCTCCAAAGTAAATTTGTCAATAATTTAAATGTCCTTATTGTATAATAATAAAATTTCATCTAAATTTGAATTATTACATAGATCTAGAAAGGAAAAGAGGTAAGTAGTTAGCACTTAGGAAAAAGTCTATTTCTCTTAAATGTATTTCTCTTTTATGCACAAAACTACCATTAGTGTTAGTGGGAGTTAAACATATAAATTCATTGTGCATCAATAGAGGAGCAGAAACTGTAATCTATAAAATGAATGAATTAAATCATTATGAATAATTCTTTAGCACATGACCTCCTCTAAGTTCTATGAAGTATATAGTCTGACTTTTTGAAATGGCACTTAAAATGGTTTTACATCCTAATTGAACAGCCATTCACTGGGCTTATTTTTTTTACTTAGATCTCTCCTAATACCTGTGAAGTAGGGTTTTTAAAATAGAAGACTGGATGGTAAAAGCAGTAATTTCTCATCAGGGAATATTTAATAAGTAGAATCTATTAGCCAACTAAAGGACACAAAATAGATTAATCTTTCAAAGATAAATCCTTTTGGGGTTATAAATTGTTCAGTTTTCAGGGACAAAGTCTCTATGTCAGATGTGTAAAGTTAGATTCACATTTAATGTCATTTCTTAATACAAGAAAAAAGAATATCTTAAATTTTTAATAATAATCACTAATTAGGAATGTTTGAAAATAACCATACCAGAGGTAAAAATAAACGGAATATTATCTGGTTTAGGTTATAATTTACTTTTTTATAGTCTGTGGTACATTTTTGTCTGAAGATGCTGCTATGAAAGCTAACTTTTTATTATTACTTGTATATGTTTATATAATACTGTTATTTCATAGAAGAAAATCTAATCCCATAGATCCTAATGGTGGTGATGATTAAAAATAAATGAAAAATGAACTTACCAATAAAGCTATACTTCTAAGTAAAGATATCTCTTTGGCCTAAAATATGACCATATATTAAGCTTTTACAAAGAATCATACATAAGAAAAGAAAGTTGAATTCTGTTCTTATTTTCAGTTAAACATAGAGTCTAGGCTCAATTCACATGAACTTTTACAAATTTTATCAGTTATTTTAACTTAATTATCCATCCCCTTTAAATATATATATATTTATATTATCACCATTCAAAAAAATTTAAAATCCAAAGTATATTGATTTCATATACACAAGGATGAAGCAAACTGGAGACTACCTATAAGATAACCTATAGAATGGATTTTTTGTTGTTTTTAGTGGATCCTTGAGGTTTCATATATATATATATATTTTTTTTTTTTTCTTTGAGAATATGGAGTTGAACATAAGAATCCTGATATTGACAGGACAAATTTGAAGAGCATTTCTGGCAAGTTATCACTTAGATTTTTTCATTCCCTTATTTGGGCAAAATTTACTACATAAGAAATTTAGCTGCACAAAAAATAACATGTCCTCTCCACAACAATTTATAAAGATTTGTCCTAGCAACTGTCCCTGAGACAAATCTCTTCCCTACTTTTCCTCTTTCCTAACTTCTTTTCTTCTTTCCTTCGTTGCTTCCTTCCTTCCACTCTTCCTTCCTTCCTCTTTTCCCTTCCTTCCTTTCCTTTCTTTTCCTCTCACCCTATTACACATACTTTATTTTTAAAATTTTGTATCAATCCATATATCTTCTATTTTGTTAGCAAAACTTTTTTAAAGTATTTTAATGTGTCTATTATTTAACACTGCTTATGGAGAGCTTCTTCTATGCTAGTCATTGTATAAGACATTCAAAATATCCTAAAATATTAAATAGAAACCTTATGAATTTGACATTAAGAATATCTTCAGTGTCTACATGGCCACACTGAGACACGAAGTTCTTAAGCAGCTTGCTGATCACATGGCTATGACGTAGAAGGGTCGGGTTAGGAATCAAGGTCCTATGATTCAGATTCATGTCAGTAACTATTATGCTATGATATTATCATAAATTTCAGAGCCCACCAAAAAATAGAAATATTTTTTTCTGAAAACTCATCATAAGAAAATTGTCAAATTATAAGATTACTATACAAAGTCAGATGCATGCTTATTTAATCCAGGAATTGCTGGCTATCTTCCTGATGTTAACTTTCGAGGACAATTCTAGACAACCCTTTTAAGAAACACTTATGATGTTGTGGTTTATACATCTAGTGAAAACGTTCTAAATTACATTATATTTCCTTTTTAAACCACACTTTGGGAGTATGAGTCTTAGGCATTTAGATCAGGTGCAGGAAGTAATATATTTTGTTTATTTTTAATTTAACCTTACTTCATTCATTTTAAAGCTCAGAATAGAGTGGAAAAATACTTTCCTATTAGTATAGAAATAAATTTTTATTTGAAAACTGAAACCTTTGAAAAGGTCATCTAAATTGGTTTCTCCTTAGGTTGAAGTGTTTAAAAGACAGCAGATGAAACTAATTTTCCCATTTAATGTTCTGAGCACATGATTCTAGGTAACCTCAAGGAATAGCATCTAGTATTTCCATAAGAATAATTTGACGTGAAGTGCAGCCATGCTGTACATTTTGAAAATTGTGTTAAATGAATAAAAGAGATATTCACACTGATTTTCTCTTAGTTTGTTCACAGTTCACAGTTAACTATTTAGCTTTATGCTGATAAATCAATACTTTTAGCCCACACAATCACCACACTTTGAGATAAAGAGCACATCTTAGGTGGGGAAAGAGGAGAACACCAATAGTTAAAATCAGACAGGGTACATAATAAAAAAAAATAGTAAAATATAAGGATTTACCATGCTCTGAACATTTATATATGATAAAATACTTTTAGCAATGTTCTGCTTGTCTAAAATGGAAACTCTAACTACGAAGAAGATGTATAGAAAACAACAGCTGCCTGGATACCTGGGTGGCTCAGTGGTTGAGCGCCTGCCTTTGGCTCAGGCAGGGGTGATCTTGGTTTCTGGGATCGAGTTCCACATCGGGCTCCGTGCATGGAGCCTGCTTCTCCCTCTGCCTGTGTCTCTGCCTCTCTCTCTGTGTCTCTCATGAATAAATACATAAAATCTTAAAAAGAAAAGAAAACAATGGCTGCCATGTGAGTGCATTAGAATGTTGTTATCAGAGAGAAGTATGAAATTATGAAATTTGCCACAAACAAAACAAAATGACGGTAAAAAATCCAAATCCTGCCCAGAAAAAGCAACACATAGTTCAGTTTACAACAGCCATCATCATGTTTCGGATAATTACATCAGCTTATTCAGACACGTGTACTAAAAAATAAAACAGTACTAACAAAAAAATGGATATGCATGTAAAAATTCACATACTTTTTATTGTCAAGTTTGACAGAGCTGTAATTTGTCAAAGGTATGATTGATATACATTTCTTCGGAATAGCTGGTATTTGTAGATAATAAACACACTATGAATTACAAATAGTGTAGACAATCAAAAACTAAACGTCAATATTCTAATTCAGCATTGATTTTCTAACTTTTGCTTAAAAATTATCATGAAAGGAAGATTTTGATATTCACCAGAAAGGTTAAAACAACTAAAAGAAAAAAATATTCATGTTTAACTTATGTTTAAAAGAATGTCCTAACTCTTAAAAAAATGTGAGTGGATCACTTTTATTTATTGTATTATATTTTTAAAATTGTATTTGTATATCATGCAAAAATACCTGTTTTTGGTAAAAATACGATTTTTGGTAGAGATGATTTTTAAATGGACAAATAAATGCAATATTTTCAAATTGTTGACAAGACTCAAATGAATATAACTCTATAACTACTGTCAAAGGAACAAAGATTTAAGATAAAACACTGAACTCTAAATCTGCAGTATCAAATCTTCTCTCTCTCTATCTCTCTCTGTCTTCCATTATTCTTCCCCATGGGGAACATCCAAGTTTTACCCACAGTGTTTTTTTTTTTTTTTTAAATTCAAAAGCTCTGGTCCTGAAATTGAGGGAAAAGGCATCAATGGCCATAATTGAGCCATTCACTCAGCTTCTCTTTGAGAGTGTATTTGATTGGCATAATATAAAAATAGAATATGCATCTAGAAATAGACTTAAAACTACTCTTGAAATGGAGCCTAACTGGGTTCATGAGACTGATGGGACATAGATTCTAATACTCCAAATCACTAGCATGAGTCAAGCTTATATGAAAGCGACTAATTCTAATTACCACAGGACAATCCTGAGAAAAATATGTGATGTAAGTTAAAGTTCCTATATCCCATGAATAAATAAAATTTGTTGAAACAATCTTTCAACTAATGCTACATACAAAATCAAACAAAACCACAAAATTTAATGCAGCTTGTATCCTATATTTTGTAGATGTTCTCAAAACATTTTAAATACTTGTGATTAGAAACTATTTTATTCTGAGCACTTGTATAAATAGTTTCCAAGCCACCACTACATCAGGGATCATGTGGAAAATAGATATAACTAAGTTAGATCACACAGTACCTGAGGAACTGCTGGTGAGCATGATTCTCAAGCTATTTTCTGACTAGAAAGGCCACTGGGATTATGTTTTATTTCCTCAGTGTCCTAAATCCTAACTTTGTGTTTCCCAGGTAAATTCCAACCTCCAGATGGAACTCTCCAAGTGATGTTGACTGATCCTATACCTTACAGAGCTCCAGCTTTGTGTGTCTTCCCAGTGAGTCTTCCCACAGTTTCTTTAGCTCATTAGTGTGTCTTTCCTGACCCTGGGTTGGGGGAATGGATAGATGATGGGATAGATAAACTGATGAATAGAGAAAGCTTTGTTTAGGGAGGGAATCAATGTGTAAATAGATATGCCCACCATAATTTCTCCATTGATAAAGTTGCCAGGAAAATATTATAATTGAAAGCTGGCAGGGACGCCTGAGTGGCTCAGTGGTTGAGCGTCTGCCTTTGGGTCAGGGCATGATCCTGGGGTCCTAGGATCAAGTGCCACATCAGACTCCTTGCAGGGAGCCTGCTTCTCTTTCCGCCTGTGTCTCTGCCTCTCTGTGTCCTTCATGAATAATAAATAAAATCTTAAAAAGAAGAAGAAGAAGAAGAAGAAGAAGAAGAAGAAGAAGAAGAAGAAGAAGAAGAAGAAGAAGAAGAAGAAGAAGAAGAAAACTCGCTGAATGTCTAACCATGAGAATTAATCATTAGTCTGCTTTAAAAACAGTATCTTAGGAAAACAAAGACAATATTTTGTTACCTTGGGTATATATGTATTTAATTTTGTAGTTTGCTGACCTGAATCAATTGTCTACCCACCCCCTAAAAAAAGAAAAAGAAACACCCGCCCCCCCCCACACACACACATTCCTCAGGAGGACATCTGGTGGTAAAGATGATTAAATAAATAGTCCCTCACATTGTCACAATGTCTTATGCACAAAGATGGTCCACACATTTTATTTCTCACTTTATTAAAAATTACATTAACTGAATTTCTTAAGGAACAATGTAAATAAGTATTTCAAAAATAAAAGACAGCTTAGAATCATTATATCCTCAATGCAGAAACTTGTTTCCCTATTTGGAAAATAATTATTTGACACAAACACTTGCATGAGATAATAAATGAAAATGGAACTCCATTGATAAGCTTGCAGAAGAAAAACAAAGAAGACGGTCTTGTGAATGGACAATAATGATGCTTCTGTACAGGTTACAATAGCTACTTAAAATAAAATATAGTGGCCCACAGTGCTGCCATATGTCACACTGTTCCTATTTCTCTGGGTAGAACCATAAAGAGATCCCTTCTCTTCACATGTTTTTCATACAAGCAGAGAATTATGAATATATTCCATAAATTTCCAGGCATGCGTGAAATACATGTGGTTATTACAAGTCATACAATGAATAGACTAGGAAGCCAGTGTTTCACATTATAATCAAAAGCCAACACTTTTTGTTCCTCCTTTCAAAAGTAGGTCTTTGGAAAGCATTTTCTCAGAATATTTCTCAGAATATTTAACACACACACACACACACACACAGACACTTAGGTTCACAGCGTTTCTAAACTACAGAAGGCAATGCCAATAATATTAGTTGTGCTTTCCTAAAAGCAATAACACTTGTATAAAGCATTTAATATTATGAGAATCTAGATATAAATTACCATCAGAAAAATTAAGCCAAATAAATGCAATCAGCAAATAAAATTTAAAAAGAGATATAAGGGATCCCTGGGTGGCACAGCGGTTTGGCGCCTGCCTTTGGCCCAGGGCGTGATCCTGGAGACCCGGGATCGAATCCCACATCAGGCTCCCGGTGCATGGAGCCTGCTTCTCCCTCTGCCTGTGTCTCTGCCTCTCTCTCTCTCTGTGACTATCATAAATAAATAAAAATTTAAAAAAATATTTAAAAAAAAATAAAAAAAAAAAAAAATAAAAAAAAATAAAAAGAGATATAAGCCAGTCTATCAATTAAAAGGAGAATAGAGGGTTTATAATCAACAATTTTCTTTTTTAAACTAAGAATTTTCTTAAGCTTATTTATATATTACTCTAGATTAAATGATTAACAATGTATCTTAAATATACTAATATTACTAATATAGTACTATGAAATAAAAAAATAAACTTCTCTATAGTATTTTAAGACCTCAGGTAAATGAGAGAAATAAGAGAAAACATGATATACAAAAAAGGACAAATGTGGAATGACATGAGAATTAATGGCTTAGTCTATAAAAAAACACAAGAAGAAACTGGGTTAAGGAATTTTATGAATACTTGCAAAGAGGTTTTGCCTTGAAAGGAGTACTAAGTATCAATGAAAAAAATCAATAAATAAATTTATCCGATGCTACTAAGTTAGACTGAATGAAAACCTGGACTAAGTAACATGAGACTTTATGTGAGGTTGATTTTCTGAAGGCATTGGAGAAGCCTATTCATAAAACAGAGCTGCAAAATAATCTAGGGCAAAGTAAAGTATGAATTATAGGCCTGTTACATTGAAGTGTTAAAAGGTAGCTACCATTACATTAGAAAAAGATATTCAGTAAGAAATCCCAGAGAACAACTTAATTTTAAGTAAAATATGAAGGATATATTTCATCTAATGAAGAAACAAATTATGTAAAAATGGTGAATCAAAATATTTAAAAACATGGAATTGTTCATTCATATTCACTCTTTATTTTTTTGAATTATTTTGTAATAGTACATTGATTGACCAAACCCCATTAATGAAGCAGATGGGAGGAAATTATTAAGAAGATATTGGAATAGTTATGACTAAGGTATACCATAATTTCCAGTTAGCAAAATTAATAATTTATTCTACTGAAACTCACTTTTATTACCATTGAGTCTGCTATTCTCAAGCCACACCAGAGTAAAACTTCTCTGGCCCACCCCTGTGCTAACATTCTGGCGGTCTCTCTAATTTTGATAGGTTTACTTGCTTGGATTAAAAAGTTACTTAATCCTACTTAAAAGAAAAACCAAGTTGAAATAACATGGAATAAAAGTTAAAATAAAGACATTCACACAATGCCATGAGAGCATAAAGGAAACTGCACTCCTGTGCCACCATATAATACATCATGAAGGAAATAACAATTAATTGGACTTTGGAGAGTTAACAAGATTTTACCCTGGGAACTGTTAGGTAGTATGTGACCGTAAAACAGGCAGTAGAGGAATTCATGTGCTTTTGCTAGTATGGCAATCCAGTCAGAAGAAAATGTCACTTTCTGATGATGATATATGCACATCAACATAAGTGAAACATTGTGTGTGCAGAAAGGAAAGCGTTTATGGGGTTCAGGAGGAAAGGCTGAAATTGGTGGTACCAGGTTATAAAGTCAAAACATCATTCAACACATTTAACCCCAAATAGTTTCTGAATATGTTTGAACATTATATCACTTTGGGAATTTTTTCCCCCTAGAACATTGCATAACATGGGAGTAGGTTCTTAATAAATTGTTGTTATATTTAAGGAAAATAATGTCATTGTTGAAAGTAAATAATTGTACTTCTTATATAAACCAACTCTGGACCTAAGTAAAGTTGAGCATCTGACTCTGCAGTATACACAATTGAAGCTGATTGCTAAGCAAATAATTCCTTTGTGAGATGGTCAGAATGAATTACATACACTTTCTATGGCGTAAATTACCTGCTCATGAACAAAATGATGAATACCAGTTTAAGGTCAGTTTTCAATCATTCAGCATTAGGCAAATTTGGATTTTGAAGAGGCTACAAAAGAAATAATCTTATTTAGATCTTCAAATACTTTGAAATCATCCTTTGAGAGAGCAAATGTTAATTATGAGCTTGATACAGTTTATAAGCACAGCTATAAATCACAAATGAAGGTACATTTAATTTAAGGTACATTAAATTTTTCTGTTCAATCTATTTATTTTACAAATGAGAAATCTAGGGACTGGAAAGAAAAATGATTTAAAAAAAGAGAAACAATTAATAGCAGTTAAACATCGATTATCAAGAGCTAATTAAAGTAATTTTAAACTAAAATGGAATATCAACTGAGTATGTTTTGAAATGGAACAGTCTAAGTTGTAGACTGAAATTGTATTGTTTTTAGGATGTTTTATGTAGTTTCAACTTGATTCCATTTAGTGTATCTGCATGAAAGAAATTTAAAATCCCCAAATTAAATGCAAAATTACTCAGTGAAACACACATCAAGCTATTTCAGATTATAGCCATCTTTGCACTATTTATTTTCATGATAAATGAAAGTTTACTAATTTGCAAATTAATGGAAAAACTAGTATTACCTATTAGAAAAGAGTTTTACAATCCTACTTATATGATATAATGTGATTTTAAACCTCCATGTCTAGAGAAATAGGGATAACTTTTCAAATCTCCTGTTTATAACAAGGAGAGAGAAATCTCCTTGTCCTACCCGTCCCCCAACTCACATATATATATATATATATATATATATATATATGTGTGTGTGTGTGTGTGTATATATATATATATAAATAATGTAAATACTATTTTGAACCTACATCCAGCCAATGACATGAGGCACACTGGTGAAGAGAAAATGTACACATTGCCAGTTAAATTCTAGTGAGATGATCTTAATTAAACCAATAGCAATTGTATTCCACCTTGCTAGAACAATTACCACCCATTATTCACTCAGCCAGCAAAGAAGAAGGAAGAATAAAATGATAATGTGGTCTAGTCTAAACGATAAGCACTAAAATATATATTATTGCCATTATACCTAACTACACCCTAAAAATGATTATTTCTCTAAAGCTGCTTGAGGTAGGAAGCTGTTCTCAAAGGACAATAGCCCTTTCTCTTTATGAACAAAGACCAGAAAGAGGCAAGATTAAGAAAAATGGTGGCTGCGATCACAGACCCTATGAAAATATATAGCTCTACTTAGCAACTACAAATTACAGTTCAGGGTAAAATATCATCTGAGTCTCTTTTATTATTTTGTATAAGATTCCATTTATTTTCCCTAAAACGTGAGTCCAAAAAAATCCTATGAGGACAAAGAATGGATGATCACAAGGGAAAAGTAGATTATTTGATCATTCTTGAGCAAAAACAAAGAAAAGAAAGAAAACCTATGTCAGAATCATGTAAACAGTTCAATTTTAGAACATGTCCTCTTCCAATATTCCTTTTTAAAGAGTATCTCAAAATCTTCATTTTTACTGGTACAAAACAAAGTAGGAGAATGAGTGACAACAGTAATATTAGCCCAATTCCATCTCACACTGGAAACAGAATGCATAACAATTGATACAAATTTACTTCCTGGAGCAAGGTTAGCAAAGGCAGAGAAACTCTCTGAGAATTCCTTGGGGAAAAGAAGCACTGTCCCAAAAACAATTGAACAGATTATGTTGACTATTCAAAGTAATCGGTTTTCTTTCAATATCTTATCTTCTCTCTACACAGCAAGAGATGTAGAAAAGCAGCAATAACTTGAAGAATGAAGTGCGGAAACCTACTGGGGAGGAGACCTGAAACATACTAAATATATTTGTGGCAGAATTAATTCCAACACCCAGGAGGAAGCTGCTAATGCGTTAGAGTGAGCTGTCAAGTGAAAAAGGAAATTTTTTCCATGGGTTTTCTAATGAGTTTTAATACACCCCCAGTATTTATTTTAAGACATTCTGCTTGTCAAGGTGGAACTCCTGTTCTCATTTTCAGATAATTGACTAGTTTTTAAAAAAATCTTTATTCCATTTCAAAATATTAATAAAATAGTCCACTTCAGATACAATTCCCTTTGTCCCGAAGGCACCTGATTAATTTCTTTTTAAAGCCAACTTAAATGAGAGCCCACTAAAAGTTTCTAACATTATTAGTTCTCTTTTCTTTTATTCTAACTCATGATTCAAATTTCATAAGTTTATCTGGTTCTACAATCCAAATAGTTGGATGTTTCAAAATATACAAGTTTGATAGCAAGACTTATGTCATCTCATATGTGCCGTGACTATGACATTTAGTATGTGCTATTAGCTCAGTATTTCTAAAATCTGCTCTATTTGCCAATTATTACACTAGTCTTTCTTTGATTTTATTGCTTTGGATTATTGGAAATTAAATTCAGAAAACATATATCCCAAGTTAGAGTGAGTGTGATTATATCAAAACATTTTTAAAAATCATTTAAATTGTTAGTTAAGAAGGTTCAATTATTAATTTCCATCAAAAGCTTATTATAATGTGATTAAAATATAATATGCATTTTCCACAACTAAGAAATGAATTAGTTTTACCTTACAAGGAATATATCCACATTTTATTTTATTTATTTTATTTTTTTTTAAGATTTTATTTATCTATTCATGAGAGACACAGAGAGAGAGAGGCAGAGACATAGGCAGAGGGAGAAGCAGGCTCCATGCGGGGAGCCCAATGTGGGACTCGATCCTGGGACTCCAGGATCACACCCTGAGTCAAAGGCAGATGCTCAACGCTGAGCCACCCAGGCATCCCGTATCATACATTTTAAAATTTGTTTTTATTAATGTTGCAGTTATACTAAAAAGTTGAAAAGTATTATTTATTAGAACATTATTAAAGTTAATGGTAACTTTGTGCTTGTAAATATATTTGGAGTTTAAATAAGATAAACAAGTGATTCCTAAATACTGTATTTCTTATTCAACTTCCTGTTGTGTACTCACTTATTAAATAATTAGGAAGTTGAATTTTTAGACACATCAATTCCTAAATGATGCCTCAATTTAAATCAAAATAGTCCATAGTAACCACTAGCCTAATAGTAAAACAATTCATAGCAAATTCAAAATAAATATTATATGAGAAAATAATAATTAAAAATTAAAAATATAATTTATATTTTTGATATATTTTGATATAATTTTGATATAATTTATAGGTTGAGATATAATTTTAAAATAAGTTTGCAATAAGTTCATATAATTGTCATTAGGGATGAAACTTTTCTGAATTTTCATGTTATGGCAATCCTTTAAAACTTAAAATATTATATTAATACATTTTTATCCCTTATCTTAATAAGTTTTTATCCCATTATGTCACTTATTATGAGCTTTTATTTTTATTTTTTTTTTTTATTTTAAAGGTTTTATTTATTTATTCGAGAAATGTAGAGAGACAGAGAGAGAGAAGCAGAGACACAGGCAGAGGGAGAAGCAGGCTCCATGCCGGAATCCGGACACTGGACTCGATCCCCGTCTCCAGGATCATGCCCTGGGCTGAAGGTGCACTAAACTGCTGAGCCACCTGGGTTGACCTATTATGAGCTTTTAAAATAATTAAGAGATTTTAAATAAAAACAAATAGAAAATTTAAAAGCTAAATAGTTTCAAATTATTACTTGGAATTGATCTTATCCTTGAAGTCTTTTCATTTTATTTTAAATGAAATATTTCCAATCTAAAATTTCCACTTAAAATCAGTTTGGATTAGAATACATGCAAACATGATTTTTAAAAACACATATGTAGGATGCCTGGGTTGCTCAGTCTGTTGAGCAGCTGACTTGGTTTCTGCTCAGGTCATGACCTCAGGCTCCTGGGACTGAGCACTGTGGGATGGGCTCCTCGCTCATCAGGGAGTCTGGTTGAAATTCTCTCTCTCTCTGCCTACCCCAATGCCCTCCTACTGGCATAAGTATTCCTCTCCCCCCCTTAAATCAATCAATCAATCTAAAAAAAAAAAAATAAGAAGTGACTTCCAAAAAATAAAAAACACTTATGCTTAATTACTAGTGCCATTAAATGATGACAAAAAAGGACTATGGGAAATTTTGGTTCAACTGTTTTTCCTGTGTTTAATTTTTGTTTTTATTTGTATAGGTTTGCAATGCTCTACCAATAATAGTATTCATGAATGAGCTTTTTTTTCCCCAAAAAATTTAAACCTAGAGTATTAACGTTCAGTGTTGATGGTACAGGTTTTATTTTTCTTTGGAAAAAACGAGGAATTTGTTACAATAGCAACTGACTAGAGGTTTGGAAACAAATTCTGTGTTGGGGGGGTGTCTAGATGTGTGAGTGTAAGTTCTTAGTTATTAATTGAAACTTTCTACTCTCCTGTATCAGATATTGAAAAGTTGTTTTCTTATAGTTTGTTCTTAGAAAAAAATGTTCTAACAAAAATATTTTTACCGCTATTGCTATCATTTGTACTGTAGGATTCTGAAGCGAAAGAACTCTGCAGCTAAGCAAATCAACAAATATGCAATCAACAAATGTTTAAAAAAAAAAAAAAAACCTCAAAACAACAAAAAAGGCCTTACTTCTTTTCCATGCCAAATACAAATAAACTGTATTGAATCCTGTATCATATTTGTACTTTCTTGAATTTTTTCATAGCTTCATCAATGTGCCTGATGCAGTTAGAGATACTACCTACATTGGGATTGAAAGAATAAAGTAGCAAACAAGACTACCTAGTGATGATAATGAAAATTCACCTCCATTTCTCCTCTGTTAGATGTCATTTTTGACTTGTTCCCAGGCTGTAATTTACTGCTACCTAGATACATGGATTACATAATACATAAGTATGCATTATTTTAGGTACATGCCAACCATTTATATGGATCCCTGACTTTGTAATGTTGAGGATAACCCTTTATAAATGGTCTCCTTTGCATGTCTGTGGCTACCAATGAATATTTTAACTTATTGGCAGTAGTATTTTTCTCCATTAGAAAAAAAGCATTTTAGTTGTAAACACTATACTGGAGCTACATAGTTTCTGATAGTAATTACTTTCATATTGCTACAAAAGTCTTTGGGAAAGTAGGATTTAACATAGAAATGCTCATTTTTTAAAGCAACATTTTTAGGATCAAGTATTTGTCATTCCTGGTAATGATTCTTTGTTATCATTATTAGAGATGAATGGTTCTTCAATAACTCTTTATACCTCAATAATTTTAATTTTTTTGCATTTCTTATTAGATGTATTCTCATTTATTGTTATTTTGGATGGGATTATTTTTCTATTACGTTTTAACTGGTTGTTATTGATATAAAGTAACAGTATTGATTTGAGTATGTTGATCTTGTATCTATCCACCTTGTTGGATTCTCTTATTAACTCTAATAGCTTGTTCATTGATTCCCTTAGAATTTTGAGGCTATCATACCATCTGTAAATAATGAATACTTCTTTTTACTAGTTAAAATTTTACATGTTTTACTATAATTGTGCATTAGCTAGAGACTCAAAATAATTGAATAAAAATAGCAATAGCACACTTGTATTGTTCAGGATGTAGTGTAATTTCTGTTATGTTTTGCATTTACTCTTAGATTATCGCATTTTTAAGAATATTATTTATCATGATATAACTGTTTTCCTAAGATGTTACAGGGTATTATAATAGATATTTATCAATTACATAAATTATCCTTTATTTAACCTACAGCTTTAAAACTCCCTTAAAATATTTTTAAATTACAAAATGAGATTCCAAATGACATAAAACTGAGCACTGTTGGCTACCATGTAATATCTAAAGACAGGAATTTATTCCCCTGGTTTAAAATTTCAGCAGAATAGAAATTGTAGGAATGACAGATATTTTTGATTAGTGATTGGATAAAAATATATAAATGTTTTTTAAAAAACTCATTTACCATGAGATAACTCCAAATAAATTTAATCTTAATTTTTATGATTAGGACTTACATCAGGATTTTTAAAGAGGAATAAAATCAATATTTATTTTTGGCATCAAGTACAAAAATGTATCATGCATTCGAGTCAGGATCCCTAGGAGTGTGACAAAAGAAAACAGAAAGACTGAAATAGAGTTACTGAAATTAAAGTAGCATAGAGAGATATGAAGGTAAATAACTTTTATCCCCGTTCCCCTTTTAACTATACATATGTGGGTTCAAAATTTATTTTCTGTGGATAATTAACCTATCTATAAAATAAGGTGTCAGCCACATGATTCTATTTGTCATCAGGAACAGAGCCTTCATTTGACTTACTTTGTCCACTCCCCAGTGTCTATTATCATAGTTTATCAATGAATTACAGTACTTAAAGAAAAAAAAAATCACAGAAAAAATAATTATTCCCTGATATTCTAAACCTATTTATCTTCACTTCCTTTTGTAAGATGAATCTATAAGACTTTATAGAAATATATTTTTTAAAAAAGATTATTTGAGAGAGAGAGAGAGAGAGAGACAGCATGGGAGCAAGGGGAGAGGGTGGGAAGGAGAGAGAGAGAATCCTCAAGCTGCCTCCCTGCTAAGCAAGGAGCCTGATGTGGGGCTCAACCTCAGGACCCTGAGATCATGACCTGAGCCCAAATGAAAGCTGTCACTTAACTGACTGAGCCACGCAGGTACCCAAGAAATGTAGTTTGTTTGTTTTTTTTAATTAAGCATTTTAATCCTTACCTTTATATAAGAAATACCAGTTAGTATGATTTAAGCAATAATAGAATAAAATTATATTCTAAATATAGATATGATAGAAACAGAGTACTTTATAATCATTTTAACAAAATAGTAGTAAATTTGGGCATATCCAAAGATCTCAAAATTAGTTTAATGTACACACTTATAAGTAGATTCATACATATATATATATTCATACATCTACATATATATTAATACTACCGCCCGATTTTTAGTTCATGTTGGTCTAGGAATAAAGGCAACCATTTTCATTCTTTTTGTCTGTTAAATCAATAATAAACTTATAGTTTGAATATCTGAGCAAACCAATTTTACATTGTCTAAAATTTAAACAATTAATTATTTTTCGGAGAGTTTGCACACCTGTGCATGTGCAAACACATACATATAGGAGAAAGAGAAAGAGAGAAAGGCTGAGATAGACAATGTGGTAATTCTATTCAAAGATTCTATAAAAATTGCTGCACCATTTTAAGACAAATGAATCTATCTAAATCTTAACAGTCAGAAGGGTTTTTGAAAAATGTCTAACACCCACTTTGGGGGAAAAATCCTCTAGTAAAAATACGATTTAACAAAAAACAAAAACTTCCAGAGAAAATTCAAGTATACTGGGGAGAAAGATCTTCTCCAATAAAAAAGATCCACATTCAAGAAATGTGTAAATCATCAGTCTTCTAGAAACAAGCTATGAATCACGCAACACAGGAACTGATTCAATTCTTTTGTATTAGAAAGCATCAGGGACAACAATCTACTATATGTTTTTTAAAGATTTTATTTATTTATTAGAGAGAGAGAGAGAGATAGCATGAGTGAGGTGAGGGGAAGAGGGAGAAGCAGATTCCCCACTGAGCAGGGAGCTTGATGCTGGGACTCCAGCATCATGACCTGAGCCATTAGATGCTTAACCAACTGAGCCACCCAGGCACCCCAACAACATACTCTGTAAAAACTGTCTTATTCTAGTTGGCCTTTAGATAAAATTATGGTAAGTTTTCTGAGTCTTGCTTATTTGTAAGCAAGTAAGTATAGTCTGCTTAACTTTAAACATTTAAGTATGGACGCTTGTGAACATTGTAAAATGTGCTAACAATGAAGAAAAAATACAAGTCACAAATGCTGTTAAATCTTGAAAATCTAATTCCATATTTAAATATCAGTAGATCCTAATCTAATCACTTAATATTTTTTCTGATTGTCTTGACGTATATCCTGAATTTGTGTAAGATTGAAGATGGCATAAAACCTTTTGTTTTTTAAATGAAGGACTGTAACACCACATGAACCAATAGGAAGACAACAAAGCATTTCAGAAAATGACATGTTTTTTATTAGTAATTATCCTTAAATGACTTTTCTGCTGTTGTTTAGAGAATTTTTTCACTGAAAATATGTTGTTTGGATTTTACCAAGTATTTCCTTAGATTTGATGGATGAGCATGTTTGTGCATAATAAGTGTACTCACATATAAGTTGTTGACAGGGCTTGAATTTCATCTGTTTAAGAAATCTGTCAATATATTCTGTTCATTTATACCATTTGCCAACAATGAATTCAAGAGCTTATCTGCACCAGAGATTCTCAACTGTAGTTGCACATTAGAATTACACAAGAGCTTTTAAAAACCTGATGCCTGCGAACTATCCCAGGCCAATTTATTCTGAAACTGCAAGTAGATTCTGGACATGGGTGTTTTTAAAACCTTCGCAGATGATTATACTCAGTAGTCATATTTAAAGCCACAACTCTATACATTTGATTTACTTCCTTCCCTTAGAACCCACCAGAAATCAACTAATAATATCAGATAACTTAAAGCCATAAACTGTTATTCTAGCATCAAGAATATATCAGATGAATATACTCAGTTTAAAAATCTTGTAATTAGAGACATATGTGATTATCTATGGGATACTACTCAAGGCTTGAAATTATTTTCAGCAATCCTGGGACACCTGGGTGGCTCAGCAATGAGCGTCTGCCTTTAGCTCAGGGCGCGATCCCAGGGTCCTGGGATCGAGTCCCCATCGGGTTCCCTGTGAGGACCCTGCTTCTTCCTTTGCCTGTGTCTCTGCCTCTTTCTCTCCGTGTCTCTTGTGAATAAATAAATAAAATCTTTAAAAAGTAAAATTAGCTATCCTTTATAGCATGTAGATACCAATGTTATGGAGAATAAGGAGTATTCATGTCTAAACATTATAATTAACTACATTTTTGCTATTTTAGTTACAGAAGATGAAAAGCATTTATAAGAGCAAATTATTAACAACTTTTATGTGTAAGGCATGGTAGTAGGGGATGTATTATATACATTATTTCACTTAATTCTCAGGACAGCTCTGTAGAGATATTAAATATAAAAGTAAGGTAAATTGCTTAGTGCCAAACAACTTTGTGTAAGTGGCAGGTGTGTCTGAATCTAAATCTCCTATCTTTAACCTTAACTCCCTTGCCTTTTTAAATACATGAAATCCTAGTAATATGGAGATTTCAATATGTACTTATAATTAAACGTGAATAAAAATTCTTTTCGTGCATATTATCCTTCAAATCTTAAAATTGAAAATATTAAATACATTCTAGTTCAAGCTCATTCCTTTATCTGAAATAAGAAACTGAGATTCAAAATGTTTAATTTGTCTCACAGCACAAAACCAACACAAGGTAGAGTTAAGACTCTAAACCTCACTGTGGGGATCCCTGGGTGGCGCAGCGGTTTAGCGCCTGCCTTTGGCCCAGGGCGCGATCCTGGAGACCCGGGATCGAATCCCACGTCGGGCTTCCGGTGCATGGAGCCTGCTTCTCCCTCTGCCTATGTCTCTGTCTGTCTCTCTCTCTCTCTGTGACTATCATAAATAAATAAATAAAATTAAAAAATAAATAAATAAACCTCACTGTGCCTCGGTAGATAGCAGCAACACCCTTTATCGCAGGATTTCTAGGATTCATGAGAGCATGCCCACCTGGGGTTGGGCACCAAGTGCTCAGTAAACGGTGGCATAGACGCATTGCACATGCCCACCCCCTTCTCCGACAGCAGGAATTCCAGCTCCCTCCCCCAGGGGGTCCCAGTCCTGGCATTAAAACTGGACACTTTTTCTTTTCTTGCTTTCCTCAAAAAAAAAAAAAAAAAAAAAAAAATCTTCTCACCTTTGATCCTGTGCTCTTTTTACTGTCCCATACTGTCCACTCTCAATTTGTGATGACAAGTGCTGTATTTTGTCAACAGATACTATTTTTAAAAAATTACCTTGCAAAGGTGAAAGCATCAGTGGATATTGAGAAAGTGCTAGACATATACTCAGGAACTACCACTTAAGGAATAATTAATTTGTATAATAACTTTCACTTGAGTGGCTCAGCAATCTTATGGATAAAAACGTTAAGGTCCCCCACACTGATATGGTTATATTTTATATACTCAGAGATGTGAAGAGTACCCAACTTATCTTATAAAACTTGACCATAATAATTTGATTTCAAACGAGTTTACAATGCAAACTAATATAGTGGTGCTTCTTAAACCTTACAGGACAGATGAATCACACAAGGATTTAATTACCATGCAGCTTGGGATTCAGTAGCTCTGGCCTAGGGACTGAGATACTGCATTTTATCAAGTTTCCAGGTGATGCCAATACTACTCAAATCAGGGTCCATGAATCTCAATTTGACTATCAAGTAACAGAAATATATCACACCATCCTATAGCATCATTAACTGGAATGCCTAGTAAAATTATTTCTAAAATATAAGAGAAAAGCTAATAGAAGGCAAACGTGTAGCTAATAGAAGACAAGCTGGTGTCTGCAATGGAAGAAGTTATGCTACTCTGCTACAGTGGACACCCCGTGATAAGGAGTAAATAACTCAGAAATTACATCAGACTCTAAAAACTGTCATAAAAGCTCAATAATAGACACACTGCCAAAAGATGCATATAAAATATGTTAGAGAACCCTCACTTGAATTTAAAACGAAAGCACTTAGTGCATATGAGCTTTTAATAAATCTTACTTGATGACACTCACTTTCTAATAATGTGGATGATGATGTGAAAGTAAGGCATGCATGCAATTTCATTTTATTACCTTGAAAATATGTCTGAAAACAGATTTCTCATGACTTAGAAAAGAAAGTTTCCAAGGGCTGTATTAGAATAACAGGCATGCCACAGGAATAGTTTTGTGTCCTTGATCTATGTGCCGTATGATTAAGCTCTAAAACATGTTGTCATATTGGTTTCCAAACAGGTCTGTGAACAATCAATTGAACTTTCAGTTTTAAGAGAACATAGTGCTTTCTCATTTATCTAAACCATGGATGACTCTACTTGCCTTTTAGTTCATTATTATAAGTAAGAATGCACTGAAAGAAATGGAGCAGAGTGATGGTCCTGTGGGGTCATGGCAGTAGTACAGTGACAGGACCCATCAAATGCTATAGTTTAAAACACCTTCAAGTGCATTAGGGACAAAATGAAAACCCTTTCAGCACTTGATATTAAGTACATTAAGCATTCTGTTTATGGGGCCTTTATCTACTGCTTGCTGTGGTAGTCATAATCTTTTTCACACCAATGAAGTCTCTCAAATATTTAATAACTATTTCTTTCTCAAGATCTATATAGACTTGGGGCTATTTACTCAAGTACATCAAGCATCACAAAGAAAAGCAATTGTTTTATGTTTTTAAGTAGCGTTTCCAAGCAAGTGTCATTTATATTCAAGAGTCCTTGCACATCTTTCCCAAGAGAAAGTCTATATGTTTGGTGGCCAAAGCAGTTACAAAGAGCTCTTCTGGGTGGATCGTTTCTAACCAAAAGCATTCAGGGGTTTCTAAACACAACTTAGGAACAACAAACATATTTCTCCTTCACAACCAGCACCACTTTTTCAAAATTCTCAATTTTAATAACCTCGTCCCCTTTTAAGCCATGCCACATCATTCATAAAATTAAACTTTGTAATGGGTAATCCTCTGCCTCATCTAAAGCCCTTAATTATTCCTTGTTGCCTATGGAGTTAGGTACAAAATGTCTAAATCTTAACAAAGCCATTTCCGAGATCTTCAATCATATCTCCAGAGTTATTTCTGTTTACCGAAGTCACAATTTATTATAAACCTTATATTCTTCCTCCTTTCTGTTTCCTCTAGCTGTTTCCTATACCAATATAAAGTTTTCTCTGTCCCTGAAAATTCAAATAGTTCTCATTTCTCACACCTATTTTAATATCATCTCTCCCATCATCCCCCCTGAAGCTTTTCCTGATTTACCAGTTAGGTCAGCATTTCCCCCCCGCCTCCCCGCCCCCTTGTCTTTCATTCTTCCTTTTTCTTTACCTTGTTTTTCCTTTTTTCCTCCTAGGATCCTTTTTTGTTTTGTTTTGTTTTAAGATTGTATTTATTTATTCATGAAAGACACAGAGAGAGAGGCAGAGACACAAGCAGAGGGAGAAGCAGGCTCCATGCAGGGAGCCCGACGTGGGACATGGGACCTGATCCCAGGTAGGCGCTAAACTGCTAACCCCCCGGGCTGCCTCCTCCTAGGATCCTTATGACATTGTTCTTAATTCAAAGAATCTTATTTATATCTGCCTTATACCTGATAGGCTCTACACAGATACTGATGACAACAAATTTAACTATATCTTACAGTAGATGATTAGTGTGATAATTAGATAAGCTTTTTGAAATTACTTAGCTCTTTTAACAGACAAAATATCACAGAAGGTTCATTGCAATCATGAGGACTACAGGAATCTGTTCTGTTAAAATAAGAAATTCAATTAACTAAAAACATTTCCATCTGAAAAGAGATCTTGGAATTTGATTGGCTGTCCCAATTAAACATGAGGGTGGCAGCCATTCCAGATGGTAGAGACATATTTATAAAAAGTTTTACATAGTCAGAGAACTTCAGTGTAAGAAGGGACATTTAAGTTCATCTAGTTTAAACCAATATCTGAATCATTTCTTCCACAAATTATTATCTGATCCCAAATTCTACTTAATCCTTCCAACAGATTAGGAATTCACCATAGCTGGAATGGCCTTTTCATTTAAAGAACAAATCTAATTTCCAGAATATTCTTTAAAAAATGTTGCTTTGCCTTATTTGCCTAATAATTATCCTCTGAAATGAGATATACACATTTTTTCACATTAGAGCTCTCTAATGTTTATAAACTATGAGGTTGGACATCACAAATTTTGCCTGTTCCGAAATTATTCTCATTTCTTATGATTAATTTGTCAGTTGTTTTTCCTTTGATTTCTTGAAAATTTTTCTTGTATGTATAATTCAGTTTGTCATTATAACATTTTAATATAGTCTCTATACTAGAGACATGGGCCAGAGAGCATTATTGCCTTTTGGTGACAGGATATTGTACGTGTATCACCTAAATTTTCCATTAATGTTTTTGACAGCCTGGTGATGTAGTTAACTACTTCTGAGCTAATAATAACTCCAAACTTTTGGTTAAACTATAAATAAAGTTTAACCTTCATTATATAAATTAAATCATTTTTGTAGTGTGGCAAATACTTTTCCTGTCACTAATAATTTTGAACCATATTTGGTATTCTCCTGGAAAATCCTTGATATCAGTTTTGTCTACCAGGATCTCAAAAACGTGATTTCATTTTCTTAATACAGTACTGGTCCCTCCACACTAACTGAAGTTTTTTGCATTCAGAGCCATATGAGCTATTCTGAGTTGTGCCAAGGAAGTTTATTGTAGCTATTCATTGAAATTAGAACAAACAAGAAAATTTGTCATCACTTATAATGCTGCACTAATTCATTTTCCATGTCTGAAAAATGTAATTATATGGTTTTTATAATATAAAAGACATTGCTGTATATACTTAACATAAACATTCTGCAAATCTGAACTAATTGCAATACATGTTTTAAAAGTAGAGTGGTTTTAAAATTACAAGTTACATAAATTAGGAATTCAAGTAAATTTTGTCATGCAAATATTTATGGAGCTCCTGTACAAAACCCTTGCTGTAGGCTCTGTGGGGTAGGGTAACAAAGTCAATAGTGTACTTAAGTCAATGGTCATTGAATAGAGAAGAATTGGATACTTTCCACAGACAGAGCCATTTTATCAGAGATTTTCTTCAATTCATGTATAACCTTAGCTTTAGTGACATATTCATCCTCATCATTATCTAGTCAGGCGGTATTGGGCCCTGGGAAGCAAATGGTATAACTGGAAGAAAAATTCTCCTCATCTTTAGCATCTCAAAGGGAAGTTTGTGTTCCAGCTATCCCACAGAAGTAATTTATAGGTTTTACTTCCCAGACACAACTACCTGTTTTCATTATTAATTTTTTTAACAATGAGATCAATTAAAGCAAATATTGAGAATATTGTGGAAGATAAACAAATTGAACAAATGATTAAAGTTTACCTCAAGGAGAGATGGATGATACAGAGGACATGTCTACCCACTTTGCTTTCAGGGGACACGAGGGTTTATTCCTGGGCATTTTAGAGGTATATTGGCAATTAAAAATATATATTGGTGGCAATTTCGCCAACCACCAGCAACCCAGCCTCCCAAAACATGGGACATCGGGTATCATTTCAGTTAGCCATACTATGGGAATAGTTTTGACCTTGACAAAAAGGGATTTCTGAAATATCTCTAGGAGTAGTTTAAACCAACAATTCTCTACTCCAACTGAAGTGCCCATATACATACATCTGAAGATTTCCATATTTAATATAATTTTAAACTATTTATGTGGAGGGGAAAATAAAGAAGCATTCTACACTTAAACAATGAAGATATCTGCTCTAATAGAGTTGATGCCTTCATAATACCCTCAGCCATGATAAATTCTTTGGAGGTGGTGATATAAAGCAGGGCTTAATTTTTTCGAACTACATTTAGAATCACTTAATAACCTTAAATTTACACCTAAAAGGATTTATACAAAGTTTCTGAATGTCAGGGCAGCTCAAGTGACAGATGAGAAAGTCATCAAGCCATTCTGAATCCCAGAAGCCTGGCTGGTCTCCACATAAGCTTTGGAAAGGCCTGAAGCTTTTTTTTTTTTTTTTTTTTTTGCTCTTTCCTTTAAGAATAGCATGAAGCAGGCTGGCAGGCTTTTCAGCAGCAGTTGAGTGAATTCTGACAGTCCTGTGTACTCCCTCACGCCAAGTCTAAACTGACACGAGAAAGGGGCTTATCCCTGCTCCCTTGGTCTTGTGTGCCTGGAATATGTAACTTTAAGAGTCCAAAGCTTCATGTCCTTTCTTTTTAGGCAGCAATTATGCATCACAATCATAATTTTTAAAGGAGTTGAGGGAAAAGTGAGAAATGACAATTTAACATAGTTTCCACAATTTGAATACATCATTACTAAATTTCAAGAATACAGAATCATGTGCAGATACAGCTCATGTCAGAACTTCCCCAAATTAGCTTGAATAACTCAGATTACCTGGATTCTAGCAATGCGTCTGCTACTTATAGGCCCTTTTAATGTTTGGCCAAGTCATTTAAATTCTAGATCTCTCACTTCTCCATTTCCCTAATTTTAAAATGCTTATAATACCTCCTTTCCTATTTGATGGGCTATGGCTTTAGCATCTAATGAGAGAAAGTATGCTTATAAAACTGTAGAGTTCTCTGTAAAGGACTGCTCATTGATTAGCATAGAAGTTAAGGGGAAATCCTCAAATTGTATTCCATTTAAGTCTGTGCCAAATTTTGAAATTTTGGTCCTTTCCGTAGTTGTATGTATATTGATATAATTTTATTTGTTTCATTTTATTTCCTATTTACTCTAAATCAGACTTGTCCAACTAGTGTTCTGCATGTGGGATGCAGGTCTATGCCAAGATACTCATCCCTGACTCCTTGGTGCAAAGGTGGTTTGAGCATTTTACCTCAGCATTCAAGCCTGAGCAGCAGCTGGGCTCCCAGAAGAGTTACCAGAGCCCAGCGGGTTCCTGTCAATGAGCGTGATGAGCAATGTCCAGTAATCCTTAGCTGTCCACTTCACACTGAGTGGCCTGGGAAACACTCTATTTCCTCAACATCTGCCTCAAGAGCCCTCTCCAGAGTTCACTGAACCTCAGGAGGACTGGTGGAGTGACTGAAGATGTATTACTCATTTAGCAGTCAAGATTGAGGAAGGCCAACCCAGTGTGTAGACTAGTGGTGGTGATGGAGAGATCAGCTGGGGATGCCTATTAAATGTGACAGCCCTCAATCTTTGTCTTCCTACAAATCAAAAACCTTTATCTACTTGCTATTGTTTTTGTGGTGCCCGACGTAACTGTAGAGTTACAATCTAAAATTGTATTCCAATTCTAGAAATCAGAAATTTATCAGTGTTTTGAATATGACACTTCATTTTTATTGGATTAGAATCTTGAAATCTGAAAACACATGTTTTGTTAAGAATTTAAACAAATTCAATTCAATTATCTTCCCAAATGCTTTTCATTTTTATTTTTGTCATATTTGTTTCTTTTTTTATGATTTTATTTATTCATGAAAGACACACAGAGAGAGACAGAGACACAGGCAGAAGGAGAAGCAGTCTTCTCACAGGTAACCTGATATGGGACTCCATCCCAGGACTCTGGGATCATGCCTTGAGTGGAAGGCAGACACTTAACCACTGAAGCACCCAGGCATCCCATTTTTGCCATTATATTTGACATCAAGGCATGTAAAATTTTTTCCACAAAGACTCATAGGTAGCCCAACTACCTCTAGAATTAACCAGTATACGTAAACATTTAAAAATATGCAATATTCTCTGTTTGTTCTCATGTGGAAAAGGTAGTGCTGCTTTAGAATTATTCCAGGGTTTCACCATATGAAGTATTTAGTTGTACAGAAATATTTTAGGGGAGTCATTTGAAAAGACATTTATCTTACCATGAAATGTATATTTTGTCAAGCATTGGCAATTCTAAAAAACAGTTTCCCTAGGCTCTTTATGTACCATTTACCTGTAACCTGTTCTTTTAAGAGAAAAGATTCTTAGGAAAAAATAATAAGTACGTGTTTAGATCCAGGCACCTGGCTGGGATAGAAAATTTAAAAAGGAAATAAAAACAATTTATTAAACATTTATTCTGAAAACTATGCAAAGCTTTTCATAAATCATTTTGTTTAATCTTTACAAATGGGTGTGAAATTAATTCCTTATTTTCATACAAGAAAACTGAGGCTAAGTAACCTGATAAACATTAGATACTAATTCTTGAAATAACCAGGATTCAAATCCTGAAACTTCTGATTATTACAGTGAGTGATCTCCAACTTTTTACTATTGAAGGTAGATTTTACTATTAATATTATATGTATATTACAATATATTAATGTTATTACACACATTAGAAAACTCACACTAAAAAAAAGAAAAAAGAAAACTCACACTAAAGAAAACATTTTTAAATTTTAAGATAAAATTTTAGTTTAAGATGGCAAAGCAAAACTATATTATAGAATCTTACTGTCTAAATTGCATTTTTAAAATGCAAAAATAAGGACTCCTGGGTGGCTCAGTTTGTTAAGCATCTGCCTTCTGCTTGGGTCATGATCCCAGGGTGCTGGGATTAAGCCCCACATTGGGCTCTCTGCTCAGTGGGGAGCCTGCTTTCCCTTTCACTCTCTCCATGCTCTCTCTCTCTCTCTCAAATAAATAAATAAAATCTCAAAAATAAATAAAATGCAAAAGTATAGTAGGAAAAAAGCTAACATTAAATCACTGAAAATTATGGTCCTGAAAAAGTTAGATGAGAATTTAATTATCTATCTAATGCTCACCTTATTATTCATTTTCAATAAGAACTGAGCATCACATCATCTTGGTGTTAATATTTATTTTTTAAATAGGTTCTCCAATCTAAATATAGATTCCATACAGAATTGCTAATAATGCATTCAGAGTGCATTAAACATGAAACCGATAGAAGTTAAGCTATCTTTATCACTTCTTTTTCTCTATAATTCTTTTTTAAATATTTTATTTATTCGTGAGAGACACACAGAGAGAGGCAGAGACACAGGAAGAGGGAGAAGCAGGCTCCATGCAGGGAGCTTGACGGACTCCATCCCGGGTCTCCAGGATCAGGCCTGGGCTGAAGGCGTCGCTAAACCGCTGAGTCACCCGGGCTGCCCTTTATCACTTCTGACATTCAAGTTCTTGAAAAATATTATACCCTTTGCTCTACCACTTCTCTTTCAATTCATGAGACCCAGAGAAGATGACTTCCATTCTTACTACTTCACTGAAACTATTCCCACTAAAGTCTCCAATGATCAAATTGCCAAACTCAATGAACCACTCACTTACCTATTATCTTCATCATAATGAACCACTGTGTTACTTGACACAATTAACCACTTAGTTCTCACTATAACTTTCCTCATTGCTTATTCTATTCTCGTTAAGACCATGTAGTTTCCTTCCCACTATCTACTATTATTTCCTAATGATAATCACTTTTAAATGCTGTATTTCCATATATTCAATTCGTGTTATCTTTTCCTTTCAGGTTTTCCTTAGAATACTCCTCCCTGCTGGTGTTCCCCATGCTCAGAACTTAGCGATCAGTGTGGATTCTGAATTTTCACTTTCTCATTTGACCCCATTGTAGGCCATATATTAGGCTGGCTACTAATCTCTTTTTATGTTTCACAGAATCTCAAACTCAGCTACCCCCAAATGGACCTTATCATACTCTCTGATACATTATCTGGAGTCTTGGGAGCTCTATTAACTGCTTCTTCCTCAAACCACGGGTAATCAGTCACCAGGTCCTCTCAGTTATACCTCCTAACTTCATCTTGAGAACTTTTGAGCTCTGATTTTCTGTTATTACAATGGTCCCAATTCAAATCTTAAGGGTACCTTATCTTGATTATTTTTAACCATCAAGCTGACTCTCTTTTCTCAAGTTTAATTCTTGTTATGACATTTTAGTTCTGCTTCCTGGATAGTAGTTCTCAGCTGTCATTATAATAATTTTACCTCTGCATAGACCAAATTTTTCACCATGGAATATAAACTCTGGAAAATTTTGCCTTTGCCCACTTCTTATCTTAAGTTACCTACTTTGTACAGGTACAATTTTAGTAGGTGCTTTATACCATCTCTTGAATCTGAACATGTTTTCATCTATCTGAATATTTTTCTTCCAGTCCCTTTGTCCATCACCTTGTAATCATCCTTCCAGACAGATGTAAAAATTCATCTATTATATAAATTAAACCAAATCCCTCTTCTATTACTTATAGCATGACATATTTCTCCCTTCATAAATCAATAACCATGTACCCTCTTATCACAACACTATATTTGAACTAGTCCTCCAATGAATTGGGAGTTTCTTAAAAAAATAGTTTGAGGTTTTTATTTTTATTTTTCCTGCAAGTACTTAACACAGTGCTTAGCATATTATATGTGTCCCATAAGTGTATAATTGGTATACATGAGTTAAAACATGGATATTAGTCTGTAAATTATCATGTTAGTCAAAATTTAATTTTATTGTCATGGTCTTTTTGCTCTCAAAGTTGGTCATGGCTAAATTATAACTGACAATATGTTACTTGGTTTATTAGAATTGGATATAGGCATTGAATTAAGCCTTTGGATAAAGCATTTTATAATCTTTAGCAACTTAGCCCCAGTTTTCTTGTATGTATAATTGAATATTAATTTTAAAAGCATTTGTTATGATTAAATAATTTATGTAAAATATTAGCATTGTTGATAGGTTATAGTATGTATATCATTGTCAATACATTTTACTCCCTTTTATAATTTTCTTTCCTTAGTATGTACCGATTACAAACTCTTGCTCCTTAATTTTGTTTCAATTTTTTAAAAAGAGCAATATATAAATGTCTGTGAGAAATCCCCCTTATTGTAACCATTATTAGTAAATTGAAATAGTCTTGGGGAACCCCTTATTATAATTTTTACTATTAGAGAGGGTTTATTATCTGTGACAAGAATCGTAGAACTCACTATTAGGGTTTAGGTCACAATTTCCATTTTAGGACATATGGGACCCATTGTCATAGTTTATAAAATAAGTGTAAAAAAAAATAAAATAAATAAAATAAAATAAGTGTAGAAAACTGATTATCTTCTCATCAGAATAATAATTTGGATATGTTTGTGTGTTTATATGCCCTGTGTATGAAAAATTGGTGGGTCCCGGAGGACAATAGTATCGTGAAAGAGTGACCAGCAAGGACATCATTACCCTAGAGCAGAAGCAAATGCAGGGTCTCTGTTCACAGAAATAATGAAAAAGGGATAGAGCCAAGGTATACAATGAATGAATATTAGATAGGATTTACTGCACGAAGGAATATAACATTAAAAAAGTTAAGTTATGGAATATATTGCTAATTTTTTTGATGTCACTTATCATGTAGCTTATTAAATATCTTTATTTAATTGACTATGCTATAAAAATAAATCTTCAGAACCCCTCATTTCTTCTTTTTAAAAGTATGCTAAGCTATTGTTCACTATTGTGGATAATTTTTAAGATTTTTTTGGAGTCATGGAAAAATCCTCACCTCGATTTGTGATATGCTGATCACCAGAAGAGAAATAATATATATCCTAACAATTAGTTGAGCTAATGAAACAATAGCCTTTACATGTAATTAATAGTATTTTAAGAGCTACCTTTTCACCCTTTAACTCTATATTAGGTAATCTTTTAAAAAACATTTTACATTAATCTGTCTATGAAAATTACTATAGCCAAAATGTAATTGCAAAAAAGTTTTATATTAATTACATAATTTTTCTAAGTTATATTTAGTCATTTTTATAGTCACAGAACATGACAATTTTAAGATGTTATTCTAAAATTATAGTCCTCAGTAAATTCATCCTTTGATTTGATTTATTCTTTTAGAGATAAGGCAAATTTGCATTTTTCTACTAATTAGTAGATGCTTACATGCTGAAAAATTTAATTGAAACTGAATATTGGCAACTGATATACTGTACTTTACTTTTTATAAGATACAGTCAACAAAACAGACCAATAACTATAATTGACCCCATGGGTTTTTGTTGTTGGTTGTGGAAATAGTAGTTTAATTTCATGCCTAGGGTTGCAATGAATTAATGGATTTATCTCTTGAAAAAAAATGAAAGAAATTCATAATGGATTTGGGAGTATGGCAGCTGAAGGAGAAGTAAAGTTTTGGTTCACTGAATCTTTGTATATATTTTAGAATAATGCAACATGAAAAGGTCCTTTGGCTATTTTAAACAAATCACCACCAGAGGCCAATTGAACGAATATGACTTATGACTGACAGTGTAGTCAGAATTATTAAACTTCCTTAAAAATAATTAGACCTCTCAGGAATGGGATTTGTGCACATTGTTTGCTAGTTTCCCAATGCATCAACCACTACTTATAATCAAAACCTAGATAATACAGTTTTAATTAACATAACCACCTGCCCTGGCTTCTTCTATCTTCTCACTTTTCAATCTTTTGAGACACTTTTTCAATTGGAAAAGACACTATCAATGTACCTAAGATGGTTATTTAGGAATGTTACTGAATAGACCAAAAGAAAACACATGAGATAATGGAATGTTTTCTAGTTAAATTATATTAATTTTTCCCAATCCATACCTTTTTTTAAGAGAAAAGATTCAAGTCATGCTTGCTCCATGAAACTGATACCATATATCTTCATACATCAGGGGCATACTGGGCATTTACCAATATATCCTCTTGGTAAAACAGTTTTGAAAGATGTCATCAATTTTGTTTCCTACCTTTATTTGAACGCACATTCATAAGAAATAAATAAAATAAAGTCTGCACACATGCCCCACATATTCATACTTTTATTTATAAAACGTACACATATGCTACCCTACACATTCATTAGAAATATTATACAATATACATAAAATAAATTTTCACATAAGATGGGATAAAACTAGAAATAAAATTCCTAGTGGGTTTTTTTTCCCACCTTAGAACAGATTGTCTTTTACACAGCCACATTGTAGAACACAATATAGCTGTATTAAGAATCCTGAAACCAAAGGCTGCATGGATGGCTCAGTTGGTTAAGCTTTGAACTCTTGATTTTGGTTCAGGTCATGATCTTGGAGTCGTGGGATCAAGCCTCATGTCAGACTCCCCATTCAGCAGGGAGTCTGCTTGGGATTCTCTCTCCCTCTCCCTCTGACCTTCCCTCTTGCTCTCTTTCTCTCTCAAATAAATAATAAATCTTTAAAAAAAATGAAAACAAGGACAGTAAAATGTAAACAACCTAGACTAAAAACTGGATATAATTTGAAGGGTTATGTGAATAAAACATTCTATTTCTTACTTTTAAATTTGTATTTTATGTAACTAATATTGAACATGATATTACCAGGTCAGGTTTTCTAACATGAGTTCTAGAGCAAATGCCAAGTTAAATCGTTCTTGTGCCATATTAATAGTGTATCCAGGTTCAGGGTTTCCTTCATTATCTTGTGAGTTAAAGTAGGGTAATTTAAGCTAGGTATCAGAATATTTTAAAGATACACTGAACAGCAACATCATAGGATATGATGAAGCAATGGGCTGCTGGGAAACAACTGTAAAAAGTCCAGCCTAACAGTCAAAGATGGGGTAGCTTTTTAAAAGAATATCTCCCACGTACCAGGTCATGTAGAGTCACAGTGACATTTCAGAGAGTGCCAGGCACTGTATGCAGTGACAGCTGCAATGAACCAAAGGACATTCTTTGTATGGGTCCACTTTTGAAGAGTGATGAAAACATCAGTTTGAGGGATTATTTTTTCTAATCCATATCCATTCACAAGCAGGCTCTCAGTTGAGATTCTTTCAAAAATAATCACTAAAAGTTATATATATTTTTTTAAAAGGGATGCTCTTGCTTAAACGCCAAACATCCACCCAAGAATTTCACTGATTTTTCTTGGCAACTGACTTCCTTGGAACCATCCCTATCTGATTGGTTAAGTCTTTCCTTAAAGGTAAAAACAGTATACAATATCTTAGCCCAGAAAAGACTTGGCAGAAAGCTTAAGGAGAAATATAACCTACATCAAAGAATATCCTCATTGCTGAAAGGAAGCAATTTTAGAAAGTTGATATACCAACCCGGGTGAATTTCTTCTGGAATGTATCCTTCTGTAATGGAGAGTGGACAGACCCTTCCAATTGACCTGAAATCTTTTGCCAGAAGCAAGTTTTATCACTTAGTGCTATAACAGATCATCACCAAGCAGAAAAGCCAAACTGCTTTGAGGATTACATTTTAAATCTCACATTCCAAGTTCTTCTTTGGAGAGTAATTCCATTTACCCCTGAGTAGATATGCTCCTGTATTTGACCATGATTTTGGCTGGCTGCTACTAATAGGAAACATTCTTCCCCTCTTCCCTATTGAATACACAAGCCCCTGAATCCATTCATCTTAAATCATAGACACAAGATCCTTTGTAGTATTAGGTGGAAGGGGAGAAACTTTGTTGATCAAGAAGCTGAAGTATGACAAATTGATGGATGGAATGCTACATGATCCTACTCAGGTCACAAGGATTTGGAGGGAAACACTGATGAGCCACAGTGTGTTCATTTGTGTTGTGAGTCTCTAGCACAAAGAGATTTACAGTTCGAGGGACATGGTATGCTTAAAGTGGGGGGAAATGTACTCTTCCTGTATATGACTAGAACCAAAGCTCTCTTCTGGTGCTCAAAGAATTGGAAGTTTGGGAGCATGCAGATGTAGCTCCATGTATGGATATTAAGCCTACATCTCCAATAATGGCAGAGGTGTGATTTCTTCAAGTGGATTTGCACATCCCAACAAGGATAACTGTCAACAACCGGGAAAGGAAGATGGTGGTGGAGGTTTCCAGGACACCATATGGTGCCTGATGTTGACAGGCATGTTTTACAAGCGTATATGGACACATACTTCCCTTTAGATTACTACTCAATTCACTGGGATAACAGCTTAAAAGTGGATTGGGACTGCTACTGTTCATACGCAGCTATCAATTAGGCATCATTTGGGCTAGACAGTACCATTCGGCTGCAGTGAGCATAGAAAGAGACACTTTTATATGCCATGTGTTTTAAAATAATAGAAAAGAAATTATCCCTTTGAAACTTCACCAATGGCAGAGATTCAGAAGAAATGAAATGTGACCAAAAAGGTTTAGTCATATATTACAGAACATCTTTTTAATTTTTTTTCATTTTATTTATTTATTTGAGACAGAGCACATGAGTGGAGAAAGGACAGAGGGAGAGGGACAAGCTGACTCCCCCTTGAGCAGGGAGCCTGAACTCAGGATCCCTATATCACGACCTGAGCTAAAGTCAGACTGAGCCATTCAGGTGTCCCACATTGCAGAACTTCTAAAAAGGAATGAAATAAAGCAGAGTGGAGAAAATATTAAACTGTCAAAGACAACTCAAAGTTCTATAAACAAAATCTGAAATTAATTTAGTATTCATTATATAAGCATTGTCACTGCCTTATTTAAATTGGAGTCCCAATCTAAAAAATAACAAAATAAGTAAAATAAAAAAATAATAAAGTCGAAAGCAATAATTTACAGTTTTAAGTTTGAAGATTGCTTTCATGCCTGAGACAAATAATAGCAGGTTGAAGCAGTTGATCTCAAAAAGAAAGCACAAAATTAATGGGCCCTCACTTTCTCTGTCACCATTTGTTTTCCTGATTTGTTAGCAACACACCTCTGAGTATGCATTTATGAGAGTGGGTATGGAAGAATGGAGAGTTGCTGGAGAAATTATTTTTGGCCCTTGATGAAGAAGAGTGACTGATAGGGTAATTTAGGGTAATTACATTCTGCAGAAACCTACACCAATATTTAAAGCTCATTTCCTTTCAGTATTATTCATATGTGAAACAAATCTTTATTCTCCTTCAAGTGTTCCTTTATAGTTTAGTGCCTATTACAGCAAATAGCAGAAAATAAGCAAAGTGACAACTGTCACTTACTTTAAGACATTTTTTTTTTCTTTAAATTCTGACATTTCCCATCATTTCTACAATTAGCCCATGGACCTGGCTGAAAAGTCACTGCCTGTCTGCCACGACACAATGAAAGTATGAAATAGTAACACCATTTTCTTCCTGCCAACGATGACAAACCTCCCAAAGGGATAATTTCTCTCTGGGGATAAAGCTACCTCAGGCTCTGAATCAGATCTGTTTTAAAGGTCTTCTGAGCCTGAATGTCAATTATGCATGAAATAATGCAGGAACTACCATAGATGACTAAATCTCCATTCCTTAGCATGAGAAACAAGAGCTGTGGTACCTGGAACAGGACAGGACATGTGAAGCACATATGAAAGGTGGAAAAGGAGTAAGAGTTTAAGAGCCTAAAATATATAAGAATGGGATATTAAAAATGCATCTTCTTATTCTTTCCTCTTTCCTCTCCTGACTCCCACTTTTGTCTTATACACTGTCCCCCTCTGACTGTCTCTCTTCCTCGCCCCCTTGCCCCACACAAACACACATCTACAAACTCAATGGGGAACAAACTGGTCATCGCATGAATACAAAAAATAATAACCTGAATAAATATAGATATATGGCTAAAATTACACCCTGATAAAAATTTAGAGATTAAAGAGCATGCAAAAAGATGAAATATAAGGCAGATTTAAGTTGCTAAGCAACTTACCGTTCACATGAAATCAGATATAGCAATTTGCTTTGGCAAGAGTGCATGATAAGTTTAAAGAAACAAAACCAGTTATTAGCTTGAGCTACTAAGTAATTAAAGGAAGAAGAATTAAAAGATTGAGCTGAATTAAGTCAGTGTTTAACATATAAGAATACAACCAATTTGTCTTGGAGGCCTGAGGGTCCAAACTGATATTTAATTACAAGACAAAAGATGACTGTCAAATTGACAAAGGCAAAAATAGATTAAAACATGATACTATATTTAAATCTGATCTTGTACAATGAGTTTTGACTTCATGCCAAACTCCTGTAGTATCCTTTCTTACATCATGTAATAAAACGTTCATGTAATAAAATCTGCTTGCATATAGACTCCGATTTATGTATTCTTTCTGCTGGGTTTAAAGTATGCCACCTCAGCAGAGATTAAAGTGCTGAATATAGTGAGCATTTATCACTTTGTTTCTGAGAGAATGAAAATATGTGTTATCGTTAAACTTTGGGACCGTGCGTGTATTGTTGCCATCAGCTGCCATAATCAGAATGCAAAGTAGCAGAATGTCTATTCCAAGGGTGGGTAATCTGCTCCTTTATAAACACCAGAGTGAAAAAGGATTAAGCCTATTGTTTGTTTGTTTGAGATGGCTTAATTCTTCTCTAGCAACTAGCCCCTTGGCTTTTCTTCACTCAAGAGAATATTTGGAAAAGGAAAACAAGGATTGCCATCTATAAGTATTGCTCACTTTCAGACACTAATCTGTATTAATGAGTCTCTATCATTTTAGTTCCAGGTAACAGCAACAACAGAACAAGGAAGACTTGTTGATCCCCACAAACAAACAAGCAAACAAATTAACAAAAGCAGGGAACAAATAAGTGATTTAAAGAATGTTCTAAATAAGGAGCATTTAATTCTCTGATCAGCTTAAGAACCTGAGATCTGCCTCAGTTCAAATACTTTATGCATTTAGTAATTTCAGGTTTTCATAACTTGATGCAAAGTTTAGAAAAAACATAAGACCAAAATGTAATTTTAATTGTGAAGAGGTCACATTCCCTTTATGTTTTTCAAAATCTTTGTATGAAATGTTCCTTTGTTATCAGGCTCATTATTAGCCTCCTGAATATTCAATACTTGTGTGCTCATATTTCTCATTATGTGAAAACTCATGGAATTTTATCCTCATTGAACTGAGAATCTTGGAATCACATTCATTTATACTGCCTGAAGGCTGGTCTGATTGAAATCAATCTAAGGTTTGGAATCTTTGCTTTTTATTAAGTCAAGCCAAGACGATGGGTAGATGATGCCAATTTATCACTATTATTTTTTCTTGCTCACTGTTATTACTGCCCAGTTAAGACAGGAAGCAGCAAGTGATAGGACCATACCAGGCTTCTAGATGTTGAAAGTAGAGGAGAAGACAGTTAATTTTGTCTTCAATATTTAACTAGAAGTTGGCAACATTAAAGATGGAACAAATTCTCTTACTGGCCTCTTCATTCTATACTTGCCCTTGTACTTTCTTTCAAGAAAAACAGCATTGATGGGACTCAGAGAGAAAAATACAGGCTACGGGGAAGACAGGTAAAATCAGAAACTAAAATGCATGCAACTATATTTAACTATCATTTAAATATCCTTAAAATAATTTTTTAAAAGCATACTACAGCTTTCAGAACACTTCACACAATACACAAGTTATTTGTGAAAACCTTGAACTTAATTACTAGAACCATAATGGTACAGAAGTGGATTGTAAAATAGAACTAAGGTATTTAGACTTTCTCCTTACTACTAGTCAATTTAAGTCAAAAGCATCATACTATTTCAGAAATCACAAAAGAGTTGCACAACTTGCCAAATATTTTCCTAGTGTTTTCTTAGCATCAATAATGATATCACAAAGGTACCTAATGCATTCATTTATTTAAGATCATTTCTACATGTGCGTATGTGTGTGTGTTATGTTTTACCTTTTTGTGGAAAATAAAGAAATAAAGTTTACAAAATGAAGGAGGGTTTTTGTTTTGTTTTGTTTCAAAATGAAGGAATTTTGAAAATACTTTTAGAAGCCATCCTTGATGCAATCTCTTCGATTCAAGTATGGATTTATAATGCCAACGGCGCAGAAAAGTTGTTACATTTGTATCTGTAATATAGATAGCCCCAGGTCAGAACCGTATTTCTTCTTTAATCTTGGTGTTATAGTTGATTCTGGGAAGGTCATTAAATTATTTCTCTATGTAGAAATATTTCTACTGGATTAAAATTGTGTGATTTGCTGAGTGTTTACTATAGGCTAAATAGACAACTCACTTATCTTCGTTATGAAGACTGCAAACTATACCAGGACTTCATATTTTTGCTTTGCCTATTTTAAGAAACTTTCTTCTGTCCTCACTTTGACCTCTAAAAATTCAATAGCTTTTATTTCTCTCTCTCTCTCTCTCTCTTTTTTTGTTTTGTTTTGTTTTGTTTTGTTTTGTTTTAGTTTCAGGCCACCAGTGAGGGTAATGTTACCACCAGTGACTTCCTTCATAATTAAAAAATAGTATGAAATGAAAGAAGAAAAATGTTAAATCAAGAAAGGGCAATTGAAAAGAAAGACTAAAAGGAAGGAATGGGGAGAAAATAGAAGGGACTGTGGACAGTCACTTCTAAATGGAAGAAGGATGACTTTTTTTTTTTTTTAAATTTATAATAGTCACAGAGAGAGAAAGAGAGAGAGGCAGAGACACAGGCAGAGGGAGAAGCAGGCTCCATGCACCGGGAGCCCGACGTGGGACTCGATCTCGGGTCTCCAGGATGGCGCCCTGGGCCAAACGCAGGCGCCAAACCGCTGCGCCACCCAGGGATCCCAAAGGATGACTTTCTAATGTGCAAAGACTGTGACGTCATTTGTGTTTTAAATTGTTAAGTGGCAAAGTCTCTAGGCAAGGCTTTCTCCCAAGACAGATATAAGGTAATAAGATAAAGGAAACACATAAAGAAAAGGCCTTCTTGGTAAGGGAGAAGGGTCTACTACACAGTCAGGCTGGATGATATCTTTTAAAGAGATATGGATGGAAATTCCCACCCTATATGCCACTCTAGAGGCAGAAGTTATTTGCAGACATCATTTGAAAGGGGTAACAATATCTTGTTGCACCTCCTGCAGTACCTGAATTGAAGTAAAAAATGCTTTCTATCTGAAGCAACTAAGAACAAAAATAGAAAAGGCAAGAGTGACATTCAATCGGTGATCTCTAATCCAGTCCTTAGAGTTTATATTTTCCAGAGTGAACTTTGGGCAACTTCACATAGAAACAGGGAGTGTCGTTGCAGATTTACACATCGTCATTCATCTGGCAAATCTGGATGTCTGCTGTTGCAAAGTGGAAAATATGGGTAAGAGAACCAGGGGCAGAGAATATAGGTAACTGAAACCGTTATATATATCACCTGAACTACTTGACTACAGCCAACACTGCCATGACGGTAAAGTGGAATGGTGTGTTACTACCACAGTGGTTTTACCAGAAACAATATAAAAATTCCAGAGTGAATCATTTTCTCACCTTCTGTACTCCTAAACTGAAGGATTTTTTTTTTCAAATATTGTTGTAAGAGAGATACCTGAACTAGATGAGAGGATCTAATGAATTTTAGTAATTATCTTCATATCCCAATTGAGTAGAGAAGTTAATTATAAGCATTATACTTGCCAATAGTCCAGGATCCTTAGTTAATTTCTTTTCTTTTTACCCCCAAATCAATTACTTCTAATTATTTAAAATTTAGGTTGTTTATTTTCAAACTTCCTTCCTAACAACTATTTTTTTCCCCCATTTTAAATTCCAATGTTCTGCTCCAGGTTGTTTTAAGAAATGCTAGGCTTGGTGATATGGATGGAACTGGAGGGCATTATGATAAGTGAAAGAAGTCAGTCAGAGAAAGACAAATACCATATGATTTCACTCATTTGTGGAATTTAAGAAACAAGACAGATGAACATAGGAGAAGGGAAAGAAAAATAAGATAAGATGAAAATAGAGAGTGAGGCAAACCATAAGAGACGTTGAACTCTAGGAAACAAACTGAGGGTTGCTGGAGGGGAGAGCGGTGGAGAGATGGGGTAACTGGGTGATGGGCATTAAGGAGGACACGTGATGTGATGAGCACTGGGCATTGTATGCAGTTAATGAATCACTAGATTCTACCCCTGAAACTAATACACTATATGATAACGAAATTGAATTTAAATAAAAAACTAAAAGAGAAAGAAATGCTATGTATTATGCTGGAACTTTCGACAGTTCTTCAGAACCACAGAGGGAAATACACCAAATGAAAATAAAAGTAAGGAGAGCACAAGAATAATTTGGATAATCAGAACTAACCATTCTTACATATCTATTACCTAAAGTTGTATTTCTTTTTTTGTATAATCTGTAAACTAGAGATAATGATACCTAGCTCCTAAAGTTAATGTAATGAATAATACATATCAAAAGACAAATGGTTAGCATTATGTCTTCCACAAAAAACAGTAGTTATTTTTATTCATTCTGTTACTTTATTTTTTAAAGATTTTATTTATTTGTGTGACAGTGACGGAGAGCTAAGCAGGCAGAGCAGCAAGCAGAGGGAGAGGGAGAAGCAGACTCACCACTACACAGGGAGTCCAATGTGGGACTTCATCCCAGCACCCCCCCATCATGACCTGAGCTGAAGATAGAGGCTTAACTGACTGAGCCACTCAGGCGCCCCTCCTTCTGTTACTTCAGACTACTTAAAACAATCAATATATGTTTTCCTGAAAAATACCTTACAGGGAAAACATTGGAAAGTTGTGGAAGAGTTATATTTGAAAAATAGAATAGATAAATAAGATGACCAGGAACATTGGGAAACCAGTATTACTGTCTTATAAATGGACACATACAAATGTAGATATAGGTATATCCAATAAAACAAAATACAGAAGTGGTTTTATAACTGCCCTGTGGCACTCTGAGTGTTATTAATCTACAGGTACTTTTGATTCCTAACCACTTGGGCCATTTCTCCTTTTTATACTTACTATTTTCTTTTCTCCACAAACAAGCCCATATTCACAGATGTTTAGTTGGTCTCAGAACACTTCCATGAAACCTCAAACTGTCATTCTTTCCCTTGCTCTTGTGTCTCGCTCCTTTCTCCATTATGAATGTTCCCTTTTGAAGGTAATTTCTTCCTTATAATTTTGTTATCTATGACAATTCTATTACCTAGTGTCATAATCCCATCATGAAACAAAGGGAATATGATCAGAATACAAGAAAGGACAGGGAGATTTATGTTAACATTTTTGAAGAGTGCGTAGAGAAAGAAGATAATGCTTTTCTTGGATATATTTCAAAAACATAACAACTTTATTCAGAGTGTTGAAAATTCTCTACATTGGCATTTACTTATAGTTGTCCCCAAGAATTTGAAAGTAAACAGTACAAACACAAAGGAGCTTCCTAAAAAATAAACTTTAAATTCTCATTCAATGAGCACCTTGGGAGTAAAATCCTATCAGGAAAGTGTGAAATGTAATGTGTGGTTAGGGAATAGAACCGCCTTTTAATTACTGTTGACAGCTAGAGAATATAATCCTCACAACTAGTTAATTCCACTTTTTTGTGTGTGTGAAAACAACGTGACTTTATCACCTCAGAAACCAAAAATGATAGCATATAAGAATAGAGATCTATCTTTCATTTTGGCTTAAATAAAAACAAAAGCAAAGCATATCAGCTATGTTTCTTTATTTGCAAATTAAAAAAAAGAAAACAGCACTTTTTTCTTATCCTTTCCAAATGCAAAACACTGATAACTATGAAAAAAGATATATAGAGAGAACATATACTGAAAATCTCTCAGAATAAGAGAGGAAGCTAAGACTGGGTTTTGCTTTTTTAAGATTTTTTTTAATTCATTTATTTGAAAGAGAGAAAGAGAGAGAGAGAGCATAAGCAGAGGGAGCAGCAGACAGAGGGAGCAGCAAACGTCCCGCTAAGCACGGAGCCTAACCTAAGGGCTCGATCCCAGGACCCAAGAATCATGATCTGAGCCGAAGGCAGATGCTTAACCAACTGAGCCACCCAGGTGCCCCTAAGCCAGGGTTTGTTGAGAAAAAGAAATGTTCTTGTCATGACAAGGTTAATGGGGAATCTTTCTTTAATTGGGCAGTGAGGAAAGACACTGAAGTCATAGCACACGTATTTAGTACATGTCATTGTCTCTGTCAAGATAAGTCATGCAGGAATGCCCATACACATGTGAACAATTAAATCATTTGAGAGAATTATTCCTAAAAGTCAAAAGATGATATTCCACATGATAATATGACAAAACCTACCTGAGCACAATTCTCAATAAAAAAAAATTGCAGACTCATTTCTCAGGTGATTAAAAGGAAGGACAGCTAAGTATTTCATTTAAATGCAGAAATGATTGATGGATAACGTTAAAGAGAAAGACACACTGTAGACAAAATTTATATATTTAAATTCAAAACTGTTATACTGCACTAGATTATTTCTTTCACATTTTTCCATAAAAATTACACTACAATTTTAGTGTATTCTGCATGTGTCTTTAATGGTAAATTTGTCTCTTTTGATTCTGAGTGTCCCTATATAACTTTCCCTGTCTATGTGCTTTTGCAATAACAGCATGGAGAAAGAAAGGCTGCTTTTCCAAAAAGGCAATATGGTCCTCTGCCCATGAATTCTCTTGAATTGTCTTTGATGCTAATATTACCTTTGTGACCTGTTTCCAGGTCATCCTTTCCAATTTATGTAACTCAGGATAAAATATAGTAATTTGGACTATTGAACCTTCTAGAAAGTGACTTTTCATTTCAAACAAAGCCACTTATTTGTTTATTTCCCATGACATACTATATTTGGCATATAGATGACACTAGTAAAGCAGTTATCAGTACGGAACTCAGTACTGGTAGGAGACAGAGAGCACAAATTAATGAAACACATAATTTTTGAGTATCTAAAATGGACCAAGTAACAATAGGTACAGAACATATGAAGATAAATGAGATACAGACCTTGGTATAATAGTACTTGCAGGATCATAAAAAGGAAAAGTTCCTATGCTGGAGATATGTAATATTTTATGAGAAAATAAGAGAGGGGGGTAATGAATTACCTGGTAAAAATATGAAAATAACATTAGAAGATGAACGTTTGAATTGGCTAATGGAGATGGATTTCAGCAGCTTAGGAAGAAAAGAAATATCAGCTTGAGCTTTGAGGCACATGTGCAGCTGCCAGACAGCCTCCCCAAAAAGTACCTTATGTTTTGAAATCAATGAGTTGTTCAGAAGAACTAAGAAGATAATGAAAATCAAGATATGGTGAATATCTATGGTGATATTTGTCCATCTATATTAGACTTCCATCGTTCTCTAACCTGCTATGCTCTGTAAGGGTTATATACTAATTCAGTCAGTTCCTTTGTCTTCTAACTGCCTGTTGGGTTAGCTCAATGGAAAAATACTAGTGGGAGATCAAAGAAGGAAGGCAAATTAAGATTTTGATTTCAGAATATTTATTACCCTATCTCTAGATCTGTGAATAGGACAGTGACTGTATCCATCACACGAACATCATGCCACTCAGGCAGTCCTTGCTCTGCCTCCTGGTCCAGGAACTATACCCTCTTCCCATATTTTCAGCCTTTGGATGGCAAAGTACCTCACTGTTATTAGTCCCTGGAACTTCACTGTCTCTCATCCTTTCCCCTATACCCTGCCTACTCCTCTGTAAATAGCCCCTTTATAAATTTCTACTTAAACTAATTTTAGTATCCCATCTGTTTTTTTGCTGCAACTCAGACTGATATGCAAAATGAAAAGAGATTTAGATTTTTAGGGTGGGACTGTCTTAGGGAGTGATACAAAAAATTTTAGAAAACAGAAATTAACTGACAAACCAATACTATGGAGGAGTCAGGTCAACCAGGATTAAAAATCTGGCTAGGAAGAAAAGATGTGGCCTGTTAATGGCATTTTGTTCCTCTGAGACAGAAAGGAAATATATATATTGGGGAGGGGAGAACACGAAGTCAAAGAAGATCATGTTTGAAAGATTTGATTGTTCTGTTAAATAGACAAATAGACAGCATGGTAGTTTCTTACACATTGAGGAAGCAGACAATAGGTTCAGAAATTAAGGACAGTAATGATTTTGATTAGCAGTGGGAGAGAATCGATTATAGACAATGACACAGATTAATAATCAGCTGAGGTTGTAAATAATCCATAGATTAGTATGTGGTTTGTATGGCTTTGCCATTTTCTCTAGTAGTATCTTACAGGTGATGTTAGGATCTATCCATTGGAGCTGGGTGAGGGAGGAGAACAGGAAGAGAGCAAAGAAATGGAAAGGCTGGCAAAAGAGCAATAGAATTGTTTTACCATGTGATTCTGGTAACAAAAAAAAATAAAGTTGAATGACAAGGATAGGAGGGAGCAGTTAAGGGTCTAAGTGTTTTAAGAGGTGAAATAAGGGGAATAATGATATTAAGGTAGAGAGAGTAGTCAGAGAGTGGTTGAAGCTTAAGATGTTCATTGTAAAGTAGTTGTGGGAATGCTAATGTCCTGGGGCTTTATAAAGAGTGGGGTTACTTTAGTAGACTAGAGCATAGGAAGTAAGAATGAAATAAATCTGTGAATGTCAAGAATTTGATGTCTGCAGATGACTTGGTCCAGTTTCAAACTTATAAGAAAGAGAGTAAGTGGGTGAAGAAGTGCTATAATAATATCAGCCCTGCCACATGTGTAGAACACTAAGTATGAGGGCACAGAAATATTCTGTGAAAGTCTTGGATAAGAACAAATGTCATGAGTCAAATTCAAGGCAAGGATTCAGTTTATGACAATAGAAAAATGTTTGTTTTTTATTATTTAAAACAGTTTTTAAAATATTTATTTATTGGGACACCTGGGTGTCTCAGCAGTTGAGCGTCTGCCTTGGGTTCAGGGCATGATTCCAGAGTCCCAGCATCTGACTTCCTGCATGGAGCCTGCTTAATTTTTTATTTTTTAAAAAAATGCTATCTATTAATTCATGAGAGACAGAGAGAGAGAGAGAGAGAGAGAGAGAGGCAGAGACAGAGAGAGGCAGAGTGAGAAGCCAGCTCCCTGAGGGCAGCCTGATGTGGGATTCAATCCCAGGACTCCAGGATCACAACCTGAGTCAAAGGCAGACTCTCAACCACTGAGCCACGCAGGTGCCCCTAGAAAGTGTTTAGAGAGGAGAATATCTAAACTTTGAAGGGAGATGAATGGGTTGGGAATGGATCTAAATGATGAGGCCTGAGTGAAAAAGAATGACAATCCTGAAGATAAAAGTCAACTAAACCTCAGCACTGAGTGAATATTCTATGCAAAATTCATGAAGGTGAGGAAACCACTGCCCACTATATTAAGACACAGAATCATTACATTACCGCCATGGCCCCTGCTGATATCTATTCCTTTGAAGCTCCCCACTGCCCAAGAAATACCCATTCTTACCATGTGAGATTTGGCAAAGTAAATCGGCTGAGAAACCAATTAACATCTACTTTTATCAAATAGACATCACATTAAAAAATAATGGACATAATGTAAGAGAAAGATTCTCAAGAAAGATTCTCAAGATGGGACTCTTTCTCATCTCAAGAAATTACTACTACCAGACCACAGAAAAGTCAGTTTGGAGTTATACCTCAAATTTTATTTGGATTGATGAAATGCTGGCCATAGTGAACAACATAGTAAATAAATGGTCAAAATATTTGAATAAACTGCAGTTAGTGTCTTGCTACTATACATAGGGAACACCAGTAAAATAACAAAAATTTTAATACCAAATTTATTTAAAACCAAAAAAACTAGAATTTAATTTCCTATTCACTAAAAAAAAACTTCTGAAATAATTTCTGTTCTTCAAGTAGAAATAGAATTTTAGAGTATAATTCTACTTAATAACTAGAGCTGATATGTAGCCAAGTTTTATTTTAAAATCTGTAAGTGAAGAAGGAAATAAATGCTATAAAAAGTTTTTAAATATTTAAATTACTATACTTTAGTAACACTTTATGTGAATAAATTTGAATATCCAATTAATAAGCCACACATATTCTAGAGAAGTGGATAACAATTTTGAATGTTTTTTAAAGTTGAAATGACAAATTTATGACAGTCCTGATATGGAAATTAGCAGGAAGAGGGTTATTTTACCTTGTTTCCTGATGTCATCAGTTTTCCCTCTGTTGTTAGAAAAATTCAGGTTTGTCTAATAGGGAGATGGGATTCTTCATTCTTACATAGCTCAGTATATCAGCCTTGTGTACCCTGACACCAAATAGCACCAGGTTTCTATTCCCTTCTTTTTATATACTGAAACATATTGATTTTTCTCTGTATTAAAAGAGAAGCCCAAGAGCAAGATCTTTAGAGACTTTGAAATAACATGAAATTGTATGTAAAGATACTGATTGACATTATAAGGCAAGGAAATTATATAAGTTTTCTGATCCTCAGTTTTCTTAGTAGTAAAATGAAAATAATGATTCCTACCTCAATGATTTGTTGGAAACAGAATGAGAATAAACTAATGAAAATATCTTCTGCAAGCTTGACACCTGTTAATAATTCATTAGTCATTATTGACTCTCTCCCCATTGTAAGATGGTTTAGGGAGAAAGTTACAGTCACACATGCTTGGCTCAATGTAAAGAACAAAAAAGCTAATCATGTTCTACTGCACTGAATTTAAATCTTGCCTTTATCATATGTCATTTGTGTAGCTTTGATATAAAGTTTAAGCTCTCTGAGGATAAATTTCCTCATCTGTAAAGTGAGAACAACAATATCCAGCTCACATTATCTTACAGAGGACTAAATGGGAAATCTATGTAAAGAACTAACACAATGCCTCTCATATATGAGGAATTCAAAGACTATTCATTTTTTTTTCCATCTGTCTCCTTTAAAATTGTGTATTGTTTTTTAAAGTGCTATAGCAACATACTTTGGAAGGAAATAAAAGCATTCTGTATGTTCATATATAGCTAGGACTTTTCAAAAAAATGAAACTATAGAGAACTGATTTTATGATACAGATTTATGTTAAAAGTTAAGACTGGTTAGAGCAAATATGTCAGCAGACCCGGATTCACCACTTCTTTGCCGCTAACATGCTGTGCAAACATAGACAAAATGACTAACCTCACTGTTGTGATGTCTATAATATAGCTACTTCAAAAGTTTGATTCAAGGACTGAATAAAATATTTTATTAAAATTCTTTACACAATGTCTGGCTTAGGATACATTATCTGAAAATATAAAACTTTATTATTCTGACAACATTCCAGTTTTCAAATGAAAATAAATGCCTTTGTAAAAAATAACTTCACTCATTTTTAAATTGGAAATATAAAAATAAAAATTGTGATGAAATATAAAAGAGCATAAGTCAAGTACAAAGCATGATTATAAAGTATCCTATTATTATAAGAATCATATATTTATAGCATAATAAAAATTATATCAGTGGAACTTCTCAATTGTCCCACCTACTTACCTAAGGAGATTTTTAAAAGGAGCTAAGAATAGGGTCCTAAAATCATCTCATGAATAAATACAAAGAACACTAAGCAGGGAAAGATGTACTAAGAGAAAGATATCCTGAAAAGAGCCAATGTCTAAATTTCATTAGTCTCTCATTGCCACAAATTGGATTAAGGCAGTATATAAAATAGTTTCTTACAAGAAATTTATTACAGGGTTTCCACCCTAGCCATTTTTAAAATAAAACCAAGTATCTCCATTTTCAACAAGGCAGATTAACAGGCAGAACATGTAGTTATATTCCTATCATGATTTCAACCCAGTATAAAAACCAAGGCTTTCTAAAAAGCGTTGCCTGGGGGATCCCTGGGTGGCTCAGCGGTTTAGCGCCTGCCTTTGGCCCAGGGCACGATCCTGGAGTCCCGGGATTGAGTCCCACGTCGGGCTCCTGCATGGAGCCTGCTTCTCCCTCCTCCTGTGTCTCTGCCTCTCTCTCTCTCTCTCTCTCTCTCTCTCATAAATAAATAAATAAATAAATCTTAAAAAATAGAAATAAATAAAAAATAAAAAGCGTTGCCTGTTCTGACAGTAAGGAACTTGTTGCTCAATTACCCCAAGGCAACTTAAGAATGTTTTCAAGAACTGTTGCAATTTTTGGTACGTTGCCTTTTGGGGTACAGATTTTAAGTGAAGCATATCTTCTATGTGTACCCCCAAAAGGCAACGTACCAAAACTGATGCATTTTGTTTTCAATTTCTCTTAAAATTCAATTTAGTGTAATAAATCATGAAGATTGGTAGTACATACACAAAGGAAAATTATAATTTGGAGGAAATACAAAACTACAAGGAGGATTAATCTCAATGTTTCATAAACTATCAAATTAAATAACAAATTAAATAACTGGAAATGCTTTATTTAGCCTTCTTAGAAATAATTCTGAACCAGATTGAAAACTATGCAATTATTTGCCTATAAATATATTTGCATAATATTTTATTTTTTAAAAATAAAACAATCATCATTTTATATCTCATTTTAGCAACTGGCTTCATGGTGCCATATTAAGCAACCAATTTGTCCATATAAATGAAACAACATATGATCCCCAATTCATATGATGAACGTCAGTGCAAAATGATAAAATTATTTTTAGAAATTAAAACAAAATTCACAACGAAATCTTAATCCATGTTAGGAAATCTTCCTCTTGAAAATAATATAATTTATTCTGAAAGAAAATATTTACTCTTAGTATAATATTAGTATAATAAGTTAGACCTGCCATATATTTAGTGTTCTGTCATTTACTGGACAAAGTCCTTGAGCACTACTTTTGAATAACATGTTGGCAAGGTGAGAAGAAGGTAGAAAAGACTGGGAGACTCAAAACTGTTATACCTTGGAGCAAGTCACTATGCTTTTACGGGTCTAATTTTTCTCATCCGTTAAAGAAGAGTTTAGATCAATGATCCAAAAGTTTTCTGCAATCTCTGGAATTCTAGAAGTATTGTGTTTTATGAAACATAATGTAGTGAAAACATAACTTTAATACTAGCTCCTCTCATCATTTGAACAAACTTAGAAGAAATAACCTGCAATGCTTCTTCCACAGATATGTTTTGAGAACCAGAGGAACTAGCATGTATAATTATACACTATAAACTCAGATGCCTTACTACATTCACTTAGATATTATTAACTGCTTTGTTCAATGTTTATGAATATTCACTGGCAAGTAGGAGAGGACATAAGAACAGTCAATGACTAGAGCAAAAGCCCAAATTGTCAGATTAAAGTAATATATCTTATTAAGTCAGCTATATTTTTTTTGAAATTGGGCAACATTTCCTAAAGTTTATTCAAAAAGAGAATAAATGACCTCAGAGAGTAAAGAACACATCTTTGAACTTGAACTAATACATTTTTTCAAAAACTATTTATTTATTTATTTATTTATTTATTTATTTATTTAGAGAGAATTCCAAGTAGACTCTATGCCTAGTGCAGAGGAGCCCAATACCAGGCTTGATCTTATGACCCTAAGATCATTATTTGAGCCCAAATCAAGAGTCAGATGCTTAACTGACTGAGACACCCAGGAGCTCTTGGATCAATATATTTTCAAATAAAGTGCACACTCAAACATTCCATGATTTTGACATTTGAATAAAAAATATTTTTACTATAATTACATTCACGTGACCTCAGTTAACTTGCAAGAGCCCTAAGAGCAAGTTAGAAGTTATATTCCAAATAACAACCAAAAATAATTTCAACTGACTCGACCAAAATATGAAAGAACCTTGTTTCACTTAGACAAAATTACCTCATGTTTTTACAGATCATGGAAGTTTTGTGTTTTCAAAAAGATGAACTGAATAAGGAATGTTAAGTGGTGTATTTCTTTTAGTCTCAATTGACAAAGAGTAAGTTACTTTTAATTAGATATAGAAAAAACTGGCTTCAATATTATTTCAAAAAAATAAAAATTATTGTTTCAAGGCTGAATGACAAGTATATTCAATGAAACAACAAAAAACACAAACTTCAACCAAAATATATTCATGCCTTAATTCAATGACTTGATTTCATATTTTCTTAACTATTTATATGCTTTTGAATAAGCCTATTATTATATATCACATACTAAACAGCATATTCTTTCTGAATCAAATAAATATCTATATACACAGGAGTTCAGAAATTGCTTCATTTATAGTTTAAACTTCTAGTGTTTTTAAAATAATGGATTAATGTATTTTCATTCATAACTCCTGTGTTAGTGAACAGTTAAAAAAAAAACTATAATACTGTAATAGTGCCCCTTACAATCACCAACTATAAATCTTGTTAACATCTCATAAATGGTTTCATAAGTTGGTTTATATATTTCGTTATGTGGATAAGGGTATCATATCAATTTATTTTTATCAAATGGTAAAGTGGAATATATGCATATAAGCCATAATTACCCTATGCACCGTCAGGAGTTGTAGTAACTTAGTCATAGTCATTGCAGAGGCAGTATGTGATAATGATTTGGAGAGGCAGGCTCTAGAACCAGACAGACCTAAATTTTGAATACTGACTCCTTGATTAGCTGTAATCTAATGCAACCAAGTTTCAGTTTTCCAAGATTCACTTTCCTATCTATAAAATTGTCAGAGTAATATGACTCACTGCAAAGAATCTACCCAAAGATGAAGTGGTAAAATGAACAGGAGTGTCATGCTCCCAGTGCTGTCATTAAATGATGGCTACTGGTATTTGCATTTTTCCTTTGATGACATATAATTTGTAAGACATTTGCAGCTCTCATATCAGAAGACAAAAATGGGCTTATTCACTGTCAATGGAACACTCCACTTCTGCATTTTTGAGACACTAAAGTTTGAAAGTGCTATAGCTGTGAAAATGAATGCATACTTGGTACCTTCATATTCAGCCCCCCAAAATATAAGAAAGACAAAGTAATTTATTTATTTGAAAATCATATGGGAAAACTAATGGAACTATCATTATTTGTGTATTATCTAACTAGAGAAGCAAATTTCAAATTCTTGTTAATTACTGTGAATAATAAATTATTCTGGATGGTGAGGATATTCTTAAGCACAAAGAAAAATAAGTACAATGAAATGGAACCCAACTATTTCAAGCATCTAATTTTAAAATATAAAACGCCAGATTAAGAAAAAAAGTGATGATAAAAATAAATAGCTAAAAGACCATAGAATATTATTTACATATGTATTTTATTTAGTAGGGACTGCCACTGATTCTATGTTAAAACATTAATCTATGAAACTTCGGAGTATTTAAAGCTATAAGTTATTGTTCTAAATAGTAATAGATGCTTTATTTTCTTTGTCTGAATAAAATGATGGTTTGAATTTTTTAAAAATTCCAATTCGGGGGATCTCTGGGTGGCTCAGCGGTTTATGCCTGCCTTTGGCTCAGGGCGCGATCCTGGAGTCCCGGGATGGAGTCCCACATCGGGCTCCCTGCATGGAGCCTGCTTCTCCTTCTGCCTGTGTCTCTGCCTCTCTCTGTATCTCTCATGAATAAATAAAATATTAAAAAAATAAAATAAAAATAAAAATTCCAATTCAAGTAAAGAGAGAGAGGCTGGGATATTTTCTTTCTGGACTCATGAAACAAGAAATCCAATCTATACAACTAGTAATAAACCAAGTGAGATTTCTCTTCATGTCTTTTGCCCATTTCATGATTGGATTGTTTGTTTCTTTGGTGTTGAGTTTGATAAGTTCTTTATAGATCTTGGATACTAGCCCTTTATCTGATATGTCATTTGCAAATATCTTCTCCCATTCTGTAGGTTGTCTTTGAGTTTTGTTGACTGTATCCTTTGCTGAAATGGGCAAAAGACATGAAGAGAAATCTCACAGAGGAAGACATAGACATGGCCAACAAGCACATGAGAAAATGCTCTGCATCACTTGCCATCAGGGAAATACAAATCAAAACCACAATGAGATACCACCTCACACCAGTGAGAATGGGGAAAATTAACAAGGAAGGAAACAACAAATGTTGGAGAGGATGCGGAGAAAAGGGAACCCTCTTACACTGTTGGTGGGAATGTGAACTGGTGCAGCCACTCTGGAAAACTGTGTGGAGGTTCCTCAAACAGTTAAAAATATACCTGCCCTATGACCCAGCAATTGCACTGTTGGGGATTTACCCCAAAGATACAAATGCAATGAAACGCCGGGACACCTGCACCCCGATGTTTCTAGCAGCAATGGCCACGATAGCCAAACTGTGGAAGGAGCCTCGGTGTCCAACGAAAGATGAATGGATAAAGAAGATGTGGTCTATGTATACAATGGAATATTACTCAGCTATTAGAAATGACAAATACCCACCATTTGCTTCAACGTGGATGGAACTGGAGGGTATTATGCTGAGTGAAGTAAGCCAGTCGGAGAAGGACAAACATTATATGTTCTCATTCATTTGGGGAATATAAATAATAGTGAAAAGGAATATAAGGGAAGGGGGAAGAAATGTGTGGGAAATATCAGAAAGGGAGACAGAACGTAAAGACTGCTAACTCTGGGAAACGAACTAGGGGTGGTAGAAGGGGAGGAGGGCGGGGGGTGGGAGTGAATGGGTGACGGGCACTGGGGATTATTCTGTATGTTAGTAAATTGAACACCAATAAAAAATAAATTAAAAAAAAATAAAAATAAAATTAAATGAACAGAAAATAAATAAATAAATAAATAAACAAAGAAATAAATAAATTAATTAAAAATAAATAAATAAATAAACCAAGTGAGAAAACTGATAGGGCAGTGGGGGAAAAAAAACACATAAAATTGGTGCACTCTATAATGACTCTGTTTCAGGAAGAGAAGAAAGAAAAATTGCCTAAAAAATTTCAAATAAAAAGCATGTTTGATAAAAACAGAAGACACATTAAAAGGGAAAAAAATATCCCACAACCCAACCTTACTGAGGTAATAAATACAAATAGTATAGAGGATTTCCTAGCTGCGGAAGGAAGGAAGGAAGGAAGGAAGGAAGGAAGGAAGGAAGGAAGGAAAGAAGGAAGCCACAAGAGTAACAACACTAAATTAAATCTTCAGTATGACTCTGTTTCCACAATATGATCTGAGTGCATTTTAAAAATCAAGCAATTCTAGAATAGTCTTCCATATTAATTGAACTTAATTCAAGTCTTTTTTAGTAGAGACACTCACTTTGTGTTATGAATTATTGTGAAAGCATTTGGGCAATTGAATGGGCTTTACTGTTCCATATAGACTAAATCACTCTTCTTATAAATAGGAAATTTAAAGCATAACTGCCAAGATGATTTCCATAACAGATATTTGAAGAAATGTGGGATTCAAATAAGTTCTATACAGTATAATAAAATTAGAGGATCTAAAAATAATGCTTCAGGAGTCTGATGATTGTGCTGTATTTAGGATTAAGATAAAATTAAATAATGTTTTTGTTTGTGTATTCATTTTTCCGACAGGTATTTATTGTGTCTCTATGACATGATGTAGACATAGATGAATATGTATCGATGAATAAGACATGACCTCTGCCTTAACAGAATTCAAAGAACAGTTAGACAGAAGCACATTAGAGTTTCACTGTTGTGCGGCAACAGTTCTAATAGTGGTACACACAACATGTAATGATAGAAGAGAGAGAAAGAGTGATTTGGAGACTCATCCAGGAGAGAAGAAAGGGAAAACATTTTAGGTCAAGAATTTAGTAAGGATGACACGTAAAAGCAATTGATTGGTAGAGTTTGAGAACTAAATAACAATTAAAACTCTTTTCTGAAGGAGCAGAATATCTACCTTTGCTTTTAACTAAAGAGTGCTAGGAAAATAAGCCCGAAGGAGAACCATTCCCGATGCTGCCACTCCATAAATCAGGATTATTCTGATTGCCAGAATAATCCAGAGGCCCTGAAGTTACAAGCATAAAGTGTATGCACACTTTAAATATAAGTATGAATAATCAGGCCAAAATACACGATAAAGACCAAAGATGCTTAGAACATTTACCTTTGGAATTTGGGGAAGCTGAGTGCTCTTAAGGGAATTCCAGGGAACAAATATGGAAGACAGTGTTATTCTGGTGCTGCCATGTCAGGTTGCCCTCTCTTCTTTTTATCCAATAAATTCTATAAGCCCCTGGTGTTTAAGCCATTTTGTTCTTATATCGTTTTGTTCCCTCCGCTAGTAGTTTTATTACTGACAGAAACACAGTATTTTTATTGGAACGGTATGCATGTTAGAATACATTAGTCACTGTATGGGAAGGCATGGTGGAAGAGATGGGCGTGTTATGTCTCTATTGAGACAACATAATTCCATTAGCAATTTCCAAACTGAGTTCTGTAAGATTATAATAGGTGCTTTACAATCATGACACAAAGAAATGCTAGCAATATTTTCCTCTATAGCGTACTTTAAATATGAGAAGGGAAAAAACTTATTCATATTTCTAAAGCTAGGCTTATTCCATAATGTTTATTCTTTTCAGTAATGTTTCCATTCTTGAAAAATTCTAGGATGTGGCCTGTAAAATCACCCAGTGCACTAACTTGTCACTTTTGTTCATTGATGTATCGGAAGCATTTACCAGCTAACTGGGAATCCATGTTGAAAATGAAAAGTAGAATCCAGTGCTTTTCAAAGTATAATAGAAACAGAAAAAAACAAAATTTGGACTATTTCATTGTGAAGATGATATAAGGAACTTTGTGTATGTTTTTTTAAAAGATTTTATTTATTTATTCATGAGAGACACACACACACAGAGGCAGAGACACAGGCAGAGGAAGAAGCAGGCTCCATTCTGGGAACCCAATGCGGGATTCGAACCTGGGTCTCCAGGATCATGCCCTGGGCCGAAGGCAGGCGCTAAACCTCTAAGCCACCCAGGGATCCCCCCAGGAGTTTTGTTTTTAAAGAAAAAAATACATATAAGATGAAGCCCTGAATGATTTGAGAAGTACCCAAAATGTATTAATTCTAATTTTCCCACCTGCTACAAATCACTATAGAAAATGACACTTTTATATTATGCTGCAATGATAATAAAATATACTTGAACATATATATATATTATATGCACACACATATGCAGATACATATAATGCTATAACTGATTTGTCAACCTCATGCTTAATATTAGTCTGAAATGTGATAGACATAGAATGATGTTTGCATTTTAAATGATATTTTTTGAACTGAGAATAAACAAAAATGACATATGAGAGACATTTCTCTTTATCTTCATTACTTTGTACTTTTAGATAATGTTTTTCTATTTCTATTTCATTTGTTTGTAAAGTATAAATCATTGCTAAAATGAAATCATTTATTACATCTATGAATGTATGCATACCATTTTACTTCAAATTTGATTGATGTGTCCATTGTACCTCATGACTTGTTGATGACATTTGGGTACCTATCTTAATTTTTAAATTCTTCCATAATTGCTGTTTGGAAAACTGATCTAAGCAGCCAATGCATTTCTTTTCTAATCTTATAGCAAATGTCAGTAAAAAATACTTAACATTATTAAACAATTATATTGGATGGCATCTACTATTTTCAATAGGAATTCAAAATGTCTCTTACTAAAACCACCAGGCAACATAAGTGGGATCTGATTGCCATAACAATCTTGATATTTAAAGCATCAATTCCTTAGTTTAGGGTTAATCCTAGACACACCAATTTATATATCATATTTACTTTATATTACACCTCCTTCCAATCTATTATTAACAGAAGAAAAAAATAAATGTACTCTCTCAGAAAACAAACTGTATTTTAAAGATCAATGGTTAATCAACCATGCTATCTCTATTTGGGAAATGAAACATTTTTACACAGTTTAAACAGTATTGTTAGGAGTTCATATCATTTCCAGTATACATCTGTGTGTCTGTGTGTGTGTATGTTATCTGCTTAGACCAGTGACCTGAAGGAAAAGAAAGAAACTTGGCATTTACAGCTGGTTTAGAATCTTGTTACCTCTTAATGGAATGGGATTTTGGACTGGTCAGTCAACCCTTCTGAGCCTCAAGCTTTATACTGTAAATGGAGTATTTTGTTTACAGGGCTCTTCTCTTAGCAATAACAGAATTTGCTTGGCACATCAGCGGCCTTTAGTTAATGAAGATTATTATAACAGTGGCTTCTGTGGTTGCTTACTCCCTGGGCTACTTTTGGGATTGAGGGCTTATTGCTATTCTTGTTTCTCTACTATACAACTTAAGCTTATATTAGCAAGGCTTAAAGCCTTTGGCATTGATTGTTGACAGTGCTAAACCAGCCAGCTGTCCTAGTTTGCTCAGGACTGAGGGGATTCCCAAGCTGCAGAACTTTCAATGCTAAAACTGGGAAACCTCCGGGCATACCAGAAGCGTTGGTCGCCCTATACTGACCACATAAGTTTCATCTTCCTTGTTCTTAACTATATTTAAGCCAGAAATTATACTTCCGAGCACCTTTGGGTATAAGTTGGTCCGTACGGTCCATGATTGGTCCATAGTTCTAGCCAATGCTATGATGTGAGCTCTTTTGAGGCAGGCAGTTAAGTATCCAATGTACTTACCCAATGTTCTTTCCTTGTATCACTGAAAGGTAACAAGAGACATGATGAGCTTAAAGACACAACATCACTAAACCACAGAATAGAGACAGTCTGGGATCCTGAATGACCTTGTGGAGGAAGGTTTTACAAATCTCATCAAAGCATAAAGTGAGAAATGAACTTTATCGTGTTTTAGTATATATGCTGCCAAAGTGAGCACTGAACTTGATTGTGTCGAATCATTGAGATTTTAGAGTTGTCTGCTACATTAGTTAGTGTACCCTAATTGGAAGATATAAATCATGATTATTAAATATTACTTTAGGGGCAGCCCCAGTGGCCCAGCAGTTGAGTGCCGCCTTGGTCCCAGGGCGTGATCCTGGAGACCCCAGATTGAGTCCCATGTCAGGCTCCCTGCATGGACCCTGCTTCTCTCTCTGCCTCTATCTCTGCCTCTGTGTGTGTGTGTGTCTCTCATGAATAAATAAATAAAATATAAAAAAATTACACTAAAGTAATATTGGAATTCAATGTGATTAGTTATTTGTTCTTGCCAATAAGAGATGGCACATATAAGAGTCTAGAAGGGCCATTCTCCATTAATAATAGGCTGTTCTAAGTTAAGCCACTCTAGCAACCCCAGCAACTTCAAATCATCCATGAGTTTATATACTGCGCTCAATGGGCTTAATGGGCAAGTAGTATCATTTCCTTCATTTTAGAGGATTATAATAGGAATTAGAGTCATCACTTATTTTCCTCTCATTTACATGAAGATAAATACCAAACCTAAGAATAAACTCACCACTTCTTATACCAAACTCCATGCTCTGCCATTAGGCTGTTTCCTTTACATATTTTATAATGGTGCCTACACACACACACACACTGTAAAGCAATGACTATCGTGAGAACATATACATATTCATTTCAAGTAAAGATATCTATTATTGTCTGACTAGAATGTTGTAAGAAATTGCAAAAACTTCTAAGAGATTCTGACAAGTGTATTATGTACTCAAACATGGCCATTCTGAGACCATGCATTGACCACACACTATTTAGGTTTCTTTCTTTTTCTCCCTTCCTTCCTTCCTTTCTTTCTTTCTTTCTTTCTTTCTTTCTTTCTTTCTTTCTTTCTTTCTTTCTTTCTTCTTTCTTTCTTTCTTTCTTTCTTTTTTTTTCTTCTTTCTTTCTTTCTCTTTCTTTCTTTCTTTCTTTCTTTCTTCTTTCTTCTTTCTTCTTTCTCTTTCTTTCTTTCTTCTTTTTTTCTTCTTTCTTTCTTCTTTTCTTCCTGTTTCTTTTTTCTTTTTGGTTTTCTGATTCCCTTTCTTGAATGGTATTTATCCCAATCTGTAATGATAATCCTCTTTCAACAATCTCTAACTTGGATAAGAATAAAATAAAATCCTCAGGTTAAACAGGAGCACTGTTCCTCCTTGTCATGGAAACAAGTCTAAAATTTAAACACAGTAATACTGGATTTGAAATTAAGAGTTTATTTCACAGAGAGGTTTATTACATTCCTAACTTCTAAAAAAAGCTATAGAGGCAATTATAAGAGATTTTAAAATCATGACAAGGTAAGAAAAGCTATTTGAACACTTGGTTAGTGGAATCTTCTTGAATAAATAGAGAAAAATATGGAATTGAATTGTATTTAAAAATAAATATTGGGACACCTGGGTGGCTCAGCGCCTGCCTTTGGCTTGGGGGGTGAACCCGCATTCCGGGGTTCGACTCCCACATCGGGTTCCCTGCATGGAGCCAGCTTCTCCCTCTGCCTGTGTCTCTGCCTCTCTCTCTCTGTGTGTGTGTCTCTAATGAATAGATGAAAAATCTTTAAAAGAATAAAAATAAAAATAAATATTTAGTGGCTAAAAAGAGCAACCCAGGAAACAACAGATTTTGGTGAGGATGCAGAGAAAGGGGAACCCTCTTGCACTGTTGGTGGGAATGCAAACTGGTACAGCCACTCTGAAAAACGGTGCAGATGTTCTTCAAAAAGTTAAAAATAGAGCTACCCTATGACACAGCAATTGTACTACTGGGTATTTACCCAAAGGATACAAAAATACTAACTTGAAGAGGTACATGCACTCCAAAGTTAATAGTAGCATTATCTCCAATAGCCAAATCATAGCAAGTGCCCAAATGTCCATTGACTGATGAATGCATAAAGAAGAGTAGTATACATATGTACACACACACACACACACACACACACACACACTGGAACTACTCAGCCATCAAAAAAAATGAAATCTTGCCATTTGCAATAATGTAGTTGGAGCTAGAGTGTATTGTGCTTAAGTGAAATAAAGCAGTCAGAGAAAGACAAGTACCATATGATTTCACTCAGGTGGAATTTAAGAAACAAAACAGAGGAGCATAGAGAAAAAAAGAGAGAGAGGGAAGCAAACCGAAAGAGACTCTTAACTATAAGGAACAACTGAGGATTGATGGAGGGAGGTTGGTGGGGGGATGGGCTAAATGGGTGATAGGGATTAAGGAGGGCATTTGTGATGAGCACTGTATGTAAGTGATGAATCACTAAACTCTACACCTGAAACCAGTATTACCTTAACTAACTGGAATTAAACAAACAAACAAACAAAAAAACTTGAAATAAAAAAATTAACATTTAGCAAAATTATATTGGGATAAGAATTTTTTTTCCTGTGGTTGAAATGGAAACATTTCTTTTCCTGTGAAGACTGGGAGAGAAACATTACAATGTACTGCTGGATCAGATCACAGTTTCAGCCTCATGCTTTGAGATGGGAATATTTTCGAAAATTCCATTCTTCGTGGGTTAGCTCAGTCAGTTTGCATCTGACTCTTGATTTCGGCTCATGTTGTGATCTTGGGGTCATGAGATCAAGCCCTGCTTAGGGCTTCTAAATCAGGGAGGAATTTGCTTGAGATTATTTCTCTCTCTGTCTCCCTCTGCCCCTCCCCCAGTTTGTGCACATGCACACTCTCTAAAATAAATTCTAAAAAATCTTTTAAAAAGTCTATTCTTCCTCCAACCTTATCTGTTGTGACCACAAAAGAAATTCAAAGTAATTTCAACTTTAATAGCTCTCCATACTATCACATTCCTTCTTCCTTTTGCCTGTGCTTTTTGAAACTGTGGTATAACTCCAGGAATTCCATTTATATACTAGTCACTCCTTTAAATCTATATATTTCATCTTCTTCCATTACTTCTTTATAAACTGCTTTCAGATAATTAGACGTCATGTCCTATTTTTTTTTAATTTGTCCACCTTCTAAAACTCTCTGTGGCATCACAAGTTGCTAATTGCCTGCTCCTTCAAATGCTCTAAATTTTAGATATATCATTTAAAAATTATTTCTTTGAATGCTCCATTACACTCTTTAGTGGGTCTCATTTATTGCCCCATACTCATCATAGACACAGTCCTTGAGCATGCCTCTTCACTCTACATTGTCTTTCACTCAACTGTCTTATCTATTTATATTCCTATTTACCCTACTTTTACTTCTGTTCAAAACTATAGTCTGTGGCTCTAGTTCCAAGTTTTTTCTTGACATACTGATTGACAGTTGTTTACTTGGGTTTAAAAGGCACAAAGGAGGGTACTGAATCCTGCATCTGTTGGACTGAAATTCAACTTCATAATTACATCCCAATAAGCCAGCTTCTCTCCTTATTTCCCTCTTTTCTAATTGTCCCAATTGTTTAGAGATGTTTGGATTATATATATAATAAAATAAAATCCTCAGGTTAAACAGGAGCACTGTTTACATAGTAAAAAAACACATTTATCCAAGTAATTAGTGTATCCACATATTTCTCACTTTACCTTCCTTCTTCCCATTCTCACCGGGAATATGCTGTTAGGCCCTTATTGTACTATACTGATAACATAGGAGTAAATCTGCTCTGCTAACAGTTACTTTATATCCTTCTAGACTTCTTTGCCTAATGAATTTTCACCTATCTTTTCCTATTATAATTCATTCTGATATATGCTCCTAGATTAATCTAAGCTCATATCTGCTCCAGCCTCTCTTGTTCAAAATTTATCTCTATTTTCTCCCAAATTAAGTATTAACTTCTCAAACTAGTGTTTAAAATCATCCCCAATACCCCAATACTCTCAGAGATGTCTTTGTAATCATATCCTATCTACTTGGCAAGTTCCGGTCAAGCGAGACAATTGCTTAATCCCCATATAGGTTCTAGACCTTCCCACTACTGCTGGGTCTACAGTCTTCACCTGGGAAACTCCATTTTAGTTCATTCCTTTGGAAATCTTAATCATCCTTTAAGATCTCCCTCAAAGGATATTTAATGCATATTTTTTCCTCCCCTTGCCAAAGGCAATTTGAAAACCTTTTTCCTTGAAGTAACAAAGCACTTTCTTTGCACTTACTTCCCTTATGATATGTATGTTACTTCAATCAAATAATGAATCTTCCCATGAACTTGTTTTTCCCTAAGAAGTTAAAGGTTCTTGTGGGCAGGCATTGTAATAATCATCCTTGTATTCCTCAAGAGCTTAGCATAATACCTTACTCTCAAAAAAATTTATAAAGAAGAGCATTCAAGGTAAGATACTGTTTTAGAAATAGTTGAAATGCCAAAGTGTCTAAATATATACGCTTGAGAGTATATATGGGGCTGATTGGGACGCAGTTAAAACTTGCATGGAGTTAGATAATCATGAATCAAATTCATTCTGAGGAAGTATCTTATGATGGTTTGTACGTTTTTAGCTAGTGAAAAATAACGAAATAAAATTTTAGTAAATTATAACTTGCCAACGTAGTTTTCAACAGTGCCGTGGATTTCCAATGCACAGTTCAACCATACTCTCAAATATTTTTTTCTGGCTTAAGTAAGACGATATAAAGGTACATAAAATTACATCTCTCTCTCTCATATATGTGTGTGTATTTTTATGTATATATGCATGTATATATATAGTGAAATATAAAAATGCAGTGTGCTGATAAAAGACTTTTAAAAATAAAGTATCAAACTGTAAAACTTTCTCTATGAAAAATTGCAGAAGATGATTTTGTGTTTCTGAGAAGTAAACATAAAAAGAAATAAAACATGCTAAGCAGGCCCCCAAATGTCTAGTAGCCACATCTTAACATAGACATTTCCAGATTGTACTACAGTTGTCCTGTGTGACTGGTAGCATACGGCTGAAGTGATAGTGTGTCATTTCCAAGATTAACTTGTAAAGACAATGGCTTCCACCTCATACATGCTCATTCTTTTTGGCTCTGAGAGAAGCAAGCTAATATGTTGTAAGTAGTCCTGAGTAAAGTCTTCATGACCAGGAATTGAAGCTTGCAGCCAAACATCAGTGAAGACAAACTGAAGTCTTCCATCAACCATGTGAATAGGCTTGTAAGCACCACTTGACCCTTGAGATGACTGTAGTGTCTGCAACCATGTGTGAGTCTCTGAATCAAAAACAGCCAGCAAACATGCACCCAGACCACTGACCCTCAGAAACTAAGTAAGTAAATATTTTGGGATACTTTCTTATGCAGCAACAGGTAATTACATAGAATACATAGATAGTAAAAACTTTGCCATTAAGCCTATTTATAATGAAAGTAATAATGTATATCTTAAAAAGATTTTGTTGCCTACAAATTTAATTTACTATCTTAATGAAACAACTTCAAAATAAACATTTATGTGAGAAGAATTTAGTCTTTATTAAATAAAAGCAATTACAACCCCTTACTTCTGAAGATCTGACTTCTTGGCTCTCATAAAACCATAACAATCGTGGGTTATTTTTCTTTTCCTCTAAAATAAAATGTTTTGGGGGTGTTTAGGTGGCTCAGTGTGTTGGGCATCTGCCTTTGGCTCAGATCATGATCCTGGAGTTCTCCTGAGTTGGGCCTCATGTCTGGCTCCCTGCTCAGCTGTCCCCTGCTTCTTTCTCTCCCTCTGCCCCTTCCCTGCTTGTGTTCTCTCTGGCTCATGCCCTCAAATAAATAAAATCTTTAAAAAAATAATAAAATAAAATGTTTGAGGCTTCCTCTGGTCATGCTATCACAGTCTATGCAGTACACTGAACACTGGGCCACTCTGTCTCACTGAGGGAAATAATTGAACGTGGGCAAAGGAGATGCTAAGAAACCAAGAGGCAAAATGTCACCATATACGCTAATTATGCCAACCTGCTGAGAGAAGCACTTCTCAGCTTTGGTCAGCTTCTCTGAGTGTCCTAAGGAGTGTTTGGAGAGGCAGAAGACTGACTGTTGAAGAGAAAGGAAAACGCCAGAGACTCCGCAAAGGCAGACAAGGCCCGTTCTTTAAGAGGATGAAAATTTAACATCTTCTGTGAAAGGGAAATGAAAAAGAAGTCCAAGGAACCCAATACCCCCAAGAGGCCTCTTTAGGTCTTTTTCTTGTTTTGTTTTGAATATCACCCCCAAAACAAAGGGGAACATCCGGCCCATCCATGGGTGGCGTGGTAGAGGAACTGGGAGGGACGCAGAGTGACAGGTGCAAAGGCCCAGTGGCCTCCTGGGAGAAGGCTGTTAGGCTTGGGGGACAATAAGAGGAGGACGCTGCTGCAACGGAGCTGAAGGAAAGCCTGATGTGGCAAAATAGGGAGTGGTGGAGGCTGCGAAAAGCTAGAAAAAAGAAGGCAGATGAGAAAGATGAAGAGGATGAAGAACGAAGATAAAGAAGGTAAAAATGAAGAAGATGATGATGAATTAGTTGATTCTAGTGCAGTCTTTGTTTTCTAGTCTGTAAAGCATTTAACCCCCCAGTACACAACTCATTCCTTTTAAAGAAAAATGAAATGTAGGTTGTGTAGAAGATTGGTTTTTAAACTGTACAGTGTCTTTTTTCGTGTGTAGTTAACACCCTAGGGAATGTGTCTTTAGAGAGCCCTGTCCTGGGGGTATTTTCAGTGGCTGCTAACCTTGCCTGGGACAGTGTGGGGGTTTCAAACTGATGTGGGAATTTAAAGCAGGTTCTTGTTGGTGCACAGCACAAATAATTTGTATATGGGGATGGAAGTTTTTCCATCACTTGTTTCTGATGCAACTTACACAAAAATAATTGTTCTGTTACCTGAATACCACTCTATAATTGAAAAAAAAAAAAAAGGTGCAGCTGTTTTGTTGACATTCTGAATGCTTCTAAGTAAATACAATTTTTCTATTAGCAAAAATAAGAAAATAAAATAAAATAAAAGTTTTAAGGATTTGGTTCTATTCACTCCAGTGTTTCTCAAAATAAGGATTCCAGGTAAGTTTCAACGTCTAGGTGAAGATCAGAAATACAAAATTTTCAGCAGCTCTTTGGGCATAACAGGAGTGAGCCACAGGTCACACAAAAAAAGATAAAATAGATTCTTCTTCCCAGATTCCTTTCTTGTGTTTTCTTGAACCCAGTTTTTAGATTTGCTACAGGCCAACAACAGACTATAGATATTCCTTTTCCATGACTCTATGAATCTTATTATTATTATTTTTTCCTAGTACTCTTACAGGAATCCTCTCACCATGGGTCAGATCACAGAATGTTAAAAATTCATGTGTTAATAAATTTTATATAAATTAATATTATGATAAACCCATCACTATGGCAAGGGTTTACATTTAAAAATGCTTAGAGGGGGGGAGGAGCAAGATGGCGGAGGAGTAGGGTCTCCAAATCACCTGTCTCCACCAAACTACCTAGAAAACCTTCAAATTATCCTGAAAATCTATGAATTCGGCCCTGAGATTCAAAGAGAGACCAGCTGGAATGCTACAGTGAGAAGAGTTCGCGCATCTATCAAGGTAGGAAGACGGGGAAAAAGAAATAAAGGAACAAAGGCCTCCAAGGGGGAGGGGCCCCGCGAGGAGCCGGGCTGAGGCCGGGGCGAGTGTCCCCAGGACAGGAGAGCCCCGTCCCGGAGACGCAGGAGCTGCACCGACCTTCCCGGGCGGAAAGGGGCTCGCGGGGAGTTGGAGCAGGACCCAGGAGGGCGGGGATGCCCTCGGGCTCCCGGGGACAGTAACAGCAACTGCGCGCCCAGGAGAGTGCGCCGAGCTCCCTAAGGGCTGCAGCGCGCACGGCGGGACCCGGCGGGACCCGGAGCAGCTGAAGGGGCTCGGGCGGCGGCTCCGCGGAGGGGGCTGCGGGGCCCCGGGAGCAGCTCGGAGGGGCTCGGGCAGAGGAAGAGGCTCCGTGCGGAGGGGGCTGCGCGGTTCCAGGAGCAGCTCGGAGGGGCTCGGGCGGCAGCTCCGCGGAGGGGGTTGCGCGGCCCGGGAGCGCGAATCCACCAGCGCAGGCTCCGGAGCACAGGGCGCCGGGACACAGCCCAGGATCCCGCCTCCCCCGGGACAGGCAGAGGCCGGGAGGGCCCAGGACAGCGAGGACGCTCCTGCCCCAGCTGAGCACATCAGCGGCCCCGCCCCGGAGCCTCCAGGCCCTGCAGACGGAGTTCCTGCCGGAGCTGAATCCAGGTTTCCAGACCTGCCCCGCCACTGGGGCTGTTCCTCCTGCGGCCTCACGGGGTAAACAACCCCCACTGAGCCCTGCACCAGGCAGGGGCACAGCAGCTCCCCCAACTGCTAACACCTGAAAATCAGCACAACAGGCCCCTCCCCCAGAACACCAGCTAGACTGACAACTTCCAGGAGAAGCCAAGGGACTTAAAGAACACAGAATCAGAAGATACTCCCCGGTGGTTCTTTTTTTGTTTGTTTGTTTTTGTTTTTGTTTTTGTTTTGTTTTGCTTTTTGATTTGTTTCCTTCCCCCACCCCCTTTTTTTCTCCTTTCTTTTTCTTTCTCTTTTTCTTCTTCTTTTTTTTTTTTTTTTTTTTTTTCGTTTTTTTTTCTTTTTCTTCCCTTTTTTTTCTCTTTCTCTTTTCTTTCCTTCTTTCTCTCCTCTCTTTTTCTCTTTTTCCCAATACAACTTGCTTTTGGCCACTCTGCACTGAGCAAAATGACTAGAAGGAAAACCTCACCTCAAAAGAAAGAATCAGAAACAGTCCTCTCTCCCACAGAGTTACAAAATCTGGATTACAATTCAATGTCAGAAAGCCAATTCAGAAGCACTATTATACAGCTACTGGTGGCTCTAGAAAAAAGTATAAAGGACTCAAGAGACTTCATGACTGCAGAATTTAGAGCTAATCAGGCAGAAATTAAAAACCAATTGAATGAGATGCAATCCAAACTAGAAGTCCTAACGACGAGGGTTAACGAGGTGGAAGAACGAGTGAGTGACCTAGAAGACAAGTTGACAGCAAAGAGGGAAACTGAGGAAAAAAGAGACAAACAATTAAAAGACCATGAAGATAGATTAAGGGAAATAAACGACAGCCTGAGGAAGAAAAACCTACGTTTAATTGGGGTTCCCGAGGGCGCTGAAAGGGACAGAGGGCCAGAATATGTATTTGAACAAATTCTAGCTGAAAACTTTCCTAATCTGGGAAGGGAAACAGGCATTCAGATCCAGGAAATAGAGAGATCCCCCCCTAAAATCAATAAAAACCGTTCAACACCTCGACATTTAATTGTGAAGCTTGCAAATTCCAAAGATAAGGAGAAGATCCTTAAAGCAGCAAGAGACAAGAAATCCCTGACTTTTATGGGGAGGAGTATTAGGGTAACAGCAGACCTCTCCACAGAGACCTGGCAGGCCAGAAAGGGCTGGCAGGATATATTCAGGGTCCTAAATGAAAAGAACATGCAACCAAGAATACTTTATCCAGCAAGGCTCTCATTCAAAATGGAAGGAGAGATAAAGAGCTTCCAAGACAGGCAGCAACTAAAAGAATATGTGACCTCCAAACCAGCTCTGCAAGAAATTTTAAGGGGGCCTCTTAAAATTCCCCTTTAAGAAGTTCAGTGGAACAGTCCACAAAAACAAAGACTGAATAGATATCATGATGACACTAAACTCCTATCTCTCAATAGTAACTCTGAATGTGAACGGGCTTAATGACCCCATCAAAAGGCGCAGGGTTTCAGACTGGATAAAAAAGCAGGACCCATCTATTTGCTGTCTACAAGAGACTCATTTTAGACAGAAGGACACCTACAGCCTGAAAATAAAAGGTTGGAGAACCATTTACCATTCGAATGGTCCTCAAAAGAAAGCAGGGGTAGCCATCCTTATATCAGATAAACTAAAATTTACCCCAAAGACTGTAGTGAGAGATGAAGAGGGACACTATATCATACTTAAAGGATCTATTCAACAAGAGGACTTAACAATCCTCAATATATATGCTCCGAATGTGAGAGCTGCCAAATATATAAATCAATTATTAACCAAAGTGAAGAAATACTTAGATAATAATACACTTATACTTGGTGACTTCAATCTAGCTCTTTCTATACTCGATAGGTCTTCTAAGCAAAACATCTCCAAAGAAACGAGAGCTTTAAATGATACACTGGACCAGATGGATTTCACAGATATCTACAGAACTTTACATCCAAACTCAACTGAATACACATTCTTCTCAAGCGCACATGGAACTTTCTCCAGAATAGACCACATATTGGGTCACAAATCGGGTCTGAACCGATACCAAAAGATTGGGATTGTCCCCTGCATATTCTCGGACCATAATGCCTTGAAATTAGAACTAAATCACAACAAGAAGTTTGGAAGGACCTCAAACACATGGAGGTTAAGGACCATCCTGCTAAAAGATAAAAGGGTCAACCAGGAAATTAAGGAAGAATTAAAAAGATTCATGGAAACTAATGAGAATGAAGATACAACCGTTCAAAATCTTTGGGATGCAGCAAAAGCAGTCCTAAGGGGGAAATACATCGCAATACAAGCATCCATTCAAAAACTGGAAAGAACTCAAATACAAAAGCTAACCTTACACATAAAGGAGCTAGAGAAAAAACAGCAAATAGATCCTACACCCAAGAGAAGAAGGGAGCTAATAAAGATTCGAGCAGAACTCAACGAAATCGAGACCAGAAGAACTGTGGAACAGATCAACAGAACCAGGAGTTGGTTCTTTGAAAGAATTAATAAGATAGATAAACCATTAGCCAGCCTTATTAAAAAGAAGAGAGAGAGAAGACTCAAATTAATAAAATCATGAATGAGAAAGGAGAGATCACTACCAACACCAAGGAAATACAAACGATTTTAAAAACCTATTATGAACAGCTATACGCCAATAAATTAGGCAATCTAGAAGAAATGGACGCATTCCTGGAAAGCCACAAACTACCAAAACTGGAACAGGAAGAAATAGAAAACCTGAACAGGCCAATAACCAGGGAGGAAATTGAAGCAGTCATCAAAAACCTCCCAAGACACAAGAGTCCAGGGCCAGATGGCTTCCCAGGAGAATTTTATCAAACGTTTAAAGAAGAAATCATACCTATTCTCCTAAAGCTGTTTGGAAAGATAGAAAGAGATGGAGTACTTCCAAATTCGTTCTATGAAGCCAGCATCACCTTAATTCCAAAGCCAGACAAAGACCCCGCCAAAAAGGAGAATTACAGACCAATATCCCTGATGAACATGGATGCAAAAATTCTCAACAAGATACTGGCCAATAGGATCCAACAGTACATTAAGAAAATTATTCACCATGACCAAGTAGGATTTATCCCTGGGACACAAGGCTGGTTCAACACCCGTAAAACAATCAATGTGATTCATCATATCAGCAAGAGAAAAACCAAGAACCATATGATCCTCTCATTGGATGCAGAGAAAGCATTTGACAAAATACAGCATCCATTCCTGATCAAAACTCTTCAGAGTGTAGGGATAGAGGGAACATTCCTCGACATCTTAAAAGCCATCTATGAAAAGCCCACAGCAAATATCATTCTCAATGGGGAAGCACTGGGAGCCTTTCCCCTAAGATCAGGAACAAGACAGGGATGTCCACTCTCACCACTGCTATTCAACATAGTACTGGAAGTCCTAGCCTCAGCAATCAGACAACAAAAAGACATTAAAGGCATTCAAATTGGCAAAGAAGAAGTCAAACTCTCCCTCTTCGCCGATGACATGATATTCTACATAGAAAACCCAAAAGTCTCCACCCCAAGATTGCTAGAACTCATACAGCAATTCGGTAGCGTGGCAGGATACAAAATCAATGCCCAGAAGTCAGTGGCATTTCTATACACTAACAATGAGACTGAAGAAAGAGAAATTAAGGAGTCAATCCCATTTACAATTGCACCCAAAAGCATAAGATACCTAGGAATAAACCTCACCAAAGATGTAAAGGATCTATACCCTCAAAACTATAGAACACTTCTGAAAGAAATTGAGGAAGACACAAAGAGATGGAAAAATATTCCATGCTCATGGATTGGCAGAATTAATATTGTGAAAATGTCAATGTTACCCAGGGCAATATACACGTTTAATGCAATCCCTATCAAAATACCATGGACTTTCTTCAGAGAGTTAGAACAAATTATTTTAAGATTTGTGTGGAATCAGAAAAGACCCCGAATAGCCAGGGGAATTTTAAAAAAGAAAACCATATCTGGGGGCATCACAATGCCAGATTTCAGGTTGTACTACAAAGCTGTGGTCATCAAGACAGTGTGGTACTGGCACAAAAACAGACGCATAGATCAGTGGAACAGAATAGAGAATCCAGAAGTGGACCCTGAACTTTATGGGCAACTAATATTCGATAAAGGAGGAAAGACTATCCATTGGAAGAAAGACAGTCTCTTCAATAAATGGTGCTGGGAAAATTGGACATCCACATGCAGAAGAATGAAACTAGACCACTCTCTTTCACCATACACAAAGATAAACTCAAAATGGATGAAAGATCTAAATGTGAGACAAGATTCCATCAAAATCCTAGAGAAGAACACAGGCAACACCCTTTTTGAACTCGGCCATAGTAACTTCTTGCAAGATACATCCACGAAGGCAAAAGAAACAAAAGCAAAAATGAACTATTGGGACTTCATCAAGATAAGAAGCTTTTGCACAGCAAAGGATACAGTCAACAAAACTCAAAGACAACCTACAGAATGGGAGAAGATATTTGCAAATGACATATCAGATAAAGGGCTAGTTTCCAAGATCTATAAAGAACTTATTAAACTCAACACCAAAGAAACAAACAATCCAATCATGAAATGGGCAAAAGACATGAACAGAAATCTCACAGAAGAAGACATAGACATGGCCAACATGCACATGAGAAAATGCTCTGCATCACTTGCCATCAGGGAAATACAAATCAAAACCACAATGAGATACCACCTCACACCAGTGAGAATGGGAAAAATTAACAAGGCAGGAAACAACAAATGTTGGAGAGGATGTGGAGAAAAGGGAACCCTCTTACACTGTTGGTGGGAATGTGAACTGGTGCAGCCCCTGTGGAAAACTGTGTGGAGGTTCCTCAAACAGTTAAAAATATACCTGCCCTACGACCCAGCAATTGCACTGTTGGGGATTTACCCCAAAGATACAAATGCAATGAAACGCTGGGACACCTGCACCCCGATGTTTCTAGCAGCAATGGCCACGATAGCCAAACTGTGGAAGGAGCCTCGGTGTCCAACGAAAGATGAATGGATAAAGAAGATGTGGTTTATGTATACAATGGAATATTACTCAGCTATTAGAAATGACAAATACCCTCCATTTGCTTCAACGTGGATGGAACTGGAGGGTATTATGCTGAGTGAAGTAAGTCAGTCGGAGAAGGACAAACATTATATGTTCTCATTCATTTGGGGAATATAAATAATAGTGAAAGGGAAAATAAGGGAAGGGAGAAGAAATGTGTGGGAAATATCAGAAAGGGAGAACATAAAGACTGCTAACTCTGGGAAACGAACTAGGGGTGGTAGAAGGGGAGGAGGGCGGGGGGTGGGAGTGAATGGGTGACGGGCACTGGGTGTTATTCTGTATGTTAGTAAATTGAACACCAAAAAAAAAAAAAAAAAAAGAATAAAAAAAAACACAATAAAAAAAAAAAAAAAAAAAAAAAAAAAAAAAAAAAAAAAAAATAAAAATGCTTAGAAAACTAAAAAGCACTTTACATTTAATTTTAATCTTCAAAATTTTATATTTTTGCTAGTGAGATACCAATGGAAAACAGAACAAATGTATATTATATATCAAAGAAATAAATCTTGTTACTTTTTTGTCCTGCAGCAATGGAAATAATTGGCTCCATCAATCTAAATGATGCTATAATACTGGGATTTTATTAATAAGGTCAATATCAGATGATTTACAATTTGTATTATATAAAAATAAAATTCAACTGAATTCATTATATATAATATTTCACTTTTATAAATATGGAATAACTTCTCTAGAAGACAAGCTTTTTGTATTATTTTTACACTTTATGTAAGTACATATAAAATGTTTAAATGGCTGTATATTTTCTTAATTGAATCCTTTAAATATTGTAGAATATTTCATATGACTGCCTAATATATTTTAAATAAACATGAATCTCTTGCATTGTAAAGAATATATTATAAAGATAAATATATATATTAAAACTTCACATATGCTATTTGTATTGTAGGAAATAAGTATCTTAGGCTCATGAAATAATTAATGATAACAAACATTTTAGAAATAAATGTTAGATCCTATTAGGAAAAAAAAATGTTAGATCCTTTTGAAAAGAGTGAAATACAGTATAAAGATACCGGAAAAGCCTTCACATTTACTATAGGAAATATGCCATAAATGCCGTTGGAGCCCAAGTACCCATTAACCACCATCATTTCTGAAAGTTGACTATAACAAAGATAGATGTAACAATGTTTTCATGCTTTGCATCCAAATTATCCATAATTAAGTCATGCCTGAAAAATGACTTTTAATATTTCTCCCTCTAAAAGATGAAGAAAAACATGCTCTTTGCCATTATATTTCAATGGCTAAACTCTTCTCTTTAGTAGAGTTTAGATCAGAAGTCTTATCATTAATTTAATCTTTTACAGCTGAATATATTCTACACGTAAACAGTATTTCTGCTCAACACAAGCATGTGTCAGGCTTCCATACATTTAAAATTCTCTATGTTCCTTCTCTGATAGTCAGAGGATGGCTACTTCTATTTAATCTTTGGGGGGAAAAAAACGTTTATTTTTGTTTGTTTTTTGTATATCTTCTAAAATAAATTACTATATTCTGCAACATACTACATAGAATTCATATGTTCATTATTGTTTTAAAGGTATACAATTATTTCTGATGCTATATGTAATTTCACACTCAAGAAGGTTAATCTTATTCCATAATTAATTCTGAAATTTGTGCAATAAAAATTTTACATTAAAATCCTGCCTATAAGCAGGGATCCCTGGGTGGCTCAGCGGTTTGGAGCCTGTCTTTGACCCAGGGCATGATCCTGGAGTTGCGGGATCGAGTCCCACATCGGGCTTCCTGCATGGAACCTGCTTCTCCTCTGTGTCTCTGCCTCTCTCTCTCTCTCCATCTGTGTCCCTCATGAATAAATAAATAAAATCTTTAAAAGTAAATAAATAACATCCTGCCTATAAGCAAACCATAGCTGGACATCTTATGCCAATAAATTAAAAGTATATTATTTGAATAAAACATCTTGCTTTTAAATGGTGTGAGGAGCAAAGAGATAGACACACACACCTTATAGACTACAACAATAGATAAATCAGGTAGATTGGTAGCTTATGCTGCAGGTCAGAATATGAAAGCAAAAAATGGCACGAACAGTGATTTTCAAAAACTGAAGAAGAAAAATGTTTCAGGAAGCTTATAAGAAAATCCTCTCAATATTTTCACAATGTCCATTGTAATATGAATTAGCTAGTGCATTTAGAAAGAAAGAAATCATCAACTATCTAAGACACATAAAACGGTCTTTAAATACCTGCCACAGGAAAGGAGAAAGTCAAAGTCAATCCTAAGCAAGGAGTCTTCACTATATATAAAGATTTTCTTTTCTTTTTATTCTCAGGCAAATTTAATGCCAAGAATTGATAGAGTTCTAAGTGTTTGGAATCAGGATGTATGTTATTTTACTTCACCTGCAATGTCAGTAATAGAATCGGGTAATTTTAGAGGAAAAAGTACTCTTAGCCCTTAACATGGTTCCAGGTGGCTTAGGTTATTCTGTTCCTTTTATAGTGCTGGTAACTTGTGTAAAATAAAATATAGAATATTGGTATTCCTCGATTATGCATTGTTTACTTTATCAAGCATCCTGTTAGGTTCTGGTTTTCTTAAGTTGGTTTAACCTCATTTTTGTGCTATCTTCATGTCATATCCTTTTTTAGGGGGGTGATAAATTTACAACTCTGAAGTGATAATATATTGAGATGCTGCGCTGTTTTAAATACAAGTTCTAGGGCAGCCCAGGTGGCTCAGCGGTTTAGCGCCACCTTCAGCCCAGGGCCTGATCCTGGAGACCCGGCATTGAGTCCCACTCAAGCTCCCTGCAGGGAGCCTGCTTCTCCCTCTGCCTGTGTCTCTGCCTCTTTCTCTCTCTCTCTGTGTCTCTCATGAATAAATAAATAAAATCTTTAAAAAAAGTAAATACAAATTCTACTCATTACTCAACTTTCACTAACACCTAAAACTCTATAGTGATGTTTACGTTTTAAAGAGGATTCTCAGGGCACCTGCTTGGTGCACTCAGTTAAGTGCATGGCTCCTGGTTTCAGCTCAGGTAATGACTTCAGGGTCATGAGATCAAACTCCATGAGAGGCTCTGTGCTTAGCACAGAGTCTGCTGAAGATTCTCTCTCCCTCTCTCTCTGTTCCTCCTCCACTCTCACATAAATAAATCTAACGTGTCTGTAAAAAAAAATCATTAAAAAATTAAGAGAATTTTTAATTACTTTCTTCAAAATCCCTGTTGGGATAGACTCTGTTTACCAACATAATGAGAAGTTCTCCATAAAGAAAAGTGTAACTCTTAAGTTTTCTTTTGTTGAGGGTCAACAGCTCACTCTGTGACCCTTTGGGGGTTGAAATAATGAATATAGTAGCTTTTAACATTGACCAGACAATGAATTGTATACCTTCAAAATTAAAATATTAGGCCCAAGAATTGGTATTTAGACAGCAGATGGGTATTAAGGAGAGCACTTACTGTAATGAGCACTGGGTGTTGTAAGTTCAAGTGTACATCTGAAACCAATATTACACTGTTGTTAACTGGCTGGAATGTGAATAGAACAACAACAACAACAACAACAAAAACCCAAAATGAAATAAATAAAGTGATTGGAATCCCATCATCTGGCTCTGTCTTACTTTACACATGATCAGAAAGGTTTAAGTGAATTACCCAAGCTGCACATTCAGGTAGTTATAATTCTGAAATTAGAACCTGGGGCTTCTGACTTATCTTGAGCTGTAACTTCAATAGGTCCATCATTTAGATAAAATCTATCTTCCAGGGAAGCCCCGGTGGCTCAGTGGTTTAGTGCTGCCTTTGGCCCAGGGCGTGATCCTGGAGACCTGAGATCGAGTCCCATGTCAGGCTCCCTGAATGGAGCCTGCTACTCCTTCTGCCTGTGTCTCTGCCTCTCTCTGTGTGTGTCTCTCAGGAATGAATGAATAAATAAAAATCTTTAAAAAAAATCTGTCTTCCACTTAGATCCCATCACTCACAGATAATTTGTATATATTGTTCTCTATTAATCTTTGGAAATCACTTCCATTTCTAGGGGTCTGCATAAGCAGGGAGGGATTAAAAATATCAGACTAGAGAAGCCCTGGAAGCCCACATACTGGAAGAAATGCCAGTTCTTAGGAGAGAAACTTTAGGCCCACTTATTCTCAACCTTTCTGAGTAATCTACATTCTGAGATGAAGCCCTGGCCTAAAATGTTCCTGACATCTAGGTCTAATTCAATCTTGCAGAAACACTAGAAACATTGATACAAGCAATGAAAACTAGAACTATGGGGATCCCAACAACAAATTTCACCCACTTTATATTCTTTTCCCTTGATCTCAATATACTACCTTCCTTGCTCTTTTTCCTGCTACCCTTTCTCTAAAATGCAGAAGAAATTCATTATTATCTATAGCTCATTCAGGCTTATCTCTATTCTACAAGTACAGAGATGGAAAACATGAGCCTAAGCCTACTCTTCTTGGCATCTTCCAAAAAAAAAAAAAAAGCATTTTGTTCTATATATATATACTAATATATATAGAACAAAATGCTTTAATCATCTTTAACTCCTTATGTTTCCATTTTCAACTCCTGAAGTCAATTAATTATTGTCTCTTATTGTTATCGTGTAGGTCCTTAGGTCCTTTTTTTCCTTTTGATTTCTACATCGGTCTTTTCTCTGCCCCCACTTCTCTATATTTTTTTTCTTCTATTTGATATAATGAAAAATCCACCTTTAGAACTTCCCGATGAAGTTTAAAACAGTGTCAGGCAATAAGACTCTGAGAATAAGTAGGCCTAGTGTGCAGCTGAGCAGGAAGCATCCTGACAATTAGAACCAGATATGGAAAGCAAAGATAAAATATAAGGTAATTCAACATCCAACTGAAAATTGAATGAATGTGTTGCCATCAAATGAGACCATTATCTACCTGGGAATAAAGTGTATATGCTCCTCTTCCACATTTGCATTCTTGAAATAAAATAAAAACAAAATGCACGTTTTTATAATATACATAAGAAGTAATAGAAAAATTCTCACATGAATACTTATGGCTAGGAATTAGCTAAGGGGTCTCATCATATTGCATCATTAAAAACTAACAAGTAAACTCTGTAGTTGGTATTGCCTGCAAACACAATTTAGCACCAGTGGCAGTGTCTTGAGTACCTGAACCAGCTGATCTCAGAAGCAAGGATTTTTCCCAGGCTCAGTCCTCTCAGACAGCTACATAGAAATATTGATCTGTTCTGAAATTTCCTGGAATATCCAACCCTACTTCCACATTCCCAGAAATTCTACACTTCCATTATCTTGTTTGATAAAGCCAGCCAGACCGGTGACCACTGCCAGGTCCTTCAGTTTCCAGTTCTTACCAGAAGTATTCTCCTAACACAGAGCTGTCATTTCACTCCCTTGATGTCAATCAACATCATTGATGGTTAGACAATGAACACCAACCAAATACATGAGGATTCCATATGAGATACCGACAATACTGCCAGCCTCACCTCTAGGCACACATGCTATGTTCTATTGCCAGATTTAAGAACTTGATGGTCTTTTGGGGGTTTGTGTTCGGGACTTTTCAATGGCTACTCTCTATGTTCTCTAGTTAGTTAATTTTAACACATTATTTTAGTACGTACTTAAAATGTCACATTCTATGTAAAGCATTCCTTCCCTCAGAGAAATTGAAAATCTACATCCTTTGATCATTTCTATTCTAGTACTATCACATTTACATTTAATAATTTCCTTATTACACATGAGACCAGTGGTTGGTTGATAAATTTTGTACATTAGCCCCTATATGACCCTCTGTTTTTGTAAGCAATTTTTATATTACCATTGTCGTACTCATTTGTTTCCATATTGTCTATGGATGCTTTTATGCAACAGTGGCAATGCTGAGGAGTCGCCACAGAACCTACGATATATAATACAATCCTGAAATATTCATTATCTGACCCTGTTCAGGAAAAGCTTGCTGAGCTCTGCACCAGAGTTGGACGTTCTGAAATAAGATATGCTGTGCCATATTCATCTTTCCATATCCATAAGCTCACAAACTACTTGAGTAGGGGTTAAAAATTCTTGTTAAATGAATGGATTTCTCTTGACCTTCTTTCATTTTTCTTACTATTTTATTTATGCTTCTCTCCTTTACAGAAGACATTGTCAAAAGGAAATTGAATGATTTTAGTGCTCTAATATATAGCCAGCACTAATTATATGTACAGTAAATATGCAGAAAGAGTGAATTTGATTAAACTTTCAAATCTAAGCAACATGTTATTGGACACTAATTGGCAGATGAAAAATATTTTAAGGGATAGTTGATGCAAGGATGTAGGATGGCCAAGATGAAGTAATAGAAATTAAGCTGCTAACTTCAGAAACACTGGAAGACATTCGTATATTTAAACAAAGTAGACAAATTAAAATAGTGGCGTTTGTGACTTCCTTTTTATATTTCATCTTTTTAATTATAAGTTCTTTAGAACTATTAGTAATTATAATTCATTAATAAAAATAACTCATTACTAACTTTGAAATATAGTGGTGAAGATCAGATTATGTATCTTTTGTACACATATTAGCCTGGCATTCAGTAAATATTATTGTCACCCTCTGCAAAAGTTAATCAAACTAAGGACAACTAAACCAGGCATTTCCATCCTTGACCATGTTCCTGGCATGTGTTATGAAGATACATCCTGCGATCTATGCATAGGAATTACATTTCAAAAAGCTAGACTTCAAGAAATTTCATTTTTTTCTCCAAGCTAGAATCCGTCATATGTTTAACTCTAATTCAGAGAAAAACATTTCAAACCTTATCTTTATTTTTTCACATACCACTAGGAAAAAAAAAAGAGAGAGAGAGAGAGAGAGAGACCCTTTTGATGTTTTTCTCCAGGTTTGCAGACATTCTATCTGACAGTGAATGTGATCTAAGGTTGTGTGGCTCAAAAGCCAAGGTAGTTTCCAAAGTGCTTTCCCCACTGGGCACACACAAAATATGCCCTTTGATTATAATCTTCAGCCTTTTTTTCAAGACTAGTTTCTGTTCATAACTCTTTGGGGCTTAGAGTCAACTCAGGTTTGTTTTTAAGCAAAGAATATTTCTTAAAGCTGCATGCAAGGTTGATAGGCCGGCGGTTTCGATTTCAGTTTTCCAACTATGCCACATTGTTTGCATCTGTGTTTCAGCAAAGCCTTAAAAGCATTTCTTTTCCTGTGGCTGTTTGCAATTACCTCTGCTGGCCATACATCTATACATACTAGTAGGAGAGCATTCTCTTCGGTATTTATTAATAGAGCTGCAATTAGAATTAATGTTAGACTCTTAGTTAAAATCCCAGAAGAAAATAACTTAATGGTAAAGTCATAATTGTATCCCATTTTAACTTGAGAAATTAAAAATTTGTTGCTAATCCACTTCGAGTTGGTAACTGAAAAATAGAACGTACTATTCCATTAAGAAAGACAGAAAAATAATAGCAACCTCAACCAAGACCTAATCCAAATCAGTTTAATGAATGTCAGACATATATATATATATTTAATAGCTATATATATTTTTTAGAACTTAGAATAATTTGGGTTTTTTTGGTAAAATAACTCATGTTAAGCATCTCTGGACTTCATATTCACAGACAATGCTACTGGCTCATCATTATGAATGTATAAGATGCTGTTATTCCAAATATCTAGTATATTTGTTCTGGGTTATCACCATATGATTTGGTCTTCTTGTCCATGACCCATGGTAAAACTAATTATATCTATTAAAAAAAAGAGAGACCAAAGGGAAAAAATTTCCAGAGTATGTAATAAAGTTAAAGATCTACTCCTTCCACCAAATATACTGAAATTAAAGTATTATGGTTTTAATTCTATTAGCCATGTTCCAAAAGGCAAACTACAGCCAGAGACCGATGTGCCTCCTTTTGTAAATAAAGTTTTATTGGAACACAGCCACATCCACTCATTTACATTTGTCTGTGGCTGCTTTCCAGCTACAACAGCAGTGTTGAGTAGCTTTGACAGAAACTATAAGGCCAAGAAGCCTAAATATTTACTAAAAGCCCTTAAGAAGTTTTCTGACTGATTCTCCAGAATATTAGAATCTGAGACGATGGTCTCAAGTCAGTTCTACTGTCTTTGAATACCAAGAGCACTGGAAATAAAGATAATCCAGATATTTATTCCAGGGGCTATAAATTTACCACTGACATAAAATGTTTTGCATGACCTTAGGCCAACATGTTTTCTGACCTTCAGACCAGAGCACTCAACTGCTCACTGGCCACTTCAACTGGGACATAACAAGTTACCAAATTCTTTTACTTCTCTCAGACATTAGTCTTATCCACCCTGTAATGGATACTCCAAATTGCTGCCAGGGAAAGCTTTATTTTTTTATTATTTTTTTATTATTTTTTTTTTCATTTATTTACGATAGTCACAGAGAGAGAGAGAGAGAGGCAGAGACATAGGCAGAGGGAGAAGCAGGCTCCATGCACTGGGAGCCTGATGTGGGATTCGATCCCGGGTCTCCAGGATCGCGCCCTGGGCCAAAGGCAGGCGCTAAACCACTGCGCCACCCAGGGATCCCCCAGGGAAAGCTTTAAAAGACAAAATTGACCATGTATATATTTGAAGTTCGTAAAATCTGTAAGCACCATTTCATATTCTTTAAGATAAAATCAAGCTACTTACAAAGGCTTAAGATCCATGAGATGGATCAAATCTTGGGTCCAACTAATTGATAAACTGTTTATGTGAAATTCGTCTCTTGGCTCATGGACTTCAAGTAGTTGCCCATTCAACATTGGCTCTGCCAATGTTCACTCATCCAAAGCACCAACTGAGATATTAGCCTACCAATAAAACGACCTTAATTTACCTTGACCCATAGGTTAGGTACCACATATGTACCTCAGAAAGATCCTGCTAGCCTTATCGTGACTGTATGACTTTATACCGTAATTGTTTTTCTTTATTTTTCTCCAAGTTATTTAAAGGATAAGCTTCTTGAGGATACGGCCTTAATTGATTTTGGTTTCCATTTTCTAAGTGCTTAAAACAAATAAAATACTTACTGAGTATTAAATGAACAGAGTACTGAGTCTTTGGTGAGACTCAAAAGCCTAGTAGAAAATGATTCTAGGGACACCTGGAACCACCTCAACCACCTCAGTTGGTTAAGCATCAGGGTCCTGGGATCAAGCCTTACACTCTCCCTCTCCTTCTCCCTGTGCTCTGCCTGCTTGTGAGCTCTCTCTCTCACTCTTTCTGTCAAATAAATAAATAAAATCTTAAAAAGAAAAGAATTCTAGAAAGAATGTGTGGTGGAACAAGAAAAGGCTATTTGTGTGATACTAATGCTAATTAACAAAACACTGTACCTTCATTCCTTCTTCTACAACAAGAACTCTAAGTAGTTCGGACAATTTTTGAAAAAAAAAATGAATAAAGAACACTGACCAACTTAAAAAAAATCCTAACTTCTTCATATTGTCAGCAATCAATAATTTAACTACATAAGATATTGTGTTACCACAATATTCCTACTCTGTATAAGAAGGGCAACTGGCAACTTAACTGCTTCTTTAAAAGTTTATGAACTGAAAAAATATTTTATCCTATTTGCAAATATTATTAATATGGTTACTATAAACCTCTACTTTTACAACTTAGATGGTATAATTACCATTTACACATTCAAATTAGCTTATTATCTACATTTTACAGATGAGGAAACACACATACACAAGTAAATTAAACCATTGATTTCAAGGCCATAAGGTAAATAATAAAATTTTAAATGCATAAATTCCCATCTCATTTCCATGGCTAATGCTTAAAATTAGGATTTTAGTTATATTTTCTTTGCAAAGTTTTCAACAGTAAGGTAAGAACTATTATTATAACAATAGACCAAATAACTCCTTGGGAGTCCTTTATTATTGTAAAATACCATGTAAGAAATATGTACATCATAGCAGAAAAATCAAGAAAACTATTTTTTTTTGGTCTAAGTAGTCACATTTGTAGCAGACTGGGAATAATACAATTTTCTAATTCTAACAGCCTAGCAGATTGCAACAAAAGACTATACTTCCAAAAATAGATTTGATTTTTGCTGTCTGATCCTTATCTTTCACCAAATATGGTGAATTCTCTATCTTACTCATCTAATACTTCCAATCACTTTTTTAGCTTTTCCACAAAATGTCTAGCCCCGTAAGTCATAACCTCTTTGAACAAAAAAATCTCACCTTTGGAAATAAAACCAGTAACAATAGATCACAGTGGCAAGAACATTATTTATTTCTTAATAAGGAACCATCTAAAGTGGGTTTTCCTTTAACTCTTAGAAATCCTGTCATTCTATACCAAATACACTGAGAATAAAGGAAAATTCAGACTGGGAATAAATAATTTTAATGAAAAATTAGAACATCCTCTTTAATATTTGGCCCTTTTGCTTATAGCCACCAAGAGTTGTGGGTATTAGGTGCATATTTCTTGTGATAAAGTTCCTCAAAGGAAAGCCATGTAAAAGGCATTTCTTAGAAATAATGTTAAACAATCCTGCACAAAGACACTTTCAACTTTACTATGTTCACTAGCTTAGTTGTTAGAAAACCAAAGTTGTAAAGAAATAAAAGCAAAGACCTAAAATGGGAAGTATGTACTCCAGCAAATTATTCCCTAAATAACCTGTAGTTCTAGAATAACAGAATTTTTAAAAAAGATTTGAAAATTGATCAGCCTACGCTTCTTTTGAATGAATCTGTATGCTTTTACAATGTGTTTGTTTCTGATTTTAGTGGGCAATAAACTGAAACTGATTCTAATTCTGATCTTTGTGACAGTGACTTTAACAAGATCAAGAGTCTAGAAATTCCTCTTTGCTGTCACTCACTGACAGAAATGTACATAATAGTGCACAGCAGGAGGTACGACCTTGAAAACCACCAAGGAACATAATAGTAAGGTACCATGGAAGTAAAGGAGAAGTATCCAGGGGATAGAACACACAAATAGCAGAGACAGGGGAAAGGAGGCAAAGAACATGGACAGAAAAGATATTATTGATATAGACCGTAATTAGGGCAGAAGTTCATCGAAATTATTTATAAGTGAAATTAGATGATTATACATGTCAGATTCAGCAAAGCATTCTAAGGAAAAAGAATTTATGATCTCAACAACAGTATATAGTTGTAATGAAGAATGACATTTAAAAAACATTGATTTACCTAACAAATACTTCTTAATCAAAAATGTCACCCCAACTTTTCTTGGCTGGATTACAGTACTGGGAAAATATTTAGCAGGGGTTTTTTTAAAGCTTTTTAAAAAAATATTTTATTTTATTTGTTCATGAAACACAGAGAGGCAGAGACATAGGCAGAGGGAGAAGCAGTCTCTGTGAGGAGAGCCTGATGCGGGACTTGATCCTGGGACCCTGGGATCACTATCTGAGCCAAAGCTCAACCACTGAGCCACCCAGGTGCCCCAGTATTTAGCACTTTTGATTTAATTCTTTCTGCAGATGTTAATCAAACATTTAAAGGCACTTTTCAAATTGGGGTATCTGTGACAGAGCAGGTGCTATAAACAAAGTTTGGGTCCTTCTAAAATTTATCTGTTGAAATCGAATTCCCACAGTGATAGTATTTGCAGGTCGGGCTATGAGAGGTGAATAGACCATCAAGGTAGGGCCCTCAGGAATGGCATTAGTGCCTTTTTAAAAGATACCCCAAAGAGATTCCTGACCCCTTCCACCATGTGAGGTTACAGTGAGAAAGCCGTCTATGAATCAGAAAGCAGGTCTATACCTACCGGACACTGAATCTGTCAATGCCATTATCTTGGATTTCCCTCTCCAGAACTCTGAAAAATAAATTTGTGTCGGTTTTAAGCCACCCAGTCTAGGGTATTTTTGTTACAGGAGTGTTAATTGATGAAGACAATGGGATAGAGTATATTTACAAAATTTTTAAAATTTCACATAAAATAAATTGTGTTCAAAGGGAAACATTATTCAGTTTTTGGACTATCAGGTTATTCAATATACCTTTCTTCTATCAAGCTATTAGTATCAACAGTATTTCCTTCTAGAAGATACTGTCATGCTTTTAATTATATGAGTCTTATCTCATTGTCTTTAATATACCTCTGTAAAAAAATAGTTCTCATCTACAGCCCTACAGATGTGGAGAGAGTCATTCAGATTAACAAATGACCATCTCTGTGTGAGTAAGGAAAATAATTTACTCTCCTGATCTTATGCTCGGAGAGAGAAAGGTACAAATAAAATTAGGAAAAGATAAAATATTAAACTATTTAATAGTAGGGTCACAGACAAAATAATTTTTGGTATGAACTCAAAAACATATATCTAAATTTTTTTGAGTAATTCAAAAGAAAGCAGGCAGGAAACAGACACAGAGAGAATGCCAAATGGTCAATTACAAGACCTAGAAATCCAAATGCAGTACCCTAAAGAGTTATATTTTTATCCACCACAATATGTCTATTAAATATTACAAGTCCAAGCACTGATTAAGTTACCTATGTTAATATGATTATAATAATAAGAAAATCCACTTATTTTGTGAGCAGAAAGTAGAGAAAAATGCACTGATCATGAAATACGTACAATCATATGGAGTTGATACTTCGTAAGGCTAAATTTCATCAGTGAAGCCATTTACTTTGTTTTCAATTGGCAATGTCCCCAGAATGACAAATGATGTGTAAAAAGTATTATCTATTTATACAAATATATGTGTATCCACACACACACACACATACACACACACATGCATGACACATACATCTCTACTTTTGTGTGTGTTTTCAAAAAAAGCATTCAAACCAAGCAACTGAAGATAGAAATAAAAAGTGAATTTGTATCAGTAATTGATTTGTACACTATTGAACCAAAAGTTATATTTAATCATGATAAAAGGCTATAAAACTGCACTTGGGCCTGTACAACTCAACTTTTTTTTTTCCAACAATTGGATGAAGGCATAGAAAACAAAATAAGTATTAAGTCTTCTTAAGAAGAAATTTTATTTAAAAAGTAGCATATTAGCAACCATGGAATTTCTACAATTTTGTTTCATATGAACAAAGGAAAGGACTTGTTTTCTGTAGTTTTTTTTTTTTAATTTTTATTTATTTATGATAGTCATACAGAGAGAGAGAGAGAGAGAGAGAGAGAGGCAGAGACATAGGCAGAGGGAGAAGCAGGCTCCATGCACCGGGAGCCCGACGTGGGATTCGATCCCGGGTCTCCAGGATCACGCCCTGGGCCAAAGGCAGGCGCCAAACCGCTGCGCCACCCAGGGATCCCTGTTTTCTGTAGTTTTAAAAGATGAGAAGTATAATCAACCAATACAGGTTATATTAAAAGAGCCAAGAGTCATAATCAATGCTTGTGAAATTTATAGTACCCCAATCATGGTAAATTTAAAGTTTAATTTCTATGTTAATTTTTCAGAGATAGTTTACAGAAAATTCCATGTGTTATAAGAGTTTGAACCTAGTTGATCTCTAATATTTCTTCCAACTTCAAAATTTTGTAATTACTTCCCAGAATTAAAAGGAAGTTCCATGCAGTCAGCATAGACACAAACATTTCAAAATCATTCTGTTTGGCAACATATGGTACAGTTGATCCTCATTATTCTCAGATTTCATAATTTGCAAATTCGCCCACTCACTAAAATTTATTTGCAACCCTAAAATTGATACTTGCAATGTCTTTAGGGTTATTTGAAGATATATATGCAGGGCAGTACAAAAATTCAGTTGCCTGATGCACACATTCCCAACTCAGGTTGAAAAAGACAACACTCTGCTTTCTTATTTTAGCTTTCATACACTAAAAAAGTGTCCTTTTCAAGGGCTATTTGTGCCTCAGTTTCACATTTCAGTGCTTCATGTTGATGATTTTGTTCTTTAAAATAGCTTTAAGCATAGAACTAAAGAGCTGTCTGGAGTTCCTGAGCAGAAGAAGGCCATGATGTGCCTTAGGGAGGAAATACATGTGTTAGGTAAGTTTCATTCAGTCTTGAATTACAGGGCTGTTGGCCATGAGTTTAATGCTAATGAATGTTAATGAATCAACAATATATATTAAATACAATGTCTTCAAACAGAAACACACAAACAAAATTATATATTGATCCATTGACAAAAATGTGACAAAAGGCCCACAGGAATCTACTCCTGTATTTTTCCAAGGAGCAAGGGTTCAATATTTGCTAAATCAATGTTTCAGAGACTCTATAGAATATTACCACTGCAAATAATGAGAATAGACTATTTCCTTGCAGTAAGCTAATGTTGGATTATCTAAACCTCTCCAAAGGTGTTTTCATTTAGGAAGTGGAAAGGATTTAGGTTAAAATTAGCTTCACAAATGAGTACCTTATGGCTTGGTATTCTTACTGCATTCTTTGTGAGTCAAGGATAAATATATTCATGTTTAAGGAAAGTTTTCTAGCTGTGTGATAAAAATCTTGCCCTTCTCCAAATACACACAATAACTTTCTATATCTCATCCTTACTTTCAGATCATGAGATCAAACTATCTGGGGGACTATCTAGAGACAATGTTGTAACATACGAAGTACTTTTTAAGCATTTACTTCTATATAGTGAAACTATAACTAGCAGTCAGCCAGGTGGCTATTTATTAGTGCCAAAATGAAATCAGCAAATCTGAGCCTCTGGCTGCCTGCCCCTGATCACAGAGGAACACATGCATTGCTCTCTGTCTGTTCCTGGAAACCTCTAAGCCAAACTGTGTAAGGCTGTTATGAAGCCTGAGAAATCCAGAGTTGCTAAACAATTGTTAGCACAAGTTACAATACACCAAACTTACTGTAAATATTTACAGCACTGCAAGTTAGTCAAATCCACACTCTTCCTCAATTATAAACAATATTAAAAATATAATTTCACAATTTGCATTTTGATCAATAGTTGTATAGTTTTTATGCTTTGTTCCTCAATATCTGTCTCTTTTTGTGAAATGTTTACTTCCAGTCCCATACTTCAAGCATTAAATGGGACATCAGGACCTTAAAATTGAATGGGGATTATTGGTTCCAGAAAACTTATGTGCTATATTAAAACTGGCATCAAAACCTTTTATGAATTTAGGAGGTATAACCTTTTATGAATAAGTTAAGGGTATAAAATATGAATAAAAGATTATGTTTAAGTTTAAAAAGATATTCTAATGGAAAGACAACTCCTGGAAGATCATGGTTTGTGACCACAAACCACAACATAATTTCCTTCATTCAATTATATGAGCTTCATAAAAATCAGAATACTGTACCTTGAGTAGACTCAAAATGAACCTCATGGAAAACAACAGATAAGGAAAGCTTAGATTTGATTTTTGTTGTGAAATCTACATACTGCCCTTTTCTTAAATAAACAAATTAAGAAGATATAGCCCACTTGCAAAGACACAGAGCCCAAGAAAATAAAATAAAATGCCTGTTTGCAATTTTACATCAGGAAAAATTAACTCCTCAGTCAAATAACAAGAGGTTTATCAGACTGACACCCAAGGAAATGAGTTTCAGGATGGTCTTCCCTTAACACTCAGTGATAGCATTCTCACATTGAGAGTGCCACTATCTTTAGCTTTTTCTTAAATTATTATCAAATTAAAGAGAACTCAGGATCACCTATTTCATTATTACCTAAGTGAACCATGTTTGTTTTTTAATTTCACATTTTTTAAAGATTTTATTTATTTATTCGAGAGAGAGAGAGAGAGAGAGAGAGAGAGAGGGAGAAGCAGGCTCCATGCAGAAAGCCCGAAGTGGGACTCGATCCCAGGTCTCCAAGATCACACCCTGGGCTGAAGGCAGAGCTAAACCTCTGAGCCACCCAGGCTGCCCTTTTTTTAAATTTCAATATATCAACATAGAAAGTCGTCTTTTTTTTTCTTTACATCCATATGTAATGTACATTAGGTAGCATTTAAAACCATACAAAGATAAATAGTACAAATATTCATAAATGATTTGTGGCATATTCACAAATATTGCAAATATTCGCAAATGATATGTAAAATAAATATAAAATCGAAACAACGGATAGAAAAAGAAACTATTTAAATCATTTTACATTATCTTTCTCTTAAGAAATAGCCAATATTTTCTCAAAATTAACAAAAAAATGAGAAAAGCAAGCTTACTTATTCTGTGTTGTAAATTCTGTCTTGTATATAAATTCTAAAAGGAAACAGACAACCCTTTGTAATTCAGATAACATAGAAACTAGTGAAAAAGTAAGTCCAAAAATGAAGACATTTGTTAACTCAGAGAAGTATAGGGTCATTCTCACCCATAAATTCATCACATCAATCTTGGGATGATAAGGAGAGTGATGCCATTTAACAGAGTAGATGATTCTAAATACGTACACATATGTCTCAACACAGCACAAGATATGCTGATCCACTGCAGGAAGCAGTAAAATAATTACAAGTTTCCTTGAACAAATCAGAGAAAAAAAGTGACATAAAGCATCTTCAAATAATATCGAGATAAAGAAAATTTTAAATGATACTTTTAAAGTTTGATTTCAGGACAGAGTTCTGCTAAATAGTTAGAATCATGCTTGTGATACAAATGATGCTTTTTACAACCCTTCTTACTACCTGTAGGAGATGTAGGGTTTGAGAATTAATACTAATTTTAATGTCTTTCAATAAGAGTATCATCTGAACATTTTCTTGAAACTAAATGTCTTCCTCTCTTTGCTTTCCATCTCAATTAATTCAATGTATTTGTAAGGAATCCTTAAGTACCATAAGTTTATTCAAAATTACTGAGTAAAATTGATCTGAAAGACATCATTTGAGTCTTTTTAAAAATACTTAATCCTTGTGCTTTATTTTTAAGTGAAGTTGAGTTGAAATAAAATATTTTGTCACTGGAGTATTTTTAATGATGCTGATTTCTTAATCTAGAAGACAGCAATTAGACAAATAGGTGATATTCTAAAATTCTTAGACAAAGAGAAAAGAAAGTATGGGGGTATATATATGTATATATAATGTAGAAGGTGCATATATCATATATATATATATATGATACAAACATGCATAAACTATACAAGTCTACAAACTGTGTAATACTTTTTAATTTAAGTGGTATTATTCACATGACCTTAGACACAAAATAAGCAATACCAGCAGAGAACAGAGCTGGGAAGGTACATGTGTCAGGTTTTGCTTGAGCTGAAAGATCCTTTACATTCATCTACTCACATCTCTAATAATAAACTGAGCCAATAAGTTGCAGTCTCTCTCGTTACTGTTGCAGTCTCTCTTGCTACTGCAGTTTTAATCAGTTTTCTTAGTTCCCTTCCTGAGAACCAATAGACATGGAAAACCCATCATTTGGTCCAACCAAGAACAAATCAGAAATCTTACCGCAGAATAAGCTGGGATTATCTGTCAGGCATTTGTCTCAAAGTCTCTGCACTGTCAGTCATCTGTGACCAACCCCAAATAATCTAGTTTTTTCCATGGAAGAATTCTCATACATGCTTAGAAGTCAGTTGTGGAAACAAGAGGCCCAACAAATGGTCAAATGCTCACAATCAAGGAAGGAAATGCTATCACATTAATCTTTTTTATAGGCCAAGTATTTAGACAAGAGTCGTGCACGATCTGCCCCAATTGCTTGTGGTATCTACTACTATCCTTTTACAGAGAAAGAAACTGATGTTTGGAAAGATTAAGCAACTTCCCTAAATTTACCCATAGCTATGATTCAAAGCCAAGTGTTCTCAAATGCAAATCAAAGTTTTGTTCCACTATACTGCAGTCATATTAGAGTCAAGTATATCTCAACTAGTGCAAATTCTCTCTAATTCACTTACTTTGAAATTATATTAATTTCAGAAATTATAAAATTTGCCAAGAATCACATAATCTCAAAATTGGTGGACTGGTGGACTGAGTCCATTGTAAATTGTGTTTCTTCTCTATATCCACCTAATGCTGGTTAACAAATGCATTTGCCATCCTCTATCAGGATCAGTTTTGAATTATATTTGTTTGAAATTATAGCAGGTCATCAGCAACATAGTCCTATAATAAAATGTGACCTACTCATATATCATGCTGCCTCAACTATTTTGAAAAAAATTAGTTTCTGAAAGTTCTTTGCAATCTTCATGAAAAAAATATTTTTAAAAAGTCACAAACTACTGGGTGATGAACATTAAGGAGGGCACATGATGAGATGAGCACTGGGTGTTATACTATATGTTGGCAAATTGAATTTAAATAAAATATAAAAGGTCACAAATTAATGAAAATTTGTGGTGGATTTAAAACAATTTATATTCTAAATTAATTAAGAACAGTTTTTGATATATTGAAAAATACTAAATTTTAAACAGTTTATTAATCCACTCTTTATGTATTTTAATGTTATACTAATGTTAAGGGGGAAATCAGGATATAATACTGCATATAATACATGAACTCAACTCAGCCCCAAAAAGCAGTAAAAAAAAAAAAAAAAAAATACTGAAAGGAAATGCTCTAAATGTTAAGTGTCTAAATTAAGAGTTTAGGGAAATTTTATTTTTTTTAAGATTTTATTTATTTATTTATGAGAGATACAAAGAGAGAGAGAGAGAGAGAGAGAGGCGCAGAGAAACAGGCAGAGGGAGAAGCAGGCTCCACGCAAGGAGCCCAATGTGGGACTCGATCCCGGGTCTCCAGGATCACACCCTGGGCTGAAGGCGGCGCTGAACCGCTGAGCCACCCAGGCTGCCCGAGTTTAGGGAAATTTTAACTACTGTCCTACTTACCTAAGAACACAGAATATCAATTGAAACCCAGCTTTTAAGTGTAAACTTTAATAAATGATCAAATATGAATCAATGCTGTCTCCATCATTTGCATAAGTTGAGATTTGCTATAAATATAATGTACATGTACTTATTCAAAATATCAATAAAACCGTATCTAATTAAATAAATTACTCATCATAACACAAACAACATCGACACTTGAAATAAAGGAAACTTCGAAAATTGGTGAAAATAAATTTATTAGGATGTATTTATACCAATCTTGGCAGGCACTCTTCAAAGTTAGAGAGTCAAAGTAGAAATGTGATGTCTGTGCCAAATTCCTTCAAAAGTATTACACACTCTAATATAGTGTACATGACAAGCCTGAAGTGTTGAAAGGAAGCCATTTGAATTATCTAAGCCCCCAAAAAAGGCATCTGGAAAATTACCTAACAACTGAAACATCCTATTCACATTTTCTGGAGTCTCATAAAGCTGAAAGGATATTCACCAGGTCCTGAGTTTACATTAATTTGCAAGCTTTTGAACAAGTATAACAATTTCAAAGAATAGGTACTATCTGGTGGGTGTATCACTAATGATATGCAATTTTAACAGAAGAAAATAATTTTTTTTTTGAAGAAAATAATTTTAACCTTAATTTTGTTACTTTTGTGTTACAATTCCTATTACAACATTAATATTTAGTGTCACATTAAGGTGCATTTAGACATAATAGCAGGAAACAAAAGTCAGTTTATTCTTTGGTCTGGTCCCTAAGGCTACCACACATGGCTAAGGCTAAGGCTACCACACATGGAATAAGCTAAATAAAGCAACCTAATTCCTTTTAGAACATTTCTGAAAGGAAAAATGGCAGTTCATATCAGCCAGTTTGCTTCTGATAATGGCTTTCAGATTTTTCACTTCAGGAAGCTGAAGTCAAGATGTTTTCCATGGAAAACCTACACCTCTCTGACTTTCTGTTCTTCCTGCCCTAATGTACACCACTGGCTGCTAGTGTGCAGTTCAGGAGCTACCCTTTAAAGCTGCCCTGAAATCATCTCAAATAAAACATGCAGTGACTTGATCTTAACAATCACAACCGCTTCTTCTCCTACAATCTATACTATTTCTTTTCTCCTAGTATTCTTTTTCCTTGTCCAGAAAATTACCCCATGTGATTTCAGAGCCAGTAATGCTTCAGTCATTAAGGAGGCTTCTGTTACCTAGCCACACCGGGAGGATTCAAAATATTGGTCAAAACATTAGATGGTAGACAGGCACATTTCTATCTCTTTTGGTAACTAGCCTCTTTCCCTTAAGAATCTCTCTTCCAACTCTGTATTCCTGGTAGGGCTGATAAATAGACCCACCCTTAGAAATATTGAACCAGCCTGGGTAAATAATAAGACTCCTTAGTCTCACGTGACAGGGTTTTTTTTCTTTTTCCCTTAAACTAGATTGGCTTAGGTTTTTAAGAGTTGAAATTACTAGAGTTCTTGAGATTACTTAACCGTACATCCAGGAAGGACAACATTCAGCATCCACCTAAATATAGGAATCAACCTTAATTTCAGGGACAGGATATTCACTACCTGAAAAGCCTGTTGTTCTCCACAAATTCTCATATTCACTCCATCTGTTGTCATCAGAGGAAGGTTTTGTTTTTGTTTTTCCACTTTTGAAATACAAGTGACCATTATTGTGTTGGAAATGTGTCTCTGATAGCAGGTAGTCTTACTGATTTATAGTAAGTCTTCTGATTAAAACATAAGGTATAAAAAGTCTCCAACTCTCTGCTTCAACCCAGCTACCAAAGAGGCTAATTATTTTACTATTATTTAATTATTATTATATATTACTAATATATATATTACTATTATATTATTACTTTACTATAATTTCTATTTCCTAAGTATTTTACTATGGTTTCTGCATGTTAAGCAGCATTTTCTAAAGGCTTGTTTGCTTTATTTATTTATTCATTCATTCATTCATTCAGAGAGAGAGAGAGAGAGAGAGAGGCAGAGACACAGGCAGAGGGAGAAGCAGGCTCCATGCAGGGAGCCCGACATGGGACTCGATCCGGGGTCTCCAGGATCACGCCCTGGGCTGCAGGCGGCGCTGAACCGCTGCGCCACCGGGGCTGCGCTAAAGGCTTTATTTTTAATGTAAATTCTAGAGACATATCTAAAACATCAAGACTATTGTTTGTTTGTTTGCCTAGGATTTGTGATTGATTTTGTTTATCAAATTTGCTCATGATACTAGAGAGAAGGCTACATCCAAAATTAACAAATACCACAGATGCACTTTGCTATTTTACAGTTTGCTATTTCATAATTTTGACCACAGTTGCTTTCCAGGATTGGCCTAGTTTATAGATTGTAACCTAGACCTAGAATATCTGTCACATTCTAGCATGGCCCTCTGCTCCAGTGAATATTTCAGTACAATCCAGATCCTTGCATAGGTTTATAACTTCTTGAGCCATAAAAGAGACCCTGAAAGATTCTATAGAGATCTGAAATACTAGAGAGTAGAGGCCATAGAGCTAACACTGATGAAGAACCACATAATATTTAGAAATAAAGTGAATAAACATGTTGGGCCAGGAAGTATCTTGGAATAAGTTATCTTAGAATAATGAAAATCTTGACTCATCCAACAGGGTGGAAGTCAGTAAAAAATAGGTCTGATGTGTTCCTTTTGGCATTTATCAAATGAAAAGCTAAAGAAGAGAGTGGTAACCTATTATACTTGTCTATATATTATTTTACTTGTTTCTCAAATAAAACAATAAGAAATCAAATAGTATTTGATCAATACAGTGTTAGGTGTTTTTCATCTTTGTGGTTTGTCACCTAAAAAAACAAGGTGAAAAATCTATATCTTTTCACGGTGCCTGGCTGGTTCAGTTGGTAGAGCATGTGACTTGATCTGAGGGTCTTGAGTTCAAGCCCTACATTGGATTTAGGGCTTACTTAAAAAAAAAAAATCTGTTTGTTCATATAAGTTAATGAGTGAATTATTTCTGCACTTGATTTTTCTCTTTGAACAGAGAAATTAGTTGGAAAAGTAACTGTATATGAAATGTTAGACAAAGTAACTTTAACTTTGATTTCCATAAAGAGATAACTCTTCTAAGTTATTTTCACTAAGCATAAAATTAAAAATATAAAATGCATCTATAATTTAGTACTGTAAATATAATTTAATAAATCAAGTGAGCATGTAGCTTCTTTGTCATTTAAGACCAAAAGGAGCCATTTTTTTTCAAATACTCTTATAGGACAAATCAATTAAAATCATAAATTGATTTTTAATGCAGGAAAAAATAAATCCTTAAACTACTTTAAAATCAATTTTTATATTTTAATATTGAAATATTAAAAATTAAGTTATATCCAAATTATTGTAGCTACTTTAGACTTAATCAAAATAGTGCTTCCAAAGCAAAATCATTTATAGATTTTGGATCTATAAATCCAGGATCAAGTGCTCAAATAAAAGTAATATACAAATCATTTTGGTAAAATGTTTTATTTAATTACCTAAAATACCAAGAAATTCAGACATGGTTATTAGAGGTCATTATAATATATTGTAAATGTGCTTAGTCTTTAAAGACAATTATACAGATACTCATTTACATGAAATATTTCTGTTAATGGATAGAATTATATTCTTGAAATCCATACCCTCTCATGTTTTATTAAATATGAGATCATTAAATATTAAATACTTTCTCCAGAAGAATATTATCAGAATATACAATATTCAATGAACTAAGTACTGCACTTAAGTATTCATCAATTGTCTTCATAAGAGTCTGTAACTCTCTTAAATATTGTTCTTAGTTTATTTACCTTATTTTTAAGTGATTAGGCTTTCTTTTTTCTTTTATTGCCCTTTTATTTTATAATATTCTATTAGAGATAGGTAGGGGGAGAAATGATAAATGAGTTAGGAAAGAAAATAAATCTAATACTTAAAATTTATAGACTCCTTACCATGTGACATGCATGTTGTTAAGTCACAAAAATTATTTCAGTTAATTCACACATTAACTCTAGGGGGTAGATAGTCCTATTAGACTCAAGTTTGCAGCTTTACAGCTGAAAAAACTAAGATGTACACACAAAGCCACATGCAGTTTAGTGGAAGCAGCACAGGTTAGTAAGAGTCTTAATTTTAACTAAATTTGGAAAATTGACAACTAACTAAAGTTGACAACTCTTGTTTTTTATAATATACATTAGCTATGTGTTTGTAAATGTATGAAAACAAACACTGTAGAAGAGCATAAAAAATATATAGTCTTTCTAGAGATGAATCTCTATGATCATCTGATCATGATCAAGATGAATCTCTCAGTCATCTGATCACTTCCAACAACAGAGATAGTTTGCCCCTTATAAATGCACAAAAGGAGCTACAAAGCTGTTTGCAGAATATTTTGTCATTGTTAATGGCTTATCTATTTAAATAACTACATATTTAAAAGTGATAACCTGATAATTGGTGGAAAACTAATGTAGGTTTAAAGTCGACTATATCGGGATCCCTGGGTGGCGCAGCGGTTTGGCGCCTGCCTTTGGCCCAGGGCGCGATCCTGGAGACCCGGGATCGAATCCCACGTCGGGCTCCCGGTGCATGGAGCCTGCTTCTCCCTCTGCCTGTGTCTCTGCCTCTCTCTCTCTCTCTCTCTCTCTCTCCGTGTGACTATCATAAATAATAAATAAAATTTAAAAAAATAATAATAAAAATAAAGTCGACTATATCAAAACCCGTTTTCAAGGGCAAACCAACCAAAGAGACAAGAAATCTAGGGGAAAACTCTATGGAATATTTTGACCAACCTTGCTTCACATTAAGTCATTTTTAAAAATCTCCTTCTATTCAACACAAAGATAACAAATTTTAAAGCCACAAGAGACTTGAGATATGGTATAATTCACCTACTTTTTCATATGAAGAAACTTCACTTGGACACTAAGCTTGCATAAATAACAAAAGTAGAACAAAAATTCTAGATTAGCCATGAGTGGAACTGACCCAAGACACTGTCCTGCCCCCAGTTTGTCTTTTGTTCATGTCTGTATCTTCAAACATAGAATTATATCTAGAACATAGCAAGCATTCAGTACATACTTTCTAAATTAATTAATACCTGTTTTTTAAAAATCACAAATATTAGAGATACAAGTTTTGGCAGAGCAAAATTCAGGGCAATAGATGGAGAGTTAAAATAATTGCATTTTTTATTTGAGTAAGGAAACCATTTAAAGGTAATACAAGATTTCACACTTGAATGTAAAGGTATGGAAAAGGTTGCAGAGTTAAAAATAGTATAACCAAAATATTTGACACTTACTAAAAGGAACCATATGATTAAACTAATTCAGTTAAACATAACTGAGTTAGAGTAGTAGATAGATAAGTGAGACAAAAACTATAAAGAAATGTGGATGTTCAGAGATGGCAAGTGAGGGTTTCAAAGCAAAGGAACCTAAGACAAGCTGTACAAGAATACTGTGTGACCCTAAGGATGCAGTTAAGGTGAAAAAAGTTGAATTTATAAGATAGTAACAAATATTTACTGAAAAATTACACAATATTAGAACTCCACTGTTAAGGATAAAAGCAATGGGTAAAACAGGTCTTTATTGAGATCATAAAGAGAAAAGTGTCCTATTGCTAGAAAGTTATGAAAATAATTACAGGTGACCATTGGCTAGAATTTGGCCTAAGATTAATGGGATCAGGGATGCCATTAAGGAAAAGGAAAAAGAAGTAGCAGATAAAAAATATAGCAAGGATGCTAGTGCAGGTCAAAGGATATTAAGATCTGGCATCTAACTAAGATGTACTTTAGGAGGAGAAAGTGTTCCTCTCTCTCTCTGTATTTCCCAGAAACTGAAACCGGCAGGCAGAAATGCAAAAGCAGCATCCAGCCTGGCTCTGACTGTGTGGTGGTCAATAAATGGATGGGAAACATGGGAGCATCACTAAAGCAACTCATGTATACTTCTCACCACCACCACCACCATCCCGTCTGGGGTCACAGCTCTAAATTAGGACCATCCCTGGAGATAATTCTCATCCTTCAACCCCCAGATAAGGGCTGTGTTCAGTGAGTTTATGACAGCACACACACCCCTGCAAGGGGAGAACTGGGCTCATTTATCCTTATCAGTTCCACCAATTAGGAAAACAGATGCATCACAGAACAGTTGTGGTATATTAGTAGATGGCAAGGCACTGCATGGTCTAGGGAGTCAGGGAGACAGCTGGGCTAGGCATAAACAAATATGAATTGCTGACTGTTTGGAAAGTTCTATATACACTATAACTTTTAATAAACACACATTAATAATCACAGTTAATACTACTGTGGTTAGATAATCGACACAATCAGGCCAGATAAGCCAATTTTAATTGAATTCACACCACGTATTGAAGGCCTATCAAGTTTGAGCAGATTATATAATAGGAGATAAGTAAAACTGAAAAGCCAGCCCTAAGAAGGTCTATCTTGTGGTGGGCAAGACATTAACATCAATAAGATGAAAAAGACTATGATGAAATATGCCTAGAGTCTTATAGAAGAAGGATTCAGGAGTCAGAGAAAATTTCTTGAAAGAGAATTGGAACTGAACTTTAGTTCTCCTTCACAGCTAATAGAGAAAATCCTTTATACTCAGCAATTTACCATGCATTGCAAAAAAAAAAGCAGAGACTAGCAGTTTAAAATGGCATCTGGCTGGCAGGATTCTTGTGTAGTGTCTCCCAACTTCCCAAAACAAACACTGAGACAAGATACCACCTAAATGAGGGCATCCGGTGTGTGAGCCAGGCTACGCATACATAACCGTGGCCAGAATCGAGATTACTCTACCTCATACAAAGCCAATGGCTCTGGAATCCTAATACAGTTAGTGATCCAACTATATTCTTCTTAAAGTGAGTAGGAAGTCTTTCATCCTCCCTCCTATTCTGCTCTCTGATTTAGAAATGCAAGATCAGAAAATAAAAGGCATCTTCCTAACCCATAGGTGTACCTATCAGGCAGGCTACTAAAACCTTTTCTATATTCACTTGAGAATTACATTCCCCATAATAGTAGCGGGAGCTGGAGTGAGGCAACTGTCCTGCATTCAGATAGACACAATCCCCATGAATTACAACCTCTTGGCAGGTACACAAAAGTATCCATCTCTACATTAACTACAACAGGAAAATAACCAAAAAAAAAAAAATAATCACTCTGCCAGTCAGGCCACAAATGTCTCATAAAATTTATATAAATATCTTGCAGAAAAAGTTAATATCCCGTAAAAAGGTTAAGATCAAGTACATTTCCAATGGAATAACTATTGTTCCTTGATAAATTATTTCTTATCCCTCACTTCAGTCTAGTATTTCCTCAAGCTCCATACTAAATATCTTAACTGTCTTTTCCCTCTTCTGAAACTATAGAATGGTGGTTGTCTGATGATGCTTTCAGAAATGCTTACTCAGTAGCATCTGGCTATGCCAAAGAAGAGTTGTATCCCACTAATGGGGTCAACTAAGCCATGGACCACTTTAAAAATATGAAATCATAGTCTGAATTTAAAGTGGTCAATATGAACAAGATCTTCTTAGGTTAGATTAGAATCTTTTAATTGCATTGAAGGTACATCACTTACTGATGCATTAACTGAAGTACATCCAATTTAGACACTCGAGCAATTATTGGGTCAGCACTGCTACTAAAATAACTGCTTTTATTAAAGAGCAAAAAATGTTATAAAACAGTTTACTTTTAGTGACATTATGGCTGATTTCTTTTTTTATTTTTTATTTTTTAAATTTTTTTAGATTTTATTTATTTATTCATGAGATACACAGAGAGAGGGAGAGAGAGGCAGAGACACAGGCTGAGGGAGAAGCAGGCTCCATGCAGGGAGCCCGACGTGGGACTCGATCCCTGGACTCCAGGATCACGCCCTGGGCCGGAGGCAGGCGCCAAACCACTGAGCCACCCAGGGATCCCCTATGGCTCATTTCCTATATATCTAGAAGGAAACAAATATCAAAATATGTTAATATTTGTACCATAGTAGCACACATCAATGAATGTGCAGTTTTCTTCTCTATTTATCTTATTACTAATGAGCCATAATTAAAAATTAATTTCTAGAGTGATTTAAATATAAAAATATAAGCTAAAACTCTTTATTTTTAAAATATATTTTATTTATTTATTTATTTATTTATTTATTTATTTATTTGAGAGAGAGAGTGACTCTGTGTGAGAGAGAGAGAGAGAGAGAGAGAGAGTACGAGCAGGGGAGAGGGGTAGAGAGAGAAGCAGACTCCTCAGTGAGCAGGGGGCCATCTCAGGGCTCCATCCTTGGACCCCAAGATAATGACCTGAGCTAAAGGCAGATGTTTAACTGACTGAGTCACCCAAGTGCCCAACTAAAACTCTTTATATTCTATTGGTTTAACTTAATAAAAAATATATTTTAAAAATCTTGTGATATTTTCTAAAAAGGTAGTACCTAAATAGTTTTAATCAACTTTACTGTTTCATAAATCTGATGAAGAAGTAAAATAACTGTTGACCAGAAATGCCCATACCTTTTTAAACATATTGACTTCAAATACTAAATTATAATTATGATATAGTTCATAAGACTATTAAAAATCTAGATATTAAAATATTAAAACATTATGCAGACACATAGACCTATAAAATGTATAACTTGAGCTTTAAGTACAGGAGTTATAGCAAAAATAGATCACACTTTGAACAGTGATTCCTGAGTCCGAAGCTTGAACCCACAAAGAAAAACAACCTCAAACCCTATTTACTTTGGCTTCATTTTGTTTCCTTCTTCTGGTGGCTATTATAGAGAACTGGATTCACAATCTTATTACCCATTTAACTATAGAAAGTATTCTCTCATAAAGCTTTAAGCATCAAACATGACTTAATTTCAAGATTGTTTCAAGTACATTAAGTTATTAGTACACTTACTTGTCTGTTCATATAAATATGTATGAAAGACATAATGTCATATTAAAACATGTGTATTTTGGGTAATTCTGGAAGTTCAATGGAAATAGGACTCTTAGAAAGTGAGGGGTACAGTTACCAATAAACGGCTAGCATTTGAGGGCAGTTTAAGAATATCTTTTGTCACACTCAGTAATTTATGCTTTCGTGTTGAAGAAAGAAAGCCTGTATAAAAAGTAACCAGATTTTTTTTTTTTAATATAAACCCTAGAGACCGTGTGTGGGGGGGGTGGTGCCAGGGAAGGAGTGGAGACAGCTTGATGAAAGAATGAAGCAATAGTACAGATGAAACACTGCAAGAATGCAAACAAGGTCCTGGCAATGGAGGTGAAAGGGAAAGGCCACATATTAGGGATTGTGGACCAAGTTAAAGTGGAAAGTCAGGGAGATGGAGAAGCTAAAGACAGCATTAAGTACTTTCTTTAACATAGATGTCTGGGCAGATAGGAGGGGGCTGCTGAACAGCAAAATTAATGAGGTCAGTCTTTGGACCTGCTGTGGTTTTATGTATCTGCACATCTGTCAGTAAAGGTTAGGTTAGATTAGAATCTTTTAATTGCATTGAAGGTACATCACTTACTGATGCATTAACCAAGGAGGTAATTAAAAATAAGGAGATATGGGGCATCTGTGTGGGTTACCAAGTGTCTTCCTTCAGTTCAAGTCATGATCTCAGGGTCCTGGGATCGAGCCCCAAGTTCAACTTTGGTGCTCTGTGCTCAGCAGGGAGTCTGCTTGTCTCTCTCCCTCTCCCTCTGCCCATCCCCTTGCTTGTGCTTGCTCTTTCTCCCTCAAATAAATAGATAAAAAATCTTTAAAAACATAAAGAGTTGTAACATGGGAAATAATTCAAATTGGCCTGGATAGCTAGATTTGTTAGATTAATCAGCACACTCCTTCAGGTTCTTGTTTGTACCTTATTAAATAAGTCAATCAATACATTATTAAGTGGGTTTTTAACACATTTTTTCCTCTTTGATCTGCATTCTTAATATGAAATTGTAAAAGGATGTCAAGCAAGTGACTGTAAAAAGCATGCATAATGTACAACTAGAAGAGACACAGAAAAGCTCAAAAGTATTTGTGGGACTCTGTTGTTCAGTATAGCAGACTACCACTAATATGTCCCTGAGACACTGAAAAGGTTACATTATTTTAGCAAATTCTATAAAAGAAGCCATGGTATATTATAGAAAGTTTTCCATCAAAAGTGGTAAAAATAATTTTCTACTTGCCTATAAAGTTGCAAGACATTTTCTCAAGATACTGGATACATTCATTATGTTAAGTTCAAAAGTTGAAATATAATGTCTATATTCTTATCACAAGAAGGAATATTAAATAAAAACTATATCCATTGAGACATGTCTGAGTGAACTGATTTCTCAGGTTCTAACATTCGTAGTCTACCATCTGCTAGACATTGATCCATGCATGGAACACACAGAGATTTTTTTCATTGCAGAAAAAGAGTTTTCATCTTCTGGAAATACCTTATCCAGTCTGATCTCTGGAAAATATGTGGCATTAATTTCCTTTTAAAATATACTTCCAGGGGCGTCTGGGAGGCTTAGTCGGTTAAGCATCTGCCTTGGCTTAGGTCATGATCCTGGGATCCCGGGATCTAGCCCTGCTTGCTAAGGGCTCTCTGCTCAGCAGGGAGCCTGCTTCTCACTCTCCCTCTGCCTGCCGCTCTGCCTACTTGTGCCCTCTCTCTATCAAATAAATAAATAAAACCTTTAAAAACTAAAATAAAATATTCTTCCAAATATATTGACAAACGAAATAAATTCTTGGTGTTTCATTAATGGCACAAGGATTAACCATAATGAAGAAAGCATTTGGCAAGGTAGAAAGTCCAAAGGTGATTGCAAATGTTGGGCATTTTTTTCTATAAAATATAATTTTTGGAAGATGATAATTGCAGTTATGTATATCACACTCCGAATGTTTAGACATTCAAAGAACACATTTTTTTCCAGTTCACCTTCATACAGCGAAAAATATTTATATAATTTAAAGCTCCAGTGTGTTATATATACATTGAAATTGCAAGAATAAAAAATAAAAATTGTAATGCAATGCAAAGGCTAATGTTTGACAGAAAACTCTTCTTGCTACCATGTCTGAGTTGACAAGTTAAAAGGCAAAATGATATGGATTAAATGCCTTTACAACCTAGCAGGTGTCTAGTCATCAATAATATTCACTAAAGGCCATTGTGTGGAAAGCACTTCTCTTCATTTCCTAATTCCCTGCATGGCTCTCAGCAGAAAGAAAGGGATGTAGACAATGATTTCTGACACCTCTAGCAACTTTGGATAGAAAAAGCTTTTCTTGCAATATACAAGTATAAGTATTATTTCATCAACATTCTCTGCAAAGTTATCCATTGGATTTTCATAAAATTTGTTTTATTAGATATTGACATCGGTAGAATTCCAGACATAATGATAAGATTCTAAATGACTACACAGAAATAAGGAAATCTGTATTTTCATTGAACAAAAAATGGAGGTAGATAGGAAGTCTTCAAGAGAAGAAACAAATTAATTTATATGCATCTGTTTTTAGCATGACACTTATTAAATTAGAAGAAAATGCACTTTCTAAATTTGGTGCAAAATAAAAAAACTGATGAAATACCTCTTACTATTCATTTTAATAGTCTTCTTGCACAAAAAAGAAACATTAGGGGATCCCTGGGTGGCTCAGCGGTTCACCGCCTGGCTTTGGCCCAGGGCGTGATTCTGGAGTCCCAGGATGGAGTCCCACATCGGGCTCTGGGCATGGAGCCTGCTTCTCCTTATGCATGTGTCTCTGCCTCTCTCTCTCTCTGTCTATCAAGAGTAAATAAACAAAATCTTTAAAAAAAATTAAAAAAAATGAAACATCAGAAAATTGTCAAGGCTTTCATATTGAAAATTCAAATAGAACATGTGGAAGTGTAACTACTAAATTTCAAAAGAAGTTCCATCAAGAATCTTCTTAAATAAGAGACAATCTTTATAAAAATTGTATGTTTTGCAATTTTAATCTATATTTTAGTACAATATATTACCACTTCATATTTTAATGTTTGATATACTTTGGGGGCTGAATAATTAATCTGTTTTATTTTAGCAGAAACTAATTGTATATTGTCTATTAGGAAATTAGTGTCATGTTTCAGACTAGTATTATTGTTTAAATCCCAGCTCAAGAACAAAGAGGATATTTCATATTATATACAGTACTCACATATGTAAGCAAATTAATGTAAACCCAATCTTAATCCTTCCCTCAGTATATACCCTTTTCTATAATATTCACTCAGTTTAAAATGGGGTACATGTGTGTCTGTGTCACATATTAAAAACCTAAAAATACCAATTGTTTATCTTTTTTGGTAAATATATCCTTCCAGGATTTTAAACCTTATATACAGATATTTAGTTCATGCTGATACAGACTCTGCATAAATCATTAAGAAAATAGTTACATGTGTTTAAAACACTACTTTAAAATTTATAGACATATATTAATTTTGAAATGCTAAACATGGATTCCATCTTATAACTACAACTAGAAACAAATTAATATTTCATTTAGTAAAAACAAACAAAACAAAAACCTGGCCAATGTTCATATTCTATTATCTTGAAAATGATAAATTCTAAAAAGAGTTATTTTTTCACTAAGAAAAATGTCCTTCCAGGGCGACTTCAGAAAGACAAATCCACACTATTCATATTTAGCTAAAAGTCAACAGAGAGGGGAGATATCAAATCTTGGTATCCCAAATGTATGCCTACCATATCAGCTACAAAGCTCCAGAATGGCCATTTAACTACTAGATTAGAATATTTAAATAACACAGTTTAATCGTTGTGGATTTTCTGTATACCTTGCTTAAAACAAGACATAAGACAATGTGAGCAGGGTTTCCCTTATGGTTTAAAATAATGTCTTCCACTAAAATATAATTGTCCTTTCAGAAAGGCAGAAGAATTGACCACCCCCATAGACTTTGGCAACAGCTCCCACTAGGAAGTACATTTTTTGGCTATGTTGTGGATATTTGATTTCAATTAGTTTCTGAAATCCATCTATACAAAATTTAGGTGACTCTTTCCAGGAGTATACTTAGTAGTTTAAAAAGAGAAAAATATTATTTATAATACATTCCCATTTACTTGGAAGGAAGCATGGAAAGAAAAAAGGAAGAAAGGAAAAGAAAAATAGGCAAGTAGAAGCTATGTATACTCAAATATGGAAATATTCTTCCAGTTGTCTCTATAGTTATTGAATATTCAAAATGCCCGAGTACCCAAAAGTATATTGTTGTTAAAAAATTTTATGGTAACCTTTCTCCCCAAACTTATTTACAGATTTATAAACATCAATATACTACATTACATCCTCCCTTTTTCTTTTTTCTGTATTCTTCTTTAGATTTTGAAATTGAAGAATATGTTATATCCTTTTTAATTTTTCTGTGATTTTTTTCAAGGCTCTCCAAACTTTCTCATTAGAGTACCTTTTCTATTAATTCCTATAATGTTCTATTAAAAATATTCCACAGAATATCATAGAGCAATCTGAAACCAAAACTCTGAGTACTTAATGCAAATTACGGATTTTACATTTAGATGTTTTTTCTCAGAATGTTTCTAAAATTTATTGAGTGCCCATAATTTTCTGGAGATAATACCAGGAATTAAGCCTCACAATACCTTGTGAGGTAGTTATCATACTTGTCATTTTTTAGGTGAAATATCTTAGGGTCAGAGAAGTAGAATCACTTGCTCAGTTACACCAGCAAATCAAGACCAGGCCTATGTAATCGCAAAGACACAACATAGTAACATCCTCTACACCTGTACACTGTGGTTACGGTTCTCCAACTGCAGGTAACAATATGATATAAAACATGAAATAGTAATAGTAGCTGCTGCTGCTGCTCACACTTCTGCTGCTGCTGCTTATTATTATTATTATTATTACTCTAGAAATCCCAAATATGAAAAGATAGAATTGAGCCTGGAAGACAGTCTCACCAGGTTACTTTCCAAAATGTGACTAAATGAATGATTTGAGAACATGCACATGTGCAAAAACAAAAGCAAAACAAACAAACAAACAAAAAAACCTTTATCTGTTTATATTTTGCTGTTCATAGTAAATTAATTTGAAACACATTAATAGGGTAAGTGAGGTGATCATCACTCTGAATTATATTTCCTAATTCTGTTCTTTCCGTGGCAATTGTAAAATCTACAGGCTTAGCAATGGGTAGGAAAAAAAAAAATGTTCCCTGCAGCTGCAGCTGACTTTCTGGCAGACTCGGAAAGCAACTGTGTTGGCAGCTTAACCAGGCATCTGGGGCTGTCGGTGAATTAGTCTGAGTACTGACCTTCTAGATCGCCTATAAACACTCTGCATTTGCCTTGCTCCATAATGAAGGGAATTTAACTCTTTCTACGATTATGATTAGAGGTTATTATGAAATCCTCTAAGTTAATTCAACCTTTATTTAATGACATACTTACATAGGAAATAACAAGTGTTTTCCTTTCTTAAGAACAAATTCTATTTGATAAAAGTGAAACTTTAGGTTAGTTACAACTCATGCAAACTGGTTCCATGAAGAGCTATCTCATGATTTGAGGCCTTTCAATTCTCTTTATCATTAAGAGAGCACACTTTTAAATCATCCAGTAAGGAGGAAAAATGCAATTATCCGTTTAGACACCAGAAAGTATTTCACCACTTTCTAGTCTACAGTCTACTTGTCCTGCCTGAAAATTATTTCTTAATTAAAGTCTAAAGCACTCTTGGAGTAGTTTCAGAACATTATCTTTATTTTGAGCCTTAATGAATATAAAAAACAGTTGTTTATGGCACTTAGCATAAAATTATCCTCATTTATTGAAGTCCTTTCCTGGAATGACCAGGCTTCTTTTCTCTATTTAAGACTGATAATTTCTCTCTCTCTTTTTAAAGATTTTATTTATTTATTAATGAGAGACACACAGAGAGAGGCAGAGACACAGGCAGAAGGAGACCAGGCTCTATGAAGGGAGCCCGATGCGGGACTTGATCCCAGGACCCCAGGATCATGCCCTGAGCCAAAGGCAGATGCTCAACTAACTGCTAAACCACCCAGGTGCCCCAAGGCTGATAATTTCTAATAGTTTAAGATTTTTCTTAGAAGTATTTTACAAATGACTATGTCTTCAGTGACCTCTCTTCTGAACATACATGTCTCTCCTTATAGAGAGCAAGGTGAAAAGTCATAATGCAATGAATTATCTATACATACACATGCATTTTTGAAACAAATGGAATCATCAACAGGTTTATTGGCTATGTACTTGTATATCAATAGTATGCCAAAATACCAATAAATATAAGAATATATATACATACACAATGCATATGAATTTTTAAAAACACATTATATATCAGTACAATTTTATAAACACACCAGTAACTAATTTCATCATTTTGTAACACTTTGTTTTAATCAAAACTTTCATTTAATGATAAAGGCATAATCATATCCTAACTTTTGCAAAGTATATCCATTTGCTTTAACTGCTGAATTGGTTAGTCTTCAAGTTGAAAAAGACCTTGGAAATGATCCAAGTCTAACACCCTCTGAATAACTGACCCCTAGAGAGATGAGTTTGTTTCCCCAGGTGATGGGGAGCCAGTGGCACAGTCATCAGAACTTTAATTCTTGATGCCCTATCCCTTGTACTTTCCATTTTCACTATGCTGCCTCCGACATAAGGTTTAAATAGGGTTGAAATGAGATCATGTTTAAATCTAAAGTACAGCAGAGCTTATTTTAAACTTCCATTCAATTTTGCTAGAACAGGTTTCTTATGCAGAATTTCCTCTATGGCCTATTATAATCTTTGGTTTTACTTTTTTTTTCACATAATGCAGCTATAATTCCATGACTTCAGACAAATTTCTGATATAAAGAAGAAACACACACACCCTGAACTAGTAATGATAAACACTGAACATAGGAAATATATTAATATTTTAAAAATGTTCTTCTGACATTTTAGCAAGCAAATTATCTTGATCTGTGTTTCTTTATTTTAAATGAGCAGCAGCAGTATTGTGCTTTATTTCAAATATAAACAAAATATAATTACAAAAATTCTTAAATAAATGATCTATAATCAAGTATGGAACATGATATGTTTTTTAAAAAAGGACTTAGAGAGTGCTACTAAATTATAGCTTATCTTAACTAGGTGTATTTTAAATGCAGCTGTTAATTTGATTTCTGTTCACCATAGGAAGTTGCTTTAAAAAAGTCTTTTATTTATTTTTTTAAAGTCTTTTATTTAAAAAAACAAACCAAAATCATACTGGTTCATACACATAAAATTACTGAACAAGTGCTGCCAGATAATATTCTAGGAACAGAGATAAAAACAGGAAACAGCAATTGTATACTCAGAGAGTTTATCATCTATAAGAAAAAGGAGGAATATATAAACAATAAGACAATTAGATAATTTTGGATAGTGATGCTGTCTTAGATAATGTCAAGGAGACTATGTTAGAGAACTAGCACATTTAGTTTAATTTCTTGATTTTTAGATTACCAAATACAACTTTTCATTTCTAAGTGCTTGTCATATCTTTGTAGTTTACAACATTTTTGTTTGTTTACGTAAAATGAGAAGATTTTTTTTTTTCTACAAGTAACTTTACTTTCTTTCAAGTTTTCACTTTAGATGTTTGGATACATAAAGGTGGCTCTCCAAACTCTCAAGTTCTCCCCAGTTTTAAAGATTTTAGTTTGAAAGAAGCACCTGTCCCTTTAGAACACCTGCTGATTGACATATTAGGAAGTAAAGGGAGAGACTGCTTTTGTAAGTTTTGTTTTGTTGTCAATATCTCATGAATTAATGCTTAAAGCATTGTTTTAAGAACTGTTCTGTTGTGGTGTATTTCTCCATTTAACCTCTGAATGTATGTAGCCAATAATAAAATATGTTTTGAAAAGTTGACAATTCAATTCGTAAATTGCAAAGCCACAATAGGAAGAGCTTCTCCTGGGCCTGACCTGCAAAACGCAAGGGCTTTCTTCTAATTATTGTGTTCCATCACTTCCATCCGTATTAACACCAACATAAGAAGACAAGAGTATTAATTTTAAGACATATTAGATCTTGACAAAACGCCAACTATGGGAGATATATTTAGAAAGTTCTGAGTTTGTTCTAAGTTGTAGGAGAGTATATTGTTTGTGGTAGATATTTCTCCCAACGGTTATTCATTGGTGTTATTTAAGATCATATGTGGCTAATATTAACTATACTTACGTATTACAGTGTTAGAAATTCACATTATGTGTACCATCTCACTACAGTTAGGCTCTGGACATGATGCACTAAAGATCATTCACAATTTTTACTGAGGTCTATTCTAACTTCTTTCACCACATACGATGTCTATATCCACTGGGTCCCTAAAAAATTTGATTTACTGATATGAACTATAACTTTTTATCAAGCCTCATTTGGAGATTCTATTTAGAAAAAACATATTATGGATAAAGATGCAAAGATCTACATCTACCCTCTCCACAATACTGTTGTTTTCATTCTCATAATGATCACTTTTTCACCTATTCTACTATCTTCTCTGATAGCAAAATAAATCCAGAAATTCCTTACTTATTGTTGTTTTTCTTTAGTTTACTTTTAAAGTGAAAAACCACCTTTAGATCCATGAGGTATGTCTTTCATCACTGATAAAATGTGGCAAGATGAAAATGAACCTCTACTGAAGTTTCCAAAGGAGCATTTGGAAAGATAAGATGAGGGTCTCCCAAAAAATGGCATGCCAAATAGTCTATTTGCTGTCACTGATTACTGATAGACAATAGCTGACACTAGGTTGTCTGAGATTAATCTTCGTCAAAAATAATTGTAAAGAAGCCTTCTTTTTCTAATATCAGCTATCCAAGAAATAATGACCACAAGAAATGAAGAAAAATGCATGGAGTAGTTTTGGTATTAATTTTGGAGCCTCAGTCCAAGGAGAAAGTATACTGCCAGAAATGTATTACTCTCTTCCCTTCTGATTTTACTTCCAAAAAAGTAAGTGGTCACCAAAGTTACAACGTACATTTTTGTATTTTTGACATTTAAGACTTTCTGTATTCTGGAAGGAAAATAATTGTGGAATATTAGGATTTAGGTATTTTTCACCAAATATCATGCTTTATTTGAAGTATGGTATATTTTTAAAATAGGCTATCTAAAAAACATTGGGCTTGCTGATGGTGTCATTTAACTTTCCATAATGTAAATCTAGTATCTAACATATTAAAATTTAATGTCTTCTTACTATCACTGCCAGCATGCCAACTTTCAAAAAGTGGATCATTTATTATCATAAAAACGCTGCATAACTTTGAATATGTAGCTATGGCAAATCTATGAATAACTTCCATAAATTCTTTGTCTAGTCTAAGCTTTACTCTCATAATGATAGTATCAAAAACCTAGGTACTGTATTTTTGTAAAAAGAATTAAAACTGAAAATATAAATACTGACTTTTTATATAATCTTAACTTTTTTTCTATTTTTTCACATTTTAAGGTTATGGCAGTATACAGTGGAAGTTACCTAATCCTTCTTAGGAAAATTGATAGGAAATCAAGACATTCCTCCTGCATGAATAATCTCCCTTTCCTTATACAGTTCACCCATTTTGAACTCTTACTTGACAAGTGTTTTCCCACTGGCACTCATCCTAATACTTGTGACTTCTATTTTATTTCATGAGGCCAGGAGGCCAGACATGAGCATAGAAGTCTAAGAGCACTTTCACTTAGGTTTATTAGTCTAGAAGATGTGCATCTCAGAGATTATCTCTACATTGTAAGATGACATGCCATGGAACCATCCTGAAATTCTGTATTGATCCTGTCTTCCGCTGATAAAAGATTCGTGAGATAGCAGAAAAAGGAGTTTTCTAAATAACATTGACTTTTCTATTAAGGTAAAACTTAAATGTTTTATGATGTAAATAGCAACAAGGAGGATTTATTACATGAGAAATCAAGAAGGACAGAAATTACTTTTGTCCCCAGTCAAAATTATAGAACTGTGGTTCCACAAGGAGGTACATGGGTAGAACTCTTGAAATACTAATCTTTATTTATATCCAGATTTTCATTGGAGAATAAATTATATGATATATTCTTCTCCAAAAGTATTGTAAAGTCATTAAGAAACATAAGTTACAATCGCTTGTATATAACATGAGATGGTTTTTGAAAAAAAAAAGTTGTCATTCTTTTAAGTTCTCTCCTATCTGTATTTTCTAAACTTAAAGGTATCTGAAGCTATAATTCTTAGCAAGAAAATATACCTCAGAGATACCAGTGTACTAAGTATACATGGGCAGACGAGTAATTCTCGTTACTTAGTTTCAAGTAAATGTGCTCTTTTTTATCTGACTACTGGGTACCACAAGGAGGTCGGAAGTCACAATTAATGATATCCTGAACCATGAAAACACTGACAGCCTACCTATGTCAGTTTTCTTACAGAGAAGTATATTAAGCAAACAATTTCTTTTCAAGGAAATCTATTTTATTTCTTTTGTTTTAAAGCTTAATTCAATATTTAGTATTTCAAATAATGAAAATGTTTTCCTTGAGCTTCTGTATTTTATGACTTTTTTATATGACATCAACTCAAATTGTACAAAATTTTACCACTTTAAATTCTGACTCAATTAATAGTAAGAATTTTGGCAAATGAAATAGCCAAGTACAGAGCCTTTTAAAGCACATAGTAACATAAAGATTTCAGATTATCTTAAATGTTAAAAAAGGGAAGTTGTACACTATGATAAAAGTTAACTGCTTAGAAGAAAGTTTTTTCTGCTGTATGAAAATACTGCTGAAAACAAACATGTAAGATCAATATAAACTTAGCTGGTTAATAAAAAGTAATGCTACTAGAATACTGTATCTTACCTAATGCACTTATTGAATGAAAGTGTTTAATGAAAGTGTTTTAAGAAGTCACTGAGACACAAAGATGACAGAACAGCACCACCTAGTTCTCTATATAAAAGTTTAAAATATGTATGCATCTCTGACTTACTTCAGAGAGCTGAATATACTCTCAAAAAGAAGTCATTTAATATAAAACTATATGCTTGCAAATTATTACCTGCAACAGAGCATTTACTTGAATTGCTTTGATTTTAACATTTCATTTAAAAGAAAAAGCGAAATTAAAGATAACAGTTAAGCTGAGGTTTTTTAGTTGTGCTTTGTACTGCATTCTGTAATCCAGATAAGTAAATCTCTAAGTAGACTAACTGTACATGCTTGACCACCACCATTATGATTTCCAAAAGTATATATCTTTTTTTTTTTTTTACTCTATCTACTACAAGATATATATATCATCTACCCCGGGGACACCGACGGACAATAAATAATATAAAAACACCATACAACCTGTTAGGAATATGACCTCATGTGCATGTTGAGGTCATCAATCAAAGTTAAATATTAAAAGAAATAATATAAAGATATCGAGAATATTTGTATCCCACTCATATTATTTTACATATTCCAACATTTCACACAATTGTATATAAAATTCATTTTATTTTTAAAGTTTTTAAGTGGTATTCTCATCTATTCTCCAGCTTTATTTATCAGGTGATTCTTATTTCAGCCATATTCAGGGCAGCTTGAGCAGGAGGAAAGATTTCAAGAACAACATTTCATCGGCAGTCTCGAGAAGCCATATATATACTAGTAGCACAGGTTTTAATCAGGGACAATGTAGTATTGTAATATAAGCAAGGGACAGAGTTTTAATATATATGACACAGTACAAGGAGCATTGTTTCTGGATAGGACACTTTAAAAATGTTTTCCCTGAGGCATCAGCAGCTCTTTAAATGACTGTCACTGGTAACATCAGAATTGCTCAAGCAGAACTTCAGCTCTAAAAAACTAAATATTGTTGCTTGTTACATAGATCCTTCTCACAGACCTCTTCTCCCCTACATTCCCTCTGCTGACCTGGTCATCTACTGTTCTGGCCCACTGAGCCTTTATGAAATTAAATGAATCATCCTCTTGAACAAATCAGTTAGAATAGACCATGCTTAAATATTTCTTGTTCACTTGTCAGCTTCTTTCAAGTTGTATTAATAAAAAAAAGAAAGAAACTGGAATCATACTGAGAATGTTTTCAGGATAAACAACTGGAGGAAATGAGAGCTCTTTAGCCCAAACTTAAATTAAAAAAAAAAAAAAATGTTAAAAGCTCAGTGAGGCTTATAGTAATGCTCTTAAATCAGTGATTTCATATTTTCATTGATACATCCACATTAGGTAGCTATTGAAAACATATTACTATAAAAATGGAATTTTTATTTTAGAAAATAAGCTAGGGTATTACATATTTTTGTGTAACTAGTGTATCAGCTACTGGACTATAAACTCCATGAGGGTGGAAACCGTTTCCACCTTGTTACTGTGTATATCTAACATTTAAAACACTGCCTGCAAGTAGATATTGGTTTAAAAAAATAAAACAGTGAATGAGTAAGTTATGCTTAAGAAACCAAAGCCTATGAAGAATAAAATGATTATAAAAATTTACACATGCACACATTGAATAATGCACAAAAACAAAATTCAATTTAAAATTGAAACACTTAGTCTATTTTCTTATAATAAAAATGGCTAATGGAATGAGAGCTGGTGTTGTATGAAAGTGATGAATCACTGAATTCTGCTTCTGAAACCAATATTGTGCCTAGAATTTAAGTAAAAAATTTAAAGAGAAAAAAATAAAATAAAGGACTAACAGCAAAAATTTACTAATTTTTGAAGTTGATCTATGGATGTAATTTCATGAGAAAGGCATGTATGACCCAAGCTCAGGCTGATGACTACAAAACTAATTTATAAAACTCATTGACAGAGACAGAGAGCTCTGAAATTTATGTAGACATATGTATCAGAATAAAAATCTCTTTACAGTGTAAAATCTTAACTGAATAATGCACGGGTAGATATAAAAAATTAAATTTTAGTAAAAGGTATTTTTTAAGATTACACAGTGAATGTTACACTGTGTTACAAACTATTTTTAGGTGGAAAGTGAAAAGAAATATGCCATTTCTGTAGTCTTCAATCATCCATAATATTCTTCTACAACCCATCACCAAAGAATGAATGTGATTCCAGTTTCTCAGTCTACAGAAGAAACTGCAGAAGTAACTTGCTTGGTTACTGGGTGGCTTGGTCAGTTAAGCATCCGACTCTCGATTTTGACTGGGGTCATGATTTCATGGTTGTGAGATCAAGCCCCCCATCGGGCTAGCGCTGGAGATGGAGCCTACTTAAGATTTCCTCTCTCCCTCTCTCTCCCCCTCACACAAGAAAAGAAGAAAGCAAAAGAAAGTAACTTGCCCAAGGTCTCTAAAATAGTGGCATGGTGTAGATGAGAACTGAGGTCTTTTCATTCCTACCATTATGTCTTGCCGCTGCAGGGCACTTCCAAAATTCAGAGTTTGAGTTAGTCCAGTGATATCTCCTCACTGTACAGAATATAGAACCTACCACCACGAGGCCAGAGTCTTTACTGTGCCTCCACGCTAGCAGTAGTTTGGCATGGCTGCTGCTTATGTTCTCCTGAAGGATCAGGGCTGTGATTCATGCCTCCTCCCCTGTCACAAGTTACTCCCATTCTCTGTTCAGTCCCCCAAGATGATATGAAAGTTTCGGAGGAAATATCCCTAACACCTGATCAAGTTTACTATTGGCTTGTAATAAGACCATCATTAAATGATAAAAAGACTGTCTTCCCAACTTGTCCACACCCATCCATCAAACAAAGTTGTTGTATTACAAAATACACTTTCAGGCTGTCCTGTCCTTCAAGGATAATCTGTTCTGCTTTGTTGGTCGTCTGTACTTGTATAGCCAATAAAATTCGGTAAAGCGAAGTGAAGATTTAAAGTAAATCTGACCTTACTGAACTCTACTAGATCTCTAAGAAACTATGAACTTATCCCTGTATCAATACCTTCATCTTAGCTATTCCACAGAAGTGAAAGGATAGGGAGGATTGAAGTTTCAAGATACCATTAGTCTTACCTCATCCATAGCATTTCTATGTTTAAAGAAAAAAATGCAGGCCAATGGGCATGAAACTATCATATGTAAATTTTACTTGGCCTTTTAAAGATATGTTTTTTATTTTTTTTATTTTTTTATTTTTTTATGATAGTCACACAGAAAGAGAGAGAGAGAGGGAGGCAGAGACATAGGCAGAGGGAGAAACAGGCTCCATGCACCGGGAGCCCGACGTGGGATTCGATCCCCGGTCGCCAGGATCGCACCCTGGGCCAAAGGCAGGCGCTAAACCGCTGCGCCACCCAGGGATCCCAAGGTATGTTTTTTTGTATTAAAACTAGATATATAACTTTATATATTAAAATATATAATTTTTACTGAACACACTTCATTTTCATGCTAGTTAGCATCAGATCTTTCCATAAAGACATTGTGCAGTATTCTTTTGAAGAATATAACGGATATTGTTTTTAATTTGGTGACTCTGGACAAAAACTTTGGCCTGAAATGCTTTCCTTCTATCAAATTAAAAATTCACTTTCTGAGTGGGTCATTATGACTAAAACTGTTGAGAAATAAAAAGGTATAACTCTTCCTCACATTTTCAGTGTTTCAGATATTAAGTGGTTACACATTAAAAAATTATGTCACTTCTAAAAATGGATTTACAAGAATATTCTCTATATAATAAAAATTCAGTAACATATTATAATATTTTTTCACCAAAACAGGGAAACAGTCAACAAAAACTGCTTCTGAAACTACCTTCCTGTTTATTCCCTAGGCTCTGTAAAGTCAGTCAGTAAGGGCCGAACCGAAGCCACATTAGAAGGTTATTCTGCAGCTGTTGCATCACATTGACAGTCACAGTTTAACATAAAGAAGATTCTAAGTACAGCAGCTATGGGTGAATATAATTCTTAATATCAACTCCATAAAGTGGTAACAACATTTAATAAATTGAACTAGTTTAATCTGCTTGGGATATTTATTTACTGAATGTGCATTTCTACACAACGATGATAGAGTGATTTCAGCACCTTCCGTCAGGTAAATCTTAAGTTAGCCTAGTCAATAATACCTTTTCAGATGCCCAAAGTCATGAAACAGTTAAAAATCCAAAAGATATCAAGAAATTGATTTTCTAAATTTGAAGAAAAACTCTATGACTTTAAAGAAAAGCTATATTTCACTGGGACTTTTAAGAAAAAGCATTCTTAAAACACTTTATGTGGCATTAAAGTCACTACGAATTATAGAAAGTCTTTTTTCCCTTGGTGTTCAGCTCCCAGTAACTATATTTAAATTCTCTTCAAAAAGCAGTTAATATTCCCATCCTACCACCCACGGTCTTTCAAAATGCTAAAAGGGAAATAAATCAAATTCAACCACAGCAAACATGTGTCTTCAATTGCAGAAGTATGACTAAGTATCAAGAAAAACCCCACAATATTTAGGATTTTCTTTAAAAGGCCTTTCAAATAAAATGGATGTAATCTTCCCAAGTCAAATTAAGTGAAATGCACCCTGAATCCATACTTCAGAGACGACTCCCAGAACATCTACCCCACAGCTTTGGCAATAACAAAAGCAGGTCAGTCCCCACTGATAATCTGGCAGATCAAGGTCAGTTTGTAATTCCTCTTTGTTCATACATTTATCCAGAAATACTGGCTACTCTAAGTAGAACAGTAAGATGATTTGGTTTCATGTTTACCTAAAGCCATCATCAGGAATATTTGGAGGGCTACAGATAGAAATCTTTAATAACTAAAAAAAAAAAAAAAAAAAAAAAAAGACGAGGGGTTATGATGCCCGGAGAAATCAGGGAGATTCAAAGCCATGAGATGAATGTTTTCAGTGCAAATTCGAATTGCTTGCCCTAATTGAAAGCAATGGTCTCATATTTTTGTGAAGTATGTCATTATTCAGAATTGTTTGTGTTTCTTAGTAGCCATTTTTTTTTGTACTCTCTCTGTACCTTAAATATGAATAAACATTCATTGCAAATATTTATTCTATTCAGAATAGTGTATTGGCACTTTGGCAGTTATAACATAAATACTTAAATATTATTTGGATCCAATTAAAGAGATGTGTCAGGATTAAATGGATTGGAAGAGAACTAATCAATCAGTAGAATGAAAACATTAAAAAAAAAAAAAAAAAAAAAAGACACAGACCAGACCTTAGATTAACCACTTGAAATAAAATGAAGAATAAGACCCTGTACTTTATGGGTTTATAATCCAGTAGAACAAACAGACAGATAAATACCAAACATTCAAAATACTGTAATAAAAATACACAAAAGGGTTATATAGATCATAGCATAGACAAAATAAAATGTTTCAAATATCAAGGGCAGATGGCATTCTTTTGTCTACTTAAACACATCAGATGTTGGTCAAAATTTTTCTTAATAAAAAACTCCAGTGAGTTACTGGAGACCAGTATTTTTTTAAACTATCATTAATAATAATGTGGCTTCAAATTTGCAGTTGTAAAATAACAAAACAAAAATTGGTTAAAATTGTTAGTATATATCAAAGTTAGTATATACAAAATGCTTTTTATTGCAATAGCCATAAATAAAAGAAAAAAGTGTACTTACAAATCAAACTCAAGTTTTCTGATGATATGATACATAGGCCAATGCAAGTCAAAAGGTACAATTAAGGTAAGTATGCCCTCAAACTCGTGCAATGCAGGAAAATATCCTCCATATAAATGGTGACATGTACTAAATGAGCCAATTCTTATAACCATCCCTCCACAAATGAAGTCCTTATTTAAAAAACATCTGTCTTTCTTTCTCTCTCTCTCCTTCTCTCCCTCTGTTGGGTTCATGTCCCTATATACTTTCACAGTTGTCCAAATTGCATCCAAAACAAAAATCGAAAAAAAATCATGTCTCAGATTTGACAGTGCACTGACATTTGGCAGCCCATGCAGTTGCAGGCAATTAATACTATCTAAAAATCTATAGCCTCAAATAATAACCAGCGTAACTTCAAGATCCTACCACAGCAAATGTGTTAATGGACTAGTTATGGAATAGAGTATTGATTTAGGAACAATTTTTGATTCTTGTTTTGAGAGAGTGAAAGGAACAATCCCTATTCAAGATAAGGGATACACATTTTCACTCATTATTTTATTTCATTCCCAGGCCAAAGAACTATTTAGAAATAACAGATACTGTATTATGTATCACAATGGTGAATTTCATTCTGCCTTGGCAGGGTAACTAGTAAGTGTAGAATGTAACTGCTTGCTATACTGGAGTCATAGATATATAATTGCCTTCAGAAACATCCTTCTCTGAATACCACCTACACATTAATACATGACAGTGAACTTACAGCCAGACCCCTGTTCTACCCCACATGATCCTTGAAAAGGCTTTGAAATGAGGCCACGTGCATAATTAAGGCACACTGAATATCACAGTACATGTAACAAACTAGAGTATTATGAATCCTTAGGGGAACCTCATAGAACTAATACATTTTCTAAAGAAAGCTGCACATGAGTAAAGAGAGCCCAAAATGCTAATTAGATCCTCTCAGTGAAAGCTATAGAAAAGTTGATTCTTGAATCCTGAAGTTGGGCACAGAATGGAACATTTGTATACAGAAACACTGAAGGGGGGGAAGAATTTGACATAAAAGCCCCTCAATAGATGATTTACACAATTCATGAGAAAATAAATAATACAAAATAAAAATATAACAGTGGGAGAATGTCAACCCTCCTGAAAGGGTTAAGTATGAGAACCGATTTCGTATTAGAAAGGGATTATGTAACAACAGAGGGAAATACTCACCCTAGCATATGCTAATTTAGTCAGCTTTGCCAGGCGTTTCTGTGTGTGTTTGGCTGGCTGACTCACATTCCTTGCCTCTCCTTTTTGCCATTTTATTATGAAAGTAAGGAGGTTGAACTCTCACAAAACGCAATAATAGCAGTAACAAAAACAAGTAAAAGCACATTATATGTGTTTTATCCTTGCTAAAACATTGGGGTATGCGTTGTGGAGGTCAAAAGGAAAATCACCCAAACTGTACGTATTCAGCACATAGGCTTTAGCAAATCTCCCTTTCTTGAACCACTCTTCATTCCTCATTAATTACTTTTAATAGGTCTTTCAGGTTAGGAGCATGGTCGGGACTGGGGGGATATTATATTCCTGGACAGTGCAAAGGAAGCTGAGTTACTATGTTACTCAGACTCCAAAATAGAAAATAGAGAGCAGTAAAGGAGTGACAATTAGACAAGCTTATTGTATATTTTTTGTTTGCTTTTTAATACAAATATTCTAACCATCTCTCATTTCAACCTAAATCTACTACTTAAGATTGGAAAGTAGGGGGCATATAAGGTATGAGAATGAATGGAAGATATGTAGGTGTCATGGGCATTTTCCCCCAGAGGGGATAGAGGGCAAGCTAACGCAAAATATGAATTCATTAAGAGAGTAAAAATGTATTTTACACACTATAAATTTGAGTTTGGATGTTTAAGTAAACCTTAAGGGAGTCACTTGCATTTTTAAAGGCAAACACTTTTAACAAAGAAGCCAAAAATATTTCTCTATAAGAACAAATTAATTGTTTTTTATAAATCATACTGAATCAATATAACAGCTATACACTTAACAGTTGGCAGCACATCCTTGTCAGGAAAGGTGCTTTCTTGCTCTATTCCCAAAGATGACTTTAGATAAACAATGAGTGCACCGTTACTGTAAATAAGCCATCATCAAAAACATAAAATTGTTAGGGGATCAATTTGACCAATAAGAACTGTTGCTTTCTTAATGTGAAGTGATTTGCACTACTTGATCATACTTAGCTCTAAGATTTCTTATTTCTCAAAGCAAATGATTCCTTATTTTTATTTTCTAATCTCTAATGACCTCTGCATCTAGCCCCCAGAATAACTGTTTATGACTAAATTGGAGCTTCCCGTTCAGCATCCAAGTGGCTGAAAGATAATTTAAAGATTCAAGTAAAAACTATTTGCTGACTTAGAAAGAGTTATATCAAATGATGAATAATGACTGTCTTAATATTTACTTCAAAGACCTCTAAAATAGAATGTAAATAATTAGTAGCCAGCCCTCTCTAAGGCAGATCCCTTTACAACTTCAGCCCTGTGTCTATTCATGTAGTGGAAGGGTCTCATTACTTAGTTTCATAAGCACAAAAGAAGATTCAGAATAGATGCTCAGCTCTATCACAAATTCAGAAACTGTATATCTTGCTTGTGTGTTTTTAAGGGGAAATCCTAATCATTGTTAAAGCCTAAGAAAATTTATTCAAAAATATACTTTTTAACCCTCATAAAAAGGGTAAGAGAAAATAACTGAGTGCAAAGAAAACAAACTCTTGCCTTTTCCTCACATCACATCCCATCCCTGACAGCTCCCAAATTATAAAGGTACCTTTCAGTTCTAAAAAATAACTGTATACTTTAAACTTGTATATATGTGTATGGAGAGAGCAAATGATTGAGGGATATTCCTTTTTCAACAATTACATCTCTGATTTTGACATTAATATTTAACTGATACCTAATTAAGCAGAATATTTATTTTTATAATTTTTATACATACTACATACTTCTAAAATGATAACTATTTCATATCTGTTTAAAGAAACCCACTGAGCACATTAACAGAACCAACTGGGCTCATTTCTTAAGTAAAGATCAATATGCATAGTATGTGCAATTATTTTTTTCTCTAGCAAATGGAATAAAAATAAACAAAGCTACATTAGTTTCTGTTATCTGAAATGGTTCCCTTATAGGCTGCCTGTAACAATTGGTCCAGAACTATTACTTTTATTAAGGGACCTATTTAATGCTTTTGCCTGTGATAAATAATACCTTTCACAGAGGAAATTTCTCTACTGATTTGATGTTAACAGAAATTCCACTTCACAATGCTTAACTGCAGGAATACACATTGAACAGTTAATGTCTATTTCTTTTAAAACTACTATATTCTCATAATATAAGAGATGCTATAATAACAATAATAATAAGCAATAAAACCTCACAACAACAACAAAGGACTGACTCCTTACTCACTAAAAGAGGATTTAACAATATTTCCTAGCCCAATATTTATAAGGTCCAATACATGTAAACAACTGCATAGAAATCCTATTTTTAACTTTGCTATTTGTCTTCATGAAACTGGCCTGTGTCTCTGATAGTTTGCAAGAAAATAAAGTATTCACCATGTATCTGGTGAGAGCACTGATAATTTTATTAGGATTTATTTACTACATTAATCTCCAAACAAAATATGCACTCATTCTTTCTTATGCTTTGTCTTCAGCTCACATGATTAGAAATACTCTCTGGGTTATTTCTGGTTATAAAAAACTGAAGGATGGTTCATGTCTACCACAAGCTCTGAAAAGACTTCCCATTTCGCTCATGCCACATGACTGCTTTCCTGTGTGTTCGCCTGCCGCTGCAGAGCACATTAGGCCTGAGATGCCATTTGCATCATCACACAGCAGGGGGCTTCAGCTGCCACAAGCTCTAGGTTAATCCTCACCCACCTCTTTACAAGAGGAATTTGCAGAAGATGCCTTTCTTTGATACTACAGAACTGCACTCCAAAAACGCTTGACATTTTCAAATAAAATGTTGGCAATGAACTTGTCTTTTTAAATATTTTTAGGTTAAATCAGTAAATTATAATCATGCCCTTCCATTTTTCATGAAATGAATTGGTGATCTGATCTAATGCAGAATACTGGTGATTTTTAATCAAGGAAAAAATTTAAAAATGGGGAGGAAAATGCCATGGCAAGAACAACTGATCAGATTGTATTCATTTAAAAATGCATATCAACAGCCATTGCTATCTACTTTTCTACAGGAAAACTGTTTCCTAAACCAATACAGCCTACAAAATGTTTAACTCTTGTGGCATCACTTAGCAAAGTTTAAGTGCTGACATATTATGAAGAGATGCAGCTATTTAATTCCATTAGGACATACCTATTCATGCCAACACTATTTATTATGTATCTACTGAATTGAGAATAAGAAGATTGCACAGATAACAAAGGCTCAGGGCTTGCCCTCAGGAAGCTTAAGTTTAGTAGTCATTGGGCACTAGAGCTGTTCCAGGAGGATCAAAAAACCAATACCTGCCAATTCCACAAAGAACTCTAACTTCAGCTTTTGAGTTTGGCTTCCTCAGTTTGTGATTTCTCACCACTTCCTCAGCCTACTCAGCCAGCTGTTACACATTGGGTGATTTTGCCAAGGTTGTTAAACGAGCCTATTAAAATGAGGACGCCTTCTCAATAAATCTCGTGGAACGCACATCAATGTTATCAAATAAAACATCAATAGGATAGGTCTATTTATATTATTAATGTACCCCAAATCCTTCATAATAAATAAACCTTACTTGTCTCAATCATCTGATACCCCATAGATTTCTCATTTTAAAAAGAAAATTAATATTATCTGATATTGATTTTAGGTCACTTTAAAATGCATGACTCACATTTCTTCCAGCATTTTTATACTTCCATTTGTTCCTTAAGTAATTAAAGTAATTTTTTTCATTAAAAAAATGGCATCTCACTATTTCAATGTGGGGCAAATAGTTCTCAAGTATCTGATCTTCCAGGGGAGAAAGCAGAAAGAGGCCTCTCAATCAATGCTTACTTTGGTCATGTTATGCTCCCACAGTTCTAATAGTTGTAGAAATGGTGAAGACAATGAAGTAAGTTTCCATATCTTGATAGAAAATCTGCCCAGAGACTCCCCATGTTTGCAGGGAGATTTTCCTAATTACTAAGTGTCTGGGGTTTGACCATTTAAATCATAGTCTTTGGCTCTTATGTACGGATTCTACTCTTTAAAGGTTCAGTTGTTAATCAAGAAAGGGAGGAATACGGTTCTTGCATTCAACATAAGAAATGAGCTCAACAAGACTAAGGCTATTACAAATAGAAGGAAATGAATGGGAGAGATAGGCTTTTAAGAAGCATTAAGTTATCAGTATTTATTTAAGTGTATGTAGGTGTATTTTGTACTTTATAATATACTTTCTAAAAATGTAAGGGGAAGTTTATGTTTAGTGTATTCACTGAGGCAAGTACTATGCATGTCCAATTGACCTTCAATTTGAAAGTCTTTCTAAAATAACAGATCATTTATCAAAATATCTCATGGAAAATAAAACAAGACAAAACCAAACCCTAAAATCCCAGTATTTGTGTTGGATGTGTTTTTCTGTAAGACTAACTCTAAAAAGGAAACAAAGTTCTCAACAAAATCTCTATGTATGTCTATTTTCTGGTTATATTTTGTCCTTTCTTCTTTGCCCTTTCTAGGACCGTTTTCTTGTGCTAAACAAGACAGTCTCCATCTTTGCAGTGCCCCCTCAGGCATGGAAAGGGGATACAGCTTCAGCCAGGGTTAGCAATTGAACTGGATCTGCTCTGTAACCAAGAGAGGTTTCAGTTACAGGTGGCAAGCTTTTGCACACCTCCTTCTAAAGAAATTCATTTCTCTAAACTGTTCTGTACCCTCATTCCAGATTTTTCCCCTGCCTATGATGGAGGAAAATAAGAAAGGATGCCCCATAAACTAACACAGAAGCAAATTTTGTTATCTAAGTAGCCTACATTCCGAGTTGTGCTTTGGTCAGAAACATATTTATTTCCTTCTAATGATTCATTTTCATTTCCTAAGAATCCACTGAAGACAAAATGGTAGATTTTTAGAATAATACTATTTTTTTTAACTTATTTTATCATTGACTTGATTCTCACCACTGGCTCATTAACTTTACATATTAACAAGCCAAAAGGTTGATTTTGCTTCCCAGAAAGAGTAAAATATTGGTGACAATGTAAAACACAGAGAAGATATGTTCAAATGAGTCTTCTTGTCTAAAATAAGGCATAGTGCAAGAAAGGGGATAATAATAGAAAAGCTAAATTAACTGATCACTATTACTTAAGTCACAGAATACCACCATAGTTCCGATAAAGCTAAAAATAAGAAGCTGTAGACTGCCTATAGCATTTGCCTAGTCATAACTACCAGCAGGCAGAACAGACTCCCTCTAGCCAAAATCAGTTAGTTGCTCACTAGTTCCGCCGCCACCCTTCTTTCTCTGCACATAGAAAGGAAAGACCTGCTAAGTATTTAATCTGTGTCCAGGAAATAAAGCTTTTCATTTTACAACCTAACCAAGTCCTAATAAAAGTGTAGGATGGTGGGAGAAAACATAAACCTCAACCCTGAAGCAATGTTTTTGGCCAAGAGTAAAACAAGGAAGGCATGAGCAATTTGTTTGAGCAGGAACTGACAATATCAACAAAGTGCGATGTGTCTGTGGAGCAGTGTTTGATAAATGTGAGGCAGCCATAAACATGAGAAGACAATCCAATGGTGCTTTGCACCCCCTCCCCCCTCTAGTTTTTTTTTTTTTTTTTCCTTTTAAATCCTCTTCTCTCCTTTGGTGTATTAACATGGCCTGATCTAAGATGCTCATAAGTACACAGACCTTGTTGGGCTGGCGCTTTCTCCCTGGTTGCTGTAGAGGACGCTTATTTATTTATATATTTGGACCTGATGCTGGTGCTGCTGTGGGTTGCAGTGGTGCATTTTCTCTGGCATGCCCACACCCCTTCCACCACCACCTCTAATCCGCTGTGAAAAGCAGCACTTTTTAAATAATTGGTTTACGTACTTAATAAAAGAGACCCATGTTCTTAATAAAAGAGAAGGCAGCTGATGGAATCTCTCCGGGTAGAGAGAGAGTAAATCCTCCTCCAGGCTGAGAGAATGAGACACCAGCAGACAGTTATTTTGCAGTGCAGTGAATAGACAATTCATGGGAAATGTTGAAGGCAGAGGAGGCGACCCCCAAGCGCAGTCCACTGCCCACATGCTCTATAATAAATAATCTCACACCAGCCCAGCAGTGTGTGCAATGACGTGCCGGGGCCAGCACGCACAGATTGGCAGGGAAAACACATCCAGCGGTGTCGAATTTTCATCGCAATCACCAAATTAACTGATTTCCCCACATCACACTCCCACTACCCGGCGTAGAGCGCGCGCGCACGCGCGTGCACGCGCACGCGCACGCGCGCACACACACACACACACACGCAGAGCTGAGAAATGCAAGTTACTGAGAGGTGAAATAGGGTATCTAGGAACACGTTTCAGCATGGATTAGAAACCCAAGTGATGTGTCAGCCTCCCGGGGTACTTGTGAGAGGGTGGGAGTGTGAACGGTGGGAAATGGGACGAGGCAGCGTAAGCAGGAAGAAGGCTGTCGGCTTTCTCGGGGATGCTGGCACATGACATATCTGAAATTTACATTTAACACAAAACACAAAAAAGATGGTAAGAAATATCTCTGCAAGGTCAGTTAGTTAATTCAGAAAAATTCTGTCCACTGTGTTTTCCTTCACATCATAAATATGCATAAATAAAATACATCCCAGTCTATATCCTGGAGGATAGGAGGCAGGATGCATTCCAAGAACTTGCTGAAAGATGGTTCATTGACCTCATTTAAATCCTCCAAAGGCCAATTGGGTTTTGCACGCCTGCGGTCTACTTGTGTCTTACTTCCAGATTCCTTTTATCAAGGGACAAATAAATTTGATCAACTTATCTTTCCCACAACTACAGAAATGACGACAGAGGGGTTAGAGGTGGGCAAAGATTTAGCAAGAAATCAAGAGTCACCTAGCTTTAAAAATCCTATAGTCCATCGTTTCACATCCATCCTTCCTGTATCTCACTCAAGCCGCTTCCCTACATTACTCCTCTCTTAAAAGCAACAATTTTCCGCCTGCCGGCCGCAGCCCACCCAGCCCTAGCATGCCGCCTCTGCCTCACCACCACCCAAAGTGTGCTCTGCCCATGCACTCCTACTCCATACATTGCCATTCATTTCATAACCAGCGTCGTCCTCCCATTCCACAGGGTCCCCCTCCTCCTCCTGCAAAAGAGAGGATCTGAGGAAAAGTGCACCCCAGTTCCCTAGCCGCTCTGCATCCAAACCCAGTGATTTGCATAATAACAGCGTTTTGTGCGGTTTCCCTCCACTGCGGTCGCAGGGGTTCTTACATTTCACGTGAAAGGATAATATTAATTACGAAAAGAAGCGGCAGAGAGCAGAGCGAATAGAGAGGTAGGGAATCCAAGCGAAAATCCCTTAGCAGTAAAGTAACTGCTTAGGTGCATATATTTCTTTGCTTAAAGGAAAAAAGAAAAAAGAAAAAGAAAAAGAAAAGAAAAGAAAACCACACAGGCTGATCAATTTTAAAAAACAGGCTTGTTGATAAAGTAGCTTTGAGTCTTTTGATTTTTCCCTTCCTCTTTCCCTTTTTTATTTCTTGATTTATTCTTTCTCTCTTTACCCCCTTTTCCTTTTTCTTTTCTTTCTTTCTTTCTTTCTTTCTCTCGCTCTCTCTTTTAAATCCCAGACAGTCTCCTCTCTCTTCTCAGGTGAATGACACGTCTCACAACACATATCCCCCCCGGGGATGCTATTGCAATGCACACGGTGCTGCCGCTGCTGCTGTTCTCGCCGTCTCGGTAGCTCGCTCCCAGGCTCTCACTCACTTTTTAAAGATACACGGATATGATGATGGTGGGAAGAAGAGAAAAGAGAAAGGCGACCCGAAAGGGGGAGGTTAGAGCGATGACAAGGATGGAGAGGGTCGATCAGGAGCGTGATGTGGGAGGTGGCGGGGGGGGGGGGTGGGAGGGTACAATGTTCAGAGAAGGCACAAGTTGCCAGCCAAAAGGCGTGGGAGGTGTGTGCGGGGGGTGTTGCTGGCGGGGACGGAGAGTGAGAGATGTGGGAAGCTCAGGTGAATGAAAAGGCGAAAGGTGCCGCGCACGGGGCTGCCTGCTGGGAGAGCGAGGCTGAGCCAGCGCCAGAGACTCGAGGGGCTGGAGCGAACGGCCACTGCCCCCTGCCGCACCGGGGAGTAGGGGGAGGGGGTGGAAATCGCCGGGGACTGGGGGACTGGAAGGGGAAGAGTGGAAATATGGGGTGGAGTGGGGATGCTGGGGAATGGGCGTGAAGTTGATGCTCCCCGCGGCGGGGCGGGGATTACCTTGTAGCAGGAGCCCGCAGACGCTGTAGAAGCGGAGGACGGCGCTGCGTTTCCAGATCATGGTCCCTTCTCTAAAGGGCTGGGAAGGAACGAGGGGGGCGGCAAGATGCTGGTGAGTGGGACACCAGAGTGCAGGGCTCCGCCGGCGTCCTCCTGGCGCCTGCTGGACCCTCGGCGCCCGCCGCTGCGGTGTTCGAACCCTCGGACCCGGATTGGAGGCAGCAGAAGCGGCAGCTGCGAAGCACCCGCAGAATGGGGTTTCGGTGGGCGAAAGAGTTTCTTCTCCTCCTCCTGCCGGTGGTGCAGCCGCGACAGCCCGTCAGGCAGGCGCGGGTTCGGAGCCTGCCTCCTCTCGGCTCGCACCGCAAGTCCCAGAGCCCGCGGGGGCTGCCCGAGCAGGTGGTGCAGGGACGCCGGGGTGTCGGGGAAGGTGCAGGCGAGGGCTGCGGGAGTGGGCAGGTCGCGGAGGGAGGGCGGGGGCAGGGGGGCGCAGGCAAGCAGCGGCCGCCGCTCGCGCTCAGGGTGTCTCGGGGTCCTGGGAGGGGAGGTGGCAGCGGTGGAAGCGGCGCTGGCGGCGGCGGCGGCGGCGGCGGCGGCTCCCGGATGCTCGAGCTGCAGCAGCAGCAGCAGCAGCAGCAGCAGAGGCACCCGCGGCGGCGGCGGCGGGGGCGGCGGCGGCGGCGGCGGCGGCGGCGGCGGCGGCGGCGGCGGCGGCGGCGGCGGCGGCGGCGGCGGCGGCGGCGGCGGCGGCGGCGGCGGCGGCGGCAGCTCTACAGAGCACCAGACACAAGGGCAAGCTCAGCGCGGCGGAGGCCCCGCCCCCACCCTGGCCAGGGACAGACACCGCCCCCCGGCCAATGGGAGCGCACCCGCCTCCCGGGCCTGGCCAATGAGAGGAGGGGATGGGTGGAGACAAACGCCGGGAAAAACAAACAGGCTTCTCAAGGACCCTTCGGGCAGGAGGAACCGAAGCCCCGTTCACACCCCCTCCCCCGGGTCTCACCTCCCTGGCGACGTCTCGCCCCACCCCGACGGAGGAGACACCGCCCTCACTGACCGCGCCTTGCCCTCAGGAATGGTTCAGCCAATCGCCACCGCGAGGGGGCGGGGTTAGCCATGTCCCCAGCAGATTCTGGGATCTGCGGTGCCTGGGCCAGGTCCTGGGTGCGAAGTTCTTGTGCGCATTTGGGCTCCTAGAGCAGATGGTGGCTGCACCTGCCCACTCACCAGCTGCAGTAGCATCCTCTAACGCTCTCAGCAGCAAAAGGGAAAGATGGCAGGGGCGTGGGAGAGGCTAAGTATAGGGAGCGGCACACCTACCTGCCTGCAGGGACTTGTGTGGCAGAGGAGGAGAAGTTAAGGGTGGAGCAGATAGATGAAATTGTTGTTTTTCAGGATTTTGACACAGTCTAGGTATAAATATCAGTAGAGCCTAGTGAGTGACAATATTGGTCAGTACTGCGATCAGGCGTACCCAGTCCAAATCCCATAGCTGTCACTTCTCGCTGCATAACGTTTGATGATTTTAATGAATGTTTAAGTGGAAGCCTCCTCAAATGCAAAGCGTAGATAGTAATAGTACTTAGCTTTTAGAGTTGTAAGGATTAGTGAGGATACAAATATGTCAGTTCAGGGTCAAGCAATGTGTAAGTGCTTTATAAATGGTGGCTCTAGCTGTTTAGTGGGATTTTTCTAATTCGGGATTGGAGGAAATCTTAGGTGATCCTCTATAAAGGCTTTAATAATAGCTTTAAGGGAGAAAAAAACATAAATGTACTTTCTTCAGAGACTCATCCAAAAGTGGCCGTGGAAAGGAACTTAGAAATCTGGAAAAAAACCACCTCTATAAATCAGCATCCTGAAAAGTATCCTTTAGAAGATAAGCTATAAATGAGCAGGACACAAATAAATCAGAAGTTGTGTTTCCAAATGAGTTTAATTCCCAGGCTTTTCCCTATGACCAGTTTTTAATTGAACCAAATTAGCAGATGATGGACTAGTTCAGTAGTGTTATATCAGTCACACCATAAATAAAGTCTGCTTTGTTTGAGAGACTGCATAATGGAAGCCTGCAAGCAAGAAGACAGAGGGAAAGATGAGAGGCACAATCAATATTGATGCCCTTCGCTCTTTCCCATTTGTTGCTTACTTTGCCACAACCTTTTACAAATTCAACCCTTGCCTTTTAACTAATGACCCATTCATTTCTCTGTCCACCTTTCTCCCCAGGTTCTCAAAATTAAGAAGGAAAATGTCCATAATAAAACTGCAAGTGGACTCTAGAAGAAAGAGGTTGTGTGAATACTCTTATTATTGTAAGAGATAGTTGCCTACTGTGAGTTTTAGCTGTTAGGAAAGTCAGTAAGTCCAAGGATACTGCTATCATTTGAACTATTGTGAGCATCAAAAGGTGAAACTCTAATCATTATTGACTCATGCTTAGGTTTTGTGTCAGGGAGAATATTAAAAAAATGGAAATGCCAAAAAAGTTAGGATTTCTTTATTGAAATGGTAATCAGAGTTCCTATGGTCTAGTACATGTCCTACTGCTAGCTGTACCACCTTGGGCATGTAGTTAACTTTCCTGACCCTCAATTTCTTCAATCACAATATGCAGGAGATGCATTTGGTGACTTCTACAGTCTTAGTGAGATAAACAAACAAAATTCAATACTCCTAGGATTGCTATATTCAAGAAAATGCCCAACCAAACATGAATGAGTATCTCAGAATTTGTTATTAATACTCACAAGCAATTTGTGGGTTTTTTCTTGTTGATAACTATCTCAGAAATGAGGATTTCTATGCTGAAATAGTCTATAGGTTTACTATAAGTAGATGATCCTCAGACCAGCATCACCACCAACACCTGGGAACCCAGAACTGCAGAATCTCAGGCCCTACCCCATACCTACAGAATGAAATTCTTCATTGTGACAAGACTCCAGGGTGACTTATAGATAGATGAACTATGAGAAACACCTTTCTTTAACACAGCTTTACCACAGACTCAACCTGAGGGAGAATTCCAGTAGGTATTCAATGACATGGAGAACACTCTAAAAATCCCAGAGGATTTTTGTTAAATTACTATTTTCAGGAATCCTAACAATCTCTGTGTCATAACAACACTGAAGTAACTCTTCTTGTAAGCTATGGGGAGAAAAGTGATTAATTAGGTCATTTTAAAATGGTTGCAAGTTTGATTGTGATGACAGTCATAGACTTTCATGTAATTATGAGTTCTTGTTAGTCCAAATACCCAGTTAGGGACTGGAAGAAAGTTTCCACTAATTCTAGTCCTGGGGTCAGTGGGGGGGGGGGGGGGGTGTGTGCATGGGGTGGGGGAGGAGACTTACTATGTGAGCTCTGGCCATTTGGATAAATAATACAATCTTCAAGTATAAGGGATATATAATACTGTATCTTCTAAATAGTCTATTAATTAACTTAAAAAATATCGAATGCTTAATGGTTGTAAGATCTTTAAATATTTTAAAGTGTGGCAATGGTCAAAATGTTATAAGCTGTCATTGCATGAATAAAGTCACTTAAAAACTTAAAATATTTCTTAGATGCAATTAAATATCTTTAAATACCTTCATTTCATAGTTTTAAGGCTATTATTATCTACATATATTATCAGCGTCTCAGTAAATGTGCAAATTAACTGACCTCTTATGAATCATTAGACGATGAATTAATTTCATAAATTGCCAAAAGATGGCATCTATCCATGCATCCCTATATGCAATAGTCTAAAATATTAAACTTATTTGGGAGATTTTCTTTATTTTCTTTAGCATTAAGCATTGTATTACCCTTCACTTTGTGGCAAAATATTTTTCAATATTTAATTTCATCTTTTGAAATGAATTTTATTTTTTTCAAGTTTTTTTAAATTGCAGTTAGTAAACACACAGTGTAAGATTAGTTTCACGTGCAAAATTTAGTGATTTATTATTTACATATAACACCCGTGCTCATCACAAGTGCACTCTTTAATCCCCATCACCCATTTGACCCAGCCCCCACCACCTCCCCTCCTGAAATGAATGTTAACATCTAGAGAAATGAATGCTTTAAATGTAAGCCATCTTTTTAATACTCATTTGAAGAGTTATGTAAAGACAGTACATTTTCCTTGCCTTGGACATGATGTCCTCTATGCTTATACGGTCACAGAATAGGATGATGTCTCTACTCCCACATTACTACCATAGATATTAGAGTTCTTTTAAGATCTATTTCACAGAGAAAACTGCACTTAGTTTGTACTTTATGACTGTTCCTATACCAGATTGAAAGAATTGGGATTTATAATGATGCGATGTTTATGCCTTTTCTATTCTACTAGGAGCAAAGTAATTTCCTGACAGTTTTAAGGTGATGGATTTGATAATTAACTAGATGAGGGAAATCCTTTCACAATGTATATGTGTATCAAATTATCACAGTGTGCACTGTAAATATCTTACAATTTTATTTGTCAACCACACCTCAATAAAGCTGAAAAGATAAATACAAGAAAATCTGCTTTCTTTAAATTGTGGCAAAATTTTTTGAAATCAGAATGGGAAAATTACTGTGTCACTTTTTACCACTATGGACACATTTCCTGGGATTTCACATGGCTAGTTAGGATATTTATATTTTTCTTTTAAGATATTAAATTTTAGTGGAATACCTAAACACTTTAAATATATAGTCATTATTGATCTCCAGGACTAAAAATCTAAAAATCCATGCTAAATTGAGTCTCATAGCAAACTGACTCTAGCAGTAAATTGACCTAGAAAAAGAAATTTCATGGCTTGGTGAAAATGTAGACCATTGTGGAAGAAAATTAGCTTATTGAGTACTGGAAGCATTGATTGTCATTCTCCATGCTCACCAGCATTTTAAATATGAGGTCAGGTGCCTTTGTTGCAGAGATGTTAAGAATCTTTCTATATAGTATATCATACATATCATACACTACACAGTATATAATAGTACCTACATTTAAGATGCACATAATAGTGTATAAGCAATTTTAACTGCCTTTAAAAGAATTTTAACTAAACATTTTGCTGTTTACAAAACATTTACTGTCTTTTGTCAGAATTATGACCTATTATGTCATTCATTCATTTCAACTTATATTAATGCTTGTATATAAAATTGTTGAAAAGAAATTCACAGATATTCAAGGATTTACAATCTCAAGATGAGCTATCCCTGTATTTTAACATAAACTAAATGGTAATATGACCAACACTTATACATTGTATCATTTTAAAATATGAAATCACAATATAGAGAGTAAAAATGACCTGGTGATGTTGTAGAGTATAACTTTTATCTCTACAATGATTGAATCTAAATGATATGTGACCATCACACACTTTCTTAAACACATCAAGAGGGATAATTCCTTTCCCTCTATTTCCCTTAAAACAAGAAAATGTTCACTCTACCTTATAGAAGATCATTTGATCCTGGAGTTTAATAGCTGCTAATGTATAAATAGTTTTACAAATGACCCAGGGTATATATCATGGAGATAATTCTTAAATCCTGGACAGTGATACTGAAGATGGCTCTACTTAAAAATAAACAAACAAAAATCCTCTGAAGAAAATTACTCTACATTCATTCAAGTCAATCTCATACCTGCCACATGCCTTTTGTATGTAGTTTTTTCTACGTGGACACGTTTATTGAAGATCATCATATAAGTCATTTCCTTTCTTTATAAACAAGTCTGTCAAATGTGACATTCTCTGAGAGTCATTTACTAATAATCCTTTACCCCCTCCATCCCCAACTCATCTAGTCTCTCTTTACATATCTACCTTGTTTTATTTTTCTTCATGCCCTTTATAAACCTGAACTTATATTATTCAGTTTCTTTGTTTACTTGTGTATTGGTTTTCTCCTCAACTAGAATGTTAGCTGTAAGAATGAAGGGACTTTGTCTTGTTGACTGGATTTTCAGCAATTAGAAAAGGGCTAAAACAAAATAATCACTCAATATATATTTGCTGAAGGAATGAGTGTATCTATCCAACGGTGACTATCTTCTGGTTTAAATTATATAAAAATTGATTCACTTGCCTTCCCTCTTTCTGTCTTTTTCTGAGGCATCATTTTTTTCTTAATAAATAAATCTAAGCATTCTTAAGTAGAACCACTCAAAATAAATTTTAGCACTTATAAAAAAACCCCACTTAGATTTTTATTTAAAAAATAAATACATATGAATCTGATTTGTTTGTTTGTTTGTTTGTTTGCTCATAAATACAGAGAACAAACTAGTGGCTGCTGGGGGGGATGGAGGTGGGGAAAGGTGAAACAATAGGTGAAGGGGATTAAGAGGTACAAACATCCAGTTATAAAATAAATAAATCACAGGAATTAAAAATACAGCATAGAGAATATATTCAATAATATTGTAATAACTTTGTAGATAGCAGATGACTACACTTTTGTGATAAGCATTGTGTAATGTATAAAATTGTTGAATCAAGGGTTGTATACCTGAAACTAGGATAGCATTGTATATCAACTATACTTCAGTTAAAAAAATACAAACTTAAAAAGAAAGAAAAATAAGTACATATGAGTTGGTAAAATACAAACTATGTAGGAATAAATAAAATACATACTCAGTGAAAGTACTTTAGTGATTCCATTACCCATATATAACCACTGTTCACTATTCCTGATTCTTTCAACAGCAATCAGTTTGAAATATATAGATAGGAATAACTATAATCACTTCTTAAAATGTACCTGATTGTTTTTCAGTCATCTCTTTATACCCTCGTTTTGAGAAAGCCTTTTTTATTTGTACTAGTATTTAATGTAGTTTCTTTTTTTAAATTTTTATTTATTTATGATAGTCACAGAGAGAGAGAGAGGCAGAGACACAGGCAGAGGGAGAAGCAGGCTCCATGCACCGGGAGCCCGACGTGGGATTCGATCCTGAGTCTCCAGGATCGCGCCCTGGGCCAAAGGCAGGCGCCACACCGCTGCACCACCCAGGGATCCCTTTAATGTAGTTTCTATTAGAAATATTACATGATTCTTCTATGAAATGAGCCAGGCCAGTCTAATAATATGGAAACCAACTGACTCCATTCTTGATCCAGACTGACCGAAAAAAAGGAGCTGTGTTAGTGACTCAATGGTAGAAATAAAAAATTCTGAAGAACTCTATAGTGTTACTTGATTCTTGAGGAATCCAGGGTATAAATTAAGCTACTTTATAATTCTACTGTTTAAGCAACTACGTTGATCTACATCTCTAGGGAACATTTAATTTGTTACTTAATAAAATAAAGAAAATAATAATGATAAAGCATCTTGAAGTAGAAAACAATCAATTACTAAAAGACAGAAGAAGAAGAGGAAATGAGACTGGAAAGTTATATATAAAGGAATAGCATGGCTTTAAAAATATGGTTGCAGGGATCCCTGGGTGGCGCAGCGGTTTAGCGCCTGCCTTTGGCCCAGGGCGCGATCCTGGAGACCCGGGATCGAATCCCACGTCGGGCTCCCGGTGCATGGAGCCTGCTTCTCCCTCTACCTGTGTGTCTCTGCCTCTCTCTCTCTCTCTCTCTCTCTCTCTGACTATCATAAATAAATAAAATAAAAAAAAACTTAAAATAAATAAATAAATAAATAAAAATATGGTTTCAGGGACACGCTCAGCAGATTGAGCATCTACCTTAGGCTTAGGGCATGATCCCAGGATCCAGGATCAAGTGCTACACTGAGTTCCATGCAGGGAGCCTGCTTCTCCCTCTCCCTCTGCCTATGTCTCTGCCTCTCTGTCTCTCTGTGTCTCTCATGAATAAATAATCTTTAGAAAATACATTGTTTCAAAAAACTAAAAATTAAAAATAAAAATATGGGTTGTCCTCTTAGAGCTGTGGTGTCTAAAAGGTAAATGCTAATCATAGTGACTATTTAAATTTAAATTAATTAAAATAAAATAAAATTTATTATTTTTTAAGATTTATTTATTTATTCATGAGAGACACAGACTGATAGAGAGAGGCAGAGACATAGCCAGAGGGAGAGGCAGGCTCCTCGCAGGGAGCCCCGTGCGAGACTCGATCCTAAATCCCAGCATCACCACCTGAGCTGAAGGCAGGCACCCAACCCCTGAGCCACCCAGGCATCCCGAAATAAAATAAAATTTAAAACAGCATTTTAGTCATACTAATCATCTCTTAAGACCTCAATAACAATTTATGACTGGTGACTACTCTGTTAGACAATGCAGACAGAGAACATTTCCATGATCTCATCAGGTCCTACTAGACAGCACTGATCTTGGCACTAGATCTGTATTAGTCTAGGATCTCTAGAGAAATAGAGGTCTCCTGAAATCTCTTCAGGAGAAGAAAAAAAGAAAGAAAGAGAGAAAGAGAGAAAGAGGGAAAGAGAGAAAGAGAAAGAGAGAGAAAGAAGAAAAGAAAGAGAAAGAAGAAAGAAAGAAGAAAGAAAGAAAGAAAGAAAGAAAGAAAGAAAGAAAGAAGAAAGAAAGAAAGAAAGAAAGAAAGAAAGAAAGAAAGAAAGAAAGAAAGAAAGAAAGAAAGAAAGAAGGAGGGAAGGAAGAAGAAAGAGAGAAAGAAAGCAATTGATCATAAGGAACGAAGTCATGCAGTAATGGTAACTAAGAAGTCCCTAGATCTGCAGGCAGTAAGCTGGAAACCCAGGAGAGCTGAGAGCAGAGTTCCAGTCCACATCCAAATTCCTGTGAACCAGAAAAGCTAATGGTGTGAGTTTCAATCTGAATCTGAATCTGAAGGCAGGAAAAGGCCAATACCTTAGCTTGAACACAGTCAGGCAGAGAGAATTCTTTATTTGACCTTTGAGTCTATTCAGACCTTCACTGGATGCATGAGACCCACTCTGTTCACATTGAGGAGAGTGTATTAGGGTTCTCAGAGAAATAGAACCAAACACACACACACACACACACACACACACACACACAGGGATAGAAGGACAGAGAAAGAGAGAGAAGAGAGAGAAAAACAGAGTCAGACAGAGATTACTAGGAATTAGCTTTAAATTATGGAGGCTCAGAAGTCTCACAATATGCTGTCTGCAAGCTGGAGACCCAGGAAAACAAGTGATATGATTCCAGTCCAAGACTGAAGGCCTGGAAACTGAGGTGCTGATGGTGTAAGTCCCAGTTCAAGGGCAGGAGAAGACTGATGTCTTAATTCATGCATACAGGCAGAATGGGGAAGCATTCTCCCTTTCTCTGTATTTATTCTATTCAGGCCCTCAAGGGATTGGATGGTACTTGTCCATACTGGGGAGGGAAATCTATTTTATCATTCTCCTGATTCAAATGATAATCTCATCCAGAAGCATCCTCATAAACATATCCAAGATAATCTGACCAATCAACCTGACATATAAAATTAACTAACACAGAGGGCAGTCTGCTTTACTCAGTCTAGAGATTAAAATGTTAGTCTCATCAATAATCACCCCTCTAGACCCACCCAGAAATAATATTTAACTGAATATCTGGGTTCCTTGTATCCCAGACAGGTTGACTTCTGAAATTAACCAACATACATTTCATTTGATAGCTATCATTCGGCATTCATCTTCATTGACATGATTATTTCTACAACGTTAGGTTTAAATTCCAGATGTTAAATTGCTTAGAAAATAAGATTTACCACTCAGATATGCCAAAATTCTACCTAATGTATCTTATTTATATTGCCATAGATATGCCTCTTTCTCATAACATTGGTAGTAAAACCATCCTTTCTTTTGGTAATGAATGAGGAAGAACCTTGATACCCAGAGTATTATCCTATACTCTAGCTCTTTTAAGGTAACCAAGAATTAATAGGTATTAGTCTAAAGTTTTTGGTTCCAAGTGACATAAATCCAAGAAAATTAGCTTAAGACTAAGACAAAACAACAAAAATAGTAGTAGTTACTTTAACTTAAAAGTCCAAGGTTGGAGGTTACTTTAGTTCACTTCCTTTCAATGCCTTAAGTAATATCATTAGGATTGTGTCTCATTTCACCCAACTCTGAACTCTTAATTCCTTCAGATTAGTTGAAGCTTAAACTGAATCTCCACCCAGAGAAGCCAAGAGGGTCAACAACTTTCTAGTATTAACCCATAACTGCACTGAGAGATTGCAGAAAACAAACAAAAAGATCTGTTTTCTCATAACCATAATGAGTCCTGAAATGACTTAGAAACAGCTTGTCTTTGATCACCTACCCATTTTTCAGTCAGTCACTCTGCCTGATGTGCCAGTAGCAGTGAAAGTATGGCTGTGTAACTAAGTAAACTAACTCATCAAATGGGGAAGAAATCATTCCTAAAGTGAGGAGATGCTGACAGACAAGATCTAACAGATGTCCACTACAGAATACAGCAAAATTATAGAATGTGATACAAAAATACATCTACCTTGACAAGAATGTTATTTTGCTACCTATGGTAATTAGAATGAAGTATCAAATGATAATCTGTAGCACTTCACACTCTACACAGTAGGATCTCAACAAATATTTAGGCAACAAATAAACATATTGCAGTAATAAAGTTTTCACTACTAGCACAATTTAGAAGAGGATTATCCTCAGATTTTACAGAGCCAAAAGATTACTTCTCTGCTTTTCTATGATAGCTCATAATACTATGTATCTAAGTGTCATATCAGCCCTTGAAAATTAACAACAGTTTAATGCTGATTAATTTCCAGCTTTTCTTCCCTATAGTTACTACATATTTTTTTCAAAAGTTGCTTAGAGTCACTTCAGTGCTTATTGCATGCATCCTTAGTTGTTTTCTCCCGTGTACCACCCTGTACTCATCACTATTGAATTTCATACCGTTTTGGTTGGAGGACTTCTCTAATTTGTCAAGGTCATGTTAAATTCTAGTTTAGATGTCTAAGATCAAAGCAATTTGACCCAACTCAATATCACACTGGATGTGTTGTTAGTTCCATTATCTACATCTTTAACCCCCTCTCCACATACACACACACGTCATGTGAATTCCAATCATAAACTGCACTATTTGGTTTTACAGAAAAGAGTTTATCAGGTTTTTTTTAGGATTTGTACAGGAATTTAGAGTTAGTTGAAACAGAGCTAGCTTGCAAACTCTCTACGTTGTATGGGACTGCTTACCAAAAAACAATATTCAGTTCAAGAAGGAAGGCAGATATATGTTGTGTCTGTGTAGTCATATAATTATGATTGTAGGGTGACCATCATTCTGAAATCTAGGATCAGAGAAAAGGAAATGCATACTTGGAGATCCAAAGAGAAGTTCTGAGCAACATGAAAACAGAAATTTGAGAATACAATGCTTAGAAAAATATCCCAAGTTCAAAACAAAAGCATAAGAACCTAATAATACATAAATATTATGTTTGGATTCCAGTTCACTTCTTGCTCAGAGTAAAAATCTTTTTCAAAAAAAAAGGAATTTTGGTGATCCTAAGTTCTTAGGTGGATGGCATTAAGTACCACTTTTCAGAATGTAGGTAAAGGGGTTGGGGATCTAAGCAATTCTAAGGCCATGCTTGAATTCTTTCTTTGGTTTCTTCACTTTGTTCTGTATTTGTTTTTTTTTAATGTTTTTATTTATTTATGATAGTCATACAGAGAGAGAGAGAGAGAGAGGCAGAGACACAGGCAGAGGGAGAAGCAGGCTCCATGCACCGGGAGCCTGACGTAGGATTCGATCCCGGGTCTCCAGGATCGCGCCCTGGGCCAAAGGCAGGTGCCAAACCGCTGTGCCACCCAGGGATCCCCTTGTTCTGTATTTGAACTAAATAAATGTATATATATCATTTTAACCAACCATCTTCATAGAATAAAAAGACACAATTTATTACGAATGAAACATAGTTTAATTACTCATCTAAGTTTCCAGAGATTTTTAAATAAAAAGAGAATAGTAGTACAAAATGTCTCTTGATGCACAGTCAAATATTAAAAGTGGCAGAATTCCACAGCATCTTTGCTACAGTGTTATCAGGTATCATTTACTCACTCAATAGTTTCGGCAAAAATGATAAACTAGCTATCTCCAAAAATGTGTCTATCATGTGAAATCCCTCTGGAAGTTGAAATCACTTGTGGATTACACCAATACATTTACACAGTTTTAATATTGTTCAGTCCAAAAATGTCCCATTCATGATAAATCAAGTTTATATAACTGACTATCCTAGCAAGTGTCATCATATAAATGAAGTTATCTAGAACTGTACAAGTTGGTAAGGAATTAGACATTACTTCTTCAATAAAAGATTATGGGGAAAGAGAAAAAGATCTAATGTGTATTGACATCCTTTTTATATAAGATGCTTTTATAGTACTATGTGCAATCCTTAACGATCCTATAAAATATATCTAGTATGACAACCATCAGATAAATGAAAAATCTGAACTCAGAATGTTTCAATAACTTGATCAAGTTATAAGGGTAGTAAATGCCAGACCAATTTGATTTTAAATCCTGGGTATCTCCATTACTTCTCTTATCTTTTATCAAACACAAAGAGAGATATAAGATTATTACTACAAAATGTGCTTTCTTCCATATACACTGAATCCACGATGTAGAAGTTCTACTAACACATTTCAGCACCATGGTCAGATCCGCACCCGTTTATAAAAACTTGAGCCCTGGTAGATAAGAAAGAAATGGGAAAGTGTAGAAGTTATTGGAACACCAAAGTGATATTTTATCTCAGCATACGTTAGATTATCTGGATATCCATTCCATAAGGTGAAAACTAGAATTATTATTATTTTTTAAAGATTTCTTAGTTTTCTCTACAGACTTCCCAGGGAAAAGTTTCCACAGGTTTTTCATGCAAAAGGTTTCCGTACTTAAAACATATTTACAGAAATGGCATTATCAAATATCACTTGAAAATGTCAATGCCTTTCCTTAGGCACACAAGGCTTCTATATTTTTCATTTTCCCAATTGTGCTCCTATTACTTCTATGGTACATATTATCCTCTAACTCACAAACGAGGTTCCATACTTTCATTACTGGTCTGCATTCCAAAACCCTACAGGGATTTTATTGTAACACATATTCTACTTTGCATCATTTACAAAGAAAAAAAAAAGTTTTACACTCCTCCTTTGGTTCTTTCAAAACATCATTTAATAACATGTAAAAATATTTATGTGTTAAATAATTACGTAAACAAATTACAGATAACATATTTTTTAAAAATTCTAATTTGATAGTTCTAACCACTTTTTCCTCCATGAAAGTAGTCACCTTTCTTTGCATAACATAAATAAAAACAGTATCAGAATCAGTATAACTTAGTATCTAAAATCAGAATTATTTGTATCTATTTAAATATTGACTAATATCTTTCCATGTCTGCATAATTCTGATCACATCATTTCCTAGATTCTGAGATACACTGATTTAAATGACAGTGAATTTTGCTCACAGCTACCATGTGTTTTGGAAGAAACAGCCTGCAGCTAAAGTTGCCTTTTCTGCTGGCTTTACATAGAGGGCAAATTGCAGAACTATAGCTTATTTTCATCGACCTAAACTTAATAATGGCTTATATTATAAAAGTTTATTTGTGTTTTTTAAAGGAATTAATAAATAATACTTTTATCTTTATCTCAATTCTGTAAAGTTTGATAAATAAGACAAAGAATAAGGAGTTAGAGACCAGAATATTAGCTATATAGACAGTAAATGATAAATGGAAGCTTTTATGTTAGCCTGATGACCAAGAGAGCCTGATAATTGAACCCCAGATTTTCATAGATTTATCCATGTTATCAAATGCACTGAAGTATTAGAGGCTCCTCCTTTCAGAGCAGGACTTGGGATAATAGTAGTCAGCCTAAATTAGACTTATGACAAAGTTCTTAACAAAATGGAATGTCTTTTCTTTGTGAGCATTTCACTTCCAAAAGTAAAAACAGACAAGCTAATTGTGCCAAAATTATTATTTCAAAAATTACTCATCAAACAGTCATGGCATCTCCCTTGAGATAGGGAGAAGCCAGGAGTTTTAGTTATTGAGGCCCCCTCATAGGAGGGGAATTTTGGAAAGAGAAAATGTGTTCTCAGTAATATCAGTACCTGAATATACCACAGTTTTGGCTATCTCCCTTTGAAGATATGAACAGTACTTTAGGACAGTTCTGCTCCTCCCTTCATGATGCCAGGTTTCCAGTCACAACCACTATACTTTTCTAATAGGTCTGGGATCACTGAAGGATGTAAATAGATAAAAAGACATTAATTTGATCAATTGTAGGTCTTCAGTATCCTAAGACAAAATAGCCATTCTTTATCCTATTTCCCATTGCAAATATTGTACATTCACTTAGTCCAATATAGCCTATCTAAGCCCTACAATAAAATTAAAGACAACATAGTCCAAGAACAAAAGTACATAGATACTGTAATAAAACCCAGTAACAAGAAGATGACCCAAATTTGAATATAATTTCCCTCCTATTATGAATTTATAAAGGAAAATTAAAATCACAAGCATCAAATCCCCTTACAAATTAAAGCCCTAAAATGTTAAAACTAAGAGAAATTGAAGTCCAAAATGAAACTGTCTTGAAATACTATATTTCAAATAAATTAATGTAAAATTTTACCCTCCTCAACTTCATATTCTGTTCAATCTTAGAGAAGTAAATTTTAATGCCTGAGTTTTATTCCTTCGTTTGGTAGCTACAACCAGAACTCTGAAACCAAAATCCTCTGAATTCAAACTCATTGCTATCAAGTGATTAATCATAGAGCTGTGATTACCATATTAATTGCCATCTCCCCTTCAAGCCCTGTTTCTAGCACTCCAATACTGACGAGTACAGGTTCCATCTGGTGACACAGAAGACACATTCTCATAATAAACAGGCATTTTCATTTCTAGGTCATTTCCACTATTTCTTACAATGCACTATCCTAGGCCTAAGAAACCTGCCTCCTAGAAAATGTTTACCCTCCCACTTGGGTTTCAGCTGAAAGGATATTCTCTACAGCCAAATGTACTGTTGATATTTCTGAAGCTGAGCCCCAAGGGGCTAAATAAAAATCAGTGTGTGAGCAGAGTCTTTTCCTTTGCTTTACGGTTACAAACTTTGATAGCATCTCATTGTTGTGTTTTCTGCAATAGCAGGCTGAGTCTGGTATTTCGTTCCTTGTTTGACTTTTTTAGTATTTTTCCACTATCTTATTTTGGTTTTTTATTCTGGAAAAAACAATTGAAATAAGGGACTGCTATTTAACTAATCCAGAACTACTGTCTTAGGTCTGGCACCTAAGTTTAAAGCTTGGTACTCATAGTTTAAAGCTAGAACCTTCCTAGTGTTGTCAGCACATGTGGAACACAGCTGCTGCATAGTTTTGAAGTAGCAAATATTGTTCTGTTGGCCAGGGCCTAAATGGCCTGTGAAGACATTCTTTTCCCTGTAATTGTATATTTGCCTCATCTGTGCCTGCTTACTCAGGCCTCTGTGATTTGCCAGCATCTGCCAAGTCATCTGCTAAAGCCCTGGCTGCCAGTATATATATACTCTAAGTATAGTTTAAGATTAAGCTGCGGCAGCCTGCATCCTAAAGTCCCTGAAATTGGCCAAGACCACCCCTATTTTTGTTGAGGCCCATGCAGTCCATGACCTTGCTTGCTAATCGTCCCTTGTAGAAATTGTCTTCTATGATTGCTTGTGTACTAACACCTCCTACTCTGTCCTCAGAAGTTAAAAGCCAATTACACCATTGTAAATGTCCTCTAGCCCCATTATAAGCCCCTATACACACTAAGGTCGGGGTGCCTTGGACCACAAGACTCAAAGCCACATGTCCTAGCTCCATCAACTACATTCCCTATATATTTTCCCTCAGATTGTTGTCTTATGTTTTGTATCTTAGTATTCCCCAACTCTGAACCTATTTTGGGGATCTTTGAGGAGCTCAATAATTATCACTTTTATTTTTCAGTTTGATTCTAAACTACTTATTTATCCTACTCACTTTATTTTATTTTTATTTATTCTATTTATTATTAATTAATGTATTCTTTTCATTCTAAGTTTTTATTGAGAAATAAGATAATCAGTAAAGCATTTGGAAGCAAAAATAGTAATGAACCCTGATATAAGTGATAACTTATAACTTATAACTTCAGGAGGTAGTTTGATTAGGAGTGTGTGTGTGCGCATGCGTGTGTGTAGGAGGCTATGATTAGCTATTAGTTAGTATATGGGGAAGCAGGGCCCTAACGGCATCTCTATTATATTTATATAGTATATATGAAGATTTGACATAGTTGAGAATGTCCAATTTAGTCTCCCTAAATTACACTAGAGTGCAGAGAAAGGGGTGGAAAATGCAGGAATGTCATAGCAATTGAGATCCTGTTAACAACAAGGAAACATTTGAAATGCAGTGGAAGCATACCAAAAACAAGGAAATTTGAAAATATTTCTTCCAGGGATATGGACATTTTTCTTACAAAAAGTGCCATATACAACAGTTAATCTCACAGGTTGGCCCATTTTAACTATTTTAAGTAAAAAAATGTGTCTGAAGCACAATAAGGTAATTGAAAGCACTAGAGAAACTTCATATACAACGTTATTTAAAAGTAATATATTCTAAAGTGCTTTGTATATACCACAAAATCCATTTTTCTTTACTGTAGCTCTAATATTTTGGAGGGGTTGCCCTGAGCTTCTGGTGATTATGCATAACACCTATGCCCAAGGGCTGGTTATCTTGTAAAAAAAAAAAAAAAAAAAAAGATGTAAGGTGAGAAGGGGAAGCAGTGGCTCAGGGAATAGGAGTTAAGACTCATATAGTGATTCTGGCCTAATAAGTCAATGGAATAGGAAAGAAATCAAGTAGGAGAGGAATAAGGCTTTTCATTGAGGGGAATAAATATGGTGGGTTGTGGAGTACTGGTCATATCAGTTCCTTTCATTTCCTCTCCTAAGGATATCCCTTTTCTTTTTTTTAGGTCTTCTATTATCACAGGGGATGGTGGGAAAGAAAGGGAGAGTCAGGAGTATCTTAACATTATCAAGATGGACTTTTCTTCCCTATGTGCACAGTTTGTTTTATTTAAGAAAGTTGGTAGTGTTGAGTATCTAGATGGTGGTTTCAAAGAAAAGAAAGCATATTTTTCCCCAGTATTTTCATTATCTTCTTCACTTGCCTCTATCTCCTGAATTAGTCATCATGTTGGAGAAGTATAGCCAACAATGTCTTCAATATGGAGATTGAAGGTGGGTGGAGAACTGTTTAGTAGAAAAGGGAAGAATTTCATAGGGCTGTTTTATTGGGCAGTTTACTTACTTGCCAGAAATAGGGAAGTTATGGCTGCAACAAAAGATTTCTATTAAATTGCATATTATAACATTAAATTTTATCCAGGACAATGTAACAAAGTACACATTAGCAGAAAGAATATTACTTCAAACCATTTCAGAAGGGGAATTCTATAGCAGTCATTATAACAATTATATCAGATGGCAACACTACAACAGCTTTTGAAATTTGTGTGGTATTCACAGGTAATTTTGCAAATTAGAGTACTACTTGATATACTAAAAATAGATAAATAAAAACAGAATACCAAACACTACCACTCAGATTCTGAGTTTTCTAAATTTTTCCTTAGCTATAACTTTATATAGTGTCTTAGTTAAAATGCATTTTTAAATGCATTCACCAAAGAATCTTTAATTACAAATATTTTCCATTAATGAAAATCCAGTCTGTTTTCATAATTTTGTCACATAGACTTCTATGAAAAAAGGAGAAGTTTCATTTCCATTTTAAGCCTGCCTTTGGCCCAGGATGTGATCCTGGAGACCTGGGATCAGGTCCCATGTCCCACGTCGGGCTCCCTGTATGGAGCCTGCTTCTCCCTCTGTCTGTGTCTCTGCCTCTCTCTCTATGTCTCTCATGAATAAATAAATAAAATCTTAAAAAAAAAATTCACCTTAACTGTAATTATGCTCATCTTAAAAGAATATATCAGAACTTGTACTACACACTCTTGTATGCACACATGTTCAAATACCTTCTCTCTTCCCACTCCACACATACACCATACCCTGAATGGGAAAGCCACTTCATTAAGATAATAACTGTTAAAAAATAATATGAGCTGTTTTTCTGAATCTTGAGTTTATTTTACAATGTTTTCTTCTTAAAGTTCCTAAATTTGTGTTGACATTTATTTCTATATCATTTCCATTAAGCTTTTGCTTTTTATTATAAGCTCTGGATTAGGGGAAAAATGGGTTTCTTTAAATTGTTAATCTTTAATGATCATTATGCTCATTTCAAAGTTGTAACATTTCACAGCAAATGGCTTTCTAGAGAGCTTTGCCGATTTGCAATTTGTTTTATCAGAAATTTCTTTAACTTTTGTTTTCCCAATTATTCTCTTTGAAATTAAAAAACTATATAATTGTATCTTCATTTCTTTAAAATAGCATTTAAGACATTTGAACAATTTTCAGCTATTTTCTACATCCCCATTCAGTATTTTATTAAAGTTACCTAAGCTTAAATTACGATTTTTCTTCCTGCTTCCTTTAGCTGTGATAAGAACAGGCTGGTTTGCTACAATTGACGCATATTTCTTTCTCAAGTTATCTTTTTGCTTTGAGTTAGTCACTATATATAAATATATAAAATCAGATATAAATATATGCATGTATTTAGATATATATTTATACATATGAATGCATACATACATTTTATTTGTATATACATATACCAATATTTATTGTATATACTTACTATACATATTGTATATATATGTAGATGTATATATACGTAGATGTATATATACATCTATAATATTACATATATTTAAATATATACATTTATTTAATTACCTCCTATTGCTATATTGCCTGTACTGTCCTATTTTGTGTATCTTTGTAAGTTTTTTTTTTTTTTTTAATCTACACCTTTATGTTGTGCCCAAGATCGCGAATCCGAGAAACCACCAAGGAGCCGACACCGATGCAATCACATGAGGGTTTATTTACAAGCTCGAGCTTGGGTCCAAGTGCACCCGACACAGCGGAGCAGGGACTTGGACCCCGAGGACTAAGAGGCAGCAGCTTTATAGGGGCCCGTGGCCCATGGGATGCGCAGAAAGTTGCACAGTCACGCTGGTCCGCTGAGCCGGATTTCCCATTAGGGTGTGTCCTGCTCTTTTTTTTTTTTTTTTTTTTTTTTTTTTTTTTATGATAGTCACAGAGAGAGAGAGAGAGAGAGAGGCAGAGACACAGGCAGAGGGAGAAGCAGGCTCCATGCACCGGGAGCCTGACGTGGGATTCGATCCCGGGTCTCCAGGGTCGCGCCCTGGGCCAAAGGCAGGCGCCACAGCGCTGCGCCACCCAGGGGTCCCACACCTTCGATCTTAAGGAGAGCTGTGAGCTGGCTCCGGTTCCGGAGACCCCGTTTATAGCCGGCAAAATGGCCTTGGACCAAAGCCTTCCAGACATAGTCGTCGCTTTAGGAGTCCTGTTCCCAGCAGGCCTCCACAGGCTCCAAGATGGCAGAAAAAGAGAGGCTTCTTCTTCTTCTTCTTTTTTTTTTTTATAATAAATTTATTTTTTATTGGTGTTCAATTTGCCAACATACAGAATAACACCCAGTGCTCATCCCGTCAAGTGCCCCCCTCAGTGCCCGTCACCCAGTCACCCCCACCCTCCGCCCTCCTCCCCCTCCACCACCCCTAGTTCGTTTCCCAGGGGCCTCTTTTTAAGTTTTTAAGTGCTTTCTCTCTTCCTCCTCTCATGACATTGTGCATTGTATGTTCTCCTTGTTTCAACATTAGCTTCTGAATGCATCTTTAATTGTTTTACTTCTCTTTCACTTGCTTTTATGAGAAAGTGTCTCTGTTAATATCACATGCCTTATTTCTTGTCAAATCTCTTTAGAGAATTCAAAATTCAAAATTCTAATATTCTAGTTATAATATTTTTTATTGATAACTTTCTGCAGAAGCAATGTGTTTGGAAAATTTTCAGCTAGGAAAGACAAAACTAAGTAAAAATAGCTTTGGCTGAAACATACTATTTTTCTTAACTGGGTTAATTGTGATGAAATCAGTGAATGACAGTTGAAAAATTGGAATACCTCAAAGCCCTGAACTTAATATATATTATCTGAAAAGAAAACACATTTAAGTGCTAATTATTTTCTTTAAAAAACATCATGTTGATTTTGGAAGACTAGAGAACTTATAAAATTCTTACCTATAAATGCATACTAGAAATAACATACTGCATGTTTTCATTATAATTTTAGTTCCAGTTATTAATCAATTGACAAATCTACATTTAAAAAGAAATATTCCTCTTGCTTCCTTCAGTGAATTTACAAAACTCAAGTATCGGGGATCCCTGGGAGGCTCAGCAGTTTAGCGCCTGCCTTCAGCTCAGGGTGTGATATCTCTCTCTCTCTCTCTCTCTCTCTCTCTCTCTGTCTCTCATGAATGAATAAATAAAATCTACAAAAAAAAAAAAACCTCAAGTATCTTTCTAATTAAGCATTCAACCATAGCCAGCATTTGTATTTCCAAGAGTGTTTATATAAAGATACCTTGTATAAACCCTTGCACCAATATCAGATTGTATTTAAAAGGGCAACTTGTATAGTCTATTTAAACTTTTTTATGATAAAGATCTACTCAAATCTCATTTTACTTTTAGCTTTCTATTGGTTATTAGAACCAATTTGGTTTTTTCCTCTAAGGTTCTTTATATGCATTTGTTTTGCATGTCAGATATTTCAGAAGATCTACTTTAATATGTTTTTTTTTTAAGATTTTATTTATTTATTCATGAGACAGAGAGGAGAGAGAGGGAGAGGCAGAGACACAGGCAGAGGAGCAGGCTCCGTGCAGGGAGCCCGATGTGGGACTCCATCTAGGGACTCCAGGATCACGCTCTGCACCAAAGGCAGGCGCTAATCCACTGAGCCACCCAGGGATCCCCTACTTTAATATTTTTTCGAATCGTAAAAACATTTGCTCTTTTTGACAGCATCACTCACCAAAGAGTTCATATTTTACCTTACATTGCCAAGATGCCCTGTCCAGCAGTTAGGAACCATATAATTTCCAATCTCTGTGTCATTCAAGTGAGGAGTTAAAGATAGGCATGAGTTTTCTACACACTCCCTCTTCACATCTTTACAATCTTTGCACCTACATGTTTCAAATAAGGAAGAGGGCTGCTGATCTCTACATAAGACTTTCCCTAAGCAGCTATGTCAGAGGTTTCCAAGACTATCACCAGATTCAGTGATTTGCTAGAACCCACAGGGCTCAGAAGTTATTGTACACATAATTACAGCTTATTACAGCAAATGGACAAAAAGCAAAGTGATTTTTTTAAAGCAAAATGATTAAAGGAAAATAGTACATGGGGCAAAGTCTGAAGGAAACCAGATGTAAGCTCCCAAAAGTTCTCCCTCAGTAGAGGACATGGTTAATTTCTCTAGCAACAAGATGAGGAAACCTGTTTGAAGTATTGTCTACCAGTGAAGTCACCTGAGCCTACAATACCAAGGCTTTTATTGGTGGTCCACCATGTAGGTATATAGCCATTGCCTACAAGACCAGTTTCTGAGGCTCCAGAAACCCAGAAGAACAGGTGTTCATCATAAATCACAATGTTTGCACATATTCTCTAGAAAGACTGGTATAACACCTCAGGGACACAGGCATACAAAACATTTATATTGTTTAGAATCCAAATATTTTTAACAGCTTTGTTGAGCTATATCTCACATACCACACTATTCACCCATTTAAAATGTATAATTCATTGAACTTATTCTATTCAGAGATATGTACAACCATCTCCATGATTTTAGAACATTTTCATTACTGGAACTGTGATTTCCAGTTCTGCATATAGGAAGCTGAGAAGTCAACTCTCTGTCCTAACAACAAGTAAACAAGCTGAATAGACTTAAAAATCAACTCTTCTCAGATCTTTAAGAGGGGGAAGACACAGGAAAAATCACTGATCCCAAGATTGGATATATAGAAAGATGAATGAATAACAGGAGGGAGTCATAGCTTACCTGGAGCAGACACTCACAAGCGGAAACACCTGTAGGAACCAGTCCTGAGATGAAAATTTGAACTGTACTTGTACTTGAAAACTTGAATTTCTGGAGTCTCAGAGCAAACAACTCTGGGAATTAAAAACTCCAAGGGGATCTAGTCATAGAGGAAACTCCCACACAAAAAATAAAAAATAAAATAAAAAATAAACAAAAAAAAAAAAAGAAGAAGAAACTCCCACAATACTGTTAGATTTACTTCTAGAAGCTCCATCAGATTCCCACAATAAATACCATAAAAAAATTCCCTGGGGCTTACAGCAGGGAAGGGGAAGAGAAACCATTTTGAAACATGCCAAAGCACTCCATTTTTCTTAATTTCTTTTCACTCCACACCTATCTATGTAGAAGTCTGAAAATTCAACAAAAATATTTCTTGAACTATTAAATGACTATAGTGAGGCTACAGAATGACAGGTTAATATACAAAGGTCAACTGATTTCCTACATGCCAGCAATGAACAAGTGGAATTTGAAATTAAAAACACAATGCCTAGCCAACACTTGTCTCCTATGTTGTTAATTTTAGCCATTCTGATAGGTGTGAAATGAGATCTTTTGTAGTTTTGATTTGTAATTCCCTGATGATTGATGTTGAGCATGTTTTCATTGATGTTGAGTCTGTTAGCCATCTCTATGTCTTCTTTGGAAAAATGTCCATTCATGTCTTCTCATTTCTTAACTGGATTATTCATTTTTTGGGTGTTGAGTTTGATAAGTTCTTTATAGATTTTGGATACTAACCCTTTATCAGATATGTCATTAACAAATATCTTCTCCTATTCTACAAGGTTGCCTTTTAGTTTTGTTGATTGTTTACTTCACTGTGCAAAAGCTTTTTATATTGATGAATCCCAACAGTCTATTTTTGTTTTTCTTTCCCTTCAGGAGACATATAGAGTAAGAAGTTGCTACAATTGGTGTCAAAAAGGTTGCTGCCTGTGTTCTCCTCTTGGATTTTGATGGTTTCAGGTCTCACATTTAGATCTTTAATCCATTTGAATGTAAGAAAGTGGTCCAGTTTCATTCTTCTGCATGTTGCTGTCCAGTTTTCCTAGCACTATTTTTCTTAAAGTGACGTTTTTTCCAGTGGATAGTCTTTCCTGCTTTGTTGATCAGCTGACCATATAGTTGTCAGAATCCATTTCTGGGTTCTCTATTCTGTTCCACTGATTTGCGTCTGTTTTTGTGCCAGTACCACACTGTCTTAATCACTACAGCTCTGTAATACAGCTTGAAGTCCAGAATTGTGATGCCTGCAGCTTTATTTTTCTTTTTCAAGATTGCTTTGGCTCTTCAAGGTCTTTTATAGTTCCATACAAATTTTAGGATTGTGTGTTCTAGCACTGTGAAAAATCTTGGTGGTATTTTGATAGGAATTGTATTAAATATGTAGATTGCTTTCAGTAGTATAGATATTTTAACAATATATGTTCTTTTGATCCATGAGCATGGAATGTTTTTCCATTTCTTTGCATCCTCTTTAGTTTCTTTCATCAGTATATTATAGTTTTCAGAATACAGGACTTTCACCTCTTTCGTTGAGTTTACTCCCAAATATCTTATGGATTTGAGTGCAATTGTAAATGAATCAATTCTTTAATTCCTCTTTCTGCTGTTTCACTATTGATGTATAGAAATGCAACAGATATCTGTATGTTGATTTTCTAACCTGTGACTGTACCGAATTTGTGTGCCAGTTCTAGCAACTTTTTGGTACAGTCTTTTAGGTTTTCTGTATAGAGTATGATGTCATTTGCAAATAGTGAAAGTTTGACTTCTCCCTTGCCACTTTGGATGTGTTTTATTTCTTTTTGCTGTCTGACTGTTGAGGGTAGGACTTCCACTGCTATGTTAAATAACAATGGGTGAGAGTAGACCACACTGTCTTGTTTTTGACCATAGAGGAAAAGCTCTGTTTTCCCCATAGAGAATGACATTAGCTGTGGGTTTTTCACATATGACCTTTATGATGTTGATATATATTCCCTCTATCCCTACTTTGCTGAGGGTTTTTATTATGAATGGATGTTGTATTTTAAGGGGAAACCTCTCACACTGTTGGTGGAAATGAAAACCGGTGTAGCCACTATGAAAAATAGTACAGAATTTCCTGAAAAAGTTAAAAATAGAACTACCTTATGATCAAGGAATTGCACTACTGTGTATTAACCCAAAGGATATAAAAATACTAATTCGAAGGGATACATTCACCCCAGTGTTTATAGCAACGTTATCAACAATAGCCAAATTATGGAAAGAGCCCAAATGCCATCGACTGATGAATAGATAAGCAAATGTGTATATATAAATAAATGGGATATTACTCAGCCATAAAAAGAATGAAATCTTTCCATTTGCAACAATGTGGATGGAGCTATGGAGTATTATGCTAAGCAAAGTAAGTCAGTCAAGTAAGATAAATGCCTTATGATTGCACTCATATATGGAATTTAAGAAGCAGAACAGATGAACAGGGGGTAAAAGAGAGGCAAACCAGGAAACAGACTCTTAGCTACATAGAAGGAACTGATGATCACTCTTCCCAGGTGAGCAGGGGAATGCATTACATGGGAGATGGGTATTAAGGAGACCACTTTTGATGAGCATGGGGTATTGTATGTAAGTAATGAATCACTAGGTTCTGCACCTGAAACTAATATTGAACGGTTAACTGTAATTTACATAAAAAATTGGAAAAAAAGACCCACAATACCATTTACATTAACACTCTCAAAAATGAAATACTTAGGGCAGCCCAGGTGGCTCAGCGGTTTAGCACCACCTTCGGCCCAGGGCCTGATCCTGGAGACCCGACATCGAGTCCCACATCAGGCTCCCTGCATGGAGCCTGCTTCTCCCTCTACCTGTGTCTCTGCCTCTCTCTCTCTCTCTCTCTCTCTCTGAATAAATAAACAAGTAAATAAATAAAAAAATGAAATATTTAGATGAACAAAAAAAACAAAAACTAAATAAATGGAGATATATTCTATTTTTATGGACAAGATGATTCAATATTATGAAAATGTAAAAAAATATATATATATATAAAGGGGAGGATAGAGGGAGATATCAATGTAATACCAATTAAAATCCCATCAGGTTATTTTATATGTATCAAAAATTAATTATAAAATTTATATGGAGAGACAAAATATCTAGAATAGCCAACACACTATTGAGGGAGAACAACACAGTTGGAGGGCAGATGCTACTTGGTTTTAAGACTTACTACTCAACTATAGTAATCAAGGCAGTGTGGCATTGACAAAAGAACAGACAAATAGATTAATGGGCCAAAACAGAGATTCCAGAAATAGATCTCCATAAATACAGGCAACTGATCTTTGACAAAGGAGAAAAGGTAATACAATAAAGATAGTCTCTGCAACAAATGATGCTGAAAAATTGGGCAATCATCTGCGAAAACATGAGCCTAGACACAAATCTTGTACCCTTTACAAAAAATAACTCACATGTGAAAAAGAACACTATAAAACTCCATGAAGATAGTATATGAGAAAACCTAGATTACCTTGGTTATCATAAGGTCTTTTTACCTCACCACCAAAGGCAAGATCCATGAAAAAAAAAAGATAAGCTGAATTTCATTAAATTTAAAAGCTTTTGCTCAATGAAAATCAATATCAAGAGAATTAGAAGATAAGCCACAGAATGGGTAATATTTTTTTCCGAAAAATGCACCTGATAAAAAACCATTATCTAAAATATACAAAGAACTCTTTTTTATTTACAAGATTTAATTATTTATTTTAGAAAGAAAGAGAGTGAAAGAAGATGCATGGGAAGCATGAGTGGGGGTAGGAGCAAAGGAAGAGAATCCTCAAGAAGACTCCTTGCTGAGCTCAGACCCTGAGGTGGGGCTCAGTGTGGGGAAGGAACACCAGGCTCCCATTCTGCCTCACTACCCATGTGATTATGACTTGAGCCAAACCAAGAATTGGTCACTTAATCGACTGATCATTCAGGTGCCCCTTAAATATGCAAAGAAGTCTTAAAACTCAATAATAGGAAAACAAACAGCTCAATTTTAAAATAAGCCAAAGATAGGTTAGGGGCACCTGGGTGAGTCAGTTGGTTAAGCATCTGACTCTTGATTTTGGCGTGGGTCATAATCTGGGGTCCTGGAATCAAGCCTCCCATTTGGCTCCATGCACAGTGGGGAATCTGCTTAAGGATTCTCACCCTCCCTCTTCCTTTGTCCCTCCCCCTGCTTGTACATTCTCTCTATGTAAAATAAAAATAAATAAATCTTTAAAAATAATGGTAATAATAAATGAAAATAAGCCAAAGACCTTAACTGATACTTTACCAAAGAAAATACACAAATGGCAGATACACATGTTAAAAAATGCTTCACAATATATGTTATCAGGCAAATGAAAATGAAAATAACAGGGAGACACCTGCACACACTTATTAGAATGGCCAAAATCCAGAACACTGACAACACCAGGTCCTAGTAAGGATAGGAAGCAAGAGGAAATTTCACACACTATTGGTGAGGATCAAAAATGGAACAGGCACTTGGAAGACAATTTCAAAGTTTCTCACAAAACTAAACATACTCTTGATATATAATCTGGCCATCATTCTCCTTGGTATTTACTCAAATAAATAGAAAATCATGCCCACACAAAAACTGGCACATGTATGTTTATAGCAACTTCAGTCTAATTTGCCAAAAGTTGGAAACAACCAACATGGCCTTGAGTAGAAGAGTGAATGAGTGAATGGATGAATGAATGAATGAATGAATAAATATTTATCTAGCACTAAAAATAAATGAGCTATCAAGCCACAAAAAGACAATGAAGAACTTTCAGTACTAGTATATTAGCATATATATTAACATTTTAGTAAGTAATAGAAACAAATAGAGAAGGCTATATGATTCCAAATATGTGACATTCTGGAAAAGATAAAACTCTGGAGACAATAAAAGTATCTGTGGTCAGCTGGGGTCAGGGTGGTTGGGAAAATGAATAGGTAGAGCACAGAGGATTTTCAGTACAGTGAAAATACTCTGTATGATATTATAATGATGTATATATGTCATTACATATTCTTTCAAACCCATAGGATGTATAACACCAAGAGTGAACCCTAAGGTGAACTATAGACTTTAGGTGATTATGATGTGTCAAAGTAGGTTTCCTTTTTTGTAGAAAAAAAAGTAGGGTGATTGTTGGTAATGGGATAACGTGTGTGGGATATAGGGGGAGAGATGGGATCTCTCCCTCCCTCTCAGTCTTGTTGGCAACCTAAAGCTACTCTAAAAAAGTAAAACCTTAAAAAAAATTCAGTACCCTTTAGCTTTCACCACCTTATGATCCCAGCTACCTTCCAAGCCATAAGCAATCAGTCATTTATTTTATGTTTCTATACCTTTGCCTATTCTGGATTTGTAGTGAATCTTCAAGATTGCTAATACTGTGGCTGCACTGGCTCATATGATTTTTATTTTGGTTATAGGACACATTTCAGCAAGAAATCAGCAAGGAACTTCGAAGAACAAGATTTATTACTCACACGTCCTGGAGGGAATATGGCATGCCAAAGGCACAGAGTAAAGGCAAGGTAGAGGGAAGGGGGTGAGAGACATAGAAGATTGAGAGAGAAAGGGACAGACAGAGAGACAGACAACCCTGAACTTGGGGTTCTGCCTTTATTAGGGTTCAAGTGTGGAGTGTTTAGAGTTTCATGGGTTCACTTTTCACCAGCTAATTTAAAGCATAAAGCATAAAGCAGGAATTAGGGGTGGGGATGTAAAAGCAGGGTCACTCAAGCTGTCAAGTATCTCAGTTAACTAAGGCTTTTTTGCGAAAGGAAACTTCATGGCGGGGGTGGCCTAATTCCATGCCTGGTTGTTTTGCTAGTAGTTGGGTCACAGAGCTAATAATATATTTATTCAAGATGACTGTCTTTTAATAAAAATTTCTTGGCCATAAAAAACCTAATGTCAACCGCTCATACAACACCACCATCAACAACAAAAAGCTTCATGTCAGGCACTCATATTACACAGAAAATCTACATTATCACATTTGTTTGTTTTATGTATCTCCTCGCACTCTTGCTAGAGAGAAAGGAGAACTCCCCAGGATAGAACAACTTCACTCTGTCTTCCCAGCAGGAATTCCAAAATTTCTGTGGACAAGTGCTTGATATATTTGTCTATTTTTGAATGTAGTAATCCTGCCTTTGATCTACCACGTATTTTCTGTATGAATTTATGGAGAGATGAAAGCTGATGTCCTGTCATTTTAGACCATTGAGCTTTGGACTCAAAGGAACCACATTTGAACATATGAAGAAACTATGGGACATTACCTGAGGGTTTGTGATGAACTGGATATTCCCCATTTGCTTATCCCAGACTTACCTTCCATCCATCCCATCCTGCTGTGTCGCAGAGGCTGACCTCCATGGACTTTATCAATCTGGTTGTCTTGCCTCTGCTGCTAGTTGTGATCAGCCCATGGAATGCACATGTCAGAAGCTAGAGGAAGATGAAAGAGAGATACATATCAGGTTTCTTATTTCTCTGTGTTTCTCTCTGCTGGTTTGAGGGTTTGTGTGTTTTTTGTTGCTGGTGGTGGTGTTTTTGTTTTGTTTTGTTTTGTTTTTATTTTATTTATTTTATTTTATTTTTGTTGTTGTTGTTGTTGTTTTATTTTTAAACATGTGTATTTCTCTACTACTGTCCACAGCTTCTGGTCATGCATTACACGACTGTACTTCTAAGAGCATTCTGATAGCCATTCCCTTCTTTATCCCTTCACGCCTAAGGGGTAAAAGACGCATTGATTGCTTCCTGCTGCTTCATGTTCAGGGCAGGCGCTTCACCATTCTTTAGATTTCCCTTAATCATCCCAACTCCTGTATAAATACCACCTTGTATAACTTTCTATCATTAGATTTTTTTCCAGTTACCTCTTGAGTGTGCCTGTTTTATGCTAGTAGTTTGAAAAATACATGAGATTTTCATTGGGTACAATTACTGGATAGAGATTTGCTTCTGTTTGGCAGAATGTGTGGGAAGAAATAAACAAAGGACTATTTGGTTCTATTTGGTTTAACCATTGTACAGAAAGTAATTTTGCATATTCCATGTACTTCAAAATGTTTCTCAATCTACCTCTTTAGTGTTGGGTTGGTGGGCATGTTCTTGATTCCAGCCAACAGATTATAATAAGAGGTGCCATGTATCATTTGTAAGCAGAGGCAGTTCAGAACAGGAGTAAATTCTCCATGCTGTATTTTCCTCTAACTTAGCCACAGCCAAGGCCAGATTTTCTCAGGATAAAGAAGAGTTGCCCTCCCAATACCAGCTCTCCAAATTTTCTGAGTTAAAACCATGAATACATTAGACTAATGAAAATTTTGACATATAAGTACTACCTTGCATGTTTTACAGTAAAGATACATCTGCACAATAATAAAGTCCATTTGTAAAGTGTTTCTCTCTTACATCATTTGTAACAGCAGAAGGCTAGAAACTATTAAAGCTTCCACAAATAAAAACAAGTTAAATAAACTGTGGTTTAAACACACAGATACAGAAAAATTGCAGGCTATAATGCTACGTTACCCAAAGAACACACTCTATAGATTGTCAACTTTTTGTAAGAGGAAGAAATATAAGTATATATTCCTGTTTGCTTCATTTGTGTGAAGAAAAAGTAATATAATAACAAAAACATACTAATATCATAGTGGTCTCAAGATGAGTGAGGATTGGGTGGAAGTAAGAATTCTAAATGTACAGCTTCTCAATTAGTTTGAAACATTTTTGAACCATTGAATGTAATGATTTATTTAACAAATGACAATTGAATATTTTTATCTCTAACATCAGAAAAATAAAAATAAGTAAGAGCAATGCACTATACATTCTCAACAAAATGAATCAATGAAACACCAAAGAAGGCCTCAGAAGAAATGCAAGTTGAAGCAAATATTCAGCTGTTGACACCTGTAGGTAGAGGATCAATTTGTTTCAATAATGATGCTGGAGAGATTAAATTCCTATTGCAAAATGTAGATAATGTATGTGTCTCAAAATATATATTAAAATAAGATATTACTCAAAGATTTATTTTGAAGAATTATAATAGGCACAAATTATATTTGAAGGGTGTGAATATATATGTGTATATATATATATAAAGATTAGCTTAAATAAATATAAGATTTCTGCATGTCAAAAATCATAAAATTTCAAAACAAAAGACTTAGTCAAAAAAATGTGAGAGAATATAATTTTCCAAAAAATAGTGAAATAAAAATCTGATATCCTTAAACAAAAAAAGAGATAAAATGGTCATTTGAAAAATAGTAATAGAGAAACAGAAAAAAGCTGTTATGCCTAGAAACTTGAAAAGGAGGAAATACAAGTAATCAATAATTGCATTTAAGTAGTCCAATGTTAATTGTGATCAACTGATAACCAGATATCGTTCACTAGGCTGTCATAACTGAAAATGATTTTTTTTAATGCACAATAATTTACAGTTGTTCAGAGAATATATGTGGTAAGGTGCTTGTAGACATATAAATAGGTAAATAGGCAACTTAGCAACACACATCAAAAGCCCTAAGAATATGAGAAAATATAGATGTTTCCCCAATTGGGGCTATTGCAAGCAATAATTCATTGAGCAAAATGTCAGCTATTTTCTCTAATTTTAGGTTACATACTACTCAATATAGAGTTATTTTTTTAGTATGTGTATAAACAATGATTATAACTTTTCCATATATTTATGGCTGCATGTTTTATTCTATGAAATGCTTTCTTGTGTTGATTTCATGACGGGAAGTGTTTTCATTTGATGAAAATAATTATTAGGAGCAAACAGTTTTTAACCTGATAGTTTCTTTTCCATTAGCTTTGCGAACAAGAATCAATAAAAGAACACTTCTCCAAAAATGATCTCTCATTCAACAACTATCAATGAGCATCTACCATATATCAGATCAGGTACGGTGTTAGGTGCTAGGAATAAGGCATCAAACTATAAAAACAAGAAAAACAAGTAAAAAATAATCCTGCCTGTATACAGTAACTAATATTCTAGTGCATTTTGAAGCACTGAAAAGATGATAGATTCTGTAACCAGATATGTTAAAATAATCAAAATAAAAAGATACCTTCACATGTTCCTACCACTTGCTCTTTTTTAAATAATCACATACAGCTAATTGCCTTCCCTGTCCCTTTCCAACACAATTCTTTTTCTTTATGATAATAATAAAATATTCATTAAATAATTAATTCGGAGAGACAATATTAAGGTAAAAGATTTTCACGTTCTCAAACTCATCATTGATACATATCCTTTAATATTCATTTATATTTTGTCTATAGTTCTACATTAAAATATTTCACCTGCCTGGTGAAACATTTAACAATATTTATAACAAAGAAAACCTACCCTTGGAGAGTGGAAGCAATGCTGAATTGTTTCCTACTATTCATTAAAGCTCAATTATAAAAAATATATTTATGGAATTTTTCTTTTCTTTCTCCTCTTCTTCCCTTTTTTCTCCTCTCCCTTTCCTCCTTCTTCCCCCTTTTTTCCTCCTCCTCCTTTCCCTCCTTCTTTCCCGTGACTCTAAAGTGATGTGCTATATCAGATTTTGTATATATTTGTGCTTATGTTTGAGTATAAATATATATCTTCTGATATATTATACACATATAATCTACATATATAGCTACATTATACATATATATTATGACTACTCTAATATTTAGTAAGTTTTTAAGTGATTATTTTTATAATAAGACTTTTGAATAAAATATTTAGGCCCCCCTTTGTATTCATTTTGAGAAAAAAAATCTTGCATTCCCTTCCTCCCTCATACCTTCCTCTGCTCCGTCACTTAATATTATCTTCCTTGTGTGTTTATCTCTGTATGAAATCTGTATACTTTTGTCCCTGAATTTATCATTTTATTTTTTTAATTTGTTTATTTGTAGAGACACAGAGAGAGAGAAAGGCACAGATTACAGGCAGAGGAAGAAGCAGGCTCCACGCAGGGAGCCCGACGTGGGACTCGATTCCAGGTCTCCAGGATCACACTCCGAGCTGCAGGCTGCACTAAACCGCTGTGCCACCGGGGCTGCCCGAATTTATCGTTTTAAAAGATGTCCTTTGACTGCAAGCTATTGTGCATAAGGTAATAAAGAGAATTATTTTAATATCCAAATTATTTTCTGTTTTCATTTATTCATTGATATTATCAGAATATCTAATATTTATATTCTATCCTATTATTCTTACTCCTGCTTTGGTTTTTATGATTTCAATTTTTAGTTGAATATATTAAATTCATTCCACTGGAGGATACCTTGGGTGGCTCAGCGGTTTAGCGCCTGCCTTCGGTCCAGGGCACTATCCTGGAGTTCCCTATCAGGCTCCCTGCATGGAGCCTGCTTCTCCCTCTGCCTCTCTCTGTGTGTCTCGCATGAATAAATAAATAAATAAAATCTTTAAAAATAAGTAAATAAATAAATTCTCCCTAATAGTCTTTTGTCAGGATCTTTCCATTCATTTCTTACCTAACTGTAGCTTTTCTTCCAGAAAGGCTTGTATGAAAAATGTATGCTGCTATTTTACAGTAAATACTGTTTTGTCTATATACTTTATACTTGGAAGATGACTTTGCTGGATATAAGATCCTTGTATCATATTTTCTTTCCTTGAGTCTCTTTGCAAGTGTTGATCTTCTATCAATGAATATTGCAGCCAAAGTGATTACCTGGACCTTCATTTTTAATTTATCTATCTTATTTCCTTTCCTTTATAAGTGACATACTCTTTTTCACCAAGAAGCCAAATGGATCTTTCCTAATAAACTCAACGGAACATTTGTTTATTTGATTTTCTCCTTCACATATTCAGTTTTGCACATGTTATATATTTGGTTCCTGTCTTTTCTCTACTACTTGTTCACTATTTATTTGAATTTAGTTTCCTTTTGTTAATTTTTCTCATTTCACTTTTCTTTTTTTTTTTTTTTTTAAAGATTTTATTTATTCATGATAGTCACAGAGAGAGAGAGGCAGAGACACAGGCAGAGGGAGAAGCAGGCTCCATGCACCGGGAGCCCGATGCGGGATTCGATCCCGGGTCTCCAGGATCACGCCCTGGGCCAAAGGCAGGCGCCAAACCGCTGCGCCACCCAGGGATCCCTCATTTCACTTTTCTATGTATCCTACTGTTCTATTTCTTTTCTTCCTATTTATCTTCCTCTTTACTGGCCATTCTTTCCTGTGTTCTTAGTGTTTTTTTGTAAAAGTTGTGATTACATATTTAATATTTTTGTGTTAATATTGGGAGTGTTGGATTCAAATTTTATCTGCTTTAATGTCTCATTTTTCTTCCATGTTTTTTCTCTGTTGGGAAGTTTTCCTATTACCCCTTTTCTTTCTTTTTTTTTTTTTTTATTACCCCCTTTCTTAAAGTAACATTATATGGATGCTTTATCTAGTCCCCTTTGTTGGTTTTGTTGTTGTTGTTTGTTTCTGTGAGGTTTTTTGTTTGTTTGTTTGTTTGCTTTTTGGCATATTTTTGTTGAGTTGGATTTTCAGAGAAGAAATTAGCAGGGGATAGCAATGACCGCATTCTTAAGTACTGGTTCTTAACATCTTTTGTCTAATTTCTCTGTAGATGTTTGCCTTTTATTTATTGATATTATTTGATTACTGATATTAAGAGCCCTTTATTTACTAGAAATTATTTTGTTACATGCATAGTGTTATTTAAATGAGCATAGAAGTCCATGTAGTATTATTTTATATATCTTTATAAATCCTCATTCACTTTATTTATAACCTTTTATCATTGATGGTTCTATTGGGATAATATAAACCTCTTTAAATATTGCAAAGCAATTTAGAGTTTAGCACAGCAAATTAAGTGCTTACAAATCTGTTGAAAGGACTGAGAAGTAAAAGGTCAGGGCATACCACCAATAGATCTCAGGTTTGTTGATAGCTTTGGGGGAATTATGAAGTTCCTATTTCCAACCCTGCTCAAAAGGTACAGGAAGTCACTGCTGTTGGTTGCTGCAGGGCAGGCTGTAACACTAAAGAGAATGATTCTTAATGGCCAGCAGACACTAAAAATTCTCACATTCACCATATCCATGCTTTTGCTTTCTGCTGCAAAAGGAAGAATAGAACTGTTTCACTTCTGCCTTCCAGATCTAACAGTCACTCATATTATTATAATCTAAACCAAAGCCCTGCCACAAAGCATCCTGGGAAACTTGTTTTCTAGACATGCTTCGAAGCTATAGGAGAGAGCACAGAAAGTGCTGAGAATGGTTCTGAGTACCAACAATCCTTTTCCTCAGTGCCAGTACACAGCCTTCTATTCAAGCTTATCTCCCAAACAATGGCAACAAGATCTTGTGACTGACAAAGATGACGTGCAAGTAACAATGTGTTTGCTCTTTTCCTGAAATCCTCATCATATGCTATACTATGTATAGCATTAGTCTTTATTTCTTTTCTAGTGTAATCACAAGCCCCTTTCTATAACCTGTAAAGACTGATTAATAAGTCATTCCATCAACACTTTATAAAAATTGTGCAGAAAAAAAGAAAGTCTTCACTTTTTAAATTCATATTATTTACTTGTTTATTTATTTATTGTATACTCCATACCCAGTATGGAGCTTGAACTCACAATCCTGAGATCAAGAATCGCAAGTTCTACTGACCGATGTAGTCATGGCGCAGCTGAAAAAAGAAAAGCTTTAAAAAAGGCAACTGATAAGATACAGAACAATGATGACAATATGATTATTTGTCTAGTCTTTGTTTAACAACTGGTATTTAGTTGCTATTTAAAACTTCTTTCTTTCACTTTCCATGCTATGTTCCATTTATACTCAGTCAGTGCCTCAAAAGTTTGTGATACTCTGCTTAGTAAGGTGATTCAAACTTTTATTCCTTAAATATCATGCTATATTTGATATTTGATTGCTGTGGCCTTGAGAACCCATGAGTTGGACAAACATAATCCTCTCTGCTTCTACTGTGTAGCAGAAATTCTATTGCACCTTACTATTAAGATTGTAACTACAAACAGTTGGCCTTTACCTATTAGTTTGGTTGCATTAGAAACTCAATAAGAGTAAGTTTTTTTGTTTTGTTTTGTTTTTAATTTCGAGTTCATTGAAACCATCACTGTGCCCTTGTAAAACAATTCCGCCTTTGGAAACGAACACCTGTAAACCATCAAAGCAGTAAATTATAGGGAGGGGAGACAAAATCATTTTTGAGGGCGTTCTGAAGGATTATAATGAAAGGAGTCATTCTCACTTTCAACCATTGAGTTTCCAATCTCTTTTTTAAGACAGAAAAAAACATTTGTGGTCATAAATAAAAAAAAATTTTGAACATTTCTTCAATTCTACCAGATATTTTCTATAAGCCATTCCACTATATAACTGGACCAACTGCTTCTGGGTAATGAGGCACCCAACAAGGTGAGTGATTCCCTTGGGTATGAGTCCATTGCTTTACTCTTTTGTTGTAAAGTGAATGCCTTGGTCAGAAGCAACATTGTATGGGATGATAATTGTAGCAAATAATGTATTCTATAAATCAGTGGGTAAGACTGAGGGCAGGAAAATTAGAGACACAGAATGGAAATGCTTATCTACAGTAAGTGATAATATCAATGGGGGGAAGGATTACTACTCTTTGATTCAAAAGGGTAAACATTCATTAAACTGCCACCAGAACTTACTTCCACCCTTCCCTCTGGGAACATATACGTAGGGTTCCTAGTTGATCTTCACTATAGACATTTGGTAATTGAGCAGCTGAGGTAGCCAGATTTACCTTTATGAGAATCTTACGTATTTGAGGCTAAGCAAATTCTATACCAGCAGCCATTGTCAGTTTGTTAACGAGTCTACAGAGTAAACACTAGGTGGCACATAAAGAGCCTGACTGACATCCACACAATAAGAAATCTTATCTGACCTGGTACTGCAAGTCTCTTATATATCAGTATGCGTTTGAAAACATGTATATAAATAACAAATATCTACGTTTTTTGCCAATTTTTAGAAGCTCATCATTAATCTTCCTTCTTAACCAAACTATTCCCTAATTTTTTGATTGTAGGGTTTCTAAAGTTAGTGTTATTGGAAAAATTATTCGTCAGCACACCTGATTGTTAATGTCAATGAATTGATGCATATCTGTACCTTCAACCAATTATTTTCCCATGCAAAGTGAACAACCAGATGCCATGCTCAAAATTCTACCCCTGAAAGGATTTTCCTACACAATTATCTTTCAGGCGTATGATAATTAATTTTATACATCAACTTAACTGGACCATAGGACACCAAGATACTTGTCAAACATTATTCTTGGTATTTCTGTGAGGGTGGTTGTAGATGATATTAACATTTTAATCAATATACTGAATAAAGCAGAACTCCTCCCCTAATGTGAGTGGGCTTCATCTAATCTCTTAAAGGTCTGGAGGAGGGTGCCTGGGTGGCTCAGTGGTTGAATATCTGCCTTTGGCTCAGGTGTGATCTCAGAGTCTTGGAATGAAGTCCCACATCAGGCTTCCCACGGGAAGCCTGCTTCTTCCCCTGCCTATGTCTCGGCGTCTCTGTGTCTCTCATGAAGAAATAAATAAAATCTTTAAAAATAAATAAATAAATACAAAATAAAGGTCTGGAGGAATAAGAAAGCTGAACCCTCCCATGAATAAGTAGAACTCCTCTTGCTTATGTGAGTAGGAACATCATTATATTCCTGTCTCCAGACTGCAATGGAAAATTCATCTATTTTAGGGTCTCTACCAGCTCTCAATCTGGAACTACACCATCAGTTCTTCTGGATCTCAAGTTTGCCAAATATAGACTTCTCAGCTGCCAAAATGAGATAATTCCTTCTAACAAGTTAATAAATCTTGCGTGTGTGTGTGTGCATAGTTATAATTATATATATATATATATTTTTTTTTTCTCCCAGTCAATTGAGTCTATAGAATTCCCTAACAGGCTATAGATAAGAATGGAAGTAGCGGTGGCAATTCAGTAGAATTAGATCCCATGAGAGTCTGAGCTACGTGATTATGTAACTCATACATGGTATCAGAATCTGTAGGAGCCTGACTCTAGAGAGTAATGAATCTTATAACAGCTAATCATGTTGCATAACTGAGACTATATGATTATAGGTAAGATGTCCCTTTCAGTCTCTATTGAGGGTTTAGTAACAAAGTTGAAGCTCTTTAAAAATGAGAGCTGTTATTTGATGGAAAAAGTCATAGTTTTTCTCCCTAACTTCAAGTTTCTCTGTTTTTCTCCTTGCATAAATTATTAGAGGGTTTATACAATATCCTAATTTGTATAGGAATTTTATGTGTTGTTGGAGTTACTAAATTATAGGCCAAGTGGAAGAGAAGGTAGCCTTAACCTTATTTTGTCTGTACTCAGTCCAAACCAGCAACCTGAGAGAATATGTCAGAGCAGTATACATTTTTTTTCTTTTTTTTTATAAGTTATAATGTAAACTTGTGTCTCTGTTACCTGTTATTCTATGTAGGGATTCGGCCTACTTTGTAAAACCTGGGTCTTCCCTCTCCAATGTGATAAAGACCTTCACTTTGTAATATGATAGCTCAAATAAGGTGGTGCCTTTTCTGTCTTGTTTTGGTTTTGATTTTAAAATATCACATAACACTGAATGATGTCCATTTATTTCACTGCTAGAATGTCCATGTCAATTTGCTACTACCAGAGGTGCCTACAATGAAAATTATTATTATTATTATTGTACCTACTTTGCTGCCCATTTCAGGGACCACATTGAGTGTAAAATCACTATACTAAGGGCTATACTTTGGCATCTCCCAATTTGGAATACTGGCATAACTATTAATATCAAGAGTCCTGTTCTTTTTGTAATCCCCTGCCTCAAGAAGACATCCAATTCAGAATCCGTCAAGAGCACTAGTGCTTCCCTCACAAATAAATTTTCGATGTTTTGGTGACACAAATGTAAGAGGCCCTTTGAAGACCTCCCAAGAGATATTACCAAAGATAAATCCCTTAAACATCCTTGTATCTTTTAGATTTGGGATTTATGTAAGGACATTATATCAAAACAGTCACAGAACTCCAAATTCATTTAAAATAGACGCCATTTGGATTAGGTTTTGGTTATCCACCAAAGCACCATGGGATAACTAACACATTAAATCCAGAATCTCTGGTATATCTACCTATATTCTTTTTTTTTTAAGGTTTTATTTATTCATTCATGAGAGACACACAGAGAGAGAGAGAGAGAGAGCAGAAACACAGGCAGAGGGAGAAGCAGGCTCTGTGCAGGGAGCCGGATGTGGGACTCAATCCCGGGACTCCAGGATCACACCCCTGCCGAAGGCAGGCACTAGACCGCTGAGCCACACAGGCGTCCCATCTACCTATATTCTTAAATTCAACCCACTTTAAATTAATTTTCCATCTTGACTGTTTTTTGGCATTAAGAATTAATTTCCATACATATTGCTCCATATTTTGCCTGACATAAAATATCAAAATATTGTTCTTCTTTTTGTACAAATGCTATCTTCTCCATGTTCAGACTTTGGACTCATTCCCTTCAGGAATTTTAAAAACTGACTAATAAGAATTCTGGAAATAATAATAGTTAATAAACTGGATATTACGAAGAATAATGATTGTTACGGATGAACACAGTCCAGACTCTTAAAAGGAATTTAGTCTCCTTGCATAGAAGAAAAGGAAATGGTAAGAAAAGATCAGTAAGATTTGGGCATTCAATGTGTTAGATTCATCTAAATACTCTCAAATGTCTCTAGTATAATCTTTAGGATATTGCTATTTCCCAATCAGCAAAAGACCTTGAAAGGATCTGGATTCAGATCTCTTGTTTGTATTTCTGTCCTCAGAATCAAACTTTGGATCTGGTTTCAAAAACATTGGCTCTTTTATTATAAAGCATAAAATATGTTTTTGGAGAAATCATAGAAGCATGTTCTTTAACTGTGCCATGAACCATTTGAAGGTTTGAACTTGTCAATTTATTGTTGTTGCTAATTCTTCTGTGTAGTCAGAAGAATTTAGTATATATATAGTCATCATTCCTACCACAGAAATATAGCACAGCAGCTATTTAATGATTTAAACCATTGTCTTCCATAGGTACTTTATTCTAGGCTCCAGCCAACTAATGTTTGCTGTCATTTCAGGGACTACCAGTGTCCCATATTTTACTTGAGAGGATAGATTATTATTATGTTAAGATCCAAGAAGATCAGATAGTATAAATCCATTAAAAGCACGCACATATAGAATTATATGTATGTGTAAAATTACATATTTCAAGGGATATCAGTGATTCTACCTGCTTTCAATATTTTAATTCTAATCCAATCATATATATATATATATATATGTATATATAATATATAGTTTATGTATACACGTACATATATATGCTGAGGATCACAGAAATTGTAAATTAAAACTATCTAGGGGTGCTTGGGTGGTTCAATGGTTGGTGTCTGCCTTTGGTTCAGGTCATGACCTCTGGGTCCTGGTATTGAGCCCTGCATTGGGCTCTGACTCATCAGGGTGTCTGCTTCTGCCTCTCCCCTCACTGTGCTCTCTCTCTCTGAATGAAATTTCAAAAAAAAAAAGAAAAACAATTTCACATATGAAGGTATTTTTTTCACCTATTGATTACTGTTGATTATTTTTACTAAGATAATTATTGTTCTCAGGGCACTGTTGGCAAACAAGTAAAAAAAAGAGAGAGAGAGATTTATTATTGTAAATAACCCTCAGGAAAAGTGTGATCTAGGGCAATTGTGAGAGTTTTGGCAAAAGAAATTATCAGACTTTCACTGTGATGTTTTATTGCTAATGAGATCTTAGCATCAATTTACTAACTTGATATAGTGGTATTATTTAGTTCAACTTTCAAAAAAAGAGAAATCTTTTTTTTAAGATTTTATTTATTTATTAATGAGAGACAGAGAGAGAGAGAGAGAGAGAGAGAGAGAGAGAGGCAGAGACACAGGCAGAGGGAGAAGCAGGCGCCATGCAGGGAGCCCGACGCGGGACTGATCCTGGGTCTCCAGGATCACGCCCGGGGCTGAAGGCGGCACTAAACAGCTGAGCCACCTGGGCTGCCCTCTGTTGGTTTTTGAATAGAAATTAAATAATTCCCCTTGGATCAAATGGTCATATTTGAAACAATAACCTATGATTAAAGGAAAAGAGGATTATGGGGTATGATATTACTCTCAGACCCACTCTAACAATCAAATACACATAAGGTTTCAACTCCAAAATAATAGGATATGGGCTGAAGCAGGCAAAATATATTTTTTACATATTTTTTCATTTATTATTTATTTATTTTTAAGTAGCTAGTTTGTTTAGCACTACCTAGTCACTATGGTAGAAAGTTAGCAGAGTGTAGATTTCTATGACAGAAAACTACTGGAAATCAGAGTGATCCAGCAGTGTGGTTTTGGGCACATGACCCCACTCAATGCTATGGCAGCAATCCAATTTGGAGCTGAATTTACTTTAGGGGAGGCGAGTCCTTTGTGAGTTATAGGGTGATACCAAAACTCCTTTAAGATTACCACATGAATAGGTAGGAATTTCAGAGTAAGACAAAACAGAGTAAATTGTAATCCATTAAAGCTTTCCAAAAATTTCTAGAACTCATTCATTCAATTTACCTCTAAATATATTACTCACTGTTCTTCTCTATTATTAGATGTTATACAAGAATGACTTAAAATAAGTGTGAGTTTCTTGATAATGCTGTGTGTGTTTTTGAAATGAGCATGAGGCCTATAGTATTGCAAGTACCAGTATATAAGATTGGTCAGACTGACTAAAGACTTGTGATGTTGTGATATCTCGTCAGACACAATTATGCTATTTCTGTTTGCCTCTGTGTGCCCAAATAGAGATAGAAAATCTTTATCCGGAATTATAACCAAACAAATGTAACTTCCCTATGTTCTGAATTTTTATAGCATTTTATGCTTATTTAGAATTCTAATCTACTCTCTATAATTTTAAGCAAATAATTTTTTGAATTTTTTTACCCTGAGGGGAAGAATATATCTTATTTATAACTATATCCTCCATAACACTTTATGCACATGCTCTGCATAATAAGTCCACAAAAGAAGTTCCATTTGTACTAATTGATAGGATACATTTTTGGCAAGAAGCAGACTTCATTATTGTTTCCCTATGAGAAAAGAGTATTCGGCAGCCCTTGTGGCTCAGCAGTTTGGCGCCACTTTCAGCCCAGGGTGTGATCCTGGAGACCCGGGATCGAGTCCCACGTCGGGCTCCTTGCATGGAGTCTGCTTCTCCCTCTGCCCATGTCTCTGCCTCTCTCTGTGTCTTTCATGAATAAATAAATAAAATTAAAAAAAAAGTATCTTGGATTCTTACAGCAGTAATTTTTTACAGTAAAAATTATGTCACATCTTATTACTACCCAAAGAAGTGTATGTAAACCAATCTGTTCATCAGTCAATCTTAGGTATTCAGTTCTCATCATCAGCTCTGTTAGCACTGTAAAAGATTCCTCTAACTCAAAAATTCCCATTATGGAACATTCGACTTGCAAGCTCCTTGTAGTTACTGTAGATGGCAGCATGGAAAGAAGCTCTTCTTTTTCTCTGAAAACCATACCTATATCATTTTTCTGCCAAAACTTACTGGCCTTTCTCTACTGTCATGGGGAGTTTTGATTTATGTCGCTCACTGTGAGGATTCAGTGAATAAGTCAATGCTAGTTCTGTGTACTTTCTGGTACACATATAATAGTTTGTCTGCCACTGTCATTTCCCTTTCACCTGACATTCCAAAATGACAAAAAGCAAACCATTGGTGATCACACACACATATGGCACACACACGCATACACACACATCACACACATGCACAGGCACGCACACAATGATAATCAAGACATATTAACCTTAAGAAGAAAGAAAGAAAAGCAAAAATCTAATCAGTGTAAAAAGAAGAGAGTTAATGATCAGATTGCTTATAAGGCTTATAACTCTAATCCACTCCCCAAGACTTTCTTGAATTGTATTTGTGTCATGATTCTTTTAGCAAAATGGAAATTTGCAACATATTTCTATTTTAAATATTGCCTAAGTTGAAACTTTCCAAAGTTGTCTAAAATCATAATGTTGAGAAATATTATGTGACTTTCAAAGATCCTTTAAACCATACATGCTTGAAATAATCTATTTTAAGATGATTAGCTGCACGCACACACATACACACACACACATCACTATGAGAATTCAGTAAATAAGTTAGCATATGTTCTTTTGTACTTTCTGGTACACAGAAAAAAGAATGGTTTCAGTGCAGATAATTTTTATTAAAAAATTTCTAAATAGTTATTAACATGCAATTACATGAAAAATTAGATGGATGTTTAAAACCAAGTGACTATTCATTCCAATAGGTTTCATTTTGAAGTAGTGTTTTATAGGTTCTACCAACAGATAGTTGTTTCTGAATCCTGGCTATACCACATTTTAAAATGTGGGACCTTGAAAAAATTAAAGTATGGAACCCTGGCCTAATTATGATCTCTCAACTCAGTTTTCTTAATTTTAAAATAAAGATAAGTAAGAGTACCTACTTTATAAGATTGTAATAAGGATTAGACATTAGTGCCACACTTGGTAAGCCTTTAATAAATGTAAACTATTGTTACTACCCTAATGAGTTTGCACAAATGAAAAACTGAAAAAATATAAATGCCTGGTAAAAAACAGTGGATATGCTGAATTATTTTCTTAGACAATACACAAAAATATTTTCAATTACTTTCTTCTCTGTGCATATGCAAAGGTGAAAAAAATAATAGTAGAAGAAAATAAATCAGTGAATAGATTACAATGTGACAGCTTGAATTCCTTAGCAGAGGAAGAGTATATAAACCCACTCCCCAGACATTGGTTGTGGCTTGTGATGTGATTTGCTTTGGCCAATGGAATGTAAATCCAAGTTTAGTCAGTAAATGTAATTCATACCAGTTATTTTAACAGATGTTTTAATAGGAATTAATCTCAATAACTATTAGAAACAAATTTACTAGTTAAAAAGCAAAAGGAAACATTTATTTATCACGGAGATAGCTATGAAAAGCACTTCCATCCCTAAAGCCACAGAATAAAAAAGGAAGATACCAATATTGTTAAAAATAGAAGTGTGGAGGGAAGACCTCATGAATGTAGAACCCAGACTCCTGCAAAGCTTGGTTCTGGTAAGGCTTCTGGTAAAAACTCTACAGAGATTGAATGGAAAACTTGAAGAAGAAGAAGAGACACTACTCACTTGGTAACTATGTCTTAGGAGTTCAAAAGGGGGGCACTGGTAGATGTGGAACATAGGAATTCTAAGAAGGCGGACTTAGACAAGCTGGTGTGGGTGCCTCTGAGCAGGTACAGAGAAGCTATTTTTGGGAGATTCAGAAAAACTGCAGTATGTAATCTATTACTATCAGGGTAATGAAGTATGGCTGGGGTTATCCACAGATTTCTTCATCCTCCCAATTTCTAGTGTCCCCTCTAGTTGGACAGCAGCTGCCCAGAAGAGTTCTGTTTAGATTATATAAACTCTAAATGATTCACAGATATAAGAGCAAGATCTGATAGAAAATAACTGTTTTATGTCACTAAGTTTTAGAGTAATTTGTTACACAGTAATGGTGGATTGATAGAGATGGATAGGTAGGTAGATAGGTGCATAGATACATGACAGATATGTGCCCATAAGGGCAAGAATTTTATTTGTCTTGATTATCTTTATATATCTTTTATTCTGTCTGATAAGTAGTGACAGTCAAAATAATCACCAACCAAATAAATATAATGATTATAAATATTTGACTTCAGATATTTATATAATTTTGCATAGTTAAAATTTCCCAATGTTATTAAATTTATTCCAAAATTTCATATATATATATATATATATATATATATATATATACACACACATATGAATATAAGCATAATTTTCCTTACAGACTCTTGATTAGGGATATTTAGTTGGTTTCTAAGTTGCTTTCACTATAATGGTCCTGTAGGTAATATTTTACTACCTGCATGTAATGTATAATCTCTAAAAATTTTCAGTCAGGTTTATTTATAAAAGTGAAATTCCTGGGTCAAGGTCTACACGCACAAACACACATATACATACCACATACATGAAGATACACACTAAGATATTATATGTAATTACACTATAAATATTACATATTCTGTATAGAAAAGATGGCATTAAGTCTATGTATATAGGTAATATCTAGAACAGCTAATGTTTCCAATTACCATTTCACATTTTAGTCTATGCTCCTTTAAAGTTATAGTGTATTAAAGAGTAAATAAACAAACAAACAAATAAATAAATACAACTATAGTGCATGGGCTCATAAAATTTGTTTGGTAGAGATCACCTCCTCGGTGATTTCAGAAATTTTGAATTAATTTATTTCTATCACAATTTTCACCATCTATAGAATAGAGATTACAATAATAATGTCTACTTTACGTATTTGTTTTGATGATTAAGGGAGGGGGCAAGACGGCGGAAGAGTAGGGTCCCCAATCACCTGTCCCCACCAGATTGCCTAGATAACCTTCAAATCATCCTGAAAATCTACGAATTGCCTGAGATTTAAAGAGAGAACAGCTGGAACGCTACAGTGAGAAGAGTTCGCGCTTCCATCAAGGTAGGAAGACGGGGAAAAAGAAATAAAGACACAAAAGGCCTCCAAGGGGGAGGGGCCCCACGAGGAGCCGGGCTGAGGCCGGGGCGAGTGTCCCCAGGACAGGAGAGCCCCGACCCGGAGGAGCAGGAGCTGCACCGACCTTCCCGGGGGAAAGGGGCTCGCGGGGAGGTGGAGCAGGACCCGGGAGGGCGGGGATGCCCTCGGGCTCCGGGGACACTAACAGACACCTGCGCCCCGGGAGAGTGCCCCGAGCTCCCTAAGGGCTGCAGCGCGCACGGGGGACCCGGAGCAGCTCGGGGGGCTCGGGGGCGGCTCCGCGGAGGGGGCTGCGGGGCGGGAGCGCAAATCCAACAGCGCAGGCCCTGGAGCACAGGGCACCGGGACACAGCCCAGGACCCGGCCTCCCCCGGGACAGGCAGAGGCCGGGAGGGCCCAGGACAGCGAGGACGCTCCTGCCCCAGCTGAGCAGATCAGCGGCCCCGCCCGGAGCCTCCAGGCCCTGCAGACAGAGAGCTCTGTGGTGACTGCAGGAGCTGACTCCAGGGCTGCAGAGCTGGCCCCGCCACTGCGGTTGTTCCTCCTGGGGCCTCACGGGGTGAACAACCCCCAAAGAGCTCTGCACCAGGCAGGGGCAGAGCAGCTTCCCCAAGTGCTCACACCTGAAAAACAGTACAAAAGGCCCCTCCCCCAGAAGACCAGCTAGACGGACAAGTTCCAAGGGAGGTCAAGGGACTTAAAGTACACAGAATCAGAAGATATTCCCATTGGGTTTTTTTTTTTTTCTTTTTGATTTCTGATTGCTTCCCCCACCTTTTTTTTTCACCTTTCTTTCTTTTTCTTTCTCTTTTTCTTCTCTTTTCCTTTTTTCTTCTTTTTTCTTTTTTCTTTTTCTCTTTTCTTTCCTTCTTTCTTTCCTCTCTTTCTCTCCTTTTCCCAATACAACTTGTTTTTGGCCACTCTGCACTGAGCAAAATGACTAGAAGGAAAACCTCAAAAGAAAGAATCAGAAACAGTCCTCTGTCCCACAGAGTTACAAAATCTGGATTACAATTCAATGTCAGAAAGCCAATTCAGAAGCACTATTATACAGCTACTGGGGGCTCTAGACAAAAGCATAAAGGACTCAAGAGACTTCATGACTGCAGAATTTAGATCCAATCAGGCAGAAATTAAATATCAATTGAATGAGATGCAATCCAAACTAGAAGTCCTAAGGACGAGGGTTAAGGAGGTGGAAGAATGAGTGAGTGACATAGAAGACAAGTTGATGGCAAAGAAGGAAACTGAGGAAAAAAAGCGACAAACAATTAAAAGACCATGAAGATAGATTAAGGGAAATAAACGACAGCCTGAGGAAGAAAAACCTATGTTTAATTGGCGTTCCCGAGGGCGCCAAAAGGGACAGAGGGCCAGAATATGTATTTGAACAAATACTAGCTGAAAACTTTCCTAATCTGGGAAGGGAAACAGGCATTCAGATCCAGGAAATAGAGAGATCCCTCCCTAAAATCAATAAAAACCGTTCAACACCTTGGCATTTAATAGTGAAGCTTGCAAATTCCAAAGATAAAGAGAGGATCCTTAAAGCAGCAAGAGACAAGAAATCCCTGACTTTTATGGGGAGGAATATTGGGTAACAGCAGACCTCTCCACAGAGACCTGGCAGGCCAGAAAGGGCTGGCAGGATATATTCAGGGTCCTAAATGAGAAGAACATGCAACCAAGAATACTTTATCCAGCAAGGCTCTCATTCAAAATGGAAGGAGAGATAAAGAGCTTCCAAGACAGGCAGGAACTGAAAGAATATGTGACTTCCAAACCAGCTCTGCAAGAAATTTTAAGGGGGACTCTTAAAATTTCCCTTTAAGAAGTTCAGTGCAACAGTCCACAAAAACAAGGACTGAATAGATATCATGATGACACCAAACTCATATCTGTCAATAGTAACTCTGAACATGAACGGGCTTAATGACCCCATCAAAAGGCGCAGGGTTTCAGACTGGATGAAAAAGCAGGACCCATCTATTTGCTGTCTACACGAGACTCATTTTAGACAGAAGGACACCTACAACCTGAAAATAAAAGGTTGGAGAACCATTTACCATTCGAATGGTCCTCAAAAGAAAGCAGGGGTAGCCATCCTTATATCAGATAAACTAAAATTTACCCCGAAGACTGTAGTGAGAGGTGAAGAGGGACACTATCTCATACTTAAAGGATCTATCCAACAAGACGACTTAACAATCCTCAATATATATGCCCCGAATGTGGGAGCTGCCAAATATTTAAACCAATTAATAACCAAAGTGAAGAAATACTTAGATAATAATACACTTCTACTTGGTGACTTCAATCTAGCTCTTTCTACCCTCGATAGGTCTTCTCAGCGCAACATCTCCAAAGAAACGAGAGCTTTAAATGATACACTGGACCAGATGAATTTCACAGATATCTACAGAACTTTACATCCAAACTCCAACTGAATACACATTCTTCTCACATGGAACTTTCTCCAGAATAGACCACATACTGGGTCACAAATAGGGTCTGAACCGATACCAAAAGATTGGGATCATCCCCTGCATATTCTCAGACCATAATGCCTTGAAATTAGAACTAAATCACAACAAGAAGTTTGGAAGGACCTCAAACACATGGAGGTTAAGGACCATCCTGCTAAAAGATGAAAGGGTCAACCAGGAAATTAAGGAAGAATTAAAAAGATTCATGGAAACTAATGAGAATGAAGATACAACCCCTCTAAATCTTTGGGACACAACAAAAGCAGTCCTAAGGGGGAAATACATTGCAATACAAGCATCCATTCAAAAACTGGAAAGAACTCAAATACAAAAGCTAACCTTACACATAAAGGAGCTAGAGAAAAAACAGCAGATGGACCCCACACCCAGCAGAAGAAGAGAATTAATTAAAATTCGAGCAGAACTCAATGAAATCGAGACCAGAACAACTGTGGAACAGATCAACAAAACCAGGAGTTGGTTCTTTGAAAGAATTAATAAGATAGATAAACCATTAGCCAACCTTATTAAAAAGAAGAGAGAGAAGACTCAAATTAATAAAATCATGAATGAGAAAGGAGAGATCACTACCAACACCAAGGAAATACAAACGATTTTAAAAGCATATTATGAGCAGCTATACACCAATAAATTAGGCAATCTAGAAGAAATGGACGCATTCCTGGAAAGCCACAAACTACCAAAACTTGAGCAGGAAGAAATAGAAAACCTGAACAGGCCAATAACCAGGGAGGAAATTGAAGCAGTCATCAAAAACCTCCCAAGACACAAGAGTCCAAGGCCAGATGGCTTCCCAGGGGAATTCTATCAAACGTTTAAAGAAGAAACCATACGTATTCTACTAAAGCTGTCTGGAAAGATAGAAAGAGATGGAGTACTTCCAAATTCATTCTATGAGGCCAGCATCACCTTAATTCCAAAACCAGACAAAGACCCCACCAAAAAGGAGAATTACAGACCAATATCCCTGATGAACATGGATGCAAAAATTCTCAACAAGATACTAGCCAATCGGATCCAACAGTACATTAAGAAAATTATTCACCAAGACCAAGTAGGATTTATCCCCGGGACACAAGGCTGGTTCAACACTCGTAAAACAATCAATGTGATTCATCATATCAGCAAGAGAAAAACCAAGAACCATATGATCATCTCATTAGATGCAGAGAAAGCATTTGACAAAATACAGCATCCATTCCTGATCAAAACTCTTCAGAGTGTAGGGATAGAGGGAACTTTCCTCGACATCTTAAAAGCCATCTACGAAAAGCCCACAGCAAATATCATTCTCAATGGGGAGGCACTGGGAGCCTTTCCCCTAAGATCAGGAATAAGACAGGGATGTCCACTCTCCCCACTGCTATTCAACATAGTACTGGAAGTCCTAGCCTCAGCAATCAGACAACAAAAAGACATTAAAGGCATTCAGATTGGCAAAGAAGAAGTCAAACTCTCCCTGTTTTGATGATTAAATTAGTTAAATTAACTGAGTACTTAGCAATAGATCATATTAGTTTTATTGATTTAGGGTTGAAAATTTTAAAGAATATCTTCAATAGACATGGCAAAATATTCTACATAATATTTTTTTACTTAATGGTATTTCTATTACAAAAGCTACTGAAATTTATTTAATTTGGAAGAAAGCAAATCATGAATAATAAATAGATTATTTAGGTGATATGGTGATATGCTAGGTATTTTCACTGTGATTTATTTAATAGTTAGAAAACTTAATAATGCATTTGATTACATCTTCTGTTTTGCTGAGAATAAATGTTTTTTTTTTTTTTAATTTTTATTTATGATAGTCACAGAGAGAGAGAGAGGCAGGACACAGGCAGAGGGAGAAGCAGACTCCATGCACCGGGAGCCCGACGTGGGACTTGATCCCGGGTCTCCAGGATCGCACCCTGGGCCAAAGGCAGGCGCCAAACCGCTGCGCCACCCAGGGATCCCGAGAATAAATGTTTTGATTCAAAAGTTGAAATTTGCCATTAGAATAAACCTGAAATGTCTTAGTTCTGGAGGGATTTATGGTTAGATCTCTAAAGATCTCAGAGTCCCTGAAATGAGGTAAAGGATGAAACCTCCTAGCCTTTTCTGAATTTAAGCTAATTTTTGCCTATACTGTTGCTTATTTCATAGATACAAAGATAGGTGGCTCTTAGTACACAAGGTTTTGTGTGATGTCTTCTTTAGATTACAAAAAAAAGCCTCTTTGCCTTAGTCTCCCTGAAGCCTACTACCATTAACTCTTTTTTATCCTTGGAGCGAAGGAATTAGTCCAGTTTAAAGCATACGCATTTTAGCCTCCGTTATGGGTCAGTCAAATGTGAAACAGACTCATTGGCAAAACAAAAAGCTCTATTTATCAGAGAGTGGAAAACAAAACAAAAATAAAATTATGTTCATAGGCTTCCTTTAGCCTGCAAATCTCAATCTATTTATCCTTTCAGACTTAAAGAAATAGATGAACAATTTTTATGTTCAATATGATTTCTCTGAATGAGTTTAATTTTTGCCTGTGTCAAACTATAAATGGAAGAATGTAGGATCACATTGATTTCATGTCCCAGAACAAAATGTAAGTTTATCCTGCTAGCAACAGCAGTTACCATCTTCCTCTGCTTAATCCTATGTGGATTTTAAACAATATCCCTGCTTTTGATATTGTTGAAAGAACTTTACCTTAAGTAATGAAGGAATTAGCTAGTCCTTTCTTGCTCAACACAATTATTTCCTCACTCTCAACAGTAACATAATCATCATTATCAATTTTTAATTGTATGACAGACACAAGTTATTAACTTATAGTTCAGTTTTCACTATTCGGTTCAAGCCATTCCTGCTATCACCATTCGTTATGGCCTGGAGATCCAAGATCATTTGCCAGGAACTCAGGAGAGGAGAAGTAAAGGATTTGGATGTGAATTGAAGGAAATTGGGTGTTACTAATTCTAGTATAAATTTACATTTGCATTTAGAACAATTTTCTCTTAATTGAGGATGAGGAGGAAAAAAAATAAAGACAAGGAAGCAACTGTAAGATACAGGATAACAAATCTGACACCACTGACTTTCTTTAACTGTTAAGAACTAAGTTGGTAATAGAAAAACAAAATGAAATAAATCGGAGTGTCACATGACTGAAGAAGTTTGGGGACACTTAGATAAGGAGATAGTAATGTGTTATCTTGGGACTGAAGTTTAACTTCAGTAACTTTATAAATTATGCCAAAAATAAATGTTTAGGTTTTAACAGATGATGCTAATAACAAATTAAGAATTTATTTTTTAATTTTTTAAATACTTTATTTATTTATCTGACAGAGAGCACAAGCAAGTGGAGTGGCAGGCAGATGGAGAGGGAGAAGCAGCCTCCTTGCTGAGCAGAGATAGGTCGGGCTGGATCCCAGGACCTTGGGATCATGACCTGAGCCAAAGCAGATATTTGACCAACTGGGCCACACAAGTGCCCCAGAAAGTAAGAATTTAAAAAGTAGATTTTGAGTCATCTGGATGGTTCAGCCAGTCAGGCATCTAAGTTGGGCTCAGGTCATGATCTCAGGGTCCTGTGATACACCCCTGCATTGGGTTCCCCACTCAGCAGAGAGTCTGCTTCTCCCTCACCTTTTCTCTCTGCCTGTTCTCTCCCTTCTCTTTCAGTAAATAAAATTTTTTTAAAAAAATTTTTAAGTAGATTTTGTTTTTATATTAAACCTATTTTTATGTTTTTGAGCTACTAATCCTGACACAGATAATCTAGATATTTTCAGTAAATTCACATCAATTTTTCTATATTTAATTATATTTGCTTAATTCAACATTCACAAAACATTTCTAGTCCAATTTGCAAACAATTAATTCTTTAACTGCTACTTCAGATCTCTCACAAGTGCAAACATTAGAGCAAGATTGCTGCTGGCACACAACACTTAGAAACAGGACCCTTGAGCTCATCAAGAATACCATGGTCTAGTGAATCATGAAAAGTACTTACAAATTTCTGAATCTTAGAGCAACATATTCATTGATAACTTAAAAAACTAGAGTCAGAAAAGTATCAGGAATCCACCTGAGAGGGCAAAAAGGGTCAATCATGATAAAAAAAGTAAAACTGTATTTCTATACCATTCATTCTCTATAAAAGCAAATGTACCACCATGAGAACTACCACTAGGAATGAATGACCTATGCCAAAGAAAATAAATAAGAAGGACACGGGCAGCTGAAGCCAGCAGGAACACAAATCTAAGCTCTACTCTCTAATTCTTCATCTTCAACAGGGGCTTCATCATAGTAAGTTACTGCTCCCCATTACCTAGTTACCTTCAAATATGTGTATTTATGAGGACCTAATATTTTTGGTTGAACCAAAAATATTAGATATGTTTGCACACTCAACTGATACTGGGTTGTGAATCTTGAATTTACTCAAATATGTACTTGGATCAATGAAATGTACTTGATGGTGTCTAAATATAGTCAGGAAATACTAGGGACATCAAGAAACAAAACTGCCTACTTGCCAAGAAAAATTCTATTTTTTACATTCCCAATCTCAAGTTAATGCCATCTGTATCAAAACTTAAATCATTGTTTTTGGCAATTTTCAGATACACAATGCTAAATGATTCTATTTAGAAAGTCAATTCATTTTTGAAAAAATATTTTGCATCTGACTACCTTTGGTGGACCCATCACATGACTATGCTCCATTAGATCTGACAATCCATGTATGCAAATGCATAAGCAATGCATTAAGGTATACAAATAAGGAGTGACTGGGATCCCTGGGTGGCGCAGCGGTTTGGCGCCTGCCTTTGGCCCAGGGCGCGATCCTGGAGACCTGGGATCGAATCCCACATCGGGCTCCCGGTGCATGGAGCCTGCTTCTCCCTCTGCCTGTGTCTCTGCCTCTCTCTCTCTCTCTGTGACTATCATAAATAAAAAAAAAATAAAAAAAATAAAAAAAATAAACAAATAAGAAGTGACTAATTATCATATCTAGTTTAATATGACATGAAAAAGAAAGCACACATTAATGAAGGTAACTCAATCCATAAAGTGAAAAATTTAGGAGAGTGTTCTCTGAAGCATTGATGACAATGAGAACCTAAGCTATCTATGAATTTATAAAATACTGGGAAAAGATTAAACTCTCATAATTAGTGGCATAGAACTTTCAGACATTTTATCCATCTTAATAGACAGGGCTGCTTCAGCTTACATTTTGGTTACATATGTTATAGTCCATTTTTTAAAAGTTGCTTCCTTTACATCATTTTAGTTTTTTAACAGTTAATTTCCCCAAACCTATCAAATAGTATATATACAACTTTAGTTTATTGGTTTGAATAAAATAAATTTTACCCCGTGTCTCAGAGAGGAAATCCAAGAAAGAAAATCTTTTTCAGCTTTATTGAGACATGTAATTGATATAACATGGTGCAAGTATAAGCTATACAATGTAGTGATTTTATATACGAATAAGTTGCAACATGATTTCCACAATAAGCTTAGCTAACCCATCTGTTATCTCACATAATTACAACTTTTTTTCTTTTTTTGTGTGTGAGAAGTTTAAAAATCTACTCTTTTAGTAACTTTCAAATATATAATACAGTATGGTTAATGATAGCCACAGTGCTGTAAATTGCATCTTCAGCATTTATTCCTCTTGTGTGTTTTGACTGTCTTCAGCCATTTCCTTCATTTCTACCACTCTCCACCACTGGGCAGTCACTAATCTAGCTTCTGTTTCTATGTTTTTTGTTTGTTTGTTTTAGAATCCACATACAGGTGAGATTGTCTTTGTCTGACTTATTTCACTCAGAGTAAAGTTTTCCTAAGCAGGTCCATCAATGTTGTTGCAAATGGTAGAATTTCCTTCTTTTTTACTGCTTAAGAATATTTCATATGTACACTACACTTTCTTCATTCATCCATTGATGGGCACTTAGCTTGTTTCTATGTCTTGACTATTGTAAATAATGCTTCAGTGAACATAGGAGTACAGGTATTTTTTCAAGATAGTGATTTCATTTCCTTTTGATATATAGCCAAACATAAATTACTGTATAATATTTTTAATTTTTATGAAATCTCAATACTGTCTTCCAAAGAAAAATAATTTGATATCAGCATTAGATCATAGTGTCATAAATAAATAAACCCCATAATAATGTGACACTTTAATGAATTAAATGCGTAATTGTCAAATATTTACTTCCTAGAAAATTTCCCTACCCATTGTTTCATGACCTTTAAACTTTTAAGTGTTTTACACTTAAAATTAATATTACACTGTATTTAAAAAATCAAACTATTGATTAAGTATTCTTAAAAGTGGAAGTATGCTCTTAAAAATTAAAAAAAAAACTTTTCAGGTGTTAAAAATCATATGCTTTTTAAATATTTAATAATATTAACAAGCTGTGAACATGTATGTAATTAAGCAGTTGTTATAAAATCTCCACTCTGGGGGAAGTAGATTTAGAAAGATTTTTAATTTTGTTCTAAGTTTATTTAGCCTAATATATTCACACATATTTTAGAATACCTCCAAACTGTATTGTTTTTAAATATCATTTTATTCCATGGTGTTGGCACATTATATCCACCCTTTGTGTTTGTTAGCTTATCTTCCATTTTGTTAATTATTTATGCAAAGATCATGTAAACGTGTTTGAATTTAAATCTTCTCCCATTTAATTTGACTTGGCAATAATTAAAATTTGAAAGCAAACAGAAGTTGTTTATTTGGAAAATAAAAAGATTTAGAAAAATTTTTAAAGTTCTTTATTTTATAAGATAAGAAGACTCCTATTGTTCTTGACTAGTAACTGAGATATTTTTATGTTTCCTGCTGTTAAAGTTTTGAGCATAAATATTGTATTTTTTATTTTATTATATCTAACTGGGTAGCAATCTTAGACTCTGAAACACCTGAGTATTGTAAATTTGTGTGTGCATGTGTCTTTGTGCTTGATTACAAATACATATATCAGTATATCAATGTTTTATGCAATGGTATTTGGTTAATCATGTAGGTGTGGTGGCAAAAAAATAGGGGGAGTTGGGGTTTCCTTCAGCTCCATAAAAACAATTTTATTTTATTTTTTAAATGATTTTATTTATTTGGGAGAAAGTGAGCAGGGGAAGGAGCAGAGGGAAAGGGACAAGCAGACTCCATGCTTTGCATGGAGCCCCATGAGAGGCCTGATCCTGTGACCCTGAGATCATGACCTGAGCCAAAAACAAGAGTTGAATGCTTAACCATCTGAGCCACTCAGGTGCCCCATAAAAAACAAATTTAAATAGTTAGAGAAAAGAGTCATCCTCCTTAAACACATCCTACTCCATCATATTGACACACATAGGGTCACATTACTTCATATACCAAAAAGCAGGACACCTAAATAACCTACCTTCTATATAAAGAAAACAAAAATGGAGGGATCCTCATGTTTCACTTAGGAATTTTTGTCATTCCATTTTGTACTTATAGAACTAGTATATATGTGATTAAATGCAAAGATTTGAGATCGTCCAGATTAGTGTTCTATTTTTGGTTCTGTCATTGAGCAAACTTGGAAAATATAAAAATTGTTTCTGAATCTCATTTTGTTAATTGCAAAATCAGAGTAATAAAAATAATTTCAAAAATATTATTAATATTAAGTAAATAATCCATAAAAATTTCTTGGCATTTACTAGGCACTTCACAAATGGCAATTAATTATTATCATTAATGAAATCCTAATGGTTTACTTAGTTTAAAAAGTCAAGATATAGAATAGTGTGTGTAAAAATGGATTTTTTTGAAATATGTGTCTATAAAAACATATTGTTGCTAATTATGTGTAGGATATCTGAAGGATATATAAACAATTGGGCAAGGACTTGGGTGATTAGTAAATGGAGTAGGGAGGAGAATTACTTTTCATTGTAGCATTTGATTTTTGTACAATTTTGTATTAGTCACCTGCATATAAACAACCCCAAAACCTAACAGCTTTAAATGATTATCTTTTTTTTTCTATTTCAGGTACTGGATTGGTTGAAATTCAATTAATCTAGATTGAGCTAAGCTGGACTTGAGTCTAAGCTACATATTGGATTCAGGTATGTTTCACCTATTTCTTATTCTTGGATTAGCGGGTCATACAAAACATTTGTTGTCCATGATGATACCAGATGTAGAAAAATGAGTACTTTACCATGCATGTGTGTTTTCAGTTTTTGCTTATGTTACACCAGTTAATATTTCACTGGCCAAAGCATGTGATATGGCCAAACCAAAATCTAGAGAAAAGAAATACAGTCCACTGACCATGGTCAAAACCAGTACTAGTGGAAAGAAGTATACTCCCACTCCCATGTAGGTGGTAAAAGGAATTATTATAGCCTTAAAATAATCTCATTTACTATGTCTATGAATGGATTACCTATTTTAATACATATGAATATATACTCAGAAACAAGAAGAAAACAAAGCAAAAATAGTAGAAAAAATGTGTGCCTTTAGTCCAACCACAGCAGAGAAACATCCCTAACGGTACAAGTTTCAGAATAAGCATTTGCTTACATAGTTTATTCAGAGATGGCAAAAGTACTTCATTTGAAAAGCTCATCATATATTGAGATTATCTAAGTAGCTAAGATGACCTAAGGAGGAAATTTTAAAAGAGGATGTTTTAACTTTGAAGACCCACTGATCTCTTACTCTAATCTTACATAGGCAATTTACTTTCAATAATACACAGTTACAGAATAATTTTTGTTATTATTTTTAGCATATAATTTATTATTAAAATAGTTTCCAGCTTGTTTGTGTGTGTGTGTGGGGGGGGGGGTTTATTTATTTTGTGTTGCTATGGTTGGACATTATTCTGCTGCTCAAATCTGCATTTTTTGCTCCCATTCTGTTTGCAGTCAAAAACAAAGCAAGGGGCAGCCTGGGTGGCTCAGCAGTTTAGCGCCTGCCTTCGGCCCAGGGCGTGATCCTGGAGTCTCAGGATCCAGTCTCGCGTCAGGCTCCCTACATGGAGCCTGCTTCTCCCTCTGCCTGTGTCTCTGCCTCTCTCTCTCAATCTGTGTCTTTATGAATAAATAAATAAAATCTTTAAAAACAAAACAAAGTGAGAACAATGGAGGCACCCTGCAGTTTTCAGGCAATTTTGTGTTATTTTTCTTCCACTGTGTTCTTATTAATCTTTATTAAGGATTAAGTAAATGCCAGATCTATTTCAAAGGTATCTTGATTTTCAGTATTTTAAAGCACATATATTAGATTTTTTTTTAAAAAAATCAGTTATTTGCATCAATGTCATTAAATATCATTACAGTGTTTTTAGCCTTAGAAATGTGTTTTTCCTGAAGGAGGTTTGAAAAAATTTTCTCCTGAAATCATGTTGGGCTATAGGAAGCTGTGTTGTCAGTCATGAATCTATCAGAAGATACAGAGAATTACTACGGTTTAAAGATATAGAATGGAACACACAAGATTAATCCTAGTTCTACTTTGGCCAAGTCATTTACTTAGGTTATCTTTATTGCATATTCATTTACTAAATAAAGATATAAGGCAGCCCAAGTGGCTCAGCAGTTTAGTGTTGCCTTTGGCCTAGGGCGTGATCCTAGAGACCTGGGATTGAGTCCCACGTCAGGCTCCCTGCATGGAGCCTGCTTCTCCCTCTGCCTATGTCTCTGCCTCTCTTTCTGCGTCTTTCATGAATAAATAAATAAAGTCTTTAAAATAAATAAAGATAATAAAGTTTGCCATCTCCATCTTAACATTATGTAAAATTCTCAAAGAAGTATGTGGTACATCCAGAATGGAGTCCATATGGCCACCAGAAGTGTCTACTTTACTATATTAGATGACCCAAATTCATGGTGTTAAATACACAAGTGTAGGAGGAAAGAAACACCATTCTACAAATGATGTAGAGCAAATTTTTTGGCAAAACTTGGTGACCAAGTAAACTTCAGTAAATCTGTCAAAAGCATACATGGGAGAGAAAAAGGAACCATTATACTCATAGTATAGGTAAAATCATTCAAAATCAGCTTGATCATAAAAACTTGATAAACTAAAAAAAACAATTGGCGACTTTCAGGAGTTTGAATGCACTTGATTCAATTTTGCACACTATGTCTGCCTATCCCATCAGTCACCAAGAGGAAGATAGTCATCTGCAAGTGAACAATTGAAAGAGGAATATGTCAAAAGATAATTGTATCAGAGATAAATAGGCAAGGAAGACTTTATTCAAAACTATTGTAAATAGAGAGATAGCCTGAATTCAACTCTATTGAAACAAAAGACAGGAGGTTAAATTTAAGCATTGATGTGATTTAGTGAATGAGTACTGAAGGATTTTAAGAGAGGACATTGGTCAATGCAAAGCTATACTGTGTTTGCTAAGTAAGGTTAAGCTCCTACCCTCCCACAGCAAAGAGGGGATTTGGAGTGCAATCTTTCTTGATGATTACATTTTAAAAGGATGGCTCCTAGATCCTTGAGAAAGACATTTCTGGGTTTTACCAAATAAACCTAGCATGAGGCTGAGAAAATATTTACATCTTAAAGGGGCATAGGTAAAATTTTCAGTTGAAAATTTTATCAAGTAAATGCTCTAAGAAAAGGGAGATCCAATGCCTGAAACCAGGAAGAAATATGTCAAAAGTTCAGCCAAGCTAAGAAGCACACTAAGGCTATCTTGATCAGATAATAGGATTTGTTCAATTAATATGGACATAATAGAAGAAAACAAGGAAAGTGATATAAGAGCTAAAGAGAAGAACAGACTCATTATTATGCATAGTAAACTATAATAGGATAAAAGAGAACCAGTTCTTATCTTCAGGGAGTTTACTTACTAGTAGGAATATGATACACACACACTCACACACACTAATAACTTTACAGAAAGGCAAAATGGAATAAGGATTATTCTCAAAAGTGTTACAGAAGCCAAAGGGATAATGGCTTTCAGAATGATTTCATGAAGATGGATGGATAAAAAATATAAAAATTAATTAGAATTTGGTGAAAAAACAGAGTATAGCATCCAAAAGAACTGATTTACTTCCCATTAAAAATTTTTATGGGAATACAATTTTTAAAATACAATTTAAAAATGTCGAGGCTCCCAAGGGGTGCGTTCTGTTAAGTATCTGCCTTTGGCTCAGGTCATGATCCCAAGGTCTTGAGATTGAGCCCCACATTGGGCTCTCTGCTCAGCAAGGGGTCTGCTCCTCCCTCTTCCTCTGCTACTCTTGCTCTTGCTCTCTCTCAAATAAATAGAATCTTTGAAAAAATAAAAAAATTAAAAAACCTGAATGTCTGTGGAGATTCATTTTAACATCTCCATTTATTTATTTATTTATTTCAAAAATTTCCAGATGTGTTAGCCATGTGTTTTGTTAGCCATTTTGGATTCAAAGATAATACTATATCATCCCCTCAGCTAACTTATAGATTCATAGGAAAACTGCTATATAAACACATAATACAAAAAGAAAGAGTAGATGCTGTAATAATGGTAAATAATATAGAGACACATCAAAGAAGGGAGTGTCTATGCCTTTACATCAGAAAAATTTCAAAGAGGTTGAAGCATTCAGAGGACAAATGCACTTTTTAAGAAATATTCTGGCAAATCAAAATAGGAATAATACAGAAATTAGCAAGTCATGGGTAAAAGGGAGGTTGAAACAGGTAATAATAGAACGCAGTTTTAATTTTTGCTTTCTTTTAATTCATTCTCCAAAATGCATCTCCAAATATGTTTTAAGCTTTTATCTATCTATCTATCTATCTATCTATCTATCTATCTATCTATCTATCATCTATTTGAGAGAGAGAGAGAGAGAACATATGAGCAGGAGAATGGGCAGAGGGGGAAGGACAGAAAGAGGGAGAATCTCAAGCAGACTCCACAGTGAGCATGGAGTCCTACACAGTGCTCATTTCAGAACTTGGAGATTATGACATGAGCTGAAACCAAGAGTTGGATGCTTAATCAACTGAGCCACCAAGGCATCCTTGAAGTGATTATTTTAAAATATCAATGAGATCATGTCACTTCTCTGCCCTAACCATTCTGTGGCTTTCTGTTGTATTTTAAATAAAATAAAGGTTCATTTTCTTGGCATGCAAGCTCTCTTCATATTTTTCCAACCTCCAACTTAAACTCATTTCTAATGCTACTAATTTCCAAATTCCCTGGCCTGGTTTTAATTTCTAGCATGTACCACACTCATCCTATTTTCTGGTTCTTTCACAATTGGATTCTTCTCATCCTTCAGCTTACAAGATTAATGTCACAAGGCTATGGATAGTTTCTTAGAACATCCTATTTAATTTTCCCACCATCCATTCTTCTCAGTTACAACCTCAAGTGATTTCTGTCTTGAACTTATTAAATTCATGATTATATTAACCATTATGTATTTGTGTACTTTGTTTCTCTGGAAAGTGAATACTTTTAAGTCTTTAACAAAGATTTCCTGAATGAATAAATGTACAGCTTTGTCTTAATTCTACAAGGGGGAAACAAGCAAAATATTGCATATAATATAATACTTATATTTTTATTTGTAAAAAAACAGAAACAAAACCAAAAAACCAAACAAACAAAATAGTGAAAAGTCAAAATAAAAACTAATAATATTTATGTAGGAAGACAGAGAACAGAGGGAGGGAATTATAATGAAAGATTTTCTGAGGGAATATTGTTATTAATTCTGACTTAAAACGTACAAACTTATGTTACAAATAAATGTACATAAAAATGCAGGTCTGAAAAATTGAAGACAAACTAAAAGAATGGACATATACCAGTGATATAATCACACAGACAAAACAAATCATTTCAATAAGGTTCAAAACATTGTATTTTGGGTATATATCCTTAAAGGAAATGTTTACACACAAAGAAAACCTAAAGTACTTTAACTTTTTTCACTTGTATGGCTATAGTTAGAATATCAGTATGGTTACTTAAAATTTGCATTATGTATATTATAGAATAAAGCAAATGAAAAGGTAATTTTAGAATTTTCAGTGTAAGAGAGGAGGATATAAATATAAAATTTCATAAAGTTAAAAAATACATAATATTAAATTTGGTGTGAAGTATGAATTCATAGTATTTTGGTTAAAAAAAAATTCCTAGGTCTGTCCACTGAAAAGGCCTAGAAGCTACATCAACTCAATGGCTCTGAACACCTTATGTACATAGCATGGCAACTAAGTTAGAGCTGCTTAGAAAAAATAGCTTTTTTTTTAGGTTGAGAGAAGAAAATGTACAAAATTAACATATAATAGTTTGCTATGCTAGAAATCAAGGAAGCTATCCAAGAGCAATGTAGTCATTCCCAAAAGTCAGAGTTGACAACCTTAAGAAGATCCCACTGTAAAAGAGGGGGCAATTTAAAGATCAGAGAAATAATAACACAATTAATTTAAAATATTAAATATATATTTTATACTCATAGTGTTAAAAATGCTTTTCAAAAAGCTAAGAAGCCAAAACAAGAAAAACCACCTTTTTCATTATTGAGGATATTGAGTGCATCAATAATTTATCTAAAAAATCAGTAAAAATAAAGAAAAAAATATTTTCCTTTCTTTAGAGAATGTACTTGATATTACTAAATAATCTTAATTGATAAGAAAAATATTTACGTATGAAATCTAGTTAATAGAATATATTATTAAAATAGTTATTAGAATAGTATATATATATATATATATATATATATATATATATATAAAGGATAGATAGAATTAGATAGAATTAGAAATTCATCATTTTGCAACCACTACTCTAATACTCTAATGATTATATCAAGCAAGAATTATCAATGTATTTAAAAAACATCTTGTGAGAGCTTGATAGGTGTATTTATTCCTAAAGTTATTCCTAAAGTTAAAATCACCCCAAGTGTTATTTGTTGATTTCAAGATGAAAAAAAAATTCATAAATTTGCAAAGGAGAGAACAAATTGTCACTTCCTGAAGCAATTTATCAACCATTAATAATGGCTGACCAGACATTATGTTTGTCTAGATAGGATGCAGTAGACACCCTGACAAAATGCTGAATATAAATTTAATATACCTTCAGATTTCATTTCTAGTTTTCAGGAGATATAGGAGTTGGAGCAATAAAATTAAGTGACACCACAAAGAAGTAAGATAGGTAATTTTATAAAATAATTGATCAGGTCTTGTCAAGTCAACACTATAAAAAAGAGCCTTTTTTAAAAAAATAAAAGATATTAAAGAAAATAATAACCAAATGTGATACAGATATAAGCAGCCTGATTTGAACATTGAGTGTAAAAGGACATTTTTTAGACAATTGAGAAAATTTGAAATATGGAACTAGTGTTATATATAATACTAAAGACTATTGTGGTTTCAAAACATGTCCTCAAGTTTATTGGAAATTCTTCCCATTGAGAATTAAGGTGTATGTCCCCTCCCCCTGATATGGGTAGGCTTAGTGCTGAGTAATCACATGGAGCAAAAGAATCACTTAGCTAAGCACTGCTCAATTTCTTGATCCAGAAATGCATGAACATAATGACTTGGCTGTTGTTTTCTACCAATAATACATCAAAGAAAGGATATTTTAACAAGGAGTATATGACTGGAATAATTAACAGTTGTTAACTCTTTAGGTGGGTAATGGGACTAGGGTTCTGAAAATATACTTTTTATTGGAAAAACCAAAAAATTTACTTAAAGGTAAACTGTTTTTATATTTAGGATATGGATTAATGAAGCATATCTAACTTATAAATATTAGATTTATTTTGTGCATATATGAGAGTTTTTGAATCATACTCTGCATATCTTTTTTTTGAAAAGTTTATAGTGCTTTTAAAGATCATCTACTGGGTAAAAAGTAAAGATTTCTGTTATAAATTAAAGCAGAGCAGGGGAGGAGAAAATTAAGGCTCCTCTTAATTTTAATACAATCTTAGAAAAAAGTAAAAACATCAGATTTGAAAAGGAGTTAAAAGATAGACTTGAGAAGAACTAAAAGTAGAATGTAAAGTACGAGATCAAAGAGATTCTCAAAAAATACAATAAAATCACTTTGTACTGTAATGATGTGTTTCACGTGGGTGTACCCTTCCACTGGTTTATGAAATCATTTGAGTAAGGATATTATCTTCAACTTTGTATTCCCCAGGGTTAGCATATTGCCTGCCATGCTTAGGGCACTCAGTAAATGTCACATAAAAGAAGAAAAAAGTTGTGGAAATTGGAATTAAAAAAAAACTGTATATATTAGTCCAAAAATTCACCATCACATTTATGAAGGTGGATGCATAGAAGGTTAAGCGTCTCTATTCAGGGTTCTGTGCCCTGGTCTGTCCATGTTGAAGTGGGTATTACAAATATACCAGACACGACCTTCAAATTGTGGAATGTATGATTGGAAATGAGGAATGGAGAGAGAAAAATAAACATTATAAATTAAAGTAACTTTACCTCCCATTTGAAACAAATACAAATATTTTTAAGCCACATTATTATTAACTCACCATGTTAAAAAAAGAACTGATACTAGGAGATAATTTTAAGTATCTTAGAAAATAATGCTATAGAGACAGTTAAACTTTAAAAAGTGAATTATGATAATAGCAATCATCACCATTACTGGCAATTATTGAGTATCAGGTACTTTACAATCATTATTGCTAATACATAACCCATTTCTGCAAATGATGGATTATTTTCATTTTCAAGATAAGGACATTAAAGGTCAGAGGTTTAAGTATCATGCCAAGAATTTCACATGTAAAAATACTTCAGTACAAGTCACAACAGTAAACAAAAACTACACTTAATAAAATCTCCATTTCTCCAAGATAAAATTGAGTCATGGAATCATGCAGTTCATAAGGGGCTAGTGTTTGAGGTTTTTCTGACTACAAAATACTTGGCAAAGTATAAAATCAAAGTGTAAGCCAATCTTCAATATGAGATCAAATGATGCTAACTTATATACACACACTTATAGTTGTATTACCAAAAAGATCCCTGGAAAAATGAGAGGAGCTGATAGATTTTTATATATATATATATATACAAGGGAAAATAGAGGTTCTATAATGCAATGTGAAAGATGTTAGTTTTTCTGATCCTGCTATGGTAATAGCTGAAATTAATCTCTCAACAGCTGAGAAATTTGGCAGAGGTATTTGGAGGCTGAGAATGTCCCTATGAGAACAAGAAGAAATTTTTAAAAATATAAGAGGAATAATCAAGAATAGAGAATTCCTGTTCACCTTTCCAGCTGTCACAAAGTGGTGGCTCATATTTTTTAAAATGATATAAAGAAAATTCCCCAGGGAAGGAATCAAGCCAACAGCTTTAAAGAGTAAAATAGCTGCAGAAATATTTAAAGGAGTACATAGACCGAGAAAGTCAGGGTGAGGACATGGAAGCAGTAATCCAAATGGAAATAACAGGTCTGTAAAGATAGGATGGTGAGAGAAGAGAAAAACAGACAAGAACAAAGACACTTCCTACAGACATCTGAGGTTGTGCAGAGATAGAGTATGGAGAGTAAAAGGAAAAAAAAAAGTTGCAGTTTAAGTTGGCACTAAAGAAAAACAATGGTGATACTTGGGCTCCCTAAATGATGGTAGCGATATTTATAAAGGAACTTCAGAAATAGGAAAGAAGGAGTCTGAGCTGATGCAAGGTGGCAACAAAATAATAAGCACTTGCTTATTTATTGGAAATGATCAGTTCAAGAACTAAGTTCAAGGAAGTAAGTACTCTAAAGAAATGTTTTACATATTTAAGCACATCTTACATATGATTTACTACAATATTTAAAAATAGTAATTGCAAACAGAATCTCGACTTGGTAATTTTTGAAAATTGAAAGACTAAAAGTTGTAGACAATGAAACTGGACCTTGATTTCAAGAATTTTCTAAGCATAGCATAAAACATGATAGGCACAACGGTAGCAAGGAGAAAAGCTGTTGGGTTGAGGAATTTGAAGAGATACCATGCTTTAAGAGGAAAGTGGGAAGAATATTAATTTTATTTCTATGAAGCAAATGTTTGATCAGGAAAACAACAACACAAACAGTTTCTGTTTAAGACCATCTGTCTGAACACTGATGAAATATGTGAAGACATTTCCCAGCAACCCCATCAGCAGCCCATACGCAGTGGTGGGGGATTGTGTGTGAAGGGTGTATAGTGCAAGGTGCCAGAGAAATGAGACAAGCCTGCTTTTCTAGCTTCTGTCTGTATGTATGGTCTGGAGACTCTTTTACAAGGAGATTCTCAGGTACTTCCAGGAAAGTAAAACACACAAGTGAAACTGGGACGCTAATATACACTCAAAAATGAATTTTATTTAATGCAGCTGACATTGCTTTTTACAGAAGGAGTACAGGATGTAGACAGATATGAAGAGAGTTCTCTAGAGAACAGTCGGAAGTACAATTAAGCAGATCAAAGTAGCAAAACCATAAATGTGCTACCAGATGCAAAAGTGGCACTGTGAAATGTGACAATGCAGAGAGACTGACTCAAGGAGAACTATTGGCTTGCACTCTATAGAGAGGACTGTGATGCAAAACAAAACGTGGAGAAGAAAAGCAAATGAAATTAAGGCAAAATCCACTATTAGAAAGTAGAGCAAGGCTGAACAAAGAGCTTCCAGTGATCATTTTTGTGTGTGTGCCTTAGTTCTATGTGGTCTCCTCACAAGCATGTTACTCACGCTTCTTCAAGTTCCATTGCAAACATAGGAGCAGCTTAACAGAGGGTTACATACCTGTTTACAGGAGAACAATTACAGTTTATTGTTGTATTTTCCTGTGTCAAAGTGAACTGGAACATTACTTTGGGGAACAAATTTCACATTTCACTAACTCATGTGAAAGCATGAGCAAATAGGAATGCTTTCCGGAAGATAAATTTTTGAAGGAAGAAAAAGGGAAATCTTGAAAAGGATATGGTGAAGTACAGTATATGACAGCATAGGAGTATAAAAGGCCCCTTAAAAAGCAAAACCAGGAAAGTATCCTACTTAGAAATAGCAAAGGAAATCTCTCTGTATAAAACAGAAATTGATTAGCTTGAGGATGAAGATATTAAAAACAGTTTTCAAACATCTAAGGGAAGTAGTAGAACAGAGTCAAAATAAAGTGGTCTTTTTGGAAGGAAAAGAAACTTCTGGTTAAAATATATATAATGTTCTGCCTAAGGGAACCAGGAGTGGAGGAGACCAGGGAACACACACTATGAAGTGCTTGAGAATCAGACGGCTCAAGTAATGAAAATAAATAATCGTAATGATGTCACATACACAAAAATGCATACATGATAACCTGCTTACATGATATTTCATGTGAGTTGTTTGATGTTTTTAATAATCCTTCAGTCTAGTTATCTTAATTCCCATGTTGCAGGTGAAAACACTGAGTTTCAAAGAGATCTATCAAGATTTCCATGAAAAAATAGTTATTAATCTCCCTTATCATCACTTTTGCCTATGGACTCCTTATTTATGGAAGTGGATTCCTATATTTAGAATGAAATATAAAAGCTTGGGTTTTTATTTGGCATGTCTTTTTTTAACATGTCTTTCTAAAAATTCTTATTGTATTTTATGTAATTATTGGTCTGCATTTGAAGATAAATCAGGAAATAAAATTTGCTTTACCACCACTAGGTAGAAAAATACTGTGCTAGAAGACAAAATCATTCACTAGAAAGGCTAACCAGAGAAATTATATCATAAAAATAAAAAATAATAATTAGAAGGGTATTAAGGGAAAAGTGGTAAAAACTGGAGTGAATTCAATTTATGATAATAGATGTTACTTTTTAACATTTTTGTTGGTGTAAAATATATAGGTATAATATACACAGAACTTCTTAACATAGAGGGAATTCCACCTTATAAATAGGCTTCGATTTTCCACCTTACACCATTCTGGCATTATGTTAAACACTATGAGAGACATGGAATGATAGAAGACTTTTGTATTCAGGAGTGAATAAAGGGGAGAGGGTGATATGCACAGATCAGGGAATATAACCATAATTAACCCTGAACATTTACTTTTCATTAAATTATTCCATTACTTTTGTATTCATTCATTCATTCATTCAACAAAGAATTTATATATTTATCTATATAATTATCTATAGCCACTAAGGAAACCAGTATGGACTTTCCATAATAAGCTAAAAATAGAACTATCATATGATCCAGCAATCCTACTTTGGGGTACATATCCAAAGGAAATGAAAATAGCATTATTTACAACAGGCAAGATATGGAAACAATGTAAGTGTCACTTAATGGACAAATGGATAAAAAAAAAGCTGTGATATATATATGTGATATATATATGTGTATATCACATATATATGTGATATATATGTGATATATATGTGTATATCACATATATGTGATATATATGTGATATATATGTGTATATCACATATATGTGATATATATATATACACACACACACACACACACACACGTGATGAAATATTATTCTGCCATGAGAAAGAAGGAAATTCTGGCATTGAAGACAATATGGATCTTGAGGGCTTATGCTAACTGAAATAAGCCAGACAGAAAAAAACAAATACTGCATTATATTATGTATGTGTGAAATCTAAAAAGAAAAACAAACAAAAAATCCAAAACACAGAAACACAAAACTCATAGAAACAGAGAGTAGAAAAGCAGTTGCCAGAGATGGATCCATAGGGAAAAGAGGGAGAACTTAGTTAAACGGTACAAACTTTCAGCTACAAGATAAAAGAAGTCTGAGGATCTAATGTGAAACATGGTAACTATAGACAACAACACTGTTACATAATTGAAAATTGCTAAGACATTAGAATTTAAATGTTCTCACTAAAAACAAAACAAAACAAAACTATCGTACCTCAGGGATAAATTATTAACATTTTTGTGGGCTTCATTCCAGTTTTAATTTTGTATCTATACAGATGTGCATATGCACACATGTGTATATCTTGTTATATATATATATATATATATATATAATTTAAGGACCCTTTGTCATCTTATAGATCATGAACAGTTTCTTCATCATTTAATAGTCTTCTATAATGCCATTTTAATAGCTATATATTTTTCCAGTACATGTGTGTATATGTGTACATGTGTACTATTAATTTAATAATTTCTCTGTGTTGGGTATTTACATCACTGTCAACATTTCACTACTACAAAAATGTTGTATTAAGCATACTTGAGGTGAACATGAACATATCTGTAAATTCTTCTTGTGAGGAGTCCCTAGAAGTCTAATTGTTACATATGATATTTTGCACAGTTTGCTGGTTTCTAATTTACATTGGTATTTATATTCCTAAATCACACTACAGAAAAATTTGAACTTTTTTTTCAAACCAGCTGTTAAACATGAGTGTCAATTTCTTCACGCTCTTGTGAACAATGGGCACATAGTTTAAAACTATTTTAAACAACAACAAAACAAAATTTAAAAACTAAGGGAGAGTTTGCCCATTTACACTTTTCAAATTCCTACTGGCACATATATCTTTTTCTCTATATATAGTACATAAATCTCTATAGTGTATCTCTATTCTGTCTATAGTATATCTCTATTCTCTCTCTCTCTCTCTCTCTTCTAAATATTTTATTTATTTATTATGAGAGACACAGAGAGAGAGAGAGGCAGAGACACAGGCAGAGGGAGAAGCAGGCTCCAGGCAGGGAGCCTGACATCGACTCCATCCCTGGTCTCCAGGATCACAGCCTGGGCTGAAGGAGGCGCTAAACCGCTGAGCCACCCAGGCTGCCCTCTATTTTTATCTTTGTCTCTGTATATTTAATATGTATTCTTATATAACTATTCCTCATTGATGAACCACCTAAGCTCCTTACTCTGAAGTCCTATGCATATATATAGGTTCCTGTGTTCCATCATATTGGTTTCTGGGCTTTCAGTGACTCCGGGTCACCAAACTTTTCTACAATTGTCTGGTGAATTGAGTGGAAGGTATTTCATGAAAGAAAGGTGGGGGATGAAGATGAGAGTGGAAAGAAAGGCTGGTGGAAAAGTCTTAGAAGGTGCAAAATTTGGAAGCCACAGGGTTTGTGGCTGCTAGGGAGCCTTTTAGTGGAAAAAAAAGGTTTATTTGGAGAATAAACCTCTGCAGAGAAGTGGTTCTGATAGAAGCAAAATTGCTAATTCACTCCTGAGCAGAACTCCCCAGACTCAGAGTTAACTAAAGAAAGAAAGAAAAAAAGTTCTGCATCTGCTTGCATAAAATTATTTATAACTCAAAGTAGTGTTTGGAATTTCACCAAGAAAAAAATTATTATGGTTAGCGTGTACCCAATTTTCCAACACAAATAAACAGAAAGGGTTTGAGGTTATTAATCAATCATGTGTTAATACAGGTAAGTTTATGCTTATTGTTTTTTTTCCCTGACAAACATAAACTAAGTTACTGTGCAAAAAGAAAAATTGTGGTTTGCTCTGAGTTTGCTTCTTGGAATGTGGATTACAGAGATATGTATTCTAATTATTCCCAGTGTAGGGATCTGAGGAAATTTACTGGACACTGGGAAGGAAAGCACCAGCATTGTAAGAAAATTGGAGAGTGATATTGTCGTTTCCAGAATTAACATGTCTTATTTCAAAACTGCCCCTAAATTTGTTGGTATGGGGAAAAAAAAAGAGAAAACAGCATCTTCTCTGAGGTTCTAGATACCTGGTCCTGTCACTCAAAATACAGGTAATTATAATTATAATTTGAGAAAGTTAAATTACCCGGACTTCCTGGTAAGGCCTGTTTCTCTATCATTTGTAATAAGCATTCTATGGAAAGACGTCGTCCAATATTATATCAATGGATTTTTTTGTCTATTCCTGCTATTTCAAACTGCAGTTCTAATCATTAATGGCGTTACAGAGAAAACAAAAGTCCCTTCCCATAAACAAGAAATTTTCAACCTGATTTTTAAGCAGACTGCTAATTGGAATATAAAGCATATTAAAATATGATGGGGACTCAAAGTGCCAGGAAAGACCAAAAGGGGGGCAAACTATTGGTTTATACATCAAATCTCAGGATACATCTTCAGCAAAAATCAAGGTCTCTGTGTATTTATGTGTGGTTTGAACAAGAAGACATCATACTAATTCAGAGCATAACTTTTTACTGGATGAAGACAAGTAATTTCTTTTTCAGTCATTAACCAAATAATAAATTCTTTAAATAGGAGGTATTTAGATCCTGTTCACACAGGTATGTATGTAGAGACTACCTATTTGAAAACAAGCCCTTTTTTTGTGGGTTGAAAATTCTTTCAACCCACAAAAAATAAGCCAATCTCAATATTCTAACTACTCTTTTGTCTTTTATGCTAGCTGTTTTGAGATATATTTCATTAAGGTGAGTATTTTTCTCAAATGGATAAAATGAGTGAATAATGTTGGAAAGCAAGGGCAAAAGTAGCAATTATTTGAAAAAATGGCCTGTAGGGTGAATTAAATAGTCATATATATATAATAAAATGATCAATGATTTTTTGGAAAGACAATTTTTCATTTTCTGATGTATGATTTTCGGTAATCTCTATTCCTAAAAAGACTACACCTATAAATGGGGCTTCTGTGCCAGCAGCCAAACACTTTAGATTTCTTTTTTTTTTTTTTTTTTTAATCTACAGGTCACAATCCAGAGTATAAGTGTGAATGTGTGTGTGTGTGTGTGTGTGTGTGTGAGAGAGAGAGAGAGATAGAGAAAGAGAAGAGAGAGAGAGAGAGAGAATGAGAAGGGGTGGAAGGAGAAAGAGAAAATATTTTGTTGCATTCCCCTATACAATGCAATGCATCTTTGTTCTTTATTTGATTGCTATTTTATTTTCCTCCTCTCCAGTACCACATCGCTTTTTGTTTCTTTTTTTCCTCTGGGTATCTATATGTCAGCATATCTAACAACACTTCTTCACATTTGAAAGATGAGAAAATTACTAAATCCGCAAGTCCTTATATCTCATATAGCATCTGGCTTATATGGTATCTAGCAAATGAACCTAAACACCTTTAAGAGCTTAATAGTCTCTTTTTCTCCTAAATTTTAAAGTTATTTCACAGTAAAACATTTGGTATTTGGGAATGCATTTTAAGCTTCCCATTGAAAATCACTGAATGTATATCCATCACCTCTGTATAACAAACTAAGCCAGAATGTTTTATCATTACTATTAAAATGGAAATCCCTAAAAACTAAAAATTTGAGATTTCCTTCTGTAAAACTGATTAATTAAAATTTTGATCCTGAGTTTTCCTGATTTATTTTTTTCATAAATAGACAAATAGATATTTATATGATCTGCCAACTTCAGCTTCAGTATCTAGGGGGAAAAAGTTGCCAGACAGGCATGTAATAATCATATTGGTCAATCTAGCTTGATTGCTTTCTTCCAGCAATGGGCAGTTGTAATTTCCTATCACATTTATAGTCATTATATTTGAGAAAGGGCAAAATAGGTTAATGAAATCATTATAATTTCATTCAAATGATATATATTTTAAAAGCTCAATTAAAGAAACAGATACCAGGGCACCACATTTTATTTTGCCTTATGGAGACCACTTTGCTGTAGCACCTGTAAAAGATACTGAAAAAAACACATTTACCAGTGCTGAAATGAATGTGAAGTCATTATCATTACAAAACATATCCATAAAGTAAATTTATTGTGAAAAGGGATGATGTTTTTTTTTTTTGAAATTCATTTGTTCTTTCATCTAGTCAATGCATGTTTTATAAAATTCTGCTCCTTTTAATATGGCATAACTGGTTTTAAAAGAGTACTCAGAAGTTAGACTAAGCCGGAATTTAACATCATTGCTTATTATTTGTTTGATTTTAAGCAAGGTAATAAGTTTCTTTAATCATCAGTTTCTTTGTAAGATGGACATATTGGTATTACTATCCTCATTGTAATAAGGGAAAGAAATAATAAATATAAAATTACAGTGACTGATATACAAGATGTTAATAAATTTTATTATCATTTTTATTGTTATTATTATTATGTTGCAGCCTTTAGAGCTGTGGAACATTAAGAGTTGAATAGTATATTCCCTTCCCCTCAGCTTACTGGTGTCCAGGTAAGAAAGCAGAGAGATAATATTAATATGGTAATAGTGTGTCAAGATATGACCTAAACACACTTTATCTAAATTAACTCACTTATATTGTCAATGATTGTATGAGGTGAAATTTGTGGGTGTCCCCATTGTACAGACAAAGAAATAGTATCTCCAAGTTATACAGCTAGCTAAAGCTGAGTTGGGGGGCAACTGAGTGGCTAGGAGTGCCTGAGTGGCTCAGTTGGTTAAGTGTCTGCCTTCAGCCCAGGTCATGATCTCAGGGTCTTGGGATGGAACCCTGCATTAGTCTCCTTGTTCAGCAGGGAGTCTGCTTCTCCCTCTCTCTCTCCTTCTGCCTCTGCCTACCACTCCTCCTGCTTATGCTCTCTCTGTCAAATAATTAAATAAATAAATAAAGTCTTTAAAAAATGCTGAGTTGGTATATGAATCTAGGCAGTCTGGATTCAGAGTCATTGTCTTTGTGTTTGTTTAATCCTTAGCATTATAATTGTATACTTCCTAATTCATACTACCTATGAACCCTTGATTCTTTGGATTAGAACAATACCTAGAAAAATCTGAGATACTTCAGAATCTTTCTATCAGTACTCTATTCATGGCTATGAAATCTCAGGTAACAACCAAAATTTCTTCCCATAAAAGAAAGAGAAATGGCTGTCCCCAACCACATTCAGTGTTTTTCTTCTAGTTATAACTCAGCCATCAGGATATCGGTCTCTGCACACAAAATAACCCAAATTTCCAGAGTGATAAGCAATTTCTCCATATTTTACAATTATTCTAACATCCCTTGCCCAAGATAAACAAAATTCATAAGGGAATTCAGCCATGACCTTTCCCCCAAACACTACTGCTCCTTCTGGCACAAATAATCCATGTTCTTCACCCAAGACCCAGCAGCAGGAAGATAATGAGAGAAATTCAACGCTACTATCCCCACCTTCCGGAAGCTTACAACCTTTTTAAACAAATATGCAACCATAATGTATGACCTCATTATGGCATCATGAAAAAGGAATAATATCTATGTCCAAAACAAACTTGCATATATGTAAAATGGCAGTTGGTTATAAATATAGTGCGTTCTGCTTATTTTAGAATTATTTTCTGCCCTCACTCAATGATAAAGAATCCAGACATTTTTCATTTCCATAGTGGGGCAGGGGAGGCATAATTCCTATTTCATCCTTATAGAGACAATGTATTTTCTGGGGAATTCCAGGTTTAAGGAGTATATTTTGACTTTAAAAGAAAATTGTTTCTCTCTTGGCAACACTTTAGACACCAAATATGTAGATTTTCCACACCAAGAAATTCTCTAATTTTCTGCAGATACCAACTACATGTCCTACAATTTATTTTAATTCCATTACTAACTACCCAGGATCAGTATGCAGACCCCAATGATTAAAGCTTCAGACTGTCCCACCTCAAACACCAATCACAAGTAGTGGGTCCCCAGGTTACCCACATTTTTGCTGGAATTGGCTACAAATCAGAGATTCTTTTTTTAAAAGAATTTATTTATTTGTTTGTTTTAGAGAGAGCACACATACGTACAGGTGGGTGTAGAGGGAGAGGATCTTTAAGCAGACTCCCAGTGAGCACAGAGCCTGACATGGGGACTACATCTCACAACCATGAGATCATGATCTGAGCCAAAACCAAGAGTTGGTCACTTAACCCACTGAGACACTCAGGAGGCTCTACAAATCAGGAATTCTTATCCCTCCTCAGGTTTGATAGTTTACCATATTGGCTCACAGAGCTCAGATAAACACTTAATTTACTATTACCGGTTTATTATAAAATATACTATAAAGGATAAAAATGAATAGCAAAGAAGTGTATAGGGGGAGCTCCAGAAGACTCCCAAGATGAGGAGCTTTTTCCCTATAGAACTGGGGTGCACCACCCTCCCAGCATGTGGATGTGTTCATTAACTTTGAAGGCTCTCTGAATCCCATAGCTTAGGGATTTTTATGGAGGCTTTATTACATGGGCATGATTAATCATTAACTCAGTCTCCATTCCCTTTCCCTTCCCCAGAGGATGTGAGGATAGGGATGAGAGTTTGATGCTTCTAACCATCACTTCATCTTTATGGTGACCAGCCCGCATCCTGAAACTATCCAGGAATCCACCAAGAGTTCCCACACTAGAACAAAAGATACTTTATCACATAGGAAATATCAAGGGATTTAGGAGGACTGTGTAAGGTATTCCTATCACCCCATTACTCAGAAAATTACAAGGATTTCAGGAAGTCTGTCAGGAACTAGGGAGAGACACTACATATATATTTCCTATTATATCACAGCCTCTTCACCATGGTTAGATGCAGTAACCATAAAGGAACCCTGCTCAGTTCTAACTTCAGAAGAACTTGCTGGAAGATTTCGTTTATTTGATAACCTCCAGCAGCCATACCTTCAGCTAAGTCATTACATTCATAGGAGACTGTGGTTTTTACTGGCTCTCTTAGCCTTTGATGGAGCACAAGGAAAGAGGAGAGTCATTTTGGTTGATGCAGGACCCTTCTAACAGTAAATCTTTGCTTGGAGCTTTTTGTAGGGCTGATCAAGACTTTCTGAGAGCTATACTTCATCCTAAGTTTCTTCCCCATCCAATCATTGTCTTTCTTTTTTCTTTCAAAAATCATTGTTTGAAGCTCCTTCTCCCTATCCTTACTCTCTCCCCTATTTATCTTTCACAGTTGGTTATGTTATCCTCATGTCTGTTTCCAGGAGGATCCAAACTGTCAGCAGGACTTCCATTTTATTTGTGTCCTATAAGAAACATGAAATGAAGTCTGCAAACCATAGTGAAAGCTGTCTCAGCTGAACAAAAGAATAGCTTCAGGGATCATCTACATCATTGGCTTCCCATTTTCATGTAAGTTTTGACATAAGTACTGTGTACTTACCTGTGGTATCAAGAATGCACTTAATATTGAATTACAATTAAATATGCTACCCATTAACTTCAGTTTTTACTGTGATTTTGTTCATGTATTTTGAGCAGAAATGTTGGTGGAGGCTTAATCTACTTTCTTCTCTGATAATTTATAACTACATGCTAGCTCTCACAACTGAATGGAATTAAAAATAACATTACCAGATGATTAAAGGGAAACAAACAAAAATTGCAACTATTTTAAAGTGGTGGTTCTGGACTTTTTGTTTGTTTGTTTTTGTTTGTCTGAACCTAGACTTCTGATAATGGCAAAAAACTATCCTGTTTAAAAGAATCTTTTCCAAAGATCAAATAATTTTCAAGGATGAAAATGAACAAATTCATAAATCAGAAAAAAACACAAGCAAACAGGGATGCCTGGGTAGCTCAGCGGTTAAGCGCCTGCCTTCGGCTCGGGGCATGATCCTGGAGTCCAGGGATGGAGTCCCACATTAGGCTCTCTGCAGGGAGCCTGCCTCTCCCTCTGCCTATGTCTCTGCTCTGTCTCTCTGTGTCTCTCATGAATAAGTAAATAAAAATCTTAAAAAAAAAACCCAAGCAAACAAAGCACTGAAAAGCAACAGCCCAAGAATCAACAAACAGCAGAATAACTCACCAAGATTCCAGACACACACAATCCTGAAGTTAAACTTTAAGCAAAAGAAAAATAATTCCGGATTATGTAGTCTAATATACCAGGAAAAAAACTAAGAAATTAGTTAATATGTGTATAAATCAAAATAAACACTATGACAAAAAATGATAATGAATTGTGGTCTTAAAAAGAAAGACTGAATAACATGCTGATACTAGCATATAAATTGGGGGAAGTGATTGGGATTTAAGTGTTCAGGAGTAGGGAACAGACAATAGAGATTTTGATAAGTTGTGCATATTAAAATTTCTTGGGTAACCACTGAAAAAATAAAAATGGTGAAAATGACATAAAATAACAGAGACAAAAACTGCATCAAAAGTTAGGTTGTGAAGTAAAATATACCTATTAGGTCTACTAGGCTGGAGACTCCTAGAACATTGGCCCTCTGAGGCAAGATTGTACGAAGATAACCTAAATAAATATTAAATTTTTGGGTCAACCAGATATTAAAATGAGAAAGAAGATGTTAATGAAGTCCCTCTCCCAACATTACTGTATAAATTAAAACAAATCCAAGTGGAACAAAGACAAATGTAAAAGATAAAATTTTAAAATATTTAGTAGTCACTTCAGAGGGATATATTTATGGACCGGGGAGAGAAAAAAAAAAAACACAAAAGCACACAAAGAAAACATTGACTATGCACTATGACTACATAAATTGTTATTTATCAAAAGACCATAAGGAGTGAAAATAAGAATCTCCAGTTTAGAAAAGTGATTTCCAATATGTAAAAATGATAAAAGATTCAGAATGTAAGTAAAAACTCCACAAACAATAGAAAGACAAAATATTATAAAACAAAGAATAAAGATTCAAACTACAGTTGACAGAAGGGGAAATCTGACTCATTATTAAAAAAATTAAAATATGCTTCACTGTATTAGCAGTATGAAAATACAAACTAAAATCAATATGTCGTACCATCTTACTTGTAACAGCAGAAAATTTATAGCCTTTAAATAACAAATATTGGTGATGATGTGAAATAACAACTCTCATATATTGCTGGCAGGAAGGAATGCAAATTATTACAAACACTTTGGAAAATTATTTGGCATTATCAAAATAAACTGATGACATTATATATGTACAATGACTAGAAATTCTAATCTGCAATATTTATCTGGAAGATCCTCCTGTATACATACTCCAAGAGGCATATATAACTTCATAGGAGATGAAATGTCTATCAACAGTTGAATACATAAATAGGTCATGTTATTCCATAAAGTGCAATATTATACAGCAATATACATAAATGAACTCCAATTACCTGCAATAACATAGAGGGGAACGCCTAAAATTCTAGGACCTCCAGTTGTGCTAAAAAAGCAAGTTTCAGGTAAATATATGCAATTTAATTATTTTTTGATAAAGTTTAAAAGTATGTGAAATAAACCATAAATTATTTAAAAATTCAAAATGAGTGACTTTTTACAAATTAATTAATTAATTTATTTTTGGTATTTTTTTTATTGGAGTTCGAATTGCCAACATATAGCATAACATCCAGTGCTCATCCCATCAAGTGCCCCCCTCAGTGCCTGTCACCCAGTCACCCCAACCCCCCACACACACCTCCCTTTCCACTGCCCCTTGTTCATTTCCCAGAGTTAGGAGTCTCTCATGTTCTTCATCACCTTCACTGATATTTCCCACTCATTTTCTCCCCTTTCCCCTTTATTCCCTTTCACTATTTTTTTTATTCCCCCCAAAAATGAGACCATATGATGTTTGTCCTTCTCTGATTGACTTACTTCACTCAACATAATACCCTCCAGTTCCATCCACGTTGAAGCAAATGGTGTGTATTTGTCGTTTATAATGGCTAATATTCCATTGTATACATATACCACATCTTCTTTATCCATTCATTTTTTGATGTACACCGAGGCTCCTTCCACAGTTTGTCTATTGTGGACATTGCTGCTATAAACACTGGGGTGCAGATGTCCTGCCCTTTCACTGCATCTGTATCTTTGGGGTAAATCCCCAGCAGGGCAATTGCTGGGTCATAGGGAAGTTCTATTTTTAACTCTTTGAGGAACTTCCACACAGTTCTCTAGAGTGGCTGCACCAGTTCACATTCCCACCAAGAGTGCAAGAGGGTTCCCCTTTCTCTACATCCTCTCCAACATTTGTTTCCCGTCTTGTTAATTTTTACCATTCTCACAGGTGTGAGGTAGTATCTTATTGTGGTTGTAATTTCTATTTCTCTGATGGCAAGTGATGCGGAGTATTTTCTAATGAGCCTTTTGGCCATGTCTATGTATTATATGGTAAAATTTCTGTTCATGTCTTTTGCCCATTTCATGATTGGATTGTTTGTTTCTTGAGTGTTGAGTTTAATAAGTTCTTTATAGATCTTGGATACTAGCTCTTTATCTAATATGTCATTTGCAAATATCTTCTCCCATTCTGTAGGTTGTCTTTTAGTTTTGTTAACTGTTTCTTTTGCTGGGCAGAAGCTTTTGATCTTGCTTAAGTCCCAATAGTTCATTATTGCTTTTGTTTCCCTTGTATTCATAGATATATCTTGCAAGAAGTTGCTGTGGCCAAGTTCACAAGGGTATTGTCCGTTTTCTACTCTAGGATTTTGATGGATTCTTGTATCTTTCTGCATGGTGGAAGAGAATGGTGTAGTTTCATTCTTCTGCACATGGCTGTCCAATTTTCCCAGCACCATTTATTGAAGAGACTGTCTTTTTCCAGTGGATAGTCTTTCCTGCTTTGTTGAATATTAGTTGACCATAGAGTTGAGAGCCAATTTCTGGATTCTCTATTCTGTTCCATTGATCTATGTGTCTGTTTTTGTGCCAGTACCACACTGTCTTGAGGATCACAGCTTTGTAGTACAACTTGAAATCCGGCATTGTGATGCCCTCGGCTCTGGTTTTCTTTTTCAATATTCCTCTGGGTATTCGGGGTCTTTTCTGATTCCACACAAATCTTAAGATGATTTGTTCCAACTCACTGAAGAAAGACCATGGTATTTTGATAGGGATCGCATTAAATGTGTAAATTGCTCTGGGTAGCATTGATATTTTCACAATATTAATTCTTCCAATCCATGAGCATTGAATATTTTTTCATCTCTTTGTGTCTTCCTCAATTTCTTTCAGAAGTGTTCTGTAGTTTTAGGGTATAAATCCTTTATCTCTTTGGTTAGGTTTATTCTTAGGTATCTTTTGGGTGCAATTGGATTGCACCAAATGGGATTAACTCCTTAATTTGTCTTTCTTAAGTTTCATTGTTAGTGTAGAGAAATGGCACTGATTTCTGGGCATTGAATTTGTATCCTTCCACACTGCCGAATTGCTGAATGAGTTCTAGAAATCTTGGGGTGGAGTCTTTTGGATTTTCTATGTACAGTATCATGTCATTTGCAAAGAGAGAGTGTTTGACTTCTTCTTTGCCCATTTGAATGCCTTTTATTTCTTTCTGTTGCCTGATTGCTGAGGCTAAACTTCTAGTACTATGTTGAATAGCAGTGGGGAGAGTGGACATCCCTGTCGTGTTCCTGATCTTAGGGGAAAAGCTCTCAGTATTTCCCTATTAAGAATGACATTTGCTGTGGGCTTTTCGTAGATGGCTTTTAAGATGTGGAGGAATGTTCCCTGTATCCCTACACTCTGGGGAGTTTTGATCAGGAATGGATGTTGTACTTTGTCAAATGCTTTCTCAGCATCTATTGAAAGGATCATATGGTTCTCGTTTTTTCTCTTGTTGATATGATTTATCACATTGATCGCTTTACGACTGTTGAACCAGCCTTGAACCCCAGGCATAAATCCCACTTGGTCATGGTGAATAATAATCTTAGTGTACTGTTAGATCCTATTGGCTAGTATCTTGTTGAGAATTTTTGCATCTGTGCTCATCAGGGATATTGGTCTATAATTCTCCTTTTTGATGGTCTTTGTCTTGTTTTGGAATTAAGGTAATGCTGGCCTCATAGAACGAGTTTGGAAGTACTCCATCCCTTTCTATCTTTCAGAACAGCTTTAGCAGAATAGGTATTATTTCTTCTCTAAACATTTGATAGAATTCCCCTGGGAAGCCATCTGGCCCTGGACTTTTCTGTCTTGGGAGGTTGTTGATGACTGCTTCAATTTCCTCCCTGGTTATTGGCCTGTGCAGGTTTTCTATTTCTTCCCATTCCAGTTTTGGTAATTTGTGGTTTTCCAGAAATGCTTCCATTTCTTCTAGATGGCCTAAAATATTGGCGTATAGCTGCTCATAATGTTTTTTAAAATCGTTTGTATTTCTTTGGTATTGGTTGTGATCTCTCCTTTTTCATCTGTGATTTTATTAATTAGAGTCTTTTCTTTTCTTTTTAATAAGGCTGGCTAATGGTTTATCTATCTTATTAATTCTTTCAAAGTACCAACTCCTGGTTTTGTTGATCTGTTGTGCAGTTCTTTTGGTCTCTATTTAATTGAGTTCGGCTCGAAAATTTATTAACTCTCTTCTTCTACTTGGTGTAGGTTTTATTTGCTATTCTTTCTCCAGTTCCTTTAGGTGCAAGTTTATCTTGTGTATTTGATTTTTTTTCTAATTTTTTGAGGGATGCTTGTATTTCCTTCTCAGGACTGCTTTTGCTGTATCCCAAAGATTTTGAATGGTTGTATCTTTATTCTCATTAGTTTCCATGAATCTTTTTGATTCTCTTCTAATTTACTAGTTGACCCATTCATCTTTAGCAGGATGCTCTTTAACCTCCATATGTTTGAATTTCTTCCAGATTTCTTCTTGTGATTGAGTTCAAGTTTTAAAGCATTATGATCTGAAAATATGCAGGGGACAATCCCAGTCTTTGGGTATCTGTTGAGACCTGATTTGTGACCCAGTATGTGGTCTGTTCTGGAGACAGTTTCATGTGCACTTGAGAAGAATGTGTATTCAGTTGCGTTTGGATGTAAAATTCTGTAAATATCTGTGAAATACATCTAGTCCAGTGTATCATTTAAAATTCTTGTTTCTTTGGAGATGTTGTGCTTAGAAAATCTGTCATTTGCAGAAAGCACTGTGTTGAAGTCTCCCAGTATTAGTGTATTATTATCTAACTGTCTTTACTTTGGTTATTAATTAATTGATGTACTTGGCAGCTCCCACATTAAGGGCATAAATATTAATGATTGTTAGGTCCTCTTGTTGGATAGATCCTTTAAGTATGATATAGTGTCCCTCTTCATCTCTTATACAGTCTTTAGGATAAACTCTAATTTATGTGATATGAGGATTGCTACTCCTGCTTTCTTTTGAGGACCATTTGAATGATAAATAATTCTCCAACCTTTCATTTTCAGGCTGTAGGTGTCCTTAGGTCTAAAATGAGTCTCATATAGACAGCAAATAGATGGGTCTTGCTTTTTTATCCAGTCTGAAATCCTGCATCTTTTGATGGGATCATTAAGCCCATTCACGTTCAGAGTTACTATTGAAAGATATGAATTTAGTGTCGTCATAATACCTATTCAGTCCCTGTTTTTGTGGATTATTTCTTTGCACTTCCTCTTTCTTTTACAGAGTCCCCCTTCATATTTCTTGCAAAGCTGGTTTGGTGGTCACATATTCTTTCAGTTTCTGCATGTCTTGGAAGCTCTTTATCTTTCCTTCTATTCTGAATGAGAGCCTTGATGGATAAAGTATTCTTGGCTACAAGTTCTTCTCATTTAGGACCCTGAATATATCCTGCCAGCCCTTTCTGGCCTGCCAGGTCTCTGTGGAGAGTCTGCTGTTAATCTAATATTTCTCCCCATATAAGTTAGCGATCTCGTCTCTTGCTTCTTTAAGGATTTTCTCTTTATCTTTGGAATTTGCAAGTTTCACACTTAAAATGTTGAGGTGTTGAACAGTTTTTATTGATTTTAGGGGGGATCTCTCTATCTCCTGGATCTGAATGCCTCTTTCCCTCCACAAGTTAGGGAAGTTCTCAGCTATGATTTGTTCAAATACAGTTTCTGGTCCTCTGTCCCTTTTGGCATCTTCTGGAACCCCTGTTAAATGTATATTTTTCTTTCTGAGGCTGTCATTTATTTCCCTTAACCTTTCCTCATGGTCTTTTAATTGTTTTTCTCTTTTTTCCTCTGCTTCTTTCCTTGCCATCAACTTGTCTTTTATGTCACTCACTCTTTTTTCTACCTCATTAGTCCTCATTGTTAGGACCTCCAGTTTGGATTGCATCTCATTCAATTGATTTTAAATTTTGGCTGGATTAGATCTAAATTATGCAGTCATGAAGTCTCTTGAATCCTTTATGCTTTTTTCTAAAGCCACCAGTAGCTTTATAATTGTGCTTCTGAATTGGCTTTCTGACATTGAATTGTAATCCAAATCTGTAACTCTGTGACAGAGGGTACTGTTTCTGACTCTTTCTTTTGTGGTGAGTTCTTCTTTCTAGTCATTTCGCTCAATGCAGAGTGGCTAAAAATGAGTTGTACTTGTTAGAAGTGCAAACTCTTCTCTCTGTAGCATTGCAGCTGTCCTCTCTTTAAATCTCAGGTTGAATTCATAGGTTTTCAGGATGATTTGTAAGTTATCTAGTTAAGTTGGTGGGGACAGGTGACTTGGGGACCCTCTTGCTCTGCCATCTTGCCCCACCCCCCACATCTTTCTAAAGGAAATAAAAAATACATGCAAAATTCACTGTAGCAATTCTTCCTGAAATAGAAGGGAAGGGATAGGGAAACAGGATTACAAAGATGATATTAAAGACAATGAGACTGACTGTCTTATCCCTTAAACAGGGTAGTTTACTTAAAGAGTTTGGTTATTATGGTTCTTTTTACTTTATACTTTTTTGTAATCTGTGTTCCTTAAATAATAAAAATCAATTTCTAATTAATTTTAAATTGTTTTCAAGTGAAAATATAATTTTAAACATGCACTAAATGAAAAAGAAATCTATATAAATCAGTATTCAAGAAATGTACATATAAAGTATATATAATGCAATTAAAATATATATACATATTTTACTTACACAAAATGTCACTTTAATTATATTGGCTATTAAAATGCTGCATGGCTATGAGAATTCAAATATTTATTTGAGAACTAATTTATGCAAGTTCTAAAAATGCATTTTTTATTACTTCATAAAAAGGAAGTGCCAGCCTCTTCAGCTTTCAGTTTAAAAAATAAAAACTTTGGATCATGCCTTGCTTGAATCTAATTAAAGTAGATTTCGAAGACATCCTGCTCCTTTCCATGTAAACCTGCCTAATACAGAGATTCTCAGGTATATATAGATAGAGTTATATATCTACACAATTTAATGCATTATCCATGCTTAGAATTCTCAAATAGCCAATAACAGATTGATAATTTAAATTATCACTGCTGTAAATAACTGATTCATTTCCTGACTGAACCCCAGAGGTGTGGGGAAATCTCACCTGTAAACTCATTTTCCTCAGCACATCTCTTTCAGTGAATTTACCTCATTTTGAAATTGCTGTTTTTTTCTTAACTTTTAAAATAAAAATTAGAGTAGAAGTTCCATGAGAACAGGGATCTTTTCAGTCCTATTCATCTATCACAGGGTTTATCATAGCCTAGTAACTAGTAGATGCTTGATAAATATTTGTTAAATTAACAAAGAGATCATTATCACAAGTTCATCAACTCAAGAGGGATCAAAATAAAATATAATATTTCAATAGTAATATAAAGTAGTGATTCTTTTCCCCACTTAAGACTTAAGTGCCCATATGGTTCCATAAAATTTATATATTTATTTAATTTTTATTAAATTAAATTTTATTTTTATTTGGTAAAATATTTACATGGCTCAATTATCAGTAAAATATATATATTGAGAACATTTGATTATACTCATTTCCTTTTCAATGAAATTTCTCCCATTCTACTCCTTAAAATAATTACTTTTCTAATATATTGTGTAGGTTTCTGGTGTTTCCATATGCAAATACAAGCAAATATTAAGAAATGTTTTTATTACCTTCCTTCAAGTTCATGAAGAAAGTCTCATGTACTATAAAGACTCTTCTATATCTCACTTTCTTCTCTTAAAAATATATCCTGGAGATCTTTCTATATAGAGACACCAAGAACTGCCTCAATCTTTTGTACAGGTACATAGCATTCCATTTTATGAATTTATACTATTTCATTGAATTTGTTCCCTTGTGTTATTTCCAACCTTGTCCTGTTAACAACACTGTGGTGATGTTTAACCTTTGTACATAAATCATTTTGGGTCTGTGCAGGCACATCTGGAGGATAAACTCCCAGAGGTGGAAATGTCAGGCCAAAGTATAAGCATATTAGTAATTCTGAATGATCCCACTCCACAGCGATTATACTATTTGTATGTTCATAGTGTGTCTAGGTCTTCTAAGAAACAAATGCCAAGATGTCACTAAACACATTTTATTTGGGTAAATGGCTGAGGGTAAATAGAGAAGATGGAAGGTAAGGCTGGGAAAGTATTCAAACAAGATGCAAGTCTTCCCCCCCATGAAAGAGAAAGAGGAAAATGTTGAGTAGATGCATCCTAATCAGCCATGTTGTCTAAGGAATGTGAGGCAAAACTGTTAGGAAAAAGAGCTAAAGTCAGCCAACAAAGGGCCCCTTTTTCCATACTTTTGAATCTTTGCTTGTCAGTTGACACCTATGGGAGACCAAAGAACAGCAGCAGGGACCCTTGGTCAATTATACTCCCTTAGGTTGGAAATTTGCTAAGCATGTAAAGACAAATACAGAAACAAAACAAACAAACAAAAAAATGAGAGGCTTTGTTCTCCTTCCCTGATGAAAATGGGAGAAGAGACTTCCCCCTTTTTCCTTTTTTCTTTTATAGCATTTATCTTAGAACATTTGTATTTATAAATACTTTCTCATGTCTATGAAAGATAAAAACTTCTGAAGACTAGATAGACCTTTAGTTAGCTGACCTTTTATCAGCTTTATGATCCAGGAATGCTTTTCTCAAGAACCTGGGAGTCATCTCTTTGAAATGTAAAGATCATGGTAACAGCATCCCATCTCCCAGTGTCTACCGAAGGGGGGAAGGGGGAGGGGGAGGGGGTGGGGTGGGAGGAGAGGATTGGTGGTGGGGAGGAGACTGACTTCAGTAGGTACCTTGCTCCAAACCTACTTTCTCTCATTAAGAGAAGAGAAGCTTATTCTTCCTCTGGATAAAGCTGATTAGTTAATGCAGATTACCAAGTAAAGTTAGGATGAACTATTTGTGACAAATGGTGTTGTCCAATCCTCTTACTTCAGGACTAGCTATTGTTTGTCTTGAAACATTTATGCAATGGGTTCTATTCTGTTTGGGTACATAAGATGTCTTTGCAGTCCGACTTAATGCTTATTCAATAATAAAAGTGTTGTCTTTTTCTACTCCCATTGTGGAGAAGATTTCTGGGTTGAGAGGTAATTTTATTTTTAATTATATTTTCCCAAAAGGTGCAACAGACAGGTATTTTGGTTTCAATTCACCAAAGTTTGGTGTCAAACGTTTTTCTTAACTTGTCAAGGTGTTCAGCTTTCCTGTCTTTAAATGGGAATAATTTTACTTGACTGCTCATCTAGATCATTGTCTGGTAAGAAGAGGCTAAATGAAGTTATGAAAATAAAACAACTTTGAGGATATAAAGCACTGAATGGTGAGAGATTATTAATCTTTACTTCCATCAACATTAGTTGATGGCATCAGTTCAGAATCATTTATAAGATTTATTATCAAATGCTTATAAAAGCTTGGAACATATGAGAAAAATTTATGTATCATAAATATGTTTAGTAAACTACATAGTCCAGAAAAGCACTCTTATTAGCACTTCAAGTTAACATGAATGGAGTTTGCATGAATAGATGAGGAGAAACATTGAGTCCCTAGCAGCACAGAAATACCAGGAGAAACATTAATGATTTTTGAACAGCAAAAGGGCTTTCCATGAATTAATAAATAAGCTATTTGGTGATGATAATTATAGCATTTATCTCTACCTTTGTATGATACAAATATATCTGGGAAGAGCAAATAGATAAAAATTAGGGAAACATACCATTACTATATTACATAATAAATCTTAGTTGAAGGATGGCACTCACTTTAAAATAGAGCATGTAGAAAATTATGAATTTCATAATTCTAAAAGGTTTTTCTTTGCCTATTCTTTTACTATCCTTGTTAAGACCCATTTATGGCATAAAATGTAATTTCTCTTATTGAATTTGTCTTCAGGTTGCCACTCTTAAACCAGATTTAAAGAAACCTGTTTCCTGTGATATAGGCATAGGAGTTCTGGCAGTGGCATTGGGGGTCCTGGGTGGCTCATGGGGTTGAAATACATAACTTTTGGTTTCCACTGAGGTCCTGGTCTCAGGGTTGTGAGGCCGAGTTACATGGGGATCCACATGGGGTGTGGAATCTGCTTGGGATTCTCTTTTTCCTTCTCCCTATGCCCCTGCCCCACTACTCGCTCATTGTCTCTGTTTCTATAAATGAAAATAAATAAAAATAAAAGAAGCTCTAGCAGAATTTATGCTTGTAATATGAGTAGAGTGCTAAGCAAATCCTATTTAGAGGCTACCGTTATTAGGCTCAACAATCGATGAAACAAACATTTAACCAAAGTAGAGGCACTTAAATACATATTCACAGTGGAAATTTCTCTATTCAAATTACACAACACACAGTGTAAAGAGTAAACCTGGCATGGAATTCTCTACATCTAGACTGAGATGTGTGTCATAATCTTTTCGCGTTTCCTGTTGTGTTTTTCCCAAAGGGTGCATTTACCTATTCTGCATTCTACCGTGGTTACTTTCTTTGACCTTTTCTTGCTTTCATTTCGCTCCTTTTGACTTACAAATCCCTTTCAATCTATAGTAAATGCAATGGATAAATAGCACAATTTTAACTTCTCATCTCTTTATTTTAAATAGTCTTTCTGGCAAACAGCTGGTAGTATTTATAGCAACATACCAATAGTCTACTTTTCCATAAAAGATAACAGTCAATACTTTTGAAAATTTTAATCTTCCCCCATTCTACACAAAGAAAACTACTTTGGTTTCGACAGAATAGGAAAAATACAGAAGGCAAGAATGTATGCACAAATTCTTAAGATGCCAAAAATCTCACTTATATTTAAAAAGTGTGGGTACAGTATTAATCATTTGTGTTAGTAGAAATACTTGAAACAATCAAATTAGTACATGTGGAAAGCTTTCCCTGATTTTTTTAAGTGTATATCTTGAGGCTTCATTCCATAAAAATGGCATACATGTTATTTGAGCAACTACAGCAATAGGTATTGACTGAAGGGATCACATGAACCCTGTTTAGCACAAATATCTGCCTGTAAAGACAGTTTGCAGACACATTTTAATTTGAAGGAAAGAAAACATGATAAATAAGTATCTAGTATAGAAATCTGCGTATCAGGGCACCTGGGTGACTCAGTAGTTGAGCCTCTGCCTTCGGCTCAGGGCCTGATCCTGGATCCTGGGATCGAGTTCTGAATCAGGCTCCCTGCATGGAGCCTGCTTTTCCCTCTGCCTGTGTCTCTGCCTCTCTCTGTGTGTCTCTCACGAACAAATAAATACAATCTTTTTTTTTTTTTTTTAAGAAATCTTCACATCAAAAATAAAACAACATATCAATTAATTTAGGATTATATCAAATAAACTATAGATATTACAGTGTATTCCAAATTTTTCCTCACAAAACTCACTGAAAAGATAAAGATACTTATGGATAAGTTCTAGGTCTCTATTCAAGGTTCTGTTTGAATCCTGCACTTCTTATACAAGTGCTGATGATTTGTTTTCTTGATCTAGAGAAACTGGGTCCCTTTGATACTGCTTTTTAGGATCAGGACACACATTTCACGTTTCTTTGTTTTTGTGAAATGCTTCTTCACACTTTGCAATTGTTTAAAATTTATATTTTTTTTAATTTAAATTCAATTTGCCAATATATAGTACGTCATTAGTTTCAGATGTAGTTTTCAGTAATTCAACATTTGCATATAACACCCAGTGCTCATTACATCATCTGCCCTCCTAATATCCATCACTCAGATACCCCATCCCCCCACCGACCTTCCCTTCAGCAACCCCTCAGTTTGTTTCTCAGAGTTAAGAGCCTTATGGTTTGCCTCCTTCTCTAATTTCTTTCCTTTCAGTTCCTCCTCTTTCCTTTCTGGTCCCTTGTACTATTTCCTCTATTCCTCATATGAGTGAAACCATATGATAATTGTATTTCTCTGATTGAATTGTCTTTCAGCATAGTATCTTCCAGTTCCACACATGTCAATGTAAATGGTAGATATTCATCCTTTCTGATGGCTGAGTAATATTCCTGTGTGTGTGTGCGTGTGTGTGCGTGTGTGTGTATCACATACATGAGGCATGGTTCCCCCTTCCTGATTTCTCTTTCAGTTGGGAAGGACATCAGTTGGCATAATTATTATTCTCCTTCCCTCTTCATAGTGAGCGAATTGCAGGCAGGAAGTTTGAGTTCTCCTTTGCTGCTCCTGGGGTCTGGCTTCTGATTGCAGCACTTCTTTTTGGTAAAGCCTGTCTAACTCCGTGACTCAGTGTGAGTGAGCTGATACGCCCACATATATATCCTTTAATAGCTATCTATCACATCTCCATATGCCCACTGCTTTGTCTTATTTCTCAACCTATTCTGTGGTGGAGCAGAGACAAAAGGCAGTATTACTAGCACACTCTAGTAACACCATCTCAATATATTTACTGGTTTTTCATTTAACGTATCCTGTCTAAAAAGTGTGTGTTGATGCTTTCTTAATTAAAAAAAAAATACGCTCTTTAATTTTTTTCACTGTCCTAAAAAGCTGTGTTCAATTTTTCTTAATTCCATTTTTTTGGAATGCTTTGTGTTTTAGAGTACTCTGGAGATTATTTGATAATAAGTAAACATCTTTTTAAAAAATTCTTGTTTTATTATTCAGCTAAGTTCCAAATACAGATCTAATGGATTCTACAGCTCAGGTTCTTACACATTATATTTTATTTTGCCCCAGTTTGGCTCTATACCTTTGCTATTGAGCTGTGAGTGATTTGTATTCCAACTAATCGCCCCCCCCAAAAAAGTCAGCATCTTATGAGAGCATAAAACTAATAGAAATCAATCTGCTCATGTATCTGAAGGGATAAAACAATAATACATTGACACTAAAGATTCGTTTTTAAACATTTCATATCTCAATTTCTTTTTTTTTTTTAAAGCTTTTATTTATTTATTCATGAGAGACACAGAGAGAGGCAGAGACACAGGCAGAGGGAGAAGCGGACTCCATGCAGGGAGCCTGACGTGGGACTTGATTCCGAGTCTCCAGGATCACGCCCTGGGCTGAAGGTGGCGCTAAACCGCTGAGCTACCCGGGCTGCTCCCGTATCTCAATTTCTGGGAGCTGGAGACTCTTCTAATATTAACATGCCCTTATTATTAGGCTTGCCTGCCTGCTGTGAACCATGGTGAAGTAAACGGAAGAATCTTACTACAGGAAAATACAAACACTGAGATTGTAATGGCTGTTAAGCAAATCTAAACTTAAAAATAAACAACAAGCTTAATAGAGGCTTAATTATTGTCACATGCAGTATTTCGACAAACAAAATTTACCTTCATAACATGTCATAAAAATATATTTGCTCTTGAAGGAAAATCTTATTTTTATTTAAAAATATGTGGGATCTGCTAAGCAAGTAGATACTTCTGTTTTATTACTGATTACTTTCCTTTGGATATAACACAAGTCCTGTAGATGGGATAAATTAAGACCATCAGACTACAAAAATGTAGTATGAGGCATACACTGCTCTTTGTCATACATGTCAATGTGTCTAGCTTTTTCTTCTGACAATTTAAAATATTGGTCAAGTTAAAACTTGATATTGGTCTGTGTTCTATTTGCTTTGGCATTTGTCTTATTGCTAATCTTGTTAGCTTGTTTTTTTTAGAGCTTCAACTGATGGATTTTTACTGATTGCAATATCAATACCGATATGTCTTAAGTATGTCTACAAAGATATACACACATGAAAAAGCATAAAGACCTTGCCCTTCTCACATTACTCGTCTATCATCTATCTATCTATCTATCTATCTATCTATCTATCTATCTATCATCTATCTATCTTTTAATTGATAAGAAAGTCACAAACTTGGCAGAAGAAAATCTTAATTATTTATTTCAATCTATCAGTAAAGAGATAGGCAAAATGAAGCATAAAGAGATTAACAAGTGGTTTGCAGTGTACCTATACTTAAATACAAGGTTTCCTGATTCTCAGGAAATGAAGCTATTATATTTTATCGACCACATGGTGACCTTTTATAAACCAAATCAGAAATTCTTCGCCAGGGGAGCTCAGGTGGCTCAGCGATTTAGTGCCACCTTCTGCCCAGGGAGTGATCCTGGAGACCCAGGATCGAGTCCCACATCAGGATCCCTGCATGGAGCCTGCTTCTCCTTCTGCTGTGTCTCTGCCTCTCTCTCTCTCTCTCTGTCTGTTATGAATAAGTAAATAAAATCTTAAAAAAGAAAAAGAAAGAAAGAAGAAAAAGAAGAAAGAAAGAAAGAAGACAAGAAAGAAAGAAAGAAAGAAAGAAAGAAAGAAAGAAAGAAAGAAAGAAAAGCAAGAAAGAAAGAAAGAAAAATTCCTCGCCATATTGGTAAGATCCCTTCCAAATAGTGATGGGATATCTTCCAAAGCCAGAGATATTTGGGAAAATATCTCACTTCTTAGCATGCTAAGTATCCTCACTGGATTTCTTGGACACAAGTTTTCTTTTCTTTTCTTTCTTTTTTTTTTTTAAATTCAGTTATATTACACATATACAAAAATGAACAAATGATAAGTGTTTAGGTTGGTAAATATTTGCAAAGTGAATATACCTGCACTGCCATCACTCAAATCAAGATATCACTACCACCACTTCAGAAGCCTCCCTTATATCACTTCCCAGTAATTATACTTCCCAGGTAACCATGATTCTGATATTTATCACTAGAGATTAATTTACATCTTTTTCGGGCAGCCCGGGTGGCTCTGCGGCTTAGCGCTGCCTTCAGCCCAGGGCCTGATCCTGGAGAACCAGGATCGAGTCCCGCATCAGGCTCCTTGCATGGAGCCTGTTTCTCCCTCTGCCTGTGTCTCTGCCTCTCTCTCTCTCTCTCTCTGTGTGTCTCTCATGAATAAATTTAAAAAATCTAAAAAAGATTTACTTCTTTTTGAATGTTATATAAATAAAAACATACATTTTCTTAGTGTTTTACTTCTTTATTAAATAAACACTATTTGTGAATTTATCCTTGTTTTATGTTCATTTTCATTGCTATATTATTCGTATTATACAAATATACCACAGTTCATCAATTTATCCCATTACTGTGGACATTTGGATTATTTCTACTTGTGAGTATTATAAATAGTGTTGTTATTAATATTCTCTACAAGTCTTTTAGTATGCAAAATAACATACTTCTTAATATTCAAAAATGAAAATGTTTGGTCATAGGCTATACTCAGTTTTGGTAGAATATGCCAAAGTCGTAGTAATTTACATGTTATACAGTAATATATAATGGTTTAGATTATTCTCTATTCTCACCAATATGTAGTCAAATCAGCTTTTTAATTTTTAAATTTTTTGGCCATTTTAATAGGGTAGAATGTTATTTTGTTTCAAATTTTCATTTCCCCCAGTACTAAACATGTCAAACACCCTTTCATTCATTAAATTCTTTTTTACCCCATCTGCATCTATTCTTTATGCTGATCCATCCTGTTCTATGTCCCTGGATGCTAACTCATACTGACTACAATGATAGACTCCATTCCCTCTGGGTTCTATCACTGGAGACCATTGATAGAGGATGGAATGGAAGCAAAGAGGAAATAGAATCAGACATTTTCTCTCTCTACTGTTTTCCTTTGGCTATGGTGAAAACTGTCTGTAACATTCCATGGAAAGGTCTCAGCCACTGCAAGTCAACATGCCTCATTGCCTTTCCATCTGCAATTTACCACTAACTGATTCTTATTCCACTCCAAATACCACCTGGCTATCCGTGGCATATTCTACTGTCTTTTGTGGTTTTCCTATCCCCCTCCACAACTATGTGAATAGTTTTTTTTGTTTGTTTTAAGCCTTCCTCTATCTAAATTGGAATGTGCTATCTAGTTCCTCCTGGAAATCTGTATGATATGCATTACTGTTTCTAAATTATACTGAGCATGTATGGAAAGATGGTGTATGCAAGATGAAAATTAAGTGAAGAATATTTAGTAGAAAATATGGTGTTTTAAATAGACCTCCCACCAGGACCTTAAGTAATAACTGTTTGCCAGGGTAGATATTACTTGAGTAAACAAGATATTCTATTACACAGGCATCTTAGGCTGGATCCTTAAGCAGGTTCTGGTTGCTTTAAAAAATGATTTAAACCATGTTTTGTACCAATAAAATAGAAATCAATATATGTGGTGTGATCTCAAAAGAGTGTACACCAGTTTTGTCTAAGGATCTTACCATAGAGTTTTATGTTCTGCTCATTATCTACTTATTTGTGATAAGAGGTCTAACATTTTGGAACATTAACTTCTGATATTATGGTATACTTCACCATCTTTTTACACACTTTTAAGTCTTATTTCAGGTGTTACTTTCAAGCATGAGTCAAGTAAAACCCTTTCTTTAAAGGATAAAATGACTTTATCATAATTATCAAAATGCTATATGTAAATCAAAGCACAGAGAGCAGGGGAAATTTAGAGGAATTGGAAATCTCAACATTTCTAGGAAAAGTGAGAACTATGATTGTAATTTCATCTTTCCCCTTGTAAGAAAGGAGGCCATAGTCGTGGAAAAAAAAAAATAGGCCTAACACCAATGCCAACTTACAGGTAACTCAAGTTGAAGTATAATAAGGTAGTTTTATGAGAGAAGTAAATAGAACTGATAATAGTTGAGGACAGTTTTATGGGACCATAAGCTCTTTATCTTCCAGTTTACCAAAACTCCAGTTTTGGGTGTCTGACCCAAACACTCCTTTGGTAAGTGCTCTGAAAGTCAGCAGTGGTCTTAGTAGACCACTCTTTCCCTCTTGAAACTCAATGATATAAGATCCAGTCCCTTAATTTGGCTCTCTCCTTTCTGGCCACCCTTTTTTTCCATTTCACTCTTCACCTTGTAAACATTTATGTTTCACAGGGCTTAATTATTAGACCACTTCTCTGCTCATTCTACGTGCTTTCAGTGGGCTAACTTAATCCCTTCATAAGAGTGTTCCTTTATTTCAGTGATTTCCAAATCTTTATTTATAAAACCCCCCTTATGTAATAGAGAACCATATTCTAAAATGGCTTACTAGGGTCACCTGGGTGGCCCAGTTGGTTAAGCATCTGATTTAATTTTGGCTCAGGTCATGATCTCAGGGTCATGGGATCAGGCTCTGAGTCAGGCTCTGTGCTCAGCAGGGAGTCTACTGGAGATTCTCTCTCTCTCTCCTTCTGCCCTTCCCCCCTGCTTATGCTTTCTCTCTCTCAAAATAAATAAATCTTAAAATAAAATGAAATAAAATAAAATAAGGTAAAATAAAAATAAAATGGCTTACTAGATAAATTTCATGTGGATACCGCACAGGAGATTTTAGTTTTAACACATTCTAGGTCAGAGTTCTTTCCCTCTCCAAAACTGTTCTTTCCCTTTTATGGTTCATTTTAGTTAATAAAATCACTCTTCAGTGAGTTATCCAAGCTAGGAAACCTCATTATGATCCTCAACTCATCCATTCATCTCATCTCTCACATTCAGTCAGTCACCACACTGTGTTAATTCCATCTCCTGGATATCTTTGGAATCTGTCTTCTACTTTTCATTCCCACGGCTACCTCTCTTGTTTACAGGTCATCCTCCCCTTTTTTGGTTTGTAGTGATGGCCTCCTAACTAATTTCCCTGACTCCTGTGGCTGATTCACAAATATCTCGATCTTCCACTGATCTTTAGAACTGCTATAAATGTGTTTTTAAAACACAAATCAAATGATATTCCACTCATTTTAAAAGCTCTAATTACAAAATTAAACACACACTTATATGAAATCTGGCTTGGATGAACAAGGATTTCAATAACAATGTGTTCTTTAAAAATGAAACACAGTGAAAAAAAAAAAAAACAATGGCTCTTCCACATAGAAAATGCATAAGGAGAAGCATTCTTATTAATTTTTAATACAATGTTGGATTTTATGGGTTTTAAAAATCTTACATTATTTATTTCTAAACTATTAAAGGATACAATACAAATTAATGATATTTATTGTCCACTTTTGATTTTCTCTTTAAATTATTCCACAGTCCCCTTCACATATATACATAATTTTATAATTATGTAAATACACATACATACGTATATATGTATTAAACAATCTCAGAGAAACAATATTTATAAATTCATAAAAATTTATGAAGTCATTAAAAATGAGACTAAACTATTTAATTAGAAAGATTTAACTTTTTTCAGAAAGAACTCTTGGGGTGCACTGAAAAAATGAAAATTATTTCTAATCAGCATTTTCCTCTTAATGAATGGGGCCAATGAGTTGGTATTAAGATGTGCATATATAAATAGGCTTCTGGAGACTTGTGACATTACACACTTGCCTCATAGCTTTAAATTGCAAAGGTAACTTTTCTTTTTCTGTTTTGTATATATTTATAGTAATTGAATTGTTTTTCATACATTATAAAACTTCTATTACTTTCTATTATTTAACATTTTCAGTGCTCTGCTTAATTGTAATATGCTGGCTAACTTTAGGTATTCATAAATTAAATAGGAGAACAGGTAACTTTCAACCTCATGAATTATTATTATTCTACTGTATCTCTAGAAAATTGCTAATATTTTTAAAAGGATATTCTTTCCTTTTCTATAAAAAAGGTCTTATTTCCAAGGAAATTGCTCTTGCTCCTTCTTTGCTTCCTGAAATGCTTGTAATAATTCTAGGATTCTTATTTATGCTTCTAAGGAAGTTACAAACTCAAGAAACATAGACTAAGTGTGTAGGCAATACATCATTCCTGATTAAAACTATGAACAATTTTGTTTACCATGATTCCTCTCCATTAAGGAGTGAAGGAGCAGCAAAATAAAAAATTTGCATCTTGATAATTAATTATCAATGAGAAAAACAAATAATATTTTTTAAAGTCCATCTCTTATTCCCTGATCCTACTGATAAAAGGAAGATCCTTTGGAAGTTGAAAAGAATTTTGAAGTTTTAGTGTTTTTCATTTATGCAAAATATTTTTGTATTGGTATCAGTTAGACAACAGAGTGACAAGAGCTATAGTAAAAGGGTATTATTTGATAATTTATCTACTTGTAAATTGACACTGAGATAATAAAGATCCCCTCAATATAATGACTCAAAAACAATCTGTAATCAATGCTGCAGATTACCATAACCAATTAATGATACTCTTTGGATAAATGTTTAATGAAGGTAGGGAGATACTTCTTCTTCTTCTTTTTTTTTTTTTTAATGTTGTTACAGAAATACTTAGAGACCCAAAGAGTTTTCCAGGCTTTTTTCAAGAATACAGAATGAAATCACATATAGTCAAGATTACAATCCAGGTCACCAGACCTCATATTTCTCTACTGAGGACTGAATCTACTAAAATCTAGTTAAATTTATCAACTTAAAGCTTAATAAGCTATTTTATTAAAAAGATCTTAATATTCTTACTATGAAGAATAAACTTTGGGACATACTTGTACCAGCAGCCAGAGGGAAATGCAATTCTTCATTTGGTATAATCAACAGCCCAAATAATTTAATTATTATCTATATCAGAGTTTAACTAAAAGTCTTAAATAACCATGTTTGCCTAATATTCCAAATCCAGGAAAGGATAATGAAAATGAGTAGATAATACATAGTCCTGGAATAATGAATCCCTATCTCACACAACATACAAAAAACAATCGCAGGTGTAATTTATGTTCATCATAAGACACATAAAATATGAAAGTCTGTCAACAATCCAGGAGAGGGCCCTTACAACACATAAAACCAACACAATATATATACAGAATACGTACTAAATAATTCCTAAGAATCAATAAAAAAAGACAAAGCAATAAAAATTGAGCAATACAAACCATCAGAAATTTCACTGAAGAAAAAGCACTAATGGATCATAAAATTTAGAAAAAGATGTTCAATTAATTGATGATCAGGGAAATAAAAATTAAAACCACAACGATATACATTTTCATACTCAGCAGATGGGCAAGGTAAAAAAAAAAAATACCATGTTTTAACAAGAATGTTAACTGATGGGAATTTCAATAGTTACTACTACTCCAAAAATCAGTTTAGTGTAACCTAGTAAAAAGGGATGTACATGTACACATCTCATAACTAGCAATAACATTCCTCATTATGTACCCTAGAGAAACTCTTGTCTATGTGTATCAAGATATATCTACAAAAATTCCTTATATCAATGTTGTGTATTGCAGCAAAAATATGCTCTAACCCCAGTGTCCACAAATGGAATAATAGTTTGCGGTATACTCATACGATTAAAATACAATAGTGAAAATGAAAGATCTAGAACCATAGACATCATAAAAGATTAATTTAAATCCACAATTTAGGGATGCCTGGGTGGCTCAGTGGTTGAGCATCTACCTTTGGCTCAGGGTGTGATCCTGGAGTTCTGGGATTGCGTCCCACATTGGGCTCCCTGCTTGGAGCCTGCTTCTCCCTCTGCCTACGTCTCTGCCCCTCTCTCTCTATGTCTCTCATGAATGAATAAATAAAATCTAAAACAAGAACAACCAAAGAAATCCACAATTTAAGCTCAAAGAAGTATCTCATTAAAAAGATACAGATACATTATACTTTCTTAAAAATTAAATTTTTTTTCTTTTTTTTAAGTCAATATTTTTAAATTTTATTCAAAAATTTCATTATCTAAAGGTAACATGGAAAAGGGAAATCTCAACTCAGGAGCAAAAGCGGGCCTTTTTGAGGAAAATGTGGGCCTGGATTCAAGGGCCAAAGTAAGTTAAGTGGTAGGCAGTGCGGTAATGGGAAGGAGAGGCTTTAAAACTGTCTCTCCAAACAATAACATTAAAATTATATTGGTTAATAGCTAGAACACTTGTAAAACTCACAGGTAACTGCAGAACTGATATCTTGTCTTAAATGATAGCTACAGTGATATTTCTTTATTTTTTGTCTTTAAACTACATGTTTATGTTTCTACACCCATTTCTAATACATGTTATACTTCAGAATTTTTTTTTTTTTCCACAAATGTATGGAAAGGCAACTCTTGTTGATGAAGGAAGGGAAGACATAAGAAGGAAAAGCATTTGGGGGACTTTTCCCATGGAGTTTACTTTTAATTCTACTCTGTTGCCCTAGATTGTTTATTTCTTTCCACAGTTCTTACTTCTTTCCTAACTAACTGCAAAGCCTTTCCTCACTTCATATCCCTATATTTTGTTTTTGTTTTTGTTTTGTTTTTTTTACACAGACTATGGAAGTTTTGATAAAAGAATTAGTAAAAGCAAAAAAGCTAGTTCTGTATAATCTCTGTGAAAAATTGAGCTTTAAAGTGTCACATCATTGACAGCGTTAATGGTGTATGAACTATTGGGAAGAAGACAACACCAGCAAGGTCAACAGAATTGGCATGGGTGGGAGAGTCAATGAATGCAATAGCAGTGAACCAAACCTTGAAAATAAGTAACACTAACTAAAAAGCAATACTGAGTTGGTGGTCACTGTTAGCAGGGCTGGCACTTTCAAAATGGATTAAGAATAAGAGATTACATCAAGTAGTATGAACTTCAAAGAAGAGGAAAACAGCAGACCAGCTGAAGCAAGTTGTCACACAATAACTTTTATTTTTGTTTTATTTAAAAAATCATTTTTCTTCCAAGTTTTTATTTAAACTCCAGTTAGTTAACATACAATGTAATATTAGTTTCAGGTGTACAACACAGTGACTCAAAATTTCCATATAATACCTGGTGCTTATCACAACTGCCCCCCTGCCCATCACCCATTTAAACCATACCCCACCTGCCTTCCCTCTGATAACCATCAGTTTGTTCTCTATAGTTAAGAGTCTGTTTCTTGGTTTTCCTTTCTCTCCCCTGCCCCCAGCCATGCCTGTTTGTTCTGTTTCTTAAATTCCATATATGAGTGAAATCATATGGTATTTATCAACAACAGCCAACTATGGAAAGAGCCCAAATGAATGGATTAAGGTGTGATATATAGTATATATACTATATGTGTATATATATACTATATATATGTGTGTGTGTGTTATCTTACTTGGCCATAAAAAATAATGAAATCTTGCCATTTGAAATAATGTGGATGGAGATGGAGTGTATCGTGCTAAGTAAAATAAGTCAGTCAGAGAAAGACAAATACCATAATAACTTTTAGAATAAGTTTTCAAAGTACATGTGAAACTGTCATTAAGGACTCCCACCTAGCACAATCTCAGGGAAAATTTTGGAATTTGAAGTTGCTTTGTTAAACAGGTTTGGGAAGGGCAGCTGGTGGTCATAATAGACACATTTAAAAAATATATTTGTTATGTTAACTCTTATCGATTTCTTACACCAAAGTCACCATATCCTTCCGAATACGGGTTTTACCAGTTTGGAAATGGATATACATTTCCCATTGCAATTTTAATTATTTATCACAATATAGCTAAAAATATTGCCGAAAAGGTTTTAGTTGTTGGCTTGGTGTTATAAACACGATTTATGATTTTTTTCCACTAATAATATATTTCGGTATTAAACAACTAATTTTTAAACATATCATATTTGTAAATTAGGAGATGCCCATATATGGAAAGGGAATTTACACAAGGCAGAATTTCTTGATAAATATTAAATACAAAATTTGTGGAGCAGTAGTGCATTTTAGGAGGCCACACAAGGAAAGCAGTATGCTGGCTAAATGGGGTTCCTTCTGTAGAATGGAAGTGATCACTGACCACTGAAAAGGGGAATAAAACATTTATCTAAAAAAGAGAGAGGCAAATAGGAACGATGTAAGTTTTCTTTCCCCAGATGAGATGAAGGAATGTTTATTGATATGAGAGGCTTGCCTTTCAGAATAAGGGAATCAGGTTCACAAAGCTGAGGCAGCACTGAGCCCTGAATGCCAAAGCAATAGCAACAACAAGAACATCATCAACAAAATCAAGTGGTAGCAAGTCTGAGAGATGAACATATTTTAATAAGTTTTACTTCTATTTTCCATTTGTTTTTGCTTGTTTTGTTTTAAAGAAGTCCAAATAAAATAATTTCTTATATAATTGACTGAGGTCACCTTTGCATTTTATTGATTCTCATAAGATTAGGTACCTGACAGAATAACAGGAGCCACTTTGCTAGTTTTATAAATGCAAGTCACTGAAATAATACTGTTTTGATAAATTAGGATTATTACTATAATTCCGTGGTAAGAGTACCTGTTCTTAATTCCAGATTTCTATAAGAACCAAAAAATTAGGGGACTTTGAAAGGGGGGAGTAAAATGATATGCCAATTTGGCAATATTCCATGAGACTAATTATCTGTGTGAATGCAGGGAAAGAATGAACTACCAAGGAAAGCCTATGTTATGCATTAAAATCTAAGAAACATATTAACATAATATGTATTAACATTAATACAATTACATGAAAGTGATTTATAGATACAGGAAGTAAGATTAAGGTAGCATTTTTTTAAATTGTATTTATTTATTTATTTATTTATTTATTTATTTGAAAGAGAGAGAGCAAGGGCCTGTATAGGGCAGAAGGACAAGGAGAAACAGGCTTCTTGCTGAGCAGGGCGCCTGATGAGGGGCTCAATCCCAGGACCCTGGGAATCATGACCTGAACCAAAAGCAGGCACTTAATTGTGCTACCTAGGTGCCCCTTAGGTAGCATATTCAATGCCTCTTCCTTATAATATCAAACTAACCATGGTTATTACTTAATATATTTATATTATTTAGATTTTTTTGACTTCCAAAAAAGAAAGTTATTTCTTTTCATGTTGTTTCATTTAAATAGTTGCTTAAGAAACAGTTACACATTGTAATTATTTATTATATTTATTATACACATTGTAATTGTATTCAATTAGTTTGTCTTATATATTACATGATTATATATTATAATTAGTTATTTTCTTGGAAGATTATTATACATGGTAATTGGTTATTTTTTGGGAGAAACTTATTATATATTGTAATAAGTTATTTACCTGGAAAATGTGTGTGTATGTGTATATATGTAGTATGGTTTTTGATGTGAATAAGAATTCAGATTGGTAGTTTTGTGGTGAGCATTTAACATAACTATGAATGCACATGTATTAGCAAAATATCTTTTACCCATATTGATTAAACAAATATATACTGAACAGTATCAAGCATGCTTCTATATGTTCACAATATAGCAATGAATGAAACAAAGAAATTTATCTCCTTATGGATTTTATATTCTATTTCATAAAATTTTTCAAAGATTGTATTTTATTTTCTTAAATATGCAGCCTTCCACAGTATTTAAAAATTACAAATTACTAATCACTAACTAAAAGAGGAAGAAGTACAGAAATGTTATTTTTTATTGTTAGCATTGACATTAAGAATGGCAATCAACATTTGCTCTTGTAGAGTCAATTTCATTCATGATTATCAAATGACTATAACATTCTAATTAATTTTACAACACTCAAGAGAGACAGATAAGTATTATTATTCCGATTTTACTTTTTTTTTAATTTATTTTTTATTGGTGTTCAATTTACTAACATACAGAATAACCCCCAGTGCCCGTCACCCATTCACTCCCACCCCCCGCCCTCCTCCCCTTCCACCACCCCTAGTTCATTTCCCTGAGTTAGCAGTCTTTACGTTCTGTCTCCCTTTCTGATATTTCCCACACATTTCTTCCCCCTTCCCTTATATTCCCTTTCACTATTATTTATATTCCCCAAATGAATGAGAACATATAATGTTTGTCCCTCTCCGACTGGCTTACTTCACTCAGCATAATACCCTCCAGTTCCATCCACGTTGAAGCAAATGGTGGGTATTTGTCATTTCTAATAGCTGAGTAATATTCCATTGTATACATAAACCACATCTTCTTTATCCATTCATCTTTCGATGGACACCGAGGCTCCTTCCACAGTTTGGCTATTGTGGCCATTGCTGCTAGAAACATCGGGGTGCAGGTGTCCCGGCGTTTCATTGCATTTGTATCTTTGGGGTAAATCCCCAACAGTGCAATTGCTGGGTCGTAGGGCAGGTATATTTTTAACTGTTTGAGGAACCTCCACACAGTTTTCCAGAGTGGCTGCACCAGTTCACATTCCCACCAACAGTGTATGAGGGTTCCCTTTTCTCCACATCCTCTCCAACATTTGTTGTTTCCTGCCTTGTTAATTTTTCCCATTCTCACTGGTGTGAGGTGGTATCTCATTGTGGTTTTGATTTGTATTTCCCTGATGGCAAGTGATGCAGAGCATTTTCTCATGTGCATGTTGGATTTTACAAGTGAGGGAACTGTAACACAGAAGCCGAATTCACATCTTCCTCTACACCTCAATAGAGCTTTAAGAAACTCCACAGCAATTGCAGGGTTTCAACTCATGTATTGCTGTGTACCTCTGTGGTACTTTTTTCATTACTCAAGCAAGACATTGTTTGAGAAGTTATATAGAAGAAATCTTTATGTGGATTTGGTTCTGAACCATGTTATATAGTTGATGGGACCCATCTAGTAAATTGCATAGTGAAGGTAGACTGGCTCATGCTCACATTTTAAAATCATTTCTACGTAGATATAAAGCTGGATGTAGATTTGGTTAAAAAAAATCAGGGTCATTTGTCCAAGGACTCCTGATTGGAAGGCCCAAGTAAAACCTGAAATACAGTTTCTCCAACACAGTACACTAGCCAACTAAAACAGAAAAACTAAATTTTCCTTTCTGCAATAACTAACAATTGCTGTATCCTAACAGGTACATTAATGCTAACTTATTTCACAGTGTTCAAAGTAACCAATTCAATTAGTCAATGAGTAGTTAGGGATTTAAAAACAAACCAAACATCATCAAACAGGGTAGTTCAATAAAGGGGATATAATATAACAATGTAGTATATATAGTATAACAATGCTAGAATTGCTGAGACCAAACAAGTAGGGAGTTGGAGCACATAGAAATCAGCAAATTTCAAGAAGCCACTACAGCTAGAACTGAAAAGATACAGGAAGGAGGTGGTACAGGAGCTGGGTTGCAGGGTTGAGCAATAGCGCTGACACAACCTCTGTTCTCTGATAAACATTCTCATATGCTGTCACCTTTCTGAGAAATCAAAAATCAATGCCTTTTCCCCAGACCTCCTAGATACAAATCTCCTTATCTTGTTTCTCGAAGTCCTAGACAAATTAACAAATAATTAGCAAATGCCTGTGACTCAGTACCTTTGAATGTGTTTTCCCTTCCTTGCAAAATGGAGAGCCAGATTTAGGGTCCAAATTTTAGTTCACATGTAGGGATGTCTTGATTGAATTGTTGCAATAGCTTTTTGACTGTTTTTTTCTGCTTCTGTCTCTCATTTTTATCTGCCTGATAGCCAGAATGATCACTTTAGAACACAAGGTATATCATGACTCCTCTCTGCTCAAAACTCTAGAGAAGTTCCCACTCACTCAGAAGAAAGTAATAATTCTGACATAGTTAAAAAACCATTTGTGGATTTGTCATAATTCTGTGAAGAGTCTCTTAGTACTGTCAAAATTAAGTAGACTAGAAAGACTTTATTTAAGATGAGTGCAATAAGGAGAGAGATTGAACTCAACTCACTGAAACAAAAACCAAGAGCTGGAGAGTATCTAAGATCTGGGGTAAGGGGAATCATAGGCTAACTGTGTTCACTAATTGTTCTCACCCAAAGAGATAGTAGTAAACTTTCACTATCTTCATGACAGTTGTTAGGCCTTTTGTTTTTTTGTTTTATTTTTGTTTTGTTTTGTTTTTTTACAACTTAAGGCAAAGCACCTCCAGAAATTAAGTTCCTACCCTCCCACAGAGACTGAAAGATAGAGGTGCTCTCTTTCAATGTTTACATTTCAAAAACATTGTCTCCATGTCCTTGAAAAAGATATTTCCTAGGTTGTAAAACTGGTAAAAGCGTGGAAGAAGATTTACATACATTTCAAAGAGGCAGAGAATTTACAATTTTAAGTTTTCTAAAGTAAATACTTTAAGAAAAGGGAGATTAGGGAACTAGCCAGGAAAAATGCCTATCAAGTTGAGAGGAATAAGACCTTCTTGATAAGGCCTTAATCTTCTATATACTCAGGCTCAGAAATGCTAGTTTCTGTCCTGTTCTTCAAACACACTTTTGTTTCATAATATCTCTATATGATAGACTTCTGTCTGAACAATTAGACTTACTACAACTTACTACATGGTTTATTCCCTATTTCCTTCTGGTTTATGTGTACATGTCAACTTAACAGGGAAGTCTTTTATGATTACCCTGTATAAAAAAAAAACAACCTTTCGAACTTTCTCTATATCCCTCACTGTGCTTCCATTTTTCTCTATATAGTTAACATCTGATATAGTTTCCATAATTTAATCACTAAGAACCTACATATTTAACCTGAATTATTTTCTCATTTAGCCTTAAAACCTAGCATATCGTAAGTACTCAATAAGTTCTTGCTAAATAAAGGAATTAATTAAGCAGTTAATAACATTATTTCAGTTTTCAGAATAAGAAAATGAGGCATAAACATATTAAATCAAAGTACTTAGAGCCACAAAGTCATTAAATGTCAGTTATTCATTAATCTACACAATCTCTGCATAACTCCAAACCTAAAATGTTTAGCTATTAATTAAAGAATGGATTAGGAGTTGTCATTTTTAAAACAAATTTATTATGATGATTTAAATATATACAACTTATTATGATAAAGCATTTTATCCAAACCACATATGATTTTTGTGTTGTCTAAACAACTTATCCATAGTACTTACCACAGTGCCTGGCCCAAGATAAAAACTTTGTAAATAATCATTGAATGAATGAGTAAACCAATGACTGGAGTTACCCAGCGTGGATTCATTGTTTATGTAAATTGAGATATTTGGTTAATTTATTTGAGTTTGGAAATTATTACCTGCAAAATGAGAATATAGGCTGAATGGTTTCTGTGTTAGTAATAGTATGTCTGCCACCAAAATTCATACTCCTCCTTCATGTGTAAAGATAATTCTTGCTAAGAAGTAGCTACCCAACCACAGAGGATATTTCCCATTTTCCTTGCATCTAGGGCACATTCCATTAGTATATGATTGGGAGTAATATATATCACTTCTGGGCTGAGGTTGAAAAAAGTGTGTCATCTCCACAATTCCTTTACTTTCTGCTGAATGAATTTAGAGAAGTCTAGGCAAGGTAGAGACAAAAGATGAAAACCTGAATTACCATGTAGAAAAAATATCATTCACCCATAAGTAACACCTGAACAATCATTTGAGTGTAAAATAATATTCCATGGTATACAACAACTGAAATACTGAGTTTGTTTATTACAACAGACAGCAATAGCCTTGATATTATAATCATTAACGTTTGTTCCAAATATAAAATTCCATTTTCTACACCTCATATCAAATTAGCAATTTTTAAAATGTTAAACATAATTTCTTATGTATAAGGCACAAAACAGTCATAGCATAATTATTATTTTCAGTTTTCAGTGCCATGACCCTAATTCTGCTTCTAATTAGGTAACACTTTTAATAGCCACCGTTTCTAAGTGGCCTTCAACTTTTTTCTTTCAAATTTTCCTCAGCAATATTGTTTCATAGTTATTTTTTCAGTCATGCATTAATCCTTTTAGACAGGTTTGACAAAAATGCCTGTCTTTCAATTTTTTCACAACGTACCTATATAAGGTTCATCGTCTAGTGCTCCCCAATGTAAATCTTTAAGAAAATTGTTCATACACACCACTTAAAATCAACTCTGCTTATTCAAGTCTTGAAGCTTTACTATTTCCTCCACTGAATTTCTTTCTTTTCACCTGTACTACAGATCTTTTTTAAAAAATATTTTATTTATTTATTTAGGAGAGAGCAAGAGCAGGAGCGGGGGCAAAGGGAGAGGGAGATGCAGATTCCCCACTGAGCAGGGAGCCCAACATAATGAGGCTTGATCCCATGACCCTGAGGTCATGGCCCTGAGATCATGACCTGACCAAAGGTGGACACTTAACCAACGGAGCCACCAGCCACCCCTGGACTACCAATCTTTTAAGATCTATACTGTAACACATTTTCTTTGAAGATTTTTTCTGAATTCTGTCTATTAATGTTGATTTCATCTATTTACATTTTGGTACTGATGTTTTAATCCAGAAACAGAAAACATGTAATTTTTATCCTACCACTTTGAATCTAATCTTATCTTTCCCAATGATTTTATAAAAAAGATTCCAAATATTTTACAAAAGAGGGCTTCAGGCTGAAGCCATCAATTATATTGGCATAAAAACTGAGATCCATTGGCCCCTTTCCATTTTATTTATTTATTTTTAAAGATTTTATGTATTTATTCATGAGGGACACAGAGACAGAGAGAGGCAGAGACACAGGCAGAGGGAGAAGCAGAGGGAGAAGCAAAGGGAGAAGCAGGCTCCATGCAGGGAGCCTGATATGGGATTCCATCCTTGGAGTCCGGGATCACGCCCTGAGCCAAAGGCAGATGCTCAACTGCTGAGCCACCCAGGCGTCCCCCCCATTTCTGTTTTAAACTGTAAGTATATGCCATTTAATTCTATTAAAATGTCTTTCTTATGTAATGCAGTTCTACTACACTGTAGTATTATCAAAAGAGGGTTTCTATAATTGTACTAAACATATACATTTTTTTTAAGAAACAGTAATTGTGGTCAGTGTTTTTAAAAAAAGCCTTCAATGGTGGGGGTTGGGGGTGAAGGGGTGACTGGCACTGAGGGGGGCACTTGACGGGATGAGCACTGGGTGTTATTCTGTATGTTGGCAAATTGAACACCAATAAAAAATAAATTTATTATTAAGAAAAAGCCTTCAATATCTGAAAATAAAATTTCAAATATTTAGATGCCTAACAGTATGTTTAAAACAGTGATTAAGAAACAAATGAATCTGGCAGCAGTGGGATATGATATTTTAAATACTCTGTGTTCTGCTTATCAGCAGTAAAAAAAATGTAAAACATTTAAAGTTTGTATTTCAAGACAACATTTTTGTCAAAATAAATTTCTATTAAAGTGTCACAGTACAGGAAAAGTGTTCCTTATAGTTTGGTTCAATTTAGTACATAATTATTAAGACAGAGAAGTCAGGACAGAGGAAAATTACAGTACTAGAGCAATATATTTTTTTAAGATCTTATTTATTTATTTGACAGAGAAAGAGAGAAGGAGAAGCAGGCTTCCTGCTGAGCAAGGAGACCAATGCAGGGCTTGATCCCAGGACCCTGAGTTGTGATCTGAGCTGAAGACAAGCACTTAACCTGCTGAGCTACCCAGGCAACCCAAAGTACTAGAGTAATATTGATTGATTAATTGATTGATTGATTAGTTTATCTATCTGTTTTTAGAAAGCAAAGTATGTGATCTTTAAATAAATTAAAGCAAAAATCAAACATTATCATGCTTAAAAAGTGCTGAGGGCAATAATAATGTTACATTGAAATATATGCCTAGTAAATATAAAAAGAAGTAAGTAGTAATAAACAGAAGTAACTTCAAGTTTTGGGGAAATTTTTTCAGGTATATGAAACATAAAACTTATACAAAGTTATATATTTCCTATCCATGGTATCATGAAGACTGTTTTTCCCCCACAAAAATCCTCAGTAACCAGAAAAAAAAAATATTAGCCTGTAATTTCTTAAATTTCTTAAAATACATTTGTTGGAGCACTTGTAACAAGATTTGATAGAGGATTATGGATAAGCAATGTGTATGACAACAACAAAGCAATATAAAACTATTCACTATTATACATGTAAAATATAAATTTCAAGAGTCTTTTGTTTCTTAAATTTTCCAAATATTTAATATAGTGTTAAAAAACACATTTTACATTCAAATATAGAGCACAATAAGCAAAGTTGGTTAACTATGAAGGTTTGCTTTTTTTGGTGCAAACTTTTCGAATTAATATTTAGAATTAAATGAATAACTAGTCTCCATGATTTACATAAAAAGCTATTCAATGATTGAGATTTTTCTCTTCTAAACATTTACAGAAATGCCAACAGCAGATAAACAAAGGTATAAATACAGTTTATTTAGTGTTTATCTTCTCAGTCAAGTTCAAGTGTTCTGTCAATTAGAACTTAAACTAATTCCAGACATCTGCATAATGTGTTCTTATCAGAGCTGTAAGAGGAATCAGGTTGATAAACAGATTCAGGAATTAGTGGCAGGCTAAAAATGAGTTATGCTGCCAGTAGTATGCAGAATGTTAGATTTAAATTGGGAAATTTCAGAAGTGTTTTTATTATACACTTTTATATATGATAAAACTTTTAGCATTAGAAGAGTAATTTGTGGGACACCTGGGTGGCTCAGTCAGTTAAGCAGCTGCCTTCTGCTCAGGTCATGATCTTGATGAAGTTTTAGAATATAGTTGAGGTCTGGAGCCATCTACCAAGAAAGAATTCTTGAGATGTCTTTGGTGCAAAATGGTGGTTTTATTAAAGCCCGGGAACAGGACCCTTGAGCAGGAAGAGCAGCTGCCCCGGGCCTGTGAGGGGTGGCTGATTATATACCTGGGAGTTGGGAAGAAATGTGGAAGCAAGGTTTCCAGGACCTTAAGGGGGCCAGCTATTGTTGGGAAGAGGTCACTTACTACTGTCTAATAAAACCTGAGTCATGAGACCCTTCAGATGTGTATTGGTGGGCCATGTGCTTAGGAGATGATTACCAACATGTATCTTGGGGGTGTAGAGATAAAGGAAAAAAATTTTTTAAAAGATTTATTTATTCATGATAGACAGAGAGACAGAGAGAAGCAGGCTCCATGCCGGGAACCCAATGCGGGACTGGATCCTGGGACTGCAGGGTTGCACCCTGGGCCAAAGGCAGGCGCTAAACCTCTGAGCCACCAGGGATCCCCAAGATAAAAGAAATTTCTAAAGGGATTTAAAGTAGGCTTACAGGCTCCTTAAAATTGCTTCTGTCCTTAGCAAAGTATGAACAATGAGGCAGTTGAATCTGTAGAGGATTGTCCTTCTGCCTGTTTCAAGGACTTGTCAATATGCTTTGTTCTCAGTTAGTCCTCTGTTCCCTCATCAATTTCAGGGTCCTGGGATGGAACCTCACATGGGGCTCCCTGCTCGGCAAGGAGTCTGTGCCTCCCTGTCTCTCTGCCCTTCTTCCCTGCTCATGCTCTCTCTCCTCTCTGTCATAAAAATAAATAAATAAATAAATAAATAAATAAATAAATAAATCCTTAAAAAAAAAAGAGTAATTTGCAATAATATACTCTAGATCAAGCCTGTAACATGAAATAAAGACTATCTATAGTGAAAATACTCATCTCTGTCTCACTGGCTTCCTTCAGACCTTAAGGATTCACAGAGCTGTTGGTTGGAAGGGGTGGGGTAGACCTTTAAACTTTAACTAACCCCTCCAAGAAGCCTGGAGGTTCCACTTGCTTGTGAGTTAGTTGTTCTAGTTTCCTGGAGCTGACAGTGAGCCAAAACAGCTGGTGTGGGAAGCTATAGTATAGTCAGTCACTTCCTTAGTTGCTGAGAATAAACCTGGGCTGCTTACTGGCCCTTGTGGGATTCTTTCTTGCTTACCCACCTGGCCAACCACAAAACAAGCAATTTTAGCTTCCATTTCTAGTATATAAGGTTTTCCCAGGACTTGAAGAATTAATGCCTCCCTGAAAATACCTTATAATCATAGAATACTTCAGTGAATCATGAGGGTATAGCATATTGATAAGATAGTCCATTTGGAAGGATCAGACTATTACAGATATAGCTAGGAATGGGATCTATAAAAGGTAACACCTATCAGAGCATGCCTCCAGTGTGATTATGAGTATTTATCTGAAGGCAGAGAGGTCAGCAAACCCCGTGGACCTTTGCTTTCTGAATTGCATTAGTCCTGAGATCAGCATCTGCTCTATCTGGACACCCTTATTTCTTTGTGCTGTAGTTAAATCCCAGACAAGTCAAGGAAAAACTAATCTGAGACCAGCATAGATATTAGCCTTGTTTCTGCCACTCCTGCTATACTGGTCTGGGAAGATTTTCTCCTAAAAAATATAAAATATAAAACTTCAAGTTGTTCTTGACAACAGAGACAGAGTTAGTTATTTATATTGTTAAGTTTTCATGATCCTTAGGAAGATCATGGAAGAGAGCTAAAAAATTTATCTTATTCAGGGTAACATTCTGTTTAACTTAGCTTTTTTTTTTTTTTTTTCCATTCAGCATTCTGCTTAAAAGTCTGTCTATGTTAGTTTCTATACAGTCTAGTCCATTCCCTTTAAATCCTTTGGTATTCCACTACATTAAAAAATAATCCACAAGGACTCCTGGGTGGCTCAGCAGTTGAGTGTCTGCCTTTGGCTCAGAGCTTGATCCTGCAGTCCGCTTCTCCTTCTGCCTATTCTCTTGCCTCACTCTCTTGTGTCTCTCATGAATAAAATAAATCTTTAAAAAAAATAACCCACAATTTATATATCTCTTTCACTTCTGATGAACACATTTGGATTTGTTCCAATTCTTCACTCCTGCAAACAATATTTTAGGGCTCACTCCTGTGCATATCTTCTTCTCTGTAGGTGAAAGAATTTCAGTAGGATATAAAAGTGTTATAGCTGCATCACAGGATATGCATGTGTTAAATTATCATAGGAGGACTGAAACTTCAATTTTAAATATTTTTACCAATAAACTCTTCAACAAAAGAAGAGTAGGAGAATTTTTCTTCCCCAACATCCTATAAATACTTGATATTGTCAGATTCATTTTTATTTTGCTAATCACCTAGGTATGAAAAGAATCTCATTTTTCAAGATTTGCATTTCCCTACAGAAATGCAAAATGGTTGAGAGTCTTTTCATATGTTTATCGGCCATTGTGTTTCCTTGTTTAGTAATTCCTGTTTATATCCTTTGCACATATTTCCTTTTCAGCTATTTATCTTTTATTGTTGATTTATAGTAGTTACTTACATTTTCTCAGTATTTTTTATTTATTATAAATGTTTAATATATCTCCTTGAAGTCTATGGCTAGACCTCTAACTTTGTTCATGGTATATTTGCCACCCAGGCAACTTTATGTAGTGCAGTGATATTAATCAATTTAATTTTTGCTTTGTGCTTTCTGTATCTTGTATAGTGTGAAGGAATGAATTGTGTCCCCACAAAATTTGTATGTTGAAGTCCATATCTGGAGATAGGACCTTTAGGAGGTAATGCAGGTTAAATTAGCTCACAAGGGTGGTGTTATCAGTCTGTTCACGCTATCACAGCAAAATGCTACAGACTGGGTGGCGTAAATAACAAAAATTTTGTAGACTTCTAGAGGCTGGAAAGTTCAATATCAAGGTGCTGGCAGGTAGGTTTCATTCTCAGGACTCTTCTTTTGGCTTGTAGGTGGCCTCCAACTCAATGTGTACTCACATAGCCTCTTTTGCGTATCCAGAGAGAGATTGAGCTTTTTGGTGTCTTTTTTTATCAAGTCACTAATCCTATCAGATCAGCGTCCTACTCTTCTGACCTCATTCAACCTTAATTACTTCCTTAAAGTTCCTATCTCAAAATATAGTCACAGTGGAAGTTGAGGCTTCCACATAGGAATTGTGGTGGGACCCAAACATTCAGTACATAACAGGTATCCTAAACTGATAGGATCGGTGGCCTTATAAGAAAAGAAAGCATCTTCGTTTGCCGCTCTCTCTCTCACTCTCACTCTACCCGTTGATATTGCCACACTCCAATATGCTCAGTGGAAAGCCCATATGAGGACAAAGTGGCCAACTGCAAGTCAGGAAGAGAGCTTCCTATAGAAACCACATGGTCTAAAACTTTGAGTTTTGGATTTATAGTCTCCAAAACTGTAAATAAATAAATAAGTACATACATAAATAAATACATAAATTTCTCTTGTTTAAACCACCCAGTTTATGAAATTTTGTTGTGACAGTGCAAACTAAGACATATAGTAAATCCTTCCTTTTACCAAACTCATAGATACTCACCTAAAATGACTCTACTGGCTAAAATCTTGCTTTTCACATGCAAGGCATCTGCCCATGTTTTATACATAAATATTTATATAAACTTCATTATTTATAAATATATGTTATATATGTTTAAATTATATATATATTTATGTAAATAATAAAAGCAAATCATCTCAAAGATATTTATTGAATAGATGACCCTGTCACCATTGATTTACGATGTTTCATCTATCTTGTATGATATGTGATATATAAATAGGATCTATTCCTATTATATATTTTGTTTTATGGATCATCTACCCATGTATCAATGCTACTTTGTCTTAAATGCTGTCCTAGTAATACTAAATCTTGATATCTAGTAGGTCAGAATCCTCATTTTGTGTTCTTTGAGTGTTGTCATTCTTAGATGTTTGAAGGATCAGTGCTTCTCAGACTTTAATATGTATATAAACCACAGGTGGTCTGGGTAATTCAGTACACCAGGAAGAGAACCTGAGGATCTGCATTTTCTCTAAAGTTCCTAGATTTTGACAATGAGGAGAAGGGTAATAAAAACAGTTTTTCATATATTTTCTAATTTAAAATTTGAAATACTAATGTGAATTGCATGATTCATAAAATAATTTGATGAGAATTGTTTTTTTTTAATATATTACTGAATCCTTCAATAAAGGAGCATGGTACTTTTATTTCTTTATATTTTATTTTATATCCTTCAATAATGTGTTTTAAATTCCTTTATAAAAAACATCCTTTTTTTTAGGGGTTTTACCCAGGGGAAAACCCAGATATAGTTTTACCCATGTAGATAATATACTTTATATTGCCTTTGCAAATGATATTCTTTTTTCTTGTTCTAATACTTAAATAGAAAAATTGGTTCTTTGAATATGAATGCTACTCATTTTTGTATGTTGATCTCATATCCAGAAATCCCAATGAACTTGTTCATCAATTCTAGTAATGAGAGAGCTAAAATTTTCTTCCTTACAATGAGCTAGCTTTCATGTTTTGTTAGTAACACTGACCACATAGAGTGATTATATCCTTTTTTTTTTCTATTTTCTGTAAATTTGGGGTTACCTATTCTTGATAAATTGGTAAAGTTATCTAGATTTAGTATCTTCCTCATCCCTGTCCCCTTTGGGTAGGGATGGGATTGGCAGAAATTTTTGATTGCTGATAATTTACTTTAAAGGTGACAGATTTAGTCATGTTTTCCATTTCTTCTTGATTCAAATTTATGTGTTGTTTTTTTTTTTTATAGAACAGCTTGTTTCAAAGTGCATTCTGAGAACTCCTATGGTTCTGGGACAAATTTTCCAGGAGTCTGTGAAGTAAAAAATATTTTAATTATTACCCTATACTAAAATATGATTTACCTTTTTCACTCACATCTTAGCAGACTTAATGTGATGTTAGGCCAAATTATAAAGAAATGTAGACCGTATTTTTGCTATTTTCTGTTTGTTTTATAAAAGTATACTTTTTCATAAAATATTCTATTTCTATTAACACATAATGGGTTTATTATTTTATATATTGTAAAATACAAAATTGTTTATTTTCGTTTTAAGCTGTGAGTATTAATAGATCTTGTCTGCATAACTAAAAGTTCTTTGCAGTCCTCAAATACTTTTAAGAGTGGAGAGTTCCTGAGACCAAAATGTTAGAGAGCTGCTTTCTGGAAAATTATTTATTTTGTCTACAATTGAAATTTGTTGATATAAAAGTGTTCATGATGTATTAATTTCCTTTTTTTACTGAGATTGATTTGAGAAGTTTAGACTTCTTTTTAGACTTTTTAAAGATCATCTTTTATTTTTGTTTTTCACTCTTCTGGTTGTTGTCTATTTTACTAATATTTGCTTTTTATTTTATTTTTTATATTTGCTTTTTAATATATTTCCTTATTTTTATGTTCCATTTGTTTACTTTTATGATATTAATCTAGCTTCATGAAGCACTGATTAATGTATTCATCTTTTATCTTTCTTTTAAAAAAGATGGACTAGAAACATCCCTCCAAATATCAATATAACTTCACAGCATAAGTTCTCTGATGCAGAATTCTTTATTACTTAATTCTAAACATTCTGTAAATTGCATAGTTGTTTTTTCCTTATTCCATTTTTACTGTATTTTAATTATTGAAAAGTTAACTCAGGGGACATTCAGTTTAGTCTATGTGATATCAATTCTTTAATATTTGCTGCACTTTCCCTTGCAATCTAGTATGTAGAAAATATTTATAAGTATCCACATGGACTTCAACATTATTGGGTCCATGGATCTACAAACATGCATATCTAGTAGCTTAAACTTTCTTTAAATTTTGTTATTAACTTAACTATAAGCAAGTGGTAATCTGCTTGATCTATCAGTTTCTGAGATGTATACATTAAATCTTTCGTTATGATTGAGGAATTACCTATTTATTTTTGTCACTCAATATTTTTAGCATATATTTCAAGGCTGTATTGTCAAGTGCATGCATGTCTATCATTGCTATATAAGTTTGGTATACTTGTATAAAACATAAGATATCTAGTTCAGAACCATCAGAAAATGTATTATGTTTATACTGCTATGAAGCAATAGTAGTAGCCACAATATTTTTCATATTCTTGTAGCAGTTTCCTGAGGATAAATTTGCATAGGATAATGCTAAAGGGGCTTTGTATGATGCCTACATAAATAGTAGATCACAGTACAAGAGAGGAACTTTAAACTTAGGACACTTGAGTCTTTTTAATGGGCTGCAATCAAATGAATCTAAACTTTTCCCCAGAGGGAGGTTTATTTTTATTATACTAGGCAATAAAACAAAACAAAACAAAACAAAAAGCACCCTGACTCTGCTCTGAAGGAAGAGGCTATCTATCTTCCAAAGCTCTACCTTATACAAACATTGTTGGAAAGATAGTTGACAAGAAGAATCTATCAATATCTCTATTTTCAAGTTGTATAAAAATGTGAGAGATCCTTATGGAAATGTCTCTCAACATTATTTATTTGTCATTCTATTTGTTATTTCTATTTGTCATCCGGAATAATTTATTATCATTAGAAACAGCTTAACTTTTTTCATTAAGAATAACAATTATGTAATATCCATTGTGCTTTATATAATAAACCTCACAATCTGATTTAAATATTGCTGTGCTAGCATTAATTATCAAGTGGCTGACTAATGATATTTTTTCTCAAAACTTTTATATATTATTTTAAACCTGACTTATTATTTTGATTTGAAGATAGGAACATATGAACTCTAAAATCCAGTTTGAAGGGCAGCCCAGGTGGCTCAGCAGTTTAGTGCCGCCTTCAGCCCAGGGCCTGATCCTGGAGACCCTGGATCAAGTCCCATGTCAGGCTCCCTGCATGGAGCCTGCTTCTCCCTCTGCCTGTGTCTCTGCCTCTCTCTCTCTCTGTCTCTCTGACTCTCTGTCTCTCATAAATAAATAAAGTCTTTAAAAAAATAAAATCCAGTTTGAAAAGTTTGGTTTTTCACAGTATAAAGAAACACATAAAACATGTAATTCCTATATATACAATACTTGGGTTTATTTATTTATTTGTAAAGATTTATTTACTTATTTGAGAGTGTGAGCACAAGCATGAGTGTGGGGGAGGGGCAGAGGGAGAGAATCTCAAGCCGACTCCCACTGAACATGGAGCCTTATGCAGAGCTGGATCTTATGATCCTGAGATCATGACCTGAGTTGAAACCAAGAGTGACACTCAACCAACTGAGTCACCCAGACACCTGGGATTAATTTTTATGATTTAATTTCAATTATATGTTTTATCTGTTTTCTGTCTGATTTTTTTTCCATTGGATTAGATAGTTTTTAATTGCCCTCCTATCTGCAGTTGGTTTTGAAAAAATATATTTCCATATATCCACAGGACTTTCTATTCCCCTGTAATCTGCTTAGCTAGGCCATATTAGAACAAGCTGTAACCCAAGAAATCAAAGACTTTTCTCACCTTCTCCTCATGGGTGGTGGTATTCTAATACTCAACTTGGTTTCATGAAGTGGTTTTTCTTTGCTGGCATCCATTGCAGTTATTTGGGTGCTACTGTCCTAATGAAGTAGAGCTCTCAGCTCTGTCTTCCTGTTTTCCAGTCTCAGTTCTCAGAAAATTCATAACAATTTAAAATCTCAGAATCAGCAAAGTCCAGAGGAGATGTAAGCAGCTGTTTTTCTTCATCCTTTCTTCATCCTTTTCTTAGATTTGACATGAAGTTAACCCAGCTTATTATAATTAAGCAACACAAGATTAATAAAATCCCATATAATTTGGTAAGCCAATCTGTCTAGTTATCATTTCTGCAAAATTCTAAAGGGTTATACCTATTGAAAGTTTTGGAGCTTCAATAAATTCCACAATATCATTTGCTATTGTCAATTTTATTTTACTGATGAAAGACATTTCATTACAACTAGTGACAGTAGGATTAGACATAAACTTTAGAGAAATCTTCAGGAAAATGAGAATAATAAAGTTATAAATATATCTCACCAGGAAAAAAATATCTTTAATTGTCAATGGCATATTTTTCCTAATGAAATCAGCATTTTCATTAGATTATCTATTCAGCAAATTTGTCAAAGGTAACTGGAAAAGTAGTGGTATATATTATTCTCAGAGAAGAAAAATATCTTTCATTTTGAAATCTGTGGTAGACATATTTCTAAAATGGCCTACAATATCTTCACCTCCTAGCTTTAAACAATATCGTAATTCCTTTCCTTTGGATGTGGCCTGGACCTAGAGACTCCTCAGCTTGGCTGACATTTTGATCGAAGCCTTTTAAGAAACCATGTAGTAGAAGATGAAGCTGAGCAGTGCCCAGATTTCCAATCCACAGAAACTGAGATTAAAAAAAAAAAAATGTGTGTTACTTTCAGCTGCTAAGTTTTGGGATAATTTGTTATATATCAATAGATAACTAATGCAACTTCCGTAACTTTCAACGGAAGCATTATTTGTTTTCTTATGGATGCTACTAGGCTATTTATTCATACTGCTAGAATAGCCCTTGTCAAATTATATTACCTCCAGAAAACACACAAGTTGAAATCCTGGAGGGCAAAGATCAACATAAAAATCCTAGAGGAGAACACGGGCAGTAACCTTTTTGACATTGGCCATAGCAACTTCTTTCTAGACATGTATCCTGAGGCAAGGAAAGCAACAACAAAAATAAACTATTGGGACTTCATCAAAATAAAAAGCTTCTGCACAACAAAGGAAACAATGAAACTAGAAGGCAAACTACAGAATATGAGAAGATAATCACAGATGAAATATCTAATAAAGGGTTAGTATGAAAATGCATAAACACCCCAAAAATGAATAATCCAATTAAAAATGGACATAAGATGTGAATAGACATTTTTCCAAGGAGACATCCAGATGGCCAAAAGACGCATGAGAAGATGCCCAACATCACTCATCATCAGGGAAATACAAATAAAAACTACAATGAGATATCAACTCTCATCTGTCAGAATGGCTAAAATCAACAACATAAAAAATGACAGGTGTTGGCAAAGACGCGGAGAAAGAGAAATCCTTTTGCACTGTTTGTGGGGTGCAGCCACTGTGGGAAACTGTATGGAGTTTCCTCAAAAACTTAAAAATAGAACTATCCTACAATCCAGCAATTGCATTACTATATATTTACCCCCCAAATAAAAAATACTAATTCAAATGGATACTTGTACCCCTATGTTTATAGCAGCATTGTCTATAATAGCCAAATTATGGAAACAGCCCAAGTGTCCATTGGCTGATGAATGGATAAAGAAGATGTGGTACACACACACACACACACACACACACACAATATACAACATGCAGTATTACTCAGCCATGAAAAAGAATGAAATCTTGCCATTTGCAATGACATGGATGGAGCTAGAGTATTATACTAAGTGAAATAAGTCAGTCAGAAAAAAACAAGTACCATATGATTTCACTTATATGTGGAATTTAAGAAACAACACAAATGAGCAAAGGAGAAAAACAGAGAGACAGTGGCATGCCAAGAAAAAGATGAACTATAGAGAACAAATTGATGATTGGTGGGGGAGGAATGGTTTAAATAGGTGATGAGGATTAAGGAATGCGTTTGTTGTGATGAGCATTGGGTACTGTATATAAGTGCTGAATTGCTAAATTGAAACTAATATTACACTGTATATTACACTGGAATTTGAATAAAAACTTTAAAAAGAAAAATAAATAAATAAATGAACAACAAAAAAAATCCCAATAGCACATCTCTGTATCTAGCAGAAGTTTGATTCAACTTTGGGTTCCATTCCCCTGTTTGAGAGAGCAATTATATAAAAATCTATTTATGTTCTGTGTGAAATATCATAGCTATCAATTAGAGTTGAACAAAGGATAAGTGCCTACAATGCCATATTTCTTCTCCTAAGTTCATAATATGGATGATGTAATAAACATGAGTTTTGTATAGTTGTCACTCAACAGGTTCATTCCTGTTTTTGTGGTATTTAAGACATTTTTTTGCTTTGGGTTTTTTTTTCTGATCAGCTTTAACCAGATTTCAGTCTTTCTGTGCCATTACTCTTGGGAATGTCTCAAGTCACAGAAAGTACAAATAATCTTTTTAAATGTTTCAAAATAGTTTTTCCAAGATTTTCACTTTATACATTATTTTAGCATTTCTCTTCTGGCTTCAATTAACTGATTGCGTCCTTTTAAATCATAGTTTTAAAAATGATGTTCCTGTATCTAATAATTTGTGATTAATTTTTCCCCATGACAGAAACTGAAGCCTGAAACTACTCCCTGTGGTTCCCTTTATTCGTTACTCAATGCTTCTGTCAGTGATAGATACACAGAATTGAAATTTTCCTAAGCTAACCTAACTTGACTCAGCAGGGCCTAGGGAACCTAGTCATAAGTGATAAAAAAGGATAAGGCAACAGATGCCATATGCCTGTAGGCAAACACCTGTTTGAATGTCTTCTTAACTGACTGTCTGGTCCAGTTAAAACACTGAAACTCATTTGCATGTGAAATCACAACCTAACAAGAGCAGAAAATCCTGAGAATTTCTTATTTGATTTTAAATCAATAACATGGGTGAATAATATGGGCTAGAAAAAATGTGAAATCTATTAAAGAAACTGTGAGTTACAATTTTCATTCATTCATTCATTCATTCATTCATTCATTCATTTATGGCATTAGGGGCATACTGTGCTCAAAACTTAGAGAAACAGGATCTTGGAGACACTGTTTTATACTTGCATTCCCAATGCTATATGAATCCATCAATAAATATACATATTTATTTTGTATTCAGCACAAAATTAAGTGATCGCATTACTCCAGGTGGTTTTCCCGAATAGCAAGTACACATTTTCAGCCTCAGAATCTTGTCTCATTATTTTTCACCTTTTAATGCCTTCATCTTCAATTTATGTTTTCTGCCACAGGTGGCGGCAGAGTCTCATGGGTCCAGGATAGAAAGCATGCTGATGTGAGATCCAAATTGATCAACTCAGCTCAAACTTTTTTTAAAGACATTTTAATTTAATTTAATTTAATTTTACTTTTAAACTAGGTTTTCTAATCATTAAAGTGATACACTATATGGTATAAATATTCATATAGAATAGCAAATAGTGATAAGTAGAAGTTGCTTCACTGTGGAACTAGCAGCTTCTTAAGACAGTTCCCCAGATATAATAATGTTTACACTATTTCTTAGGTATGTCCACACAATTTCTATTCATATATCAGAATGTATCAAAAATAAAAGAAATTATATTGAGACTGTTGTGCAATTTAGTTTTTAAAATTAACAGGATATCCCTCTATATTCTTTCAAGTATGTTAAGTAGCTACCTCTTATTTCATAGTATAGCTGTTCACTAATGTTTAGGAATCTCCTATTCTTTTAATTTTCCTTCTTTTTTTCCCATTCTTCCTTCATTTTTTCTTGCCCTCCTCCCCCCATTTTTTAACTACTTAAAGAAATATACCATGAGTATCACTTCACACATGTTTTTTTATACATGATTGAATTCATAGGGAGAAAGAACTCCCCAAGGTGGAATTGCTAGCTTTTAAAGTGTGTGTTTTAAAATTTTCACAAGACTACGAGGTGGAACAAATTTAAACTACCATTAAGAGTGTTTGAGAATGCCTCATTCTCCCAGGGTATAGTCAATATTGTTTATAAATCTTAGCCAACTTGATAAACAAAAAAAGTATATGTCTCATTGCTGTTCTAATTTGCACTTTGTAGACATGAGTGAAAATGAGCATATTTTCCTGTGTTAACTGGCTATTTGTATTTATTTTTTTTTTTTATTTATTTTTTTTTTTTATCATTTTATTTTATTTTTTTTTTTTTATTTTTATTTTTTTTTTTTTATTTTTTTTATTGGTGTTCAATTTACTAACATACAGAATAACACCCAGTGCCCGTCACCCATTCACTCCCACCCCCCGCCCTCCTCCCCTTCTACCACCCCTAGTTCGTTTCCCAGAGTTAGCAGTCTTTACGTTCTGTCTCCCTTTCTGATATTTCCCACACATTTCTTCTCCCTTCCCTTGTTTTCCCTTTCACTATTATTTATATTCCCCAAATGAATGAGAACATATAATGTTTGTCCTTCTCCGACTGACTTACTTCACTCAGCATAATACCCTCCAGTTCCATCCATGTTGAAGCAAATGGTGGGTATTTGTCATTTCTAATAGCTGAGTAATATTCCATTGTATACATAAACCACATCTTCTTTATCCATTCATCTTTCGTTGGACACCGAGGCTCCTTCCACAGTTTGGCTATCGTGGCCATTGCTGCTAGAAACATCGGGGTGCAGGTGTCCCGGCGTTTCATTGCATTTGTATCTTTGGGGTAAATCCCCAACAGTGCAATTGCTGGGTCGTAGGGCAGGTATATTTTTAACTGTTTGTAAATTCTAGATAGTGACTATGCCTGCAACCTGTTTCAAAACTGTAGATTCATAGAGCAGAACCCAGAAAAGCCAGATCAGACCCACATATTCAAATTAACATGAACAAAACATAAATGTATTTTGTCAGAAAACACAGATAAAAGATTGTTTGTTATCATGGTAAAGTCTGAGTTATATAAATCCACAACGAAAGTTCAATGAAAAATAAATACATTTTTGCAAAAGCAAAAAAAAAAAAAAAATGTATTTATTTTTCATTGAACTTTCGTTGTGGATTTATATAACTCAGACTTTACCATGATAACAAACAATCTTTTATCTGTGTTTTCTGACAAAATACATTTATGTTTTGTTCATGTTAATTTGAATATGTGGGTCTGATCTGGCTTTTCTGGGTTCTGCTCTATGAATCTACAGTTTTGAAACAGGTTGCAGGCATAGTCACTATCTAGAATTTACAGTTCTCACTGTTGGGAAGATGAACAAAAAGGCCCCTGTCAGGACATACAATAACATCTAATAACATCCTGTTCAGATGTGAGAACATCTAAGATACGACAATTTATCCTTTAAATCCATTGACAAAGTGGGTCACATGGTCAATGCAAATTCAGTGCAATATGGAAGCATGCGAAGAATATATAGAGAAAATTTATTGCCAAATACATAATGCAGTCTACTATTATGCTTTTTGCCTATTTTTCCATTGGTTTAATTTTCTTATTTTTTTATAAAAAATCTTCATATATTGAAGAAAATATTCTTTCATCATATTTGTTATAATATTTTACCACAAGTTTTCACATTCCTGTGGATTTTTTATATTATTTTTATTCTATATGTAATTTTAAAAATATAAACTTTAATTAAAATTTACCTTTTTGGCTTCCAGACTTGTATCATATTAGAAGTAATATCCTTAATTCCTTGACTATGAAAAACAAATGATAAATTGCTGAGTAAAACAAGTATTCACAAAAATAACTTAAAAAAATTAATTCCAGTATAGTTAACATACAACGTTATATTATGGACAATATAGTGTTTTGATAATCTTATACAATATTCAGGGCTCATCATGAGTGTACTCTTAATCCTATTCATTTATTTCCTCACCGACCTTCCCTCAGATAACTATAGTTAGGTGTCTGTTTTATAGTTTGTCTCCTTTTTTCTTTGTTTCTTCAAATTCTACATATGAGTGAAATCATATAGCATGTATCTTTTTTTTAGATTTATTTATTTATTTATTTATTTATTTATTTATTTATTTATTTGAGACAGAGAGAGAGAGAGAGAGAGAGAGAGAGAGAGAGAGACAGGCAGAGAGAGAAGCAGGCTCCATGCAGTGAGCCCGACATGGGACTCGATCCTGGGTCTCCAGGATCAGGCTCTGGGCTGAAGGCAGCGCTAAACCGCTGAGCCACCCAGGGTGCCCAGCATTTTTCTTTCTCTAACTTATTTTGTTTAAAATAATACCCTCTAGATCCACCCATGTTACTACAAATGGCAAAATTTCATTTTTATGGCTGAAAAATATGTATAAAGCACATCATTATTCTTCTATCGATGGATACTTTGGCTGTTTCAAAAATTTGGTATTATAAATAATGCTGCAGGAAGCATAGGGGTGCATATATCTTTTCAAATTAGTGTTTTCAAATTATTTGAGTAGTATCCAGTAGTGGAATTACTGGATCATATGGTAATTCTATTTTTATTTTTTTGAGGAACCTCCATACTGCTTGCCACAGTGGCTACACTATTTGGGTTTCTACAAACAGTGCACAAGGGTTACGTATTCTCCACATCCTTGTCAATATTTGCTTCTTCTGTTTTGATCTTAGCCATTCTGATAAGTGTGAGGTAATATCTCATTATGATTATGATTTGCATTTTTGTAATGATATGGTATGTTGGCCCTCTGATTGTCTTCTTTGAAGAAATGTCTATTCATGTCCTCTGCCCATTTTCTAACTGGATTGTTTGTTTTTTTTGGATGTTGAGTTGCATATGTTCTTTATATATTCTGGATACTAACCCGCTATTGGATATATCAGATATTTGCAAATATCTTTGCCCATTCAATACATTGTCTTTTAGTTTTGCTGTTTCTTTGCTGTTCAGAAGCTTTTTATTTTGATGTAGTGCCAATAATTTATTTTTGCTTGTGTTTCCCTCGCATCAGGAGATGTATCTACAAAAATGTTGCCATGGCTGATGTCAGAAGAATTATTACCTGTACTCTATTCTAGGATTTTTATGATTTCAGGTGTCAGATTTAGGTCTTTCATCCATTTTGAGTTTATTTATGCGTACGGTGTAAGAAAGTGATCCAGTTTCATTCTTTCACATGCAGCTGTCCAGTTTTCCCAACACCAATTCTTGAAGACACTGTCTTTTTTCCATCACATATTCTTGCCTCCTTTGTCAAGGATTAATTGACCATATAATTGTAGGTTTATTTCTGGGCTCTCTATTCTGTTCCATTGATCTTCATCTATTTTTGTGCCAGTACCATACTGTTTTGATTATTATAGTTTTGTAGGATATCTTGAAATCTGAGATTGTGATACCTCATGTTTTGTACAAAAAATATATCTTGACTGCTAGCTGTACAGAATTATTTTTTAAGCATGCATTTAAAAATAGAGAATCGCATTCTCTATTTTATCTAAATTGAATGTCAGTAAAGAGAAAAAGAATTCTAATCTTTATTTTGTTAAGATGATTTGATCAGTCTCATAATAAATACTCTTCTCTCAGCCTTTAGATATGTTTCTTTGTGTCTATATATGTACTGTTTGTGTATAAGAGGGTAATAAAATTCCTAAACATGTCATAAAATCCAAGCATCTAAGTCATTCCACGTGATTCATTTTCAACAAATCTCAGCCACCTAGTTTGTGGTACTTTGCTATAACAGCCCGAGGATATTTGTAATACCAGAATTCAATAAGGAATACATAACCTTTTCAACAAACAGCACTGGACAACACCATAGTCATATGCAAAAGAACGAAGTTAGACTGCTACTTTGCATTACATATAATAATTAACTCAAAATGCCTCAAAGGTATAAATGTAAGAGCTTAAATTATAAAAATCCTTAAAAGTTAAAGGAAAAAATCCTAGGATTTAACAAAGGATTCCAGATATGATACCAAAAGCATAAGCATGAATGTAAATTTAGTCTGATAAAAGCCATATCAAAAGACCACTTTCCATTTTGTTCTCATTTATCTAGAAACACAAAGTTGGTGATTTGTCTTTCTAGAATGAATGTCTTTTTGTGTGTGTGTGTGTGTGTGTGTGTGTGTGTAAAACCACTCCAGAAAGCCCCTTGTATATAGTTGAGGGATATAGGATTCAAGATTCCTTCCAAGTCTACATTTGGTCACTTTTTCAAGTCCCTTATTTTTCCATTCTGTAAACTAATATTGAAAAATCTTTTAGTTGATAACAGGTTCAACTTATTATTGCACACTGAAACCAGTTTACTTATCAATTACTATCTTTGACCAACATAAGTTTTTCTCTATTTTTTTAATTGACAAATTATCATTTCTTTGGAGTTTTATTTACCCTTTCATAGTTATATTTGTATAACATTGAGGGTATATTGAAAGTATTTTAAGTTAAGACAATAAATTTAAATAAACAGTATTATTTAATGCATTATTTGATTCGAAAATTTCTGCTACATATGACTGGCCACTTTTAGTTACCTATGTCTGAGTATCTATTAAAAATTCTCAAAAGAAATTGAAATGTGCTTGTAGAATTGTTTGCTTTCTTTTCCAGTTGTTGCTGTTTTATTGGCAGAGGGCCAATTACATCTGTCAAGGATATTCTAGTGATGTTTCTCTAGATCATAAAGATTGGGAACTAAAACATCTACCTTGCTCACTCAACACTAGATACACTTGCTCTATGAAGTAAGAGCCCTCTCTTCCCCTTCTCTTGGGCCACTGAAGAATCCAAAATGTGAATCAGGATTCACATTTACTGTCAAAATACAGCAGAGTATTTTGGAGAGTGTATTAAAGACTAGAGTGTGTAGTTTAATATTGTATTCCATCAGTGGGAGCCAAGCAGTCAACTGTTTGAAGTGTATCATCAATTATTTTAGCTAAACTGATTTCTTTAACCTGACAAAACAAAATGGTTCTAAAATAGATGAAATAAAATTTTGAACAGATACATTATTTAGTCATTGAGTCATTTATCTAGGAAAACCTGTGCATAGTATTATATCTTATTTGACCTTGAAATATGTCTATATGACTGGGAGATTCAGGCTGAGTCAGTATCTTATGTTAAGCTGGATTTTTCTTTGGGTACAAAAATTGAAACTACTTGTTGGAGAATCATTCCTTTTACACCACATGGATATTTGGTATTCTTTACAAAAACATGACAAAAAGCAACCCATAGACCCCTGGGAGGTGATTGTGCAGTTAAGTATGTTTATGAGCACTAAGACATTCTAAGACAAATATCCAAGTTAGCATTATTAAGGAACTTGAAATGGGAATACATTTTTTCCTTTTGGTAAGCAATCATTCATTGCCTGTGATGCAAAAAGTTCATAAATACTTTACTGGCTATCTCAAATGTGCTTGATTCTTTTCATTTGAATGAAATGATAGCCAGTAAAATCTACTTTGCATGTTAATTTTTAATAATTATACTTAAGCTTATATTTCTGCATTAAAATAGAAGTTCTTTTTCCCATTTGTTTACCATATTTCAAGAAATTTACCTTATAATCTCTAGAAATATGGTAACAATTTCTAAGAATTCACCTTATAATTTCTAGAAATATGGTAAACATAGTAAGTTCCAAAATATAACATTTTTGCTATGACAGAGATGGTGACAAGGACTTTAAAAGTCTTGGCTATATTTTAACTAGTTATAAAATAGCCTATTTGTAAGATAGGCTATTAATTTGAATCTACTATGACTTATAAAGTAACTGAATGTACAACCAACTTTTTAAAGCTTATAGGGAATTGAAAAGAGGTCGATGGGTAAGACAGTTAAATGCCTTTTTTTAGGTATGAGTTTTTCTGTAAAGCCTTAGAGAAACCTTTGGCCCAGAAAGTAGTTCAGTAGGGATTAAGTTCTTGCAGGGGGGAAAAAGTTTGTTCCCTGAAGTTATTATAAGGATCCCAGCTGTTGGGTTACATACTCCCTAGTTATGATTGGCACTGAAATGTCCAAGCTCAAAATCCAAACTACTAAATGGCCTGACAATCAGGCACGACTTGTCTATCCCCATTGTTCTGGATAAGCCAAGAGTTGCCTATCTTAAATTCTTTTTTTTTTTTAATTTTTTTTTTTCTATCTTAAATTCTTTCATTCTTTTTGTTGTGCCCAAGATTGTGAATCCGAGAAACCATCAAGGAGCTAACACCGATGCAAGCGCACGAAGGTTTATTAGCAAGCTCCAGCTTGGGTCCAAGTGTACCCGTCACAGCCGAGCAGGGACTTGGACCCCGAGTTGGGTTACAGCTGGGTTTTTATGGGCTGGTCTAGGGGATTTCCAGAAGGGGTGGAGGAATTTCATTACGATATGGGGAAAGGGTGGGGGTTTCTTAAGCTCTGTTTTCATTCCAATATGGGACTTATGTCAAGGACATTCTGCATTTTTTCTTGGAGCTTACTTGGGCTATAGGCCGTGTTGTTGCTTATCTAGGGGCCAGGGGTGGGGGACATTTTATGAATTTCTTGGGTCCCATACTTTTGTCTGGGAAAACATCTCCCCTTCCCCTTCAATTACATACATTTTCCCCCCAGAGTCTTTTTTTCTACTTTATACTCCTTTATAAAAAGTATTTTATTTATAAAACACTTATGTAGTGTTGACTACATAGAGAATAAGGAGAAGAAATAAGACCACTGGATCATTCAAACAAAAGTATAATTTGACTTTATGTATCCAGATTTGTCAGAGGAGACATACTTAGATACATAATAATTTAATAGTGATTATTAATAATAGTATATATGATATAAAATCATAAAATAGAACAATTTTACATATTATATATAATATGCATATATTATATATACATATATAATATGCATATATTATATATACATATATATAGAGAGACAGAGACAGAGACAGAAATGCAGAGATAGAGCAAAGATAGAGACAGAAACAGAAACAGAGACAGAATTCATAGCCTGCCAGGCAGACCTTGAAGGTTATTTATTTACACAGGATATTTTTCTTAGTAGAGCTCATTCTTCAATAGGCAAGTAGGTCTTAAACTTTTAAAAGTCTAACTTGTCGCTCAAAAAAACCAAAACATAAAACACTGTTGATTCATCTCAATAATTGCTTAAGACTTTTCTTCAGTTTTGTATTAGTCAGGTAAATTATTCTAAATACTTTGCACATTTTTTAAGGTTATTCAATGACCTACAATCAGAAGTTTGCATAAAAAATATCAACCCCACTCTTTTTTCACCATTGTCCTATAAACCCATGTACTTAGGTGTGCACCATATAGGGAGCTTATTAAAATTACTATTCTAATTCAGGAAGTCCTGGGTAGGCCCAAAGATTCTCTGGTCCTAAACAAGCTCCTGGCTGCTGCTGTGGCAGACCATACTTTGAGAAATCAGGTTGTAAATAGTGTTTCAAATAATTCTTTCCTGTCTCTGTATACAACCCTGTGCTGATCTCATTGTTTTTCTGGTTTGTTTAGTTTTTTTTTTTTTTAAAGTCTAATGAAGTTCAAAGCACTCTCTTATCTGTTTAAGCTGGCTTTTCAGCTACAGCACTGTTCTGATTCAGCCTAGGACACGTGGAATGACACTGTTGGGGAGGACCTTGGTGTCAGCTCCTTCAGTTAGGTTCTCTAGACTTAGAGATAATAATGTGGGGTGGAAGCAGGAAAACAATGACTTCTAGATTATAATGGGGGGGGAGGACATACGAAGAAAGTGCTTACCTAGTTAATATTGGTATGACATAACACTGCTCATTTGTGTGTCAGCTGTCTAAATGTTAATTTTAATATTAATTTAATTTTTTTTTGGTTACAGTGAATCCAATTCTTAAATAGCTTTTATTGCTGGAATCATGGCAAATTTATGAAACCATGGAAGAAATTCAGGGTACCTGAGATAAATAACTAATACCTACAGCACGATAATTGAACTTTATTCTTCTGCAATGGACTCTTCGATGGACACTAATGTGGAATACAATGTTCTCAGGCTCTTTGTTCACCTCAAAATACTCTATCCCAAACTCCTACTACTTAATAACTGTTTGCCAAACTTGCTGTTTCCTTCCTGGGTCTGTACCAAATGGCCAGACTGCTAGTAACTACATAAACCCATGTAGTTCATGGGCTCTAGTCCATTTTAAGAGTTTTGACTTCTCAATTTTATTTAGTATGGGTCAGCAGTGAGCCCATCAAACTGCTTTGACCCTTATCCAAAATTAGCACATTGACTCATAGGCTTTACAAATTAATGAATTCCAGAGGTTATAAAATTGTGTCTCACTTATCTTTGGAAAGCATTTTCCAAGTCCCATTTCTACAGATTTGCCATTTATGTTTTAATAATGAGAACTGCCAAAATATTTCACTTATTTATGTGTGTAATATTTTTATTTCTTGCTCTCATTAAGAATTCTACTGTAATCTCCCACTTCACCCAACACCCTACTGAATTTATATTTCATTTACTTGCCATTCAACATTCAACCACTGGAAAAATGAAAATTTTGGCTTTCTCCTTTACTGAGGGATGTCTTCTTCAGTCAAGAATGATACTGTATTTTAAAAGAGATGCACAGTGAAGCATATTTCATTGGAATTTGGGAGACTGGCCTAGTTCATGCCTTTCAATTAATCTGCAGTGTCCTCATAGCAATTAGAAGAGTCCAGTCCTTTCTGATCAATACCCTAACTTTTACATAAGAGATATGGTCAAGCTGTAAATCGAGTAGCATTGTAATTCTGCAAACTGCCAAGTCAATATCTGGGTTTGGTCTTCAATGATTTCTGTTCTCTGCAATGTCCTAGCCTTTAAACTAGGTCACAAGAAATCTTTGAATGTTACCCCATTCCATAGGAGATAATTTAGGAATTTGATTTGTCCTTTACTTATCAAATGCTATCAAATGAGAAGTGTCTCTCTGACTCATGATGGAGTAATTTTAATTTCTCTATAGTAGAAGTGATCTGCCCCCCACCCCAGTTTTATCCTGACTTGTAGACAATTGTTTGCCTTCACAGCATCCATCCCCCTTGCTCTTTGTTTCCTAAATGTACCAACAATTTAATTTCCTCACATTTTCTTGTGTTACACAGAGGCTGACTCCATTTCAGTTCTAGGAAAGGATCTGATTTTCTTTTCTTTTTTTTTTTTAAAGATTTTATTTATTTATTCATGATAGTCACACAGAGAGAGAGAGACAGAGACACAGGCAGAGGGAGAAGCAGGCTCCATGCACCGGGAGCCCGACGTGGGATTCGATCCCGGGTCTCCAGGATCGCGCCCTGGGCCAAAGGCAGGCGCCAAACTGCTGCACCACCCAGGGATCCCGGGATCTGATTTTCTTAGGCTATCACTACATTTCATTCCTCTAGCCAAAATAATGGGCGAATATGTAATCCAGTTTTTCCATTTAGGCTGAACTTAAAGGCCACTTTTGGAATACTAGGAAAGTGATAAATTCATATGAAGGTTAGAACCACTCTGTCTTTTTGTATGATGAGACAAGACTGAATAAGGAAAAGGCAGCACACAGGACAGGATCAAGAGAAAAAAAAAAAAAAAACTCAGATAAATAGCACCTGGAGTCCAATGCAATCTATAAAGACTCTTCTGTCACTTTTGGTTTTTACAGTTATTTTTTACAAGATTTGATTTATTTATTTGAGAGAGAGAGTGAGCACAAGTGAGGGCAGGGGCAGAAGGAGAGAGAGAAGCAGGGTCCCCACTGAAGCAGGGAGAAGGAAGACATTAGGCTCAATCCTAGGACTCTAGTCTAGTATCATGACCTGAGCCAGAGGCAGATGCTTAAGTGACTGAGCCAACCAGGTGCCCCTTGGTTTTTAAGGTTATACCCCCACCTCAGCTGCACCCACTCTCCTGCCACCAAAAAAGACAATTTATTAAGGCAGTTTTAATTGAGATTTGTTACTTAAGAGAATAAAGACTTCTGCTGCATACTAATAAGTATGTACATAGTTCTGGATGACCACAATAAATTCAGCTGCTTATAAATCATTCTGCTTTATGTACAGCTAAAAATTTATCCTATAATATAAATGGAGATTTTATTTTGTTTCATTCCAACTTAACCTACTGAGTGATTCTTAATATACTCCACATTTCTTTTTTCTCTCTCTAACTTATCTACCAGTACCAATTTCTGTATTAGTAAAGACATTTTGCATTGCAAGTATAGGAAACCCAGTTAAAAGTGTTCTAAGCAAAAAAAAAGGGGGGGGGTTATAACCAGTTTATGAAAGTTCATAATAATAGAACTGGGTCTAGGCATAGATATCAAGGACTCAGTTGATTTCATAAGGACGTCATGATAGAACTAACAGAATGAAATTGAAGATGAGTTTGCTGGCAGCCAATATTAATCTGGGCCTTCCTTTATTCCCATATATCCACTATAGGAGGTTTATGGGATTTGGAGACTGATCAAGGACATGATATGACCAAATAGTGGCAATAATATGCACAAGCTTTATGTAGGTGCTGTTTTGATAGATTTGCATGCAGGGAAAGACCTCACAGCATGAGCCTATCTAGAAGCTTTGGTTGAAGAGTCAGTCTTCAGAAGAGAAGGGATCCAAGGAACCTCTCTGGGAAAGAGGGGTGACTGGGAGCTTACATATCTAGGTGATGTCATTCAGTAGTAAGATGGGAAGTATCTGGATCAGAGTTCCAAAGGAAAGCAATGGCTTGGGGTCTTGATGGCTCTGGAGTTCATCTTATCTACAGCTAGCAGATATTGTACATAGTTTCATGGGATATGCAAAGCAGGCAGGCTCTAAATGACTAAAAAAATCTGCTTATTTGGACTATGTTTAAAACAACTGGGTGTGTAACAAATTGCATTTGTCACCAGCAGGCTTTGGGCTAACAAGCCTTAGCATGCTGTGAAGAAGTAAACAACCTAGAAACCAATATACAGAGGTCATCTTTGGTTCATTTATATAACAGCCAACAAATGCCGTTATGAGATTTTTTATACTTTGTCAAAATCAAGGTAGAATTCTTAGGTCCCATCAAATGTTACATTAAATTCAGTTGGAGAAATTCTTTTTGCAGCCCCTCCTATTGTATTCTAGGTAGTTGCTTCTTCTTACTGATTTCATTCTTTTTAGAAAATACCTCCAATCACTTCTCTCACAAGTGCATGATTTTTCAAATTTGTTTTTGTTTGTTTTTGTTTCTTTTTTATTCGGTATTGAGAAAAGCTAAGGAAAACATAAAATGACAATCCACTAATATAATATATTGAATAGAAACTAAGTTCCTTCAACAAATATTTATTGAATGCCTGCCATGCACAAAGCAGTAATCTAAACCCTTAATACCTCTGATCTCATAGATATTCCATTCTAGTGGATTCCAAAATCCTTAGCCTGGATTTAAATACTAGGATCAAAATATCTCTAAATCTCAGACAATTACATATACTGAATGAATGGAGGTATTTTGCTAAATATATCTTTTAGCATATTTGAACTCTATAAGGAACTTATTAATATATGTTGTGGATTCTCTCCATTTTTTATTAGAATTGTCTTTGTAGTCACAATTTAACTCTTTAAATTAATAATTCATTCCTAAGTCATATTTCCACTAAGATCTTTACTCTTAAAATTATCTTAAAAGTCTTATTTACTCCGGACGCCTGGGTGGCTCAGGGGTTAAGCGCATCTGCCTTCAGCCCAGGATGTGATCCTGGACTCCCTGGATTGAGTCTTGCATCACGCTCCCTGCATGGAGCCTGCTTCTCCCTCTGCCTATGTCTCTGCCTCTCTCTTTCTGTGTGTCTCATGAATAACTAAAATCTTAAAAAAAACTTACTTAGTAAAATCTAGAGTACATTTAAAAGAACTCCTTTGGTCTAGAATGACATGTATTTTTCTCAAGATTCCCAAAACATCCACATCATAATTGAGCATCTTTTGTTGGTTATTGTTAAATGAAGGGCAGAATTCCATTTTATTGTTTTCTTGTGCTGTCAGCAAAGCAAGCATTTATCAGATTTTATTCTTTTTTTATAAATAAAGTGTTATGATTTTTGCATATTTTAAATCCTCACTACTATGTCTTTCCTATGCAAATATCTTTATTTTATTTTATTTTTTTAAATTTATTTATGATAGACATAGAGAGAGAGAGAGAGAGAGAGAGAGAGGCAGAGACACAGGCAGAGGAGAGGGAGAAGCAAGCTCCATGCCGGGAGCCCGACACGGGACTCAACCCCGGGACTCCAGGATTGCACCCTGAGCCAAAGGCAGGCGCGAAACCGCTGAGCCACCCAGGGATCCCCCTGCAAATATCTTTAGAATTCAAATCAAATGACTATTCTATAAGTTCTTTCTGACTGGGTCATCTGTACATTGTGGTACTTTTATTTCTATCTAATTAAAAATCTGGCTCAACTTGGCTTAATCAATTAAAAAAAAATTACTATTTCACACAGTCAAAAAGTTAAGAGATAACAAGGTGGACTGCATACTGTTTGGTATGTGCTGGAAGGCTGGTTTGTATAAGCACACCCTGAATGTCCTTGTTAATCCTTAGCTTCAGAATGTAAAGATCCCATCGTCCCTCTATACTCTCATCAAACAGAATGTGTAGAAGACTATGTTGTTCAGCATTAGAGGTCAGGAGCTCCAAGAGTGGTCAACTCAGAGTGTTTCCCTTCATAACAAAGAATGTCCACATGTCAGGCCTCAATCTCCTTGGAACATCAGCTGTTCCAGGAGAAGGGATACAGATAGTTACCAGGATAAGTTGCCATGCTATAAAAACTCATTACATGTAGATTCCAGCAGAGATGCATTGTTCTGTTAGCTGCTCCTGGACTTCCTATTCCTAAGTTCCCCCAGGGAGCCTATGTCTTAATCCCTGTCTCCAGTTCTTTTCTTTAGCCTCATCAGACCATCATCCACACTTGATTTAGAATTAGCTGGGGTGCAGCAACACACATACATAGTGGGATCAGGAATCTGGGGCCATTTTTCTGTCATTATCTTCCTCTAGCTTGTCAGCTTTCTCTTCAGGGTTGTATTCCCCCACAGTCTCAGAATAGCAGTATCTAAGGCAAGTTCCCTCATTTACATCCCAGATATGTGTAAGTCTTCTTCAAATGCAGAATAAAAGCCATTAGTTCCAGTATTATCAGGTCAACTGAAATGATATACCCACTTTTTGACCAATAACAATTGGCAAAGAAATTAGTGATCTCTGACTGGATTATAGAGTCATTTTCTGGCAAAATGACTGCTATTACCATAACTGGTTTAGAAAAGTGGGAACACCATCCCTGAAACTACAGATGGGCTGAGCATTTGGGAGGAAAGAAGGGGAGAAGATCAATGATACAGATGAGCTTGATTGGAGAAATTTATTTTTATATTGCTGTGTAACAACTAGCATACATCTAATGGTTTAAAACATACCCATTATATCATAGATTCTGAAGATCATAAGAATGGGTAGTAAGGCTGGGTTCTCTGTTCAGTTCTTAAAGGGATAATATTAAGGTATTGGAACCCAGATTCATATCTGAAGCATAAAATCGTCTTGCAAGCTCACTCTGGTTGTTGGCAGAATTCACTTCCTTGTGATTATAGGACTGAAGTTTTTGTTTTCCTGTTATCAGCTGAGGACAGCTCTCAGCTCCTAGAGGCTACACACGTGCCTTGCCATGTGGCTTCCTTCACATTGAATTCTCTCAGGTTTCAATCTCTTTCTTCTGGAATATTATAGTTCCTTTTAAAGGATCACCTGATTAGGAGAGGCCCACCTAGGATAATCCCTTCTTAAGGTCAAATGTACCATATTAACATAACATAATCACACAGATTGTTCCCCATTTTATTCATAAGTCCTGCTCATACTCAAGGGAAAGAAATTATACAAGGCATGCATATCAGGGGGTAGAGATCTTGGGGGCCAGATACAACAATACTTAGTTATTTTTGTGGATGTGGATCCTGAATGAGAAGAACTAAGTAGAATGATTTCCTGATTTTTGAAATGGTGACTGGCTTTACTATTGCTTTCCAAAATGAAATTGGGTAAAAATATGGAGAAGTGGAGGTTATGGACAAATTGTGAATTTAATTTCAACTTTAATGCATGAGATGTCTTCAAGGACTTCAAATATGTCATTGCTAATCTTGGAAAAAAAATAAAGACAATCAGCTGTCTGCATCTACTTTGGGGGACTGGCTAACTTGTACACTCTTCTTATTTCACATGTACACTCTTTTTATCATAAATTCTGAAGATCGTATTAATGGGTAGGTAAGGCTGGGTTCTCTGTTCAGTTCTTAGAGGGCTAATATCAAGGTATTGACACCCAAATCCATATCTGAAGCATAAAATTGTCTTGCAAGCTCATTCAGGTTGTTGGCAGAATTCACTTCCAATGATGTGGGAAAGCTCTAAAAAACGCTTTGAAATTTAATGTATTGGATGAGAATGGACAGGTTTTTGAGGAGATTAACTTTATATGGAAATCCCAGTGAACACTGTATTCCCTATATCTTCTAGACATACCCTTTACTATTTGCCTTGATATACAATGATTTAAGTTGGATTCTTAAGACAATGGACCAGAAGCTTCTACTAATAGAAGCTGTATTTCCTTCCATTTTTACTCCATTTACAAAAAAGATTACTCTCCCAGTTTCTAATCTACCTATCTGGATTACATTTCTTGGATTGACTTTCACTTTTTAGTATTTTTAAATCTTCAATCTCCATCTCAACTTTCCCTATTGAGTCACTTTTGAATTTTGGTCCTTGTTTTGAGTAACAGGTGTCTCATGTGATTTCAAATACCTAATCTTCAAATGAAAGCAGAAATAAAATTCCCTTGTGACCTTAAGATAAATCAAACATATTCTGTTATAATATCCTTTCATATGCAGCTCTTTGGCATGATGGACTTCTTTAGAAATATCTTTTGCCTGCATCATTCATTCCTACCTGAACAGAAGCCACTAACAGCTGGATAATTTTATTTGTCCAGACTGTTTTAGTATTGATTAGATGCTATTAGTAGTGAAAACACAAAGAGAAATTTTAATTTGATTTTACTCCCTTGACTCTTAAGAATTATGAAATTTGGTGATTATGATTGTCAGTGATTTTGAGAGTGGAGTCTGAGTAATATACTGCTGGCAGAAGCCAGAAAGCCAAAGGCTAAAGATAGATATTATTTCTAGAGTGATCTTTGACAAAACAACTGGTTAATCTCTGATGATTTTGACCATCCATATTTATTGGAATAAAAATAAAGTCTCTATTATATGTCAAAAGCCACAAATAAATATAGGGTTAGTTGCTATAATCCATTTATTTGAAGGCCTTTGACATTCTAGTGGCATTACTCATTTATCCAACTCAAAATCATGCAGTGAAGCACACTTTCAATGGAACTTTTTTTTTTAAGTACACTTTCTTACTTTCTTCTTCTTAGGCTACAGTTTTACAAAATACTGATTAGAAGCTGTACTTATATTATTTGATTTACATTTATTTTCTTAAATGATTAAAATGCTTGGTAGATAATGTATTAGTTTGAGAGCCCATCTCATACAATTTTGTAAATTCAGAAGTCAAAAAAAGATAGCTGGCTTGATTCAAGCTGTTTTAGTAATTAAGCCTAATTTGGCTTAATGTTAGCATAGTCAACAATCTCCTTGTAAAGAACTTTTCCACTTGGTTTTCTTTGAAATTTATCCTAATCTATCCAGGCAGTCCACACAGGAAACTTGATCAGGAAGTAAGAGATACTGGACAAACTGATCTGACTTTTTATAATATAGATGAATTTTCCATTTATAAACATATTTTGGGATGTTATCCATCAACCAGTTCCCTGGTTCTACCATTTAAGTTTTTGAATCATTTTAAGACTGTAGGGAGCCATAATAGAAACATAATGCTGAAGCATTTTCCTTAAACTTCAGAAGATGGAACAAACTTTATTTTAGATTTTTAAATCTTAGCTTATTTAAATAGCCAAGTCAGTTTATAATCTGTTACTACAGTGCTAATATTAAGGTTACTGATAGTAAATTTCTTAAAGTAGGTCAGGGAAGAGATTTACAATCACTTAATAGATACCATCAACACTGTGGCCTAATCTAATGTCTTAGATTGGGCTCCCTGAAAGCAGGGCTTGAAAAGGAAATTTCTGATTGTGTGGTTTTGAAAGGAGAATGTGGGAAACAAGATAGTATAGGGGAAAAATCTGAGTGTGATTTCAGAAACTAGCCATGGGATGACCTCTTAGGAGAGTAGTAAACATCAATTCCATCATAGATTTAAAGCAAGAAGTACTTTTTTGTACTCCATGTCAATCAACAATAGGCTGAGGTATGGAGAAGAGGAAGCACACAGCCACCCAGGAAAGTGAGGTCTATTTCTATACCATGGGCTACTTCCCTCTCCATACAAAGGGATAACAAGAGATCATGTCAGACAATGTTCATTGGGAGGATTTCCTCCCACCAAGTTTCTAGACTATCAATAAGTGTGTCTATAAGCCAATCACACAGCTCATTTGCCCAGATTTTCCACTTTGGAATTAGGGCTGATTGCTACTGGACCTTGGTGTGTATAATAGTATTCATTTCACTCAGAACAGTTCTGGCTTCATAGTCACTTGGTAGCTCATTGTAAAATGTTCCATATCAGAGTTTAGTAGCATATTAGAAATTTTTTATAGTCTATAATTTTCTGATAAAGACAGCATTACTATGTTCTAGAGCTTGAGTTCTGCACTGTGACTTTCCTATTGGGGCTTGGCAGAAGCATCTTGTCCTTTTCTAACAGATATCTCTAATACCATAGAATCTATCAAGTCACATGGCCCAATCAGTCTTGTTTGTATAACAGTCTTACCTTACCTTACCTCTATTTATTGTTTGAGGTGTCACTCAAAAGTTTCAGCATACATATTATCTAACAATATACTTGAGTGGTGGTTTCAAGCACAAAATACATTGCCTCCCAAACTTAGAGGGCTATCTTAATGGTAGAAATTGCATGGTGCAATACAATACTTTTTACCCTTCTAGCATGGTCCAGACCACTAGACCCAAAAGTCTGCTAACGTTGAGGGTCCTAAAATTGTGTAGTTTTATTCTCATTCAATGGATTTAGTATCTTATGAAGGAATAATATATAATATATAATATATAATATATGTATTATCATACTGTTATAGAGGTCAGAAGTCCATAATAAGTTTCACTAGGCTAAAATCAAAGTGTAAGCAGGACTGGTTCCTTTTGGAGGCCATAAAGCAGAATTTGCTCCTATGCCTTTTTAAGTCCCTACTAGCCACTTTGGTTTGTGCTCCCTTTCCCCATCTTCAAAGCAAATCACTCCAGTCACTTAACTTGCCTCTAAAATCACAATGTTCTGAGTCTTTTCCCTTGTTCCCAATGGGTCAGGCCCTATGACTGCCATTCAGCTCAGATGTGCTTTATATAATTATGACAAATTATATCTCACATTAAATATGAAAGGTGTATCTTTTATACAGGCCTATCTCAAGACTCAGAGTCTCACTTCTTTCCTATTAATGTCCTGATTTTGCATAGGAGGTTTGCTCAAGGTGGAAATTCATTGTCCTCTGAAGTTTTGGCACACAAAGAATTAAGTTATGTGCCTGATCTTTAGCCATGTCTGACCTTTACAGGCAGGAGATAAGTCTAAGTGCTGCCAAGGAAGAGCTCTAAGTCACACATGTTGTTTTAAGTTGTTAATTAACAGATTTGAACTACATTACTTCTTTTAGAAGCATCAGTGGTGCTCAGCAGCAGCCATTCAATCACAAATCCTTATAGTTGCTATTTTTCTGAAGCTTCTCAAACACCCCAGGTAGAGCACTTTTTTCTTTCCACTTGTATCTCACCCCAATTTATCACAGTTGAAAATTTTAGCAACTTCACATGCTACAACATGCCAAAGACCACCAATGTCAACCTACTATAAGTAATAGTCTTCTTTCCTATCCAGGTGGTAGACCCTCCTTCTTCAAGTCTGCTTCTTAGGTAAAGTTTCCTTAAAGCAGAGTCCAGAATGGGAGATCATCTGGAAACTAATAATTGAGGGAATGCTGTCAGACAAAAAGTAATGAGGGAAGTATGTTAGAGTAGAAAAACTAACCCAAATCCCTGTCTTTTTAGTAATTATATGTAAATTACAATTATATGTAAAAGAATGAAACTGGACCACTTTCTTACAGCATTGACAAAAATAAATACAAAATGGATTAAAGACCTAAGTGTGAGACTTGAAACCATAAAACTCCTAAAAGAAAACATAGGGAGTAATGTCTTTGACACTGGCCTTAGCAACATTTTTCTAGATATGTCTCCTTAGGCAAGAGAAGCACAAGCAAACATAAACTATTGGGACTATATCAAAATAAAAAGCTTTTGCATAGTGAAGGAAACCATCAACAAAATGAAAAGGCAAACTACTGAATGGGAGAAGTTATTTGCAAATGATAGATCCAATAAGAGGCTAACATCCAAAAAATATGTATTTATTTATTTATTTATTTATTTATTTATTTTTAAATAAAATCTTTTTAAAATTTTTATTTATTTATTTATTTTTTAAAATTTTTAAATTTATTTATGATAGTCACAGAGAGAGAGAGAGAGAGAGAAAGGCAGAGACACAGGCAGAGGGAGAAGCAGGCTCCATGCACCGGGAGCCCGACGTGGGACTCGATCCCGGGTCTCCAGGATCGCACCCTGGGCCAAAGGCAGGCGCCAAACCGCTGCGCCACCCAGGGATCCCCAAAATATACTTAAAAAATACTTATACAACTCAACAACAAAATAAAACAAAATCCCCCCCCCAAAAAAAACAAAACCAAAAACAAAACCCTGAAATAATCATATTGAAACATGACCAGAGGACAGAAATAGACCTTTTTTTCCCAAGAAGACTTACATATGGCCAACAAACACATGAAAAGATGCTGAACATCACTAATCATTAGGGAAATGCAAATTAAATCCATAATGAGATATCACCTAGTACATATGCCAGAACAACTAGAATCAAAATGATAAGAAATAAGTGTTGGCAAGAATGTGGAGAAAAAAGAACCTTCATGTATTGTTGGTGGGAACGTGAATTAGTGCAACCGCTGTGGAAAACAGTATGGAGTTTCTTATAAAAATTAAAAACAGAAATACCATGTGATCCAGTAATTCCACTACTGTGTATTTACCCAAAGATAATAAAAATATGATTTAAAAAGATATGTGTACTCCTATGTTTATTGGAACATTCTTTACCATAGCCAAGATATGGAACCAACCCAAGTGTCCATTGATAGGTGAAAGGATAAAGAAGATGTGGAACTTATATATATTGCATTGACATGGATACACCTAACAGGCATTATGCTAAGTGAAATAAATCAAAGGAAAGACAATGCCATATTATTTCACCTATATGGAATCTCAAAAAACAAAACAAGTAAAAACAAAAATATATAAAAAGCAGAAGCAGACCCATAATACAGAGAACAAATTGATAGTTAACAGGAGGGAGTGGGGTGGGGGTTGGACACAATATGTGAAGGGGAGTGGGGGGGTACAGGCTTCTAATTATGAAATGAATATGGCACTGGGATAAAAGGCAAAATATAGGGAATATTGTTAATGGTGTTGTAATAGCATTGTATGGTGGCAGATAATAGCTATACTTGTGGTGAGCATAGCATAATGTTGAGTCACTATATTGTACACCTAAAACTACTACAACAGAGTGTGTCAACTATACATCAATAAAAATAAATTAAAAAAATAAGCAAGTAAACAACAACAGACTGGTGACAGATAAAAATGTGCACTTAAAAAAAGGAATCATGTCTTTTAAAGCAATAATGAGAAAAAGTACAGTTAAAAAATAACCCCAATTTTTGTTTCGGCTGAGGAACCAGCTATACTCTGATAACAGAAGGAAGTGTTCTGGAGAACTAACTACATCAGAGAGCTAGTCTACCTTGAAATAAGGAAACCAGTTTTGTATCTTCTTATTACTCAGCCACTGTCCAAGTTGATTGGGGAAGGGAAAAGGAAGGGAGAGATATAGCCTCCAGGGGAAATGGCTCCATTGGCTGAGGCTGCAGCCGTGAGCCATTACTGGTCAAGCCTCACAGCTGCGGGAAAATGGATTGGGGCTGGGAGGGTAACAGCATCAATCTCTACATAACATTTCATACTCATAAATTAATCTTTACTTTGATTTTCTTAGATATGTAGAGCTACCTAGCAACTGGGGTACTTCATGTGGACAAAAGACATCTTACATAATCTTGTTTGATTTACATTGTTCAGATAGCAAATCCATACAATATAAATTACTCAGATGATTGTCAATCCCCACTTTCACTTTGGGCTGTGATATCCTATACGTTAGCTTTGCTCATATTACACTGTGTGAAATAAAGATGTGGCTATCACCCTGTTATTAAGATCATCCAAGGTAAATAACTTGGGCCCCAAATTTACTTTTCTTTTCTTGCTTGAGTGAATCAATTCATCTGTTTAAATTGATAAAAGTCAGCTTTTGGTTCTAGTATACTGGTCTGTACCTGACTGGCATTGGTTTTCTGCATGACATCAAACAGTTTAGAAGAAAAGCTAAAAATCAGGTGATTCAAATGAAAAAAAAAAAAAAAGTATGTCATCCCACTGTTCATACAAGACCAATCAAATGATTTCAGCCACTTTTTCTAATTGGTGATTAGTAATGAAATCATGTTTTCATTTAATTTGTATGGTTTCTGTTCCCTTAAAGGTAGCTGATTTGATTTGACAGTATTTTTCTCACCCAGGGAAATGTGATTGCCTTTTTGCTTTTTTGGAGAATAGTAGTATATCAGAGTTAGATTCTGAAATCATATTAAGGCTGAGTTTTCTTTAATTCTTTAATTTGAAATTATACACTCTGCTTATTCTTTTTTACTTTAAAATATGGAGACTTGAGTCACTGGTCTAAAAGATCACTTTCAAAAAAATATATGGTATATCATTATCTTGGACTATAAAGAAAATAATGTAATTCATAGAGCCAAGGCATTCCTACAGGGCATTGAGTCACAATGTCTCTGTGTTCCTATTTAACAGATTAATGTATTAGAATTTATGTTTGGTATTTGGGAAAAGTGATTATATATCCCTTACATTTTTATTTAGGAGACCAGAATTTTATTACTAAGGAGAACAACCCTTTAGCATTTTTGAAGGCTTTTTACTTTCTAGGTGATAATAGGTTAATTGGTTCATTAATAATTTAAAGCATTCACTTTGTGAGGCTTTTAGTGAAAAGAATTATTCAAAGTCTAACCTTTTTACTTCTGAATTTTAGGCTTAATATCATCTGATGAAATACTTTGTAATTTCCCACAGACCTAAGAAAATGTTTTGTTTTGCTTTTTTTCCCCTAAATTGAAATTTTTCTAGAATTTACAGAAAACAAATAAAAATATTTCTCTAAGGAAATATCTATATGGTATTTAAGACTACTTTATTATTTTTATTTTTTAGACTATTTTAAAAATAAAGGTTTTGCCCTGGAGCAAAAACACTTTTTATAAATTGCCTAACTGCGCTTCAAACACTGAGTCTTCATCTACTTTGCACAACACACATTATCATATATCTTTTAGAGAAGAAATATTTTTATGGGAAACTTACTATACAAGTGTTACAGGACGAATAGTGGTCCCTACCCGCCAAAAGTACACACTGAAGGCAAAAGCTATTTGGACACAAGATTTTTGGAGTAATTAAGGTTAAATAGTTCATAAGGGTGGAGGAGTTCTGATCAAATAGGACCAGTATCCTTTTAAGAGGAAGAGACATCAGAGATCTAGTCTTTCTGTGAGCACAAAGGAAAGGTCTTGTTAGGGCACAGTGAGAAGATAGTTATCTGGAAGCCAGGAAGAGAATTCTCAACAGGAATTGAATTTTCCCACCTTGATCTTGGACTTCTAGCCTCCAGAACCGTGAGACAATAAATTTCAGTTTTTTAAGCCACTTAGTCTATGGTATTACTTTGCAGCCCAAGTAGACTAATGCAGCAAGTAATTGATGACAGTACCTAACTTCTCAATGACTCATTCACACTTACTACATATTAGATACTCTTCTTCTTGGGGCACCTAGGTGGCTCAGTGGTTGAGCATCTGCCTTTGGCTCAGGTCGTGATCCCTGGGGTCCTGGGATGGAGTCCCACATCAGGCTCCCCAGAGGGAGCCTATTTCTCCCTCTGTCTATGTCTTTGTCTCTCTCTGTGTCTCTCATGAATAAATAAATAAATAAAATATTTAAAAAAAATTTTCTTCTTCAGCCTTGATATACATTGGTAGAAAATAACTGATTAAAAATAAAAATAATGAGTTCTATTTGCTGACATCATATGGACACCAATAGTGACAGATAATTTATTGATTTTGGCATGGAAAAGGTACTTCTGTAATTACTGATAAAATACTTTGTAGGTCAGACTAACTTCCCATGCATTGATTTCTCTTTTTCTTTAGCTCTCTCTAAAGATACCTTATATTTAAAATATGCAAATTATTTTTACTACTTTCTATATATGATGGATAGTCCATTCATCATAGGAGTATTTACATCACTGAACTTGGCTAATATTACAAAATAGATCTTTTCCTCCACTATGCTAAGGGCCATTTATTAGATTTTTGCTAGCATATCACTACTTAATATGTCTTCAAAATTGAGCCAGAAGCAATGAGGAAGTACAAACAAGTATATGATATAGCTTTTAGTTTTGAGACTTCAATCTAGAAAAGAAAATAAAACTCATATGCTTGATAAGCATATTACAAAATGAACTCCTATTTCTGACTTTATTTTTTCCCCAGTTTTACTTGGAAATGCCAAAATTTTACAAATCAACTGTATAATCTTCCATTTCAACCAAAAATATGTGCCAGTGTATCCATGTCTTTGTCAACACTTGTTATTATGTGTCTTTTTCTTTTTTTTTTTTTTTTTTTTTATTACAGTCATCTTAGGAGTGTGAAGTGGTATTTCATTGTTGTTTTGATAATGACAACTTATGATGTTGAGCATCTTTTTATGTGCTAAATGTTTATTCAAATGCATTGCCCATTTCTAATTGGGTTGTCTATTCATTAAGTTGTAAGAATTCTCTATATATTCTGTATACCAGTCCATTATTGAATATGATTTGAAAATATTCTTCCATTTTGTGAGGTTTCTTTCCAGTTTTTTGATAGCATCTTTTGAAGCATACAATTTTGATGAAGTGTGCATTATTATTATTATTTATTTTGCTTTTGTTCATGGCATCATATTTAAGAGACCATTGCCTAATCCATAGTCTATGAAGGATTATGTCTACATTTGCTTCTAGGGGTTTTACAGTTTAAACCCTTATATTTAGGAACAAAATCAATTTTGCGTTAATTTTGATAAGGGGTTTATGTAAGGGTTCACATCCATTTTTTTGAATGTGGATTTCTAGTTGTCCCAAAACCATTTGTTGAAAAGACTGTTGTTCCCTGCTGAATTATCTGGGCACCCTTATTGAAAAATAGTTGGCCATACAGGTAAGAGTTTATTTTTGAACTCACAATTATATTCATTGATCTATATGTCTATTATCATGCCAGTACCACATTGTCTAGATACTATCACTTTGTGTTAAGTTCTGAAATTCTCTTTGTTCCTTTTAAAGATTCCTTTGGTTTTTGGGGCCCCTTGCATTTCCTTCTGAATTTTAGGATCAGCTTGTCAAATTCTGTCAAAAAAAAAATGCAGTATGAGATTTCATATGAAATGTTGAATCTGTTGATCAACATTAGATTTTTAAATCCAGAAACATAGAGACTTCCATTTATTTAGTTTTCTTCAAGTTTTTAATACTGTTTTATAGTTTTCAGTGTAGAAGTCTTGCATTTTTTGTTAAATTTAATCTTAAGTACTTTATCATTTTGATGCTATTATAAATGGAATAATTTTCTTAATTTCACTTTCAGATTGTTCATTGTGTTTGCTGACATATAATCGCATTTTTGCAATGATTTTGAATCTTATGACATTGATGAACTTGGTTGTTGGTTTAATTTTGTAGTCTCCAAGGAATTTCTTTATATAAGATTATCATTTACAGTAGGTAAAATTTTACTTCTTCTTTTCCATCTGAATGCCTTTCATTTTCTTGCTTAATTGTCTTGGCTAGAACCTCTAGTTTAATGTTGAATACATGTACTGAGACTAGACATGGTTCCTGATCTTAGGAAAATGTTCAGTCTTTCATTAAGTATAATGTCATTGCTAGATTTTTTTGTATCTTTCATAGGATTGGATAAGTTCCATGTACCTTTAGTTTGTTGAGTATTTTTATTATGAAAGGATTTTTGGATCTTGTGCTAATTTTTTCTGTGACTACTAAAATGATTTTTTTTTAAAGATTTATCATTTATTTATTTATTCATTCATTCATTTATTTATTTATTATTTATGATAGACACACAGAGGGGGGAGGGGCAGAGACACAGGAGGAGGGAGAAACAGGCTCCATGCCGGAGCCGACATGGGACTTGATCCTGCCAGGATCGTGCCCTGAGCCCAGGGCAGGCGCCAAACCACTGAGCCACCAGGGACCCCTTAAAATGATGTTTTATCGTCATTGATTCTATTTACCTGTTGTGCTACAATGACTTATTTTTGTGTTGAAATAACCTTGCACTCTTAGAATAAATCCTACTAGGCTATGGTTATACTACTTTGTGTATATGGCTGGATTCAGTTTGCTATTATTTTGCTTAGGATTTTTGTGTCTAATTTCATTAAGAAAATTGTTCTGCACATTTTTCCTTTATAATGGCTTTATATGGATTTAATATAAGGGCTAGTCTCATACAATGTATTGAGAAGAATTCCTTCTTCTTCTACTTTCTGGAAATGTTTGTAAAAATTTATATTATTTCTATTCTAAATATTTGGAAGAATTAGCCCAAATAGTCATTTGAGCCTGTTTTTTTTTTTTTTTTTTTTTACAGAATGTTCATTTATTTTTATTTTTTTTTTAATTTTTATTTATTTATGATAGAGAGAGAGAGAGAGAGAGAGAGAGAGAGAGGCAGAGACACAGGCAGAGGGAGAAGCAGGCTCCATGCACCGGAGCCCGATGCGGGATTCGATCCCGGGTCTCCAGGATCGCACCCTGGGCCAAAGGCAGGCGCCAAACCGCTGCGCCACCCAGGGATCCCTGTTCATTTATTTTTAAATTACTAGTTCAATATTTTTACTTCTTGTAAGTCTGTTAATATTCCTTATTTCTTCTTGAGTCACATCCTGTAATTTGTGTCTTGGTAGGAATTTGTCCATTTCATATAGGTTATCTATGTTCTTGCCATACCCTTGTTCATAGTATATGATAAGCTATTTTTTAAATTTAAGGTCAGTAGTACTGTATTGTCTTTCATTCTTGATATTAGAAATTTAAAAACCTTTTTCTTGCTAAAATCAATTTTTTTCAAAGAATCAACTTCTGTGTTTAACTTTATTATTTTTCTGGGTTTTTACAATTTATTTTCTCTCTAGTCATTATTATTTCCTCTATTCTGCAGATTTGCATTGAGTTTACTTTTTGTTTTATAGCTTTTTAAAATGAAAGGTTGGATCATTGATTTGAGGTTTTTTTTCTTTCTAAAACAGGTTTTTTTTCAGTTATAAATTTCCCTCTAAGCACCAGTCCAGCTGTACTCCTTAAGTTTTGTATGCTGTTTCTTTTTTTTATTACCTCAAAGAGTAATAAAGTTCCCATTGAAATTTGTTCTTTGACTAACTGGTTATTTAGGAAAGTTTTAAATTCCATATTTTTACTAATTTACAAATTTATTTATTATTTTATAATTCCATTCCATTGGAATCATAGAACATATTTGTATGATCACAATCCTTTTTAATTTAGTAAAGCTTGTTTTACGGCTTAATATACTGTCAATCCTGGAGAATATCCATGCACACTTGAGAAGAATGTATGTTCTGCTGTTTTTGGTTGGAGTGTCCTACTGATGTCTGTTAGGTCTAGTTATTATAGTGTTTTTCAAGTCTTCTACTTCTATGTTGATCTTTTTTCTAGTTCCTTTATCCATGATTGAGAGTGAAGTATTGAAGTTTTATATTGTTATGTTGTGAATTGGTTATTCTTCCCATAAATTCTGTCAGTCTTTTTACTTCAGTAATTTTGTGGCTCTTTTTACATGTTTACACGATTGTATCTTGTTTAATTGTGCTTAATTTTATTATACTTAGCAGACATTGCATTTTTTTTACAAACTGCAGGTTTTTGGCAACTTCTGTTGAGTAAGTCTGTCAGCGCATTTTTCCAACAGCATTTGCTTACTTCATGTCTCTGTATCACATTTTGGTAATTCTTGCAACATTTAAAGCATTTTCATTATTATTATATTTGTTATGATGATTAGTAATCTTTGATGCTACTATTATTGATTTGGGTTCCATGAACTACACCCATATAGGATGGTGAACTTAATCAATACTTGTATGTTTTCTGGTTGCTACAGTGACTGGCTGCTCCCATCTCTCTTCCTCTCCTTAGGCCTCCCTATTTGCTAAGACACAACAATATTGAAATTTTGCCAGTCAATAACCTTATAATGGCCTCTAAGCATTCAAGTGAAAGGAAGAGTCGCACATATCTCACTACATCAGAAGCTAGAAATGACTAAGCTTAGTGAAGAAGGAATGTCAAAAAGTGAGATAGAGTGAAAGGCAGACTTCTCGTGCCGGTTACTCAATCTGTGAATGCAAAGGAAAACTTCTTGAAGGAAATTAAAAGTGCTACTCCAGTGAACACATGAATAATAAGAAAGTGAAATAGTCTTATTGTTAATATAGAGAGTTTTAGTGATCTGCATAGAAAATCGAACCAGCCACAACATTCCTTGAAGTCAAAGCCTAATCCAGAGCAAGGTCTTAACTCTCTCATCCCTATGAAGGCTAAGAGAGTTGAGTAAGCTGCAGAAGAAAAGTTGGAAGCGACCAGTGGCTGGTCATGTGGTTTAAGGAAGGAAGCTGTCTCTGTAACATAAAATTTCAAGGTGAAGAAACATGTGTTGATGTAGAAACTACAGAAGTTATCCAGAAGATCTACCTAATATAAATCATGAAGGCAGCTACACTAAACAACAGATTTTCAACATAGATAAAACAATATTCTGTTGGAAGAAGATTCCAACTAGGATTATCTTGACTAGAGAGTAAAGTTAATGCCTGGCTTCAAAGCTTCAAAGAACAGGCTGATTCTCTTGTAGGGGTTAATGCAGCTTGTGACTTTAAGTTGAACCCTATGCTCTATAAACAAACCCTGGATGATAGCACGTCTGTTTACAACATGGTTACTCAACATCTTAACTCCACTGTCAACACCTACTGGAAAAAAAGAAAGATTCCTTTCAAAATATGATTGTTCACCAACAATGCACCCAGTCACCTAACAGCTCTGATGGAAATGTATAATGAGAGTAATATTTTCATGGGTACTAACACAACATCCATTCTGCAGCTCAGGGATCAAGGAGTAACTCCAATCTCAAGTCTTATTATTTAAAAAATGTATTTTATAAGGCTTTAGCTGCCATAGATAGTGATTCCTTTGATGAATCTGGGCAAAGTAAATTGAAAGTCTTCCAAAAATAATTCACCATTCTAGATGCCATCAAGAACATTCACAATTCATGGGAAGAGATAAAAACATCAACATTAATAGGAGTTTTAAAGAAGTGAATTCATGGATGAATTTAGTGATCTCAAGACTTCAACGGAAGAAGTAACTACAGAAGTGGTAGAAATAAAAAAAGTAAAAATAAAATTAATAAAAAAAAAGTAGTGGAAATAGAAGAACTAGAAGTGAAGCATAAAGATGCGACTGCATTGCTACAATCTGATGATAAAACTAGCCTGGATAAGGAGTTGCTTCTCATGGATGAGAAAAGAAAGTGATTTATTAGGAAGGAATCTACCTCTGGTGAAGGTGCTATGAAGATTGCTGAAATAACAATAGAGGACTTAGAATATTACATAAACTTAGTTGATAAAGCAGTAGCTGGGTTTGAGAGGATTGACTCCAATTTTTGAAAGAGGTTCTACTGCGAGAAAAATGCTATCAAACAAAATCATATGCTACAGAGAAATGGTTCATGAAAGGAAGAGTCAATTGATGCGACAAACTTCATTGTTGTTTCATTTTTTAAAAATTGCTATAGCTACTCTAACCTCGGTAACCACAACCCTGATCGGTAAGTGGCCATCAAGATTGAGGGACGACGCTCCACAAATTAAAAAGATTATGACTTGCTAAAAGCTCAAATGATTCTTAGCATTTTAAACAATATTTTTAAATTAAGTTATGTACACTGTTTTTATATATAAAGTTATTGCACACTTACAAGACTATAGTCTAATGTACACATAACTTGTATATACGTTAGAAAACAAAAAGATAACTTCATTTGACTTGCTTTATTGCTATATTTACTTTAATGCAATGGTCCTGAACTGAACCTGCAATATATCTGAAGTATGCCTGTATACATTTATAATTTTTGTGTTTTCTGGGTGATTTAACCCTTTTATAATTATAAAATGTTATACTAACAACATTTTTGTCTTGAAATCTGTTTTGCCTAAGATTAGCATAGCAACTCTCTTTTGCTACCTTGTGCATTGTTTATCTTTTTCCATTCTTTCAACCTTATTGTATCTTTTAATTTTGACTTATTTGCACCATATAATATAAAATGTGCTTCTTGTGGGCAACATATAGTTGGATTATACTTTTTTTAACCCATTATGCTGAATTCTGTCTTTTTTATTGGTATGTTATACCCATTTACCTTTAATGTAGTTGACATTAAGATAGGATTTACATATGCCAAAAAAAAAAAAAAGGATTTACATATGCCATTTTGCTATATGTTTTAATATAGGTCGGTGTCTTTTTAACTCAATTTATCCAATACTATATTATTTTGTACAAAATAATTATAGCAAATTTTGTACAAAAATTATAAATAATTATAGCAATTTTTGTACAAAAATTATAACAAAATATTTTCTTGTGTACCACTTTAATTCACTTGTCATTTCTTTTACTACAGGTTTTTCTTAGTTCTTGCCCTGATATTTTGCAAGAGGTTTATTTAATAACTAAACCAATCTAGTTTGAATTAAAACCAACTTAATTTCAATAGTATCTAAAAACATTGCTCCTGGGACGCCTGGGTGACTCAGCAGTTGGGCATCTGCCTTTGACCCAGGGCATGATCCCAGGATATGGGATTGAGTCCCACATTGGGCTCCCTGCGGGGAGCCTGCTTCTCCCTGGGCCTGTGTCTCTGCCTCTCTGTCTCTGTGTCTCTCATGAATAAATAAATAAAATCTTTAAAACAAAAATAAATAAATAAAAAAAAATGTTGCTCCTACATAGCCCAATCCCTTCTCCTTTGTGCTACTATCACAAAAATCACATATTTATACATTATATCTATATCAGCATAGGTTTATATGTATTACTTTGTAGATGTCTTTTAAATCAGAGGAAAACTTATAAACAATACATGCATTTATACTATCTCTTATGTTTTTTTTTTAATATTTTTTTTCTTTATTTATTTATGATAGTCACAGAGAGAGAGAGAGAGGCAGAGACACAGGCAGAGGGAGAAGCAGGCTCCATGCACCAGGAGCCCGACGTGGGACTCGATCCCGGGTCTCCAGGATCGCACCCTGGGCCAAAGGCAGGCGCCAAACCACTGTGCCACCCAGGGATCCCTATCTCTTATGTTTTATTATGTAGTGACCTTTATTAGTGTACTTTATTTCTTCATGTGGTTTTGAGATAATGTCTAATGTCCTTTCATTTAGTCCTGAAAGACTCTCTTTAGTATTTATTATAGGATATATCTGCCAGAGACACATTTTGTTTGTCTGAGACTTCTTAATTTCTCCATTTTTGAAGAAGAGTTTTGCTGAATGTAGAATTCATGGTTGGGAGTCGCCCTTGCCCCACCCCCAGTGCTCTGAATATGCCATATGCCATCTTATTGGTTTCTGACCTGTTTGCATTCTCATGAGAAATTAGCTGTTCATCTTATTGAGGATCCCTTATATGTGATGAGTCCTTTGTATTTCACAATTTTTAAGAGTCTCTGTATTTAAACAGCTATATGGTGATGTCTATGTATGGATCTCTTTCAATTTATCTTACTTGGAATTTATTGAGCTTTTTAGATGTTTCTCAACAATAGTTGAGACAAATTTGGCCATTATTTCCAAGAAGATATTATTTCTGTCTCTTTTATCCCTCTCCTTTCCTTCTGGTACTTTCATTATACATCTGTTTGTGTGCTTGATGTGACCTACAAGTTTCTTAGGCTCTTTTAATTTCTCTTTTGTTCTTTTTATCTTGTGTTTCTTAGGACATTCTCAATTGACTTACCTTCAGTTTCACTGATTATTTGGCTAACTCAAATATACTATTAAACAACTCTAGTAATTTTTAAATTTTGGCTATTGTGTGTTTCAACTTCCAAATTTCTATGTGGCTTTTTTTCATAATTTCCATATCTTTACTGATATTCTCTAGTTGGTGATATCTCCTGAAACTTCCCTCGGGTTTTGTAGAAATGGTTTCCTATCATTACTCGAGCATATTTATAATAGCTGATTTAAGTATGACTTTTCACATTTAAGTATGGAACAGTTTTTATTTCTAGTTTTTTCTCTATAGGCCATATTTTCTTTTTTTGTATATCTCATTTTATTAAATAGTAGATATTTAAACAATATTAATGTTTCAACTCTGTAAATTAGATTTCCCATCTCCAGTGTTTGTTGCTGTTGCTATGGTTGTTTTTGTTTTTTGTTTGTTTAGTGACTTTCCAGAAGTAATTTGAAAATTCTGTTCTTTGTTGTGTGTGGCCACTGAAGTATCTTCTTTATTAGCTTAGTATTCCTTAGTATTCAGCTAATCATCAGATAGAGCTTGTCTTAAAGCCCAGAAACAAGTAAGTAAGTCTCCAAACCTTTGCCAAAGGGCTCTGTGTGTGTGCTGGGGTAATACCTTCAATGCTCACTCAGGCAGGCAGTTTACAACTTTTCCTTATCCTTTAACTGTTGTTTATGCAGAAGATTAAGATTAGGTAGAGGCCTTCTCAGGTTTTTCCTGGGCATTTGCATAGCCCTAGGTATGAGCACAGTCTTATACATGTGCGTGGACTCTAGATCCCCAGGAATATATTAGAGCAATTCAAAATTTCAAACGGATATTTCACTCTTCGCTTTCCTTTTAAGTGTTTTTGGTTTCTTCTTCTTTTGCCCCAACTATTATTGCAGCCTCAGGCAGTTATGATTTAAACAGTTGCTGCTGATTATTTTTGACAATTCCCTTGCCCCGCTGGGAAAAAGCTATTTGCACTTGAGTTAGCTTTGAGTCAGGTCAAATAAAGACTAGCCCTGCAAATGGAGGTTTCCATAGAATTGCCAGACAGATAAAATAATTACAATTTTTTGAAAATGATGTTTTTGAGAGCTCCAATTCCAATATGTCCTCTCTAATGGGCAGCTAAACTGTTGCTTTTCATTGAAATACTAGGGCTAGGATCCCTGGGTGGTTCAGTGGTTTAGCACCTGCCTTTGGCCCACAGCGTGATCCTGGAATCCTGGGATAGAGTCCCACCTCCAGCTCCCTTCATGGAGCCTGCTTCTCCCTCTGCCTGTGTCTCTGCCTCTCTCTCTCCCTGTGTCTCCCATAAATGAATAAATAAATAAAATCTTAAAAAAAAATGAAATTCGGGGATCCCTGGGTGGCTCAGCGGTTTAGTGCCTGCCTTTGGCCCAGGGCGCGATCCTGGAGTCCCGGGATCGAGTCCCGCGTAGGGCTCCCGGCATGGAGCCTGCTTCTCCCTCTGCCTGTCTCTGCCTCTCTCTCTCTCTCTCTCTCTCTCTGTTAATCATGAATAAATAAATAAATAAATAAATAAATAAATAAATAAATAAATCTAAAAAAAATGAAATACTAGGGCTGTTAGTTTTTGAGGCTACCATAGAGCTAAGAGGAATGGAACAGGAACAGGGTAAGTTAATATACATCCAAGGTCACTGTTTTTACTGAGATTTAGCCCTTTTTTAATAGCTCTATGGATTGTTGCTAGTTTTTAGGTAATGTCAAGAGTACTGAAAAAGTTATTTTTTACAATTTTTTTTTTTTCAGTTTTGTTGCTGCTTTTATGGAGGAGCAGATTTTTGGAGGTCCTTGCTCCACCATTCCCACTGATGTCCCTCTATTCATTTTTACAAACTAACAGTGATGGTATTTGGGTAGTTTTAATTTTTTAGTTATGAATAATGTTGCTGTGAATATTTATGTCCATGTCACTTTGCACATGTGTCCCTGCTTTCTCAAGGTCACAATGCTAGATTCCTAATGTTTATCAATTTCAGTTTTCTTCTTCTTTCAGTCAAGAGAGTGTTATAGAAGAATGTAGATTTCCTTCTCTCTTTGAAATTATGTGGGGTCATAGGTCAGTTCCGGCCAAGGAGTTGTAAGCAAAGTCAATATGACTTCCATGAACTATGTAATCAGACAAATTATCTCCTCTCTTGTCACTATATGGAATAACACTCTTGTTTTGAAGTTAGAGCAAAAGATCATTGCCTCCTGGATTGCTAAGTCACTGCATGAAGGACATTAGTTCAAGAAGTCCTTTGTATTTTCATAAATTTAAAAATAATTTTGTTAATTTCTTCATAAAAGCCTGATAAAAGCCTGAATAAAATGTATTTAATTGAGAGAAAACATAGCTCATAACAATATTGATTCTTCCAATCCTTAGACATGTAATATCTCTCTATTCACTTAGTTCTTTAACTTATTCCAAAAATATTATGTAATACTCAGTATGTAGGTCTTGTACATCTTTTTTAAATTGATTTCTTAGAATTTTTCTATTTTATTTTATTTTTTCTACTATTTTAAATGATAGCTTTTATACCTTTATTTTCTAACATTTTATTGTTAGTATATAGAAACATAATTGATTACTTCTAAACTTTTCAAATTGCAATATTGTACCTACTAGTTCTGGTAGTTGCTTGTAGACTACTTTGGATTTTTTAAATTTATAATTTTGTCATCTCTTGATAAAAATACTTTGCTTCTTCTTCTACAATATTTACAATTCTTGTTTCTTTTTCTTCTAGTGTTCTGTCTAGAATCTCCAATTCAATGCCAAATGCAAATAATTTAATAGGACATCTCCACCATATTCCCTTAGTGGGAAGTTTTCAATTTTTACCATTTATTTTGGTGTTGGATTTTTGTTCACAACTGTTCTTTGTCAGATTGAGGAAGTTCCCTTCTCTTCATAGCTTGCTGAAAGAGATTATTCTGTGTGTGTGTGTGTGTGCATGTGTATATGCTAAATGTTGTCAAATACTTTTACAGCATCTATTAGTGTGATATATTATTTTCCTTCTTTATAATGTGCTATATAATTAGTAAGTTTCTAATGCATTCTTATGATACATATCAATTGGTCATGATGCATTTTCCTAATTATATATTGCTGAACTCAATTTGCTGACACTTTTTCCTCCTCTTTGAGAACGGGTGATATATTGATTTGTATTTGCTGTAGCATAATCACCAGGATATAGTATCATATCTGTGAAAAACCCCTAAAATGTATTGAGAGCTATTCTTTCTTCCTTAATTTTCTGAGAGACTTAAATGTAAGACTGGTATTATTGATATTATTCCTTAAATATTGGACATAATGCACCTGTGAAGCTATCCAGGCTTGGAGCTTCAGAGATTTTTTTTTAAAGATTTCATTCATTTATTCATGAGAGACAGAGAGAGAGAGGTAGAGGCACAGGCAGAGGGAGAAGCAGGCTCCCTGCAGGGAGCCTGATGTGGGACTCCATCCTGGTACTCTGGGATCACCTCCTGAGCCGAAGGCTGATGCTCAACTGCTGAGCCACTCAGGCGTCCCACGTTTGAAGATTCTTGAACTTCTTTGGGGATTAGTGTTTTTATCATTTTGAAAACATTACCAGCCACTGTTTACTTACATATTTTTTATTTATGTTCTTTTTCCTTTTTATGTAATTCTGGTTACACATAATTCTACCTTTGTTATATGTTACAAGAAATAGAATAATAATCATTCAAAGATGCCCATATTCCTAAGCTCCAAACTTTGAATATGTTACCCCTCATGGCAAAAGAGACTTTGCAGATATAATTAAGGCCAACATCCTAAGATAGGAAGATTATCCTGAATTATCAGAGTAATTTCAATTCAAATACATGAGTCCTTAAAAGTGGGAGATGAATAAAAGAGTGTTAAAAAAAAAATTCAACTTGAGATGGACTTGACCTATAGTTGCTGGCTCTAAGATACAAGAAGGGGCCCATGAGTCAAGAGATATGGCGGCCTCTCGCAGATATGTATGACTGACCATTGGATTGCAGCCAGCAAGAAAAGAGGGATATCAGTCCTATAACAACAAGGAACTGAATTATTCCAAAAACCCAGATAAGCAGGAAATAGATTTCCCTTTACAACCTCCAGAAATAAAAGCAGTCAGCTATACCTTGATTTTAATCCAGTAAAACCTGTACTGGACTTCCAACCTATAGAACTGAAAGGTAATGATCTGTGTTGTGTAAGCTAGTAAATCTGTGGCAATTTGTTATGATAGAAAAAAAACTAATATATGTGTTTATAGCTATTTCTTATTTTCTAAATCATTATCTTTATATGTTCCCTTGATGATACTTTCATTTGATTTATCCACCAGTACATGAATTCTTTTTTCAGCTCTATCTATATACGTGTTAAAGCTATTCATCATGTTTTTGTTATTATTTTGTTATGTTTTGTTATCATTTCACTAGATATTTGGTTTGACTTTACTGGAATCTGATATCGGCATTCTGATAAAAGTTTTCAGTTATTTTTATATTTTTTTTCCTGAAACATAGTAAGCAAACCTACTAATAAAGTCTTCTGGGAATTCTGATAAGAAAAATTATGCAGATCTGTTTCTGTTCTTTTTTCTTATTTTCTTTTTTCTCAAAGTACCATGTTTACACTTTTGACTTTTTAACATAATTTACTTTTCTTGGCAAACTTTTGTTCTAGTATGAAGCTAATTGTGCTTGCTTTTGCTAGCCACTTGGTGGCTATGCAAAACAGGAATAATTTTAAATTGCATTTGTGCTTGAATTTTGTTTTGTTTTTGACCATGTTGATGTTGTGATTTTGTGGATCTACAATATAATGAAAGATTATCCTATATCATTTTAATTTATAGGAAATTATGTATTTAATACATATTTGCCCAATTTCATACTTAGTACTAAAGAATTTTTGTTGCCATTGCTACTCTGACATGTAGTTAGGATGTATTTATTTTTGATTCACAATTAAACTGAGGTTACAGATTTTGGGTTCTGAATTTTATCAAAAGAGTATATAATATTTTACTCTATAACTTGAGCAAGATTTGATTTTTTCTATTTCTCCATATAACCAAAACCTCTTCGGAAGTTGTAGCTTAAATTTTCAGTTTGGCAGATGCCTTCTGGGCAAAAATGACTTCAGTGATCATCTTATATCTTTGGATTCCAGCTTTATTCAGAGTTTGGCTTGTATTTCTTTACTATCTTTCAATTCTTCAGTTATTTTAACACAAAAGTTTTATTTATTTTTCAACATTTTTAGTTACTTTCAGTTTGAATACCTAACTTGTAATATTCCTGAACACTATTTATTAGACACTTATTTATTGAGAATTTATCAATTGATATATATCACTTAACCCAAAATTCTTAAAAATATTTTATTAATTCATGAGAGACACAGAGAAAGAGAGGCAGAGACACAACCAGAGGGAGAGGCAGGCTCCTTGTGGGGAACCCCATGCAGGACTCGATCCCAGGACCCCTGGATCATGACCTGAGTCAAAGGCAGATGCTCAACCACACAAGTGCCCCTATCACTTACTAAATATTAAAGAATTTGGACACTTGGAACTAACAGTTCTGTAACAAAAACAGATAAACAAGAAAAATGTGTTAGATAAATAGAGAATGGAAGAGAACCTTGAGGTTATCTAGATTAATGTCCTTACTCATGAAACCGTGAGGTGGTGTTGATTATGTAGACTGTAAACTGCAAACTTAAGACTGTCAGTTACCTTGAACCCAGATCAGAGTTCTCCTCAGTCTACTATATTGATTTACCTCCATTTATTGTTTGCCAGTGTTTCTAATAGTGGGATTTTGTTTCACCCTATAGATCAAGTTGGTTGTAATTTTTAAGTTCTTTAAGAGAGCTCCTTCACAACTCCTTAAGGAAAATTTTTGTATGAGGTTTTGAAATGTAAACTGCTAACAATGCATGCATTATGTTTTTTTTTTTGAGTCCTACAAAGGTAGGAGGCTCACTTTAAATATACTTGCTGTATTCTATTTAACCAGAATAAGATAGAAAGGTTGTGTAATTTTACATAAATCAAAGGAAAAAACAGGAATATTTGCTTTGAGATCCAATCTGGACTACAGAACAAATTAGGACAGGGAAAATAAAATGCACAAGGAATTAATAAACCATCTACAAAAAGTATCAATTAGCAAGTATTCAAAAGTTTCGGGGAGGGAAGCCTAGGTGGCTCAGTGGTTGAGTGTCTGCCTTTGGCTCAGGGTGAAGTCCTATATTGGTCTCCCCATAGGGAGCCTGCTTCTCCCTCTCTGTGTCTCTGCCTCTTTGTGTCTCTCATGAATAAGTAAACAAAATCCTTAAAAACAAAAGTGTGGGGGACACAGGTGAATTTAAAATTGAAACGTTCTTTTTCCTCAGTGAGTCACCCATTGATTACCCAATGAACACCTTTACTTAATGGTAAACCTAGGCCATTTGGGTCAGAATTTCTTGCTAGACAATTTTTCAATGGGATTATTTGTTTTTTTCTATGAGCATTTTTCTATCTTTCTGGCCATAGATTTTTACAACTGTTGTTCCCAGTCAAATGCTTGACCTTTTACCTAAGAACATTAAATTGCCACACTTCCCATCCTCATAAATGTTCTCCTTTCACATTTCTTTTAAAGACCTTTCTTTCAACAAAACATTATTTTGAGAAAGTCTTTCTATATTAGCATTGATCAGAGGCAAGAATTCTGTGGGTTTTTTTTAATTATTACCAAAAAATAGTCAAACTTAATAAGGTTACTTTTATCTGCTTTTTGACAACTTGTCTGTGAAAGAAAATTTTTCTTATGATTGGATATATAGTAAAGTCCTATACATTATTTATGTATTAATAACAATTTCTATCATATTTTGAGTGAATAATTTCTATCATCTATCTGCTAACCACAGTTCAAAGTAATTTTCCTGTGAATCTTATTTAATTCTCACAACAATATTCTGAAATAAGTACTACTATATTTCTCCTATTTTACAGATTTGAAAGCTGAGACTTGCAGAAGTGAAGTAACTTGCTCAAGGACAAAAGTTACTAAGGTTGCAGAACAGACATTTGAACCAAGATCATTTGGCTCTAAAGTCTATACAGTTCAGTGTTTGCTATCCAACTTTCTTTTTACTCTATTTGAACCAAACAAGTTCCTCATATAGGTAGAGTTATGCGTTATTTTATTATAAAAGCCATAATTTATCTTGTATTTTTATTTTCTGATTTTGGAGGTTTCTTTAAATTTTGTACTTTAAAATGTAGTCTTTTGTGAAATAGAGACTGTGTATTTGTTCTACACCATTTATAATATAATACACAAATACATATACACATATATATGTTGTAGTTTGAACATCTGGAGACAATACTGTATATGAAGTTTTTCTTTATTTTTTAAAAACATTTTATTTATTTATTCATGAAAGACACAGTGAGAGAGAGGCAGAGACACAGACAGAGGGAGAAGCAGGCTCCATGCAGGGAGCCTAATGCAGGACTCGATCCCAGGACCCCGGGATCACGACCTGAACCGAAGGCAGACACTCAACCACTGAGCCACCCAGGTGTCCCAGAAGTTTTTCTTTGTAATTTCTTTCTCTTCCCATGTCATAAAGTTAAATAAGCATTTCATATCATTAGATATTAAAAGCAGAAATAAGATTTAAAAGACTGCTTAGAAATTCATCACATAACTGTTTTTAAAAACTACAAATTCATTGCTATTCATGTATATTTTTCCATTTCACTTTGATTAAAAATGTTTATGTTCATCAATTCATATTCCACTTAGATCTCCACAGATATATTTACCATTTTGTATGCCCATTGTTCTCTTCCAAAACTTTTCTTCCTTTGCTTCTAATGGTCCATGAGTATAAAATTTTTTGAGAGCTGCCATATAATATCAGAGATATTTGCTGCAGGCAGAAAAGAGAATGGGTCTAGTAGTTCATACTTTCATACAGTACAGAGTGCTAGAGGATAAGTGCTCAATTCCTTTCCATCCAGTCGAGGCAATCTTTATACTCTAGATTCTGGTGTAGAACAACTTTGTGGGATTAAAGTTTGTGTGTGGCCTGAAATCTTGCCTTGCAATCGATTTCTTTCCCCTTTCCTGTCCTATGAATCCACTTCCTTCCTGGTTTCTCTGGGGAACACTTTCTCAATAAATCACTTGCAGGTGAATTCTCAGATACAGGGTTGGCTTCAACGGAACCTTATGTAAGACAGAATGTCTTAATATGTAAATCTTTGCATATGACTCTCATCATATTCTTAATATATCTTCTTAGATTTGGAATGACTATGTCAAAAAGAGTGAACATTTTTATGGACTTGACATTTGTACCAATATTCATTCTTCTCAGGTTATAAGAGTTTCAATGCAGCAGCAGTCCCTGCAACAATTTACTTCAACATGGACTGTATAATTTTAGCTAATTTCTAACATAAAATAATTCTCTCTTTTCAAAAATTTTTTTTATCGATTATTTCCATGGATTCTGAGAAGGAGCAAATAGTTAGAAATCAGTGCACATGTTATTATTTTACCTATAACTCCAAAGGTTCGTGATCAACATTAAACTTAATTTAGATTGGTTGTACATAAATTTCAATTGAAACAAAAAAATAGTTTAAATCAGACACAACTCTCTGTTTGGGTCTATGATAATAACAATCATTCTTTTTCAGTTCCCCTCTGTTTTGTTAATAACCTTAGAAATTTGATAGTACTATTTTGTCCTCATAGATTCCTTTTCTGTTCCACAAATGTTTATTGATTACCATCTACTTCCTAGAACTGGTTCCAAGAAATGGTAAATGAGACGGATGTACATCCTGCCAGCATTCTAATAGTGGATAGAGACAATCACACAGGCAAATAAAGACAATGTGAGATTTGTGCTAGTGAGGAAAGTACAGTTTGCTCTGGCGAGTATTTTGAAAAAGATTTCAAAAATCAGAAAAGGAATTATTTTTAGTGGATGTCTAAATTGAGTAAAGATTGAAATTAGTCAGCTGGAAATAGGCATGGGCCAAAAGGATTTATGAAGGGTGTTTCAGGAAATCTAATGTTTAGGGTTAAGGTTAATATGTACTTTCATGGAAGTGAAAAATTTGCTATTGCTGAAGATATTATCAGAAGCTAGTTGATGAGGAATCTTGTGGGCATATTATGAAGTTTAAAATTACACATAAAGGCATGAGAAATCATTGATAAACTTTGGATTTGGAGAAAGTATTATCAGGCTTTCTTGTTTGAAATATAATTCAGCTTGATGCATGGAAAACTGATTAGAGGAGGGGTAAGACAGGAGATGTAGCAAAGAGTAAGAAAGCAGTTAAAATTACCAGGTAACAAATAATTCAGTGTGTACTAAAGATAGTTGCAGTGTAGATAGAGAGAAACCATTAGAAATAAAATCCTATGGAATTATGTAAAATCCATAGAATTTGTGGTTGAATGGATATGAAAAAAAATTGAAGAGGAAGGAGTTAGGGATTAAATGGAAATTTCTCTTTGGCAGTTAGGTGGAAATATATGTCATTCTTCAAGACAGGGACTAGAATATCAAAGGTTTGAGATTGAGATGAAGCATTTATTTTTTGAAATACCGAGTCTCAGATGCCAATAGCAGAGTCAAGTAAAGATATTCAAGATATAACTGATATATACAACTTGTTTCATCATTTAATCAGTTCTGGGATGGGGATCCAAGTTTGAGAGACAACAGCATACACTTGAAACAATAGAGGAGGTTAAGAGCATAGAAAGCATGACCAGTTAGAAAAAGAAAAAGAGGATAAAATAGAAACTTGAACAGTATAGTATTTATTTATTTATTTATTTATTTATTTATTTATTTATTTTTGTTGTTGTTTATTTATTTTGTTGTTATATATTTTTAAAATGCGGGCAGCCTGGGTGGCTCAGCGGTTTAGAGCCGCCTTCAGCCCAGGGCGTGATCCTGGGGCCCTGGGATGGAGTCCCACGTCAGGCTTCCTGCATGGGGCCTGCTTGTGTCTCTGTCTCTGTCTCTGTCTCTCTCTCTGTGGCTCTCATGAATGAATAAATAAAATCTTTAAAAAAATAAAAAATAAAATAAAAATGCAGTGGAGGAGTGGCCAGAAAGAAAGAAAATGTTCTCAGAAAAGAAAGTAATTAATGGGAGGCCAGAAATAATGACTGATGATTATCAATGGGTTATCAGTAAGGACTGGTGACAACGGGGAATTACAGGTAATGCAACTAGATTGAAGTGAGTTGTGTACATGGTAAGTGGGTAAGTGGAGAGTGAATATACATCAACTTTTTTAGAAGGATGACTGTGTAAAAGAGAAGAGAAATATAATCTGAAGCACGGGTTGGCTGTTTTTTTTTTTTTTTATCCAGTTGTGTTTTCTTATTGTTTGTTTTTATATAATAAAAGATCACAGTACTTGAGTTAAGCAAATAAAATCCAAAATGATGATGCCTGAATAGTATAACTGCACAGTCTCAGTATATTATTTCTCATAACTTTTTTTTTATAATTGAAGAACCGGATTTGTAGTTTACAAAATATTTTCACAACTATTTCATTTGATTCGTAAAAGAGCTTTCAGGAACCTACAGAGAAAATATTTTGCTTTGATTGTACAAGTAAGAGAATTAAAGCTTAGAGCCTGCACATGTCTATCTTTTTGTTGTCACTAGAGCCAAGACTCTAATTCAGGTCTTCTTTAAATTCATCATTCTGTCTTTTCCTAGAGTCAACTTCTGTTTTTGTACTTTTATTTTGTTAGAAGTTGAGAAAGGAGAGAGTTCAGGAATCCTACAAAAGGTATCTTCAATTAAAATTTGTATCTTATAATCTATCTACACTGGTGATTGTCTTGGTGTTATTACCTCAGCTCTAATTCTGATGTCCTACTCTCTGGCTATGAAACCTTTATTCTGTCACTAAAGCTCTCCAGACTGCACGTTTCCTCAACTAGACAATTCAAGAGTGGGTTGTGTCAATCTCTAAGGTATATCCAGCCCTGCAGTTCTTTGCTGCTTTGATTACTTTGACCAATTAATGATTCCTCTAGTTCATTCTACTTAGAACACAATAGCATAACAAATTCTTAGTACAATTGCAAATATTTAAGAAAGAGAAGTCCTTTTGCATTTCTCTTTTTAGTTGACAAGATAACAAATATCACTACAATTCACAAATATAATTAAATGGTTTATTTACTTTTTCTTTCTCTGACTTTATTGCCTAATTTTTCTATGGACACAGAAAACACTGCTTAAAACCAAGATGGTGCATTTCAACATTATCTGACTATAGTTAGAGTAGGAGTAGGTCCAGCTACCTTCTCACCACCATCTCTGTTCTTTGGTCCCATTGCTCTCCTTTTCACTCATAGATTGAAAGAAAAGACTTATGTGGGCCCTAGGTCCTTGATAGGAGTGCAATGTTGGGGTGGAAACTGAGCAAAGTCTGGGGGAAGAGATGATTTTCACTCTGGCTCAGAGATAGATTTACCATAAAGTTAATGAACTTAAGCTAATGAATTTAATTTACTTAAAGCTTAATGAACCTTCATGGAGGCTCACTAGCCAAGTCCCTTCAAGTTGCTGGGGGAGGCCCTGACAACGTATTCATACACTCTTCTTTAACAAGGGGGGGTGGGGCAACAACACTGTTAAACATGAGCCACAAAAACTTATTCATTCCTGACCTTGCTTGCCACTCAACTGGACATGTGCTAACTGCATTTAACTAGTAGTACCAATTGGATGATAACTGAGCACTGATTTATCTTCCCTATGGTTCTCTGTTGGTGATGGTAAATGGTGGTTATTTGAGTAAAGGCTTATCATCTCTTAATTTCATACTGCTCCTGTTCCTTTGATCAGTATCCCATTTTGTAATTAGTCCATAATGGTTTTTATGTCCCTCTACAGGGACAATAAAATTAATAATGGTTATTTTATCTAAAGTTTTCTTTTTTAAACCCAAATTGTTATATTTATTATATATCTCCCACCTTTCAGTTATTTTCCTACTTACCCTCTTTTTCATTAAACAGTGGGTAAAATACCTAATAGCCTAAGGTAGGATATAAAAGATTCTCTTAGACTAGGTAGGAAATTTAAAATATTATCTCCTTTCATTTTTAGTGATTCTTAGAGTATTTGAAGGAAATTGTTTAATAGTGCTGAATCATAATTAATGCATTCTCTTGAATAAACTACCTAGTTGCCCTAGAAATATTACTTCTTAAAATCATATGGTTGATCTGAACTACATCTTTATTTAAAAGTTCTCAGTATTATGGAGATATTTTCATTTGCTAAAACAATAAATAGAATTTGTTTTGACTTACCTTATTCAAGTTTGGTATTTTATTTTATCAGCATAACAGAGATTATGAGAAAATAATCTCTCCATTTTGCCTGTTCTTTTGGGCCAAAATAGCTTTTTATATTCTTGGAGATATTTAGGATCTTGGGGATTTCATTACACTTAATATGCACAGGTATGGTTTTGATAAATGCTCAAATATCTCAGATGGTTGGGCACAGAAGACATTTATTCTTCATAGTTTGTCTTCTAATGGCTATTTTCATAGCTATAATGTGGCATTAAATGCACAATTAGAAAGATAAAGAACAGAGAAAGTGAATCAACAATACAAAATAGATGAAGAAATCAATACGTTTCAGGCAGCTTTGTATTTTCAACATAAAAAGACAAATTATTTGGGTAAATAGATACCCAACTGAATATACAATTTAAGTGCAATCTTTATCAGTAATGTGTAATATTGTACCATTTAAATAACATTAAGTAACACTGGATTTCTTTTTTATTATAGGCAACCATGCTAAGTAAGATTATTACTGATTTAGATAAAATGCATTACAAAGAAATATATCAATGAAGATAATTATTAAAGGAGGACCAAGATTAAACCCAAACAAAAGTAAATCAGTTATCTTATATTTCCTTTTTACATTATTACTATTACTATTTGTCATTTAAAATATTTCCTTCATGGAGACTATCTCTCAGTTTAATATGTAAATTGTAGCAGTTAGTCTGGATCCTAAAAACCTGGGGTGTCTAGCACAATATACACACAATTGTGCTTCTGTAATGAAGATAATTCAGACATAACAATAGCCTACTTCCCAGAAGAATAGTGATTTATGAAGAACAAGGTATAAAAATGTTTGTTTTACCTATATTCTACAGCCATTTTGCCCCTCTTTGTTAGAAAGGGTTGGCATAGGCTTTGTGATTTACTTTGGCATAGGCTTTATGATTTACTTTAGAGTTGGAGAAAGTAATTATAATATATATTATATATATATATATACTGGAGAAAGTAATTAAAATATATATTATATATCATATATATATATATGATATATAATATAGCTTCACTTGTGTGATGCCTAACCTTGAGAGATAGATATTTAATATATATACATATATATGTATATTAGATTATATATGTAAGGATAATCTATAGATGAGGAATAGTAAGCAGTGGTCAGAATGATAGCCAATAAGAAATTTGCCACTGAACTGCAGAAAAATAAAAATGGGGATGCCTCGGTGGCTCAGCAGTTGACGTCTGCCTTTAGCTCAGGGCGTGATCCCAGTTTGGGGACAGAGTCCCACATGGGGCTCCCTGTGAGGAGCCTGCTTCTCTCTCTGCCTATGTCTCTGCTTCTCTCTCTCTCTCATGAATAAATAGATAAAATCTTTTTTTTAAAAAAGAAAGAAAATTAAAAATGAATAGTAATTTACCCAAAGCATAAAACAGAATATGTGAGTCTAAATAGACCCCAGGATAAATATTAAATGAGATAGAACCTAATTAGGGCCAGACTCTGTCCTCTTAAATAAGGGAATCAGTCGTATATTATTAATCTACATTTCTTAGGTTCATAATACTAGTAGGTTAAAAAAAAATGTTTTGAGCAATTTAGATAGTATGATAAACAGAATTGTCCCTGAGATAAAAGATGATTTATAGAGAGAAATTGCATTATGCAAAAGGAGGCATAGTAAGCATATTTTAATGTGTTAGGATGATTCGCAATACTGTTTAAAGTCTCAATGTATTTATAACTGACTACATAAAGCAATTGTAGTAGGTGTTGCTAGTGTCCCCTGCCCATATCCACTTTATTGGCTGGTAGGCCCATCAACCTAGCTATGGGGGCTGTGTTAACAGCTTACAATTGGGACACGTTTCACTCTGTACTCCAGTGCAGTCAGTGACTTACTGATATTGGGGCACTATGGTCTATTTGCCTTGCCTCAGGAGGATGAATTTGATTTATGCTCCAAAGCATGTTCATGAATCAGATCAAGGCTAGAATTTATGTGAGACTATACTCTTGCTCAACTGCTTCCCTTTCCCTATTTTGCTTTTCTCATTTTTCTGATAAGAATTTCCTTAACTAATCTCATGTACCTGAATCCCTGACTCTTCCCTGGTTTCACTTGTGTGGTGCTGAACCTTAGAGTGTTAGTATCACAAGTGGTCCTGGGAAGGACACCAAGGATTTGATTTCAGGGATGCCTCATCATCTAGCTACCTGGCAGTGAGCACTCTGTCACTTAAGGTAAGTAGAATACTAATTGTTCTCATCATTCTGTAGCAGTTTGTCATTAAGAATTTACTTTTGGTGAACTGAGAAAGGATAGAGGTGGAGGAAGGTGCACTTGTTCATGCAACAACAATAACTCTGGTATTTGAAAATAACAAGAACATACTTATGATAAGGACATGGAAACTGGGTGGCTGTTGCTGAGCACCAGTGATGCTTACAAGAGAGAAAATTATAGACTCCAGATGATAAGTCACCAATTTAATGCAAAAAATGAAAATCAGAGGGCCTCAATGGCAGTGTATGAAGGCATAGTCATCTCTGTAACTGAGAGTTGATCACACTAAAGAGTAGGCTCAGGAACTCTATGTAGAAATAGCAAAACTCCAGAAAAAGTTGAATTCTCATCTCTAGCAAATGTATTGTGCCTGATAGGAAAAAGCAGGACTGAGATTGAAAAATGAGGATATCTATGGATATGTGGGTGGCTTCAGTGGTTGAGGGTCTGCCTTTGGCTCAGAGCATGATCCTGGAGTCCTGGGATCAAGTCCTGCATCGGGTTCTCCACAGGGAGCCTACTTCTCCCTCTGCCTCTCTCTGTGTGTCAATAAATAAATAAATAAATAAATAAATAAATAAATAAATAAATAAAATAAATCTGTATTAACAAAAGAAAAATGGGGATATCTGGATATGTGCAATTAAGAACACTGAGCACCTGGACTCCCTTAAACCTGGGCTTCAAGATGCAGCCAACTCCATCATGTCAAAGGGTAGCAACTACTGCCTTCACCTCCCATTTCCTTTACTTGTAGTTCTTTCAGAAGCCTCAAGTCAGTGAGGTGACTTACAGGATAATGTTTCCTGAGTTATGATCTTCCCCAGCTTCCTGTACAGTTTACCAAAGAGAAAAAATACATATATTTCAAAAAATTTCAGCATGGCCCAACTTATGAAATGCTGAGAGAGAAGAAAAGGAGAGTAGGATTATAGGTGGATTATAAACAATGGATCTAGACTATGTTTTATTGACAGAAAACCTGGGAGAGAATGCTGATGAAGTTAGATGAACAGAGGCGGAATATTAACCTGGATATGTTTGTGATATGGGGAAAATTTCCTATCAAACAAGATTTAGCATTCTGGCCAGGGCAACAAAAAGAAGGGTAACTAATTCTAATTCAGTGTTATAATGGCTCTTGGAAACTTGGAGGCAAAGTGGAGATAGATAAAAGCCAGCATTATATGAAGTAGAAATGCCAGAACTACTTGGAAGACCATGGAGGAAGGGGCAAAGCCACTCAGAGAAGTAGGTATATTAGAGTCAATTAATTATATAAGATCAGGAGACCCACCAGCTGTATGTTTTTTGGAAGAGCCCTTGTTTTTTTAAGGGAGCAAAGGATGCACAAGTCAAGGGAAACAGCAATGACTCTGAGAGGCTCTGCAGACTGATGCTTATGGCAGGAGATTCTGACCCATAACTGTGATTACATCACAAATAGTAAAGGCCAGGTGCTAACAATTAACAATCAGAAGTAAGATGGTTATTAGCATTCTAATGGCCATCAATTTCTGAATGTTAGTCAGGGTGACATGACTAGTGGGGATCTCTAACAAATGACACCAAAGTATGGTTTTCTTAGAGAAGCACTGTCAGATAAAACACAAGGCATGCAGTGATATTTAAATTTCAGGTTAAGCAATGCTTATTTTTTTTAGTAGAAGTATGTTCCAAATATTGCACAGGACATGTTTATACATAAGTATTTTCATTATTTATCTGAATCCTAATTTAATTGGTGTATTGTTTTATTTTTATTTGCTATTCTTGGCATATTTATCTTAGAGAGAAGATGGCCAGCCCACAGTATTGTTTAATATATATATATATATATAATTAAAGGTTTTCAAGAATAGAAAGGCTATGGTCCAGTCCCTATAGAACAGTTGCTATCCCATTCCCATGTTCAAGACTTAAGCAGGTTTTTACACTTGGAATTCAATAGCTACTGGAGAGATCAGGTCCCTTCAAGGAAGGACCAGTATATATAGTAATGACTCTTCCAGCTGTTCTCCAAAGAGACTTAGGTTCATTTATTCAGTAATAATTCATTGAGGAAAAGAGAATGCCTAGGCCTATTAAAGGGTTTAAACAGAGATTCTGAATTTACACCAAAGACAAAAATGCATCATCTTTGTGTTATGCCTGTTAAAGAATTGGCGCATGGGAATTAGGTGACAAATGGAGTCTTGGTCCAGGACTATATATTACAACAGGTCTACTGAATCCACAGGCCTAAACCTGATAATTTCCCAGTTCCCTTCAAATGCCACTTCTAGCATCCTGCAAGGTAAAGTGTGTATATAATACTTAAATTCTTATTCTGATGCCTCAAAGTAGAGATCTCAGTCAATCCAGACTAGCCACTTAGACAAGTGGGTTTATCTGTGTTGGACAAGGAGATAACTGGAAGAGATGCTGTTGACATTTATCAATTGCCATACCTTTTCTCCCTAGCTACTGTGATTTCTGAGGCATGCTGCAGTTAATGGAGCCTTGTTTAAAAAACCGGGTTTGGTCATGACCAGTTGTATAATTTGCACAGTCCAATGAAAGACATAAATATAGAGCCTTTGTTCAAAAAGCAGAAGAGTGTCAATAAAAGAACTAATCTATAAAGTTTTCTCTTTTTTCATGATCTTTCTCTTGTAAAGATTTTTATTTGCTACTGAAAATTAAAATTTTAAAATATTTGCATGAATTTTGCCATTTATCTTTATATTGTACAATGCCAGTTTTAAATGCAAATATTAGACCATTTAAGTCATTTTTAGAAACACCAAAATTCTCCAATTCAAATTTCATAACTCTTATATGCATGTGCATTTCATTCTTACCAGAAAAGTGGAAAAGCATAAAACTAACTCAAATGATTTTACTTTTTGATTTGCTCGCATTCTTTCAACACTCTATCCTTTTCACGAGTAAGGAAGAACTAAAAATAAATCACTGGTGGCTCTTTCTTTCGCCTACTTTCATCATTTTCAGAGTAATAGTTGGCTACAGAAAAGTAATAGGAATAAAAAATGATATGTTCAGGTTTCTTGGTCATTTGTGTTTCTAATAACATAGTTGCCCTTCTTTATTCAAAGCAAGTTCCAGTTGATTCTCACTGAATCCACATGTCATAGATGCACTGGAATTCCATGCTCACAGGACATTATAAATGCTATATGAAAATGGGGCAGCAAGAAATGGAGAACACACATATTACATGAAATTCCTCTGCTCATTCACATGTCTCATTGCCTTACTGTAATTCACAAGTTCAAAGACAACATTACTAAAATTTTGAAGACAAGGATATTAGATGATTAAACAAAGTATGGAGTCTGAGTGCAGGGTCCTATGTGAGTACACAGGTTGCACTCATGAATCTCATGATTCTGGGTGAGGGACAAAATTTGAGTGATGGGAGGAGCCTTGTTAAGACACCTTAGCAAGTTATCCCTCTCAACCCCAGTCAGTAGACAATGAGTTATTCACTGAGCAAAGGCTGGTTCAAGGCAGGCCTATTCTGGTGGGTTTTGTGATCCTGAGACCCCTTGTGTTTCTCTTGGATCTGCCCAGGACCAGACTTTACTGAAGGCCACATTCTTATTGGTATCATTCCCTTTTCCTATCCCTCCCACCCCCCGCTGTCCCCTTACTCTCAGTTTGATCCTGAAGAGCATATAAATCTTCTCTGGATCTGTTTTTAGGAAACCTAACTTAAGACAACATTTGCCTTCTAAATCCAAGATATTAAAGCTTTGTTATTTGAAATCTGGTAATTAATGTTAATTTGTGCACCCAGAAAAGATTCTATGTATGTTAAATTTGTCATTTTGGAGATTAAGATGGGTCCCACTTTGCAGAAACAAATGTCTACTAGAATGTCAATGCTCTGAGTTCCTAGACATAGGTATGCACTTCAGAATAAAAGAAATTGGGAAGAGGAGGACAGTTTTGGAATGAGTATTGGAAAAACAGCCACTGGGAACAAAACTGTATTACTCAAAGGTTTAGGTAACTATTGGTCTAAAGAAATTACTTTTTTCTTGATGGTTAGGCAATCTTTAATGATTTCTTGTGGCAGAAACCCAATAACAACCAGAGCATGATGTCAAATGTGTTGGTCATGGGGATATTTGGGTGGTTCAGTCAGTTAAGCAACCAACTGTTGAATTCAGCTCAGGTCATGAACTCAGAATCCTAAGATACAGCCCTGGTCAAAGTTCACACTCGGGAGGAAGTCTGCTTCAGATTCTCTCTCCCTCTGCTCTTCCCCTCACTCACAAGCATGCGTGCTCTCTCTCAAATCAATTTATATTAATTAATTAAGTAGATAAAAGGAATTGGTCAGGGAAGCATGAAAAACTTATCTAAGATAAAAGAGAGTGAGAGAGAAAAAGAGAATACAACTAGGTTACTTGTGTGTATACAGGTTGTGTAAAGATTCATCTGGCCACTTTCCCAAATAAAGGATTGGACTAGATGACAAACTATATACCTTTCTTTTCTCATCAGTCGAATCTTCTGGCCATTTAGCACTGAGAACCTAACACTGACAATTGCCTTTTTAAAAAATCTAAGTTAAGAGAGTTGATGGGGATCCCTGGGTGGCGCAGCTGTTTGGCGCCTGCCTTTGGCCCAGGGCGCGATCCTGGAGACCCAGGATCGAATCCCACATTGGGCTCCCGGTGCATGGAGCCTGCTTCTCCCTCTGCCTGTGTCTCTGCCTCTCTCTCTCTCTCTCTATCATAAATAAATAAAAATTAAAAAAAAATTAAAAAGAGAGTTGATGGAGGGGCTTCTGGATGGCTTAGTTAAGCACCGGAATCTGGATTTTGCTGGGGATCTCAGGGTCATAGGTTTGAGTCCCATGTGGGGATCTATGCTGAATGGGGAGTCTCCTTGAGATTCTCTCTCTCCCTCTGCCCTCTCTCTCCACTCACTCTCTTAATCTATCACTTTCTAAAATAAATAAATAGATCTTTAAAAAAAAGAGGATTGATAGAGGGAGGTGGGTTGGGGGGTGGGCTAAATGGTTGATGGGCATATTTTTTACATTTGTTTTTATTTAAGATAGATTTGCCAACATATAGTATAACACCCAGTGCTCACCTCATCAAGTGCCCTCCTCAGTGCCTGTCATCCAGTTACCCCAACCCTCCACCCCATATTCCCTTCTACAACCTTTTGTATGTTTCCCAGAGTTAGGAGTCTCTCATGGTTTGTCTCCCTCTCTGATTTTTCCCATTCAGTTCCTCTCCTTTCCCTTTAATCTCTTTAAAAATTTCTTAAATTCCCCGTATAAGTGAAATCATATGATGATTGTCCTTTTCCGATTGACGTATTTCACTCAGCATAATACCCTCCAGTTCCATCCATGTTGAAGCAAATGGCTGATATTCATCCTTTCTGATGGCTGAGAAATACTCACTGTATATATAGACCACATTTTCTTTATCCATTCATCTGTAAGGACATCGTGGTTCCTTCCACAGTTTGGCTATTGTGGACATTGCTGCTAGAAACATCGGGGAGCAGGTGTCCTGCCCTTTCGCTGCATCTGTATCTTTGGGGTAAATCCCCAACAGTGCAATTGCTGGGTCATAGGGCAGGTCTATTTTTAACTCTTTGAGGAACCTCCACACAGTTTTCCACAGTGGCTGCACCAGTTCACATTCCCACCAACAGTGTAAGAGGGTTCCCCTTTCTCCACATCCTCTCCAACATTTGTTGTTTCCTGCCTTGTTAATTTTCCCCATTCTCACTGGTGTGAGGTGGGATCTCATTGTTGTTTTGATTTGTATTTCCCCGATGGCAAGTGATGCAGAGCATTTTCTCATGTGCTTGTTGGCCATGTCTATGTCTTCCTCTGTGAGATTTCTCTTCATGTCTTTTGCCCATTTCATGATTGGATTGTTTGTTTCTTGGGTGTTGAGTTTAATAAGTTCTTTATAGATCTTGGATGCTAGTCCTTTATCTGATATGTCATTTGTAAATATCTTCTCCCATTCTGTAGGTTGTCTTTTACTTTGTTGACTGTATCCTTTGCTGTGCAAAAGCTTCTTATCTTGATGAAATCCCAATAGTTCATTTTTGCTTTTGTTTCTCTTGCCTTCATGGATGTATCTTGCAAGAAGTTACTGTGGCCGAGTTCAAAAAGGGTGTTGCCTGTGTTCTCCTCTAGGATTCTGATGGATTCTTGTCTCACATTTAGATCTTTCATCCATTTTGTTTATCTTTGTGAATGGTGTAAGAGAATGGTCCAGTTTCATTCTTCTGCATGTGGATGTCCAATTTTCCCAGCACCATTTATTGAAGAGACTGTCTTTTCCAGTGGATAGTCTTTCCTCTTTTGTAGAATATTAGTTGAACATAAAGTTGAGGATCTGCTTCTGGATTCTCTATTCTGTTCCATTGATCTATGTGTCTGTTTTTGTGCCAGTACCACACTGTCTTGATGACCACAGCATTGTAGTACAACCTGAAATCTGGCATTGTGATGCCCCCAGCTAAGGTTTTCTATTTTAACATTCCCCTGGCTATTTGGGGTCTTTTCTGATTTCACACAAATGTTAAGATAATTTATTTCAACTCTCTGAAGAAAGTCCATGGTAGTTTGATAGGGATTGCATTAAATGTGTAAATTGCCCTGGATAACATTGACATTTTCACAATATTTAATTCTTCCAATCCATGAGCATGGAATATTTTTCCATCTCTTGGTGTCTTCCTCAATTTCTTTCAGAAGTGTTCTATAGTTTTTAGGGTATAGATCCTTTACCTCTTTGGTTAGGTTTATTCCTAGGTATCTTATGCTTTTGGGTGCAATTGTAAATGGGATTGACTCCTTAATTTCTCTTTCTTCAGTCTCATTGTGAGTGTATAGAAATTCCACTGACTTCTGGGAATTGATTTTGTATCCTGCCACACTGCCAAATTGCTGTATGAGTTCTAGCAATCTTGGGGTAGGTCTTTTGGGTATTCTATGTACAGTATCATGCCATCTGTGAAGAGGGAGAGTTTGACTTCTTCTTTGTCAATTTGAATGCCTTTTATTTCTTTCTGTTGCCTGATTGCTGAGGCTAGGACTTCTAGTACTATGTTGAATAGCAGTTGTGAGAGTGGACATCCCTGTCTTGTTCCTGATCTTAGGGGAAAGGCTCCCAGTGCTTCCCCAGTGAGAATGATATTTGCTGTGGGCTTTCGTAGATGGCTTTTAAGATGCTGAGGAATGTTCCCTCTATCCTTACATTCTGAAGAGTTTTGATCAGGAATGGATGCTGTATTTTGTCAAATGCTTTCTCTGCATCTAATGAGAGGGTCATATTGTTCTCGTTTTTTCCCTCGTTGATATAATCAATCCCATTGATTGCTTTACAAGTGTTGAACCAGCCTTGCATCCCGAGGATAAATCCCACTTGGTCATGGTGAATAATCTTCTTAATGTGTTATTGGATCCTATTGGCTAGTATCCTGTTGAGAATTTTTGCATCCATGTTCATCAGGGATATTGGTCTATAATTCTCCTTTTTGGTGGAGTCTTTGTCTGGTTTTGGAACTAAGGTGATGATGGCCTCACAGAACGAGCTTGGAAGTATTCCATCTCCTTCTATCTTCCCGGACAGCTTTAGTAAAATAGGTAAGGTTTCTTCTTTAAACGTTTGATAGAATTCCCCTGGGAAGCCATCTGGCCCTGGACTTTTGTGTCTTGGGAGGTTTTTGATGACTGCTTCAATTTCTTCCCTGATTATTGACCTGTTCAAGTTTTCTATCTCTTTGTGCTCCAGTTTTGGAATTTGTGGTTTTCCAAAATGCATCCATTTCTTCTATTGCTTAATTTGTAGGCATGTAGCTGCTCATAAATACGTTTTTTCAATCGTTTGTATTTCCTTGGTATTGGTTGTAATCTCTCCTCTTTCATTCATGATTTCATTACTTTGGGTCTTTTTTCTTTTTAATAAGTCTATCTTATTAATTTTTTCAAATAACCACTTCCTGGTTTTGTTGATCTGTTCTACAGTTCTTCTGGTCTCTATTTCATTGAATTCTGTTCAAATATTTATTAGCTCTCTTCTTTTTGGTGTAGGATTTACTTGTCATTCTTTCTCCAATTCTTTAGGTATGAGGTTAGCTTCTGTACATGAGTTATTTCCAATTTTTTGAGGGAAGTTTGTATTGCAATGTAGTTCCCTCTTAGGACTGCTTGTGCTGTATCCCAAGGATTTTGAATGGTTTTATGTTCATTTTCACTAGTTTCCATGAATCTTTTAAATTCTTCTCTTCACTAGTTTCCATGAATTTTTAAAATTCTTTTAAATTTCCTGGTTGACCCATTCATCTTTTAGTAGGTTGCTCTTTAACCTCTGTGTGTTTAAGTTTCTTCCACATTTCTTCTTGTGATTGAGTACTAGTTTCAAAGCATTGTGGTCTGAAAATATGCTGGGAACAATCCCATCTTTTGGTATTGGTTGAGACCTCATGTGTGACCCAGTATGTGTCTATTCTGGCGAAAGTTCCATGTGCACTTGAGAAAAATGTGTATTCAGTTGCACTGAGATGGAAAGTTTTGCATATATTTGTGAAATCCATCTGGTCCAGTGTATTATTTAAGGCCCTTGTTTCTTTGGTGATGTTCTGCTTACAAGATCTGCCATTTGCTGAAAGTGCCGTGTTGAAGTCTCCTACTATTAGTGTATTATTATCTAAGTATCTCTTTACTTTGGTTATTGATATAACTTGCAGTCGCACATTCGGGGCATAACTATTCATGATTAGTAGGTCTTCTTATTGATGGACCCTTTAAGTATGATATAGTGTCCCTCTTCATCTCTTACTACAGTCTTTGGGATAAATTCTAATTTATCTGATATGAGGATTGCTACCCGTGCTTTCTTTTGAGGACCATTTGAATGGTAGATGGTTCTCCAACCTTTCATTTTCAGGCTGGAGGTGTCCTTAGGTGTAAAATGAGTCTCTTGTAGACAGCAAATAGATGGGTCCTGCTTTTTTATGCATTCTGATACCCTGTGTCTTTTGACGAGATCATTTAGCCCATTCACGTTCAGAGTAACTGTTGAAAATATGAATTTAGTGTCATTGTAATACCTATTCAGTCTCTGTTTTTGTGGATTCTTTCCTTGGGCTCCCTCTTTCTTTTACAGGGTCCCCCTTAATATTCCTTAAACAGCCGGTTTGGTGGTCACATATTCTTTCAGTTTCTGTCTACCTTGGAAGCTCTTTATCTCTCCTATTCTGAATGAGAGCCTTGCTGGATAAAGTATTATTGGCTGCATGTTCTTCTCATTTAGGACCCTGAATATATCCTGCCAGCCCTTTCTGGCCTGCTAGCTCTCTGTGGAGAGGTCTTCTGTTAATCTGATATTTCTCCCCATATAAGTTAAGAATCTCTTGTCTGTCACTGCTTTAAGAATGTTCTCTTATTCTTTGAAATTTGCAAATTTCACTAAAAATGTTAAACATCTTTTATTGATGTTTTTTTGTGGGGTCCTCTCTAACTCTTGGATCTGAATGCCTGTTTTCTTCCTCTGATTTGGGAAGTTCTCAGCTATGTTTTGTTCAAATATACTTTGTGGTCTTCTCTCCCTCTCCGCCTTTTCTGGAATCCAAGTTAGACGTATATTCTTCCTTCTCAAGCTATCATTTATTTCTCTAAGCCTTTCCTCATGGGCTCTTGATTGTTTTTCTCTTTTTTCTTCAGCTTCCTTCCTTCCTATCAACTTGTCTTCTGTCACCCACTCTCTCTTCCACCTCATTAACCCTAGTAGTTAGGACAACCAGTTTGGATTGCATATCTTTTAATCTATTTTTAATTTCAGACTGATTAGATCTCAATTCTGCAGCAACAAAGTCTCTAGATTCCTTTATGCTTTTTTTCCAGAGCCACCCATAGCTTTATCATTGTGCTTGTGAATTGAATTTATGACATCGTATTTAAATTCAAATTCTGTAAGTCTGTGGCAGAGAGTACTGTTTTTGGTTTTTTGTTTTGTTTTGTTTCTTTTGTTTTTGGTGAATTCTTCCTTCTAGTCACTTTGTCCAGTGCAGAGTGGCTGTATGAGTTGTCTGAGTCAATAATTTCAACCATGACCTAAGTCGAATATACCTTATTGATTCCAAAGAGGTCAGAGACAAGAAAATAAAATAAAAAGAACAGAACAAAATTTTTTAAAAAGGACCACTAATGTGAAAAGAAATTTTAAAACAAATAGTAAAAATAGTCAAAAACCAAAAACAAAGGAAAAGAAAAAAGTAAACAGACAGAAAGGGGGAGGGAATGGTGATGATGAGGAAGTAGTAGTGGAGAGAGAATGTAGTCTACCTGAGGGGACCTAGAGGGTGATCATCTTGGTTCTGAGTGTATTTTGTTCTGTATGTTAGAAGATGCTCAATCCCGAATTCATATAAAGCAGCAATACTTACATAAAGCCCGATCACTGATCACAAAAACATAAACAAGATAAAAGAGTGGGGGTGCAGAATGGGAAGGAAGAGAGAATATAATGCCACAGAATGAACCAAAAAGGTATTCCATCTGGTTCTGGGTGTATGTTGGTCATGTGTTAGAAGGTACTACCTTCCACCATTGAAATAAATAAATAAATAAATAGGCAAAAAAACAAAGAACAAATACCCATATTTTGTGTATCTATCAAAATTAAATGAATAAGTTGAAGGGAATCCAGAAGTGAAAAATATATCCAAGACATGTAATTGTAGAAATATGAAAGTCAAAAAGTAAAAAATCTTAAAAATGAAGAATTGGTAAAATATTGTAGTTAAGGCGGGAAAAGAGAAAGCATATTGGAGATTTTTAGTCTGATATAAAAACGAGTCATAAAGGAAAAAAAAAAAGTGGGACCCTCTAGTTCTACATACTGTTTTCCCTCTGCCCTGGAGCTTTCCAGTGCTGCTGGATCAAGAACTTGCTCTTCCCCTGTCTTTCAAGCTGGGTTTCTGGGGATGGGTCTGACGTGCTGATTCTCAAGTGTGTGTATCTGGGGGAGATGCTTGGCCCCCAGCTGGGTGCTGGGCTTAGTATGAGTGTTTATCTCTTGAGGCCTCTGTCCCCTGGCGCCCCACTCCTCCCAGGCACACAGCAACACAGGAGGAACAGCACCAATGTGGCTGCCAGACCTCCAGCTCTGGAGTCAGCTCACTGTGAGTAACTAACCACAGTCTCCCAGTCCTCACTGGCCTAGGTGCTTCTGGAGCCAGCACCGGTGCGGTGACCTGCACAGCTTGGGGACACCCAGCGGCAGGAGAGTTCTCACTGTCCTGTGCTCTCCTCACTTCAGCCTGTCCCAGGGGGACAGCAGGATCACCAGCTTTGTCCACTCAGACACCCTGGGATCTGGAGCCCTGTGGGCTGAACTGCACTCCCAGCTGCCTCTCCCAAAAGCAATGGGGCTCAGCCACCTCCTCCCAGTGCCGGCCCACGTAACCCACTGGCTGTTTCCAAATGCCTCAAGGGCTGTGCGCTCAAGCCCTTGAACGATATGGGAGGGTGGTTCACAGTGCACTCCACACCTCCCCCCCTCCCCGCCCCGTCTGCCCGCCCTTCATCGTATAGTGTCTCCGGAAACCTGGAGGCGTCCCTGCCCTTCCTATGATTCTGCCCGATTTCCCTGCAGAGCACTTTTCTGTCTGGGAAAACTTCGGTGCGGATTTTTAAAGTTCCTGCTTCTCTAGGGCTGGGTTTTCCTGTCGGCAGCTCTTACCAATTTGCCTTAGCCCAGCTCCTCGTGCGCCCCCTTCCCCACTTTATTATTTTTAATTTTTTCTTCTTTCCTACCTTGTTAGAAGTGAAAACTTTTCTCTCTGTAGCATTACAGCTGTTCTCTCTTTAAATCACAGGTCAAATTCATAGGTGTTCTGGATTTTTTTTTTTTAAATTTTTATTTATTTATTTACGATAGTCACACACACACACAGAGGGAGAGAGAGAGAGAGAGAGAGAGAGAGAGGCGGAGACACAGGCAGAGGGAGAAGCAGGCTCCATGCACCGGGAGCCCGACGTGGGATTCGATCCCGGGTCTCCAGGATCGCGCCCTGGGCCAAAGGCAGGCACCAAACCGCGGCGCCACCCAGGGATCCCTGGATGTTTTGAGTATTATCTAGGTAAGGTTGTGGGGCCAGGTAAGTTGAGGACCCTACTCTTCTGTCGTCTTCCCAAGAATCCCAGATGATGGTTATTGAAGAGGGCACTTGTGATGAACATTGGGTGTTGTATATAAGTGGTGAATCACTAAATTTTATACCTGAAACTGATTTTGTCATATATGTTAACAAACTAGAATTTAAATACAAAGTTGAAATTAAAATAAAATGAAAATATCTAAGTTAGAATAATTTTGTTTTCAATTGACTACATGCGATGTTTGAAAGAGGATTTCTTATATTTTGTATCTGTATTCTAGAGAAATAAAATTCTGGCTTTTAATTCTGTCTAAAATACTATTTCACCTTCAATCATATGAAGGAATTGAAACTTTTGTGTAATTTATTTAATGTGTAATTATAAATCTGAACTATTAATTTCAGTATTAAAGTTATAATGTCCTCTAGCAGTTGCTTTTCTAATTCATTACCATGGCTTTATAGATGTAGAATAGGGCATAGAAGATGCCCTATTAGTCAACTCTATTGTTCTGTTTGATCCCTCTCCCCAAGTCTTGTGCAAATGGTTCAAAGCCCTTATATTCTGATTCTAGCTCCTCCACCTAATATGACCTCTTATCAGAACACTTCAGAATGCTAATGCTTCCAATTCCTTCTGCTCAATAGTTATTTCTCTCCAAACCTTTAAGGTTTGTGATTGCGAGGCATGACCATCTCTTTTGCTTCAACTTCCTTCATTTTGTGAATGCTTTATTATAAAAACATCTGTGCTTAGTTTCACTTTCCTTCTTCTTTTCTTCATCCCAAGTTCCTGAATTCTAATTACTCTTATAAAATATATCAACTGGTTCCGTTTTATTATCCAGTACCTGAGGGCATGCTGAATTACCACAGTTTGGAAGCTATCCATTAATGCAATTTTCCCTTATTTATAAGCCTGCTTTGACCAACCCATTTTCAGAATTCCCACTGCATATACACTCTATTCTTACAATGTGATTCTTAATATATTTTTGTCTTTCACTTTCTCTCATCCCCTTTACTTCCAACAAATGTTTTATGCAACTAGTAGTATTTCATTGTTTCCCTTGCTTTGTTCTCTGCCAACAATGTTACCAGATTTTGTAAGTTTGGATCATATACTATGTGTAAAATGGTATCTCACTGTGATTTTAATTAGCATTTCATTAATTGCTAAATGAGTCAGGCATCTTTTCATGTGTATATTGGCCATTAGTGTTTTCTCTTCTGTGAAATTCTTTTTACTCACATTTCAAACAAGCTTTTTTCCCTATGTAACCTAGATATTTTTTCCTTTGTATTTACATGTCTTTGACATTTTCTCCTAGTTTTTGTCTTATTTCTTACTCTTTTTTTAATGGACTGAAGTTCTTAATTTTAATAGTCAAATTTATTAAACTTTTCCTTTTGGCTAATACTTTTGCTTCCTTTTAAAGAAAATCCTCCATCCTGTGAACATAAATGTTGTATCCTATATGTTTTTCTAATACTTATATAATTTTGCCTTTCACAATTAAGTTCTTTTTCCCTCTGGAGTATACTTAGTATATCATGAAGTAGGGATCCAAATGCATACTGCCACATTTATGAAATTATGTAAATCAGAATTTCTTTTTCAACATATTATATTAATAAGAAAAGGGGTTCCCAGGTGGTTCAGTTGGTTAAGCATCTGACTACTGATCTCAGCTCAGGTATTGAACTCAAGGTCATGAGTTCAAGGCCTGCATTGAACTCTATGCCCAGCATGCAGTCTACTAAAAAAAAAAAAAAAAAAAAAAGAAGATATGTAATACAGTGAATTATGTGTATTTACCAATCATGGAAGCGTTGGAGTAAAGGGTTCTAGCTTGGAATCCAGGAATTATCAACAAACCAATGTATACATAGCTAAGGAAATAGCAACCTCTGCTACAATCAGAAAGAAATAGAATAAGAAGCTTTTGTGACACTGTTGTCTCCAGGATAGAGCTGCATTCTGGGAATAAATTGGCTGCTTCATGAACTATTTGGTTCAAGGCATCCAGTATGATGATATGGAAATCATACTGGATGCCTTGAACACAAGTATTTTCTCTGTCCTTCATTTGGTTCTGAATTTAAATTTCATGTCAATCAACTAATTGGTAAAAAATGAACTATATCAGGACCGTAGCTGCAAGAGAGTTTAATGAAGTTTGGTATTTAACTTCCTAGGTGTTATGGTACAGAAAGATACACTAGGAGGCAGTAAGAATGGCTCTTGATAGTCAATCTACTATATTCACACCAATAATAAAACGTCTCAATTCCACTTATTGAACTGTACATTTGTTCCTTAGTAAATTATAATGTTATTTGAGTTATACTTCAAATTTCATATATTCATAGCTATCTGGACCCTATTCATTTCACAAATAAATTTATCCTTGCATCGAACCACAATGTTTATTTTTAAAATTTTATTTATTTGAGATAATTATTTATCATGAGATAGCAGGAGATGGGGGAGGAAGAGAGAGACACAGGGAAAAGCAGGCTCCCCACTGAGTAGGAAGCCTGACATGGGGCTCCACACCAGGGCCCTGGGATCACGACCTGAGACAAAGGCAGATGCTTAACTGACTAAGCCACCCAGGTGCCCAAAACCACAGTGTTTTAATCACTAAAACTCTGTAATATAGTCTTGATATCAGGTAGAACAAACATCTCTTTTATCCCAACACATATACTTATTCTTCTTCAGGAGTGACTTAACTATTCTTGAGCCTTGTACTTATATATAAAATGTAGAATCAACTTTGCAAGGTCTTAAAAAACTGGACTCACATTGAATTGAACAGGTATTATCTAATATCAGGTACCTTTATCATATCTTTTGAAATGATCATAGGGGTTTTCTCCTTTAATTGATTAATATGATGATGCACATCAATAGATTTTCTAAAATACACTACTGTTATATTCATACAAATCTTTTTAAAAGATTTTATTTATTTATTCATGAGAGACACAGAGGGAGGCAGAGACACAGGCAGAGGGAGAAGCAGGCTCTCTGCAGGGAGCCCAACGCGGAACTCGATCCCAAGACCCTGGGATCACTTCCTGAGCCAAAGGCAGGCGCTAAACTGCTGAGCCACCCAGGGATCCCCTAGAAATCTTTTTTAAGATTGAAATGATTTGGGTAGCCCTAGTAGCTCAGCAGTTTAGCGCCGCCTTCAACCCAGGGCCTGATCCTGGAGACTGGGATTGAGTCCCACATCGGGCTCCCTGCATGGAGCCTGCTACTCCCTCTGCCTGTGTCTCTGTCTCTCTCTGTTTCTCATGAATAAATAAATAAAATCGTAAAAAAAAAGATCAAAATGATTTGCTCCTTGAAATTTGTCTAAGATTCTCCTATAAAACATGTTACGCAGTTGACCCTTGAACAATGCAGGAGTTAGAGGTGCTCACCCTCCATGCAATTGAAAATCTGCATGTAACTTTTGACTCCCCCTAACACTTAATTACTAGTAGTCTACCATCGACTGCATGCTTTTCAGATAACATAAACTGTTGATTAACAGATACTTTGTATTACATACTATATTCTTACAGTAAAGTAAGCTAAAGGAAACTGTTATTCAGAAAATCATAAGGAAGATAAAATACATTTATAGTAGTGTACTATATTTATTGAAACAATCTGCATATAGGTACACCCTGAAGTTTAAGTCCATGTTGTTCAAGGGCCAATTGTACTATAAAGCAAAAGTGAAATTATTTTGAAGATGTGACTAAGGGACTGGATCAGTTAATTTTGAGTTACCAAAGGAAGAGTTCCCTGTGGGTTTGATCTAATCAGAAAAAGCCTTTTTTTTTTTTTTTTTTACTGTTACTTTTATTTTTTATTGGTGTTCAATTTACCAACATACAGAATAACCCCCAGTGCCCGTCACCCATTCACTCCCACCCCCCGCCCTCCTCCCCTTCTACCACACCTAGTTTGTTTCCCAGTTAGGAGTCTTTACGTTCTGTCTCCCTTTCTGATATTTCCCACACATTTCTTCTCCCTTCCCTTATATTTCCTTTCACTATTATTTATATTCCCCACATGAATGAGAACATATAATGTTTGTCCTTCTCTGATTGACTTACTTCACTCAGCATAATACCCTCCAGTTCCATCCACGTCGAAGCAAATGGTGGGTATTTGTCATTCCTAATAGCTGAGTAATATTCCATTGTATACATAAACCACATCTTCTTTATCCATCATCTTTCGATGGATACCGAGGCTCCTTCCACAGTTTGGCTATTGTGGCCATTGCTGCTATAAACATCAGGGTGCAGGTGTCCCGGTGTTTCCCTGCATCTGTATCTTTGGGGTAAATCCCCAACAGTGCAATTGCTGGGTCGTAGGGCAGGTCTATTTTTAACTCTTTGAGGAACTTCCACACAGTTTTCCAGAGTGGCTGCACCAGTTCACATTCCCACCAACAGTGTAAGAGGGTTCCCTTTTCTCCACATCCTCTCCAACATTTGTGGTTTCCTTCCTTGTTAATTTGCCCCATTCTCACTGGTGTGAGGTGGTATCTCATTGTGGGTTTGATTTGTATTTCCCTGATGGCAAGTGATGCAGAGCATTTTCTCATATGCATGTTGGCCATGTCTATGTCTTCCTCTGTGAGATTTCTGTTCATGTCTTCTGCCCATTTCATGATTGGATTGTTTGTTTCTTTGGTGTTGAGTTTAATAAGTTCTTTATAGATCTTGGAAACTAGCCCTTTATCTGATATGTCATTTGCAAATATCTTCTCCCATTCTATAGGTTGTCTTTTAGTTTTGTTGACTGTATCCTTTGCTGTGCAAAAGCTTCTTATCTTGATGAAGTCCCAATAGTTCATTTTTGCTTTTGTTTCTTTTGCCTTCGTGGATGTATCTTGCAAGAAGTTACTGTGGCCGAGTTCAAAAAGGGGGTTGCCTGTGTTCTTCTCTAGGATTTTGATGGAATCTTGTCTCACATTTAGATCTTTCATCCATTTTGAGTTTATCTTTGTGTATGGTGCAAGAGAGTGGTCTAGTTTCATTCTTCTGCATGTGGATGTCCAATTTTCCCAGCACCATTTATTGAAGAGACTGTCTTTCTTCCAATGGATAGTCTTTCCTCCTTTATCGAATATTAGTTGACCATAAAGTTCAGGGTCCACTTCTGGGTTCTCTATTCTGTTCCATTGATCTATGTGTCTGTTTTTGTGCCAGTACCACACTGTCTTGATGACCACAGCTTTGTAATACAACCTGAAATCTGGCATTGTGATGCCCCCAGGTATGGTTTTCTTTTTTAAAATTCCCCTGGCTATTCGGGGTCTTTTCTGACTCCACACAAATCTTAAAATAATTTGTTCTAACTCTCTGAAGAAAGTCCATGGTATTTTTATAGGGATTGCGTTAAACGTGAAAAAGCCTTTTAAAAGAGAGTCTACCAGGGCACCTAGGTGGCCCCCTGCATTAAACATCTTCCTTCAGCTCAGTTCATGTTTCTAAAGTCTTGGGATCGAGCCCTGCATTGGGCTCCCTGCTCAGTGGGGAGCCTGCTTCTCCCTCGGCCTCTGTTCCTCTCCCCACTTATGCTCTTTTTATTACTCTCTCTCAAATAAATAAATAATAAAATCTTAAAAAAAAGAAAGAGGTCTACCATCAGTTTGTTCTCTGTATTTGTTAGTATGATCCTACTTTTTATTTGTTTTTTTTTTTTTAGATTCTACATGTAAGTGAAATAATATGCTATTTGTCTTTCTTAGTTTGACTTATTTCCCTTAGCATAAGAGCCTCTAGGTCCATCCCAATTGTCACAAATGGCACAGTCTTATCCTTTTCTACAGCTGTGCAATATTCACATGTGTTCATGTGTGTGTGTGTGTGTGTGTGTGTGTACCACATACTCCTTATTCATCTATCAATGAGCACTTAAGTTGCCTCCTACTATTGGCTATAGTAAATAATGCTTAAATAAACATAAGGGTGCATTTATATTTTTAAAATTAGTGTTTTCATTTTCTTTAGGTAAATACCCAGAGTAGAATTATTGCAGAATATTATATTTCTACTTTTAATTTTTTGAGGAAACTTCATACTGTTTTCCACAGTAGCTATACCAGTTTACATTCCCTCCAACAACACTCAAAGATTTCCTTTTCTCTGCATCCTTGTCAACACTTGTTATTTCTTGCTAGAGAGGAGGGGGATAGGAGGATAGGATAAATGGGTGAAAGGGAATGATACAGGGTTTCAATTATGGAGTGAGTAAATCATGGGAATAAATAGCATAGGGAATATAGTCAATGATAATGTAGCAGTATTGTTCAATAGTGTACAAATGGCAAAATGCAGCTACACTTGTGGTGAACAGAGTTTAATAGTTCCTTTCTTTTTAGCACTGAATAATAATCTGTTGACTGAATGTACCACAAATTTATCTGTTCATGTACTAAAGCACATCTGCATTACTTCCAAGTTTTAGCAATTCCGAATTAAGCTGTTATGAACATCTGTTTGCAGGATTTTTTTTTTTTTTGTGGGGGTGGGAGGCATGTTTTCAACTCCTTTGGGTAAATGCCAAGGAATATAATTGCTGCGTTGTATGGTAAAATTATGTTCGTTTTGTAGGAAATTACTAAACTTCTTCCAAATGGCTATACCATTTTGCATTCCCACTGATGATGAATGAGGAGTTCCTGTTGCTCTATATGTTTGTTAGCATTTGGTATTGTCATTATTCAAGATTCTGGCCTTTCTAATAAGTGTGTAGTGGTGTTTTAAATTTGTGTTTCCATAATACCATGCAATGGAACTTCTTTTCATATGCTTAATTTCCAACTCTATAACTTCTTGATGAGGTGTCTATTCAGGTATTTTGCCCATTTCTTAATCATGTTCATTTTCCTACTGTTGAGTTGTAAGAGTTTTTTTTTTTTTTTTGTGTGTGTGTGTGTGTATACACATACACAAGCACACACACAAACATATATATATATATATATATATATATATATATATATATTTTAAGATTTTATTTGAGGGAGAAAGAATAGGGGGAGTAGCAAAGGGGGAATGAGAAGGACAAGAAAACTTTGCTTTGAATGTGGAGCCTGACACAGGGCTCAATACAGGAACCCAAGTTCACAACCTGAGCCAAAACCAAGAGTCTGATGCTCAACCGAGACACGCAGGCACTCCAAGAGTTCTTTGTATATTTTTGATAACTCTTTAATCACATATGTATTTTTGCAAATATTTTCTCTTAGTATGTGGCTGTCTTATTCTCATTCCCACTCAGTGTCTTTTATAGAGCAAAAGTTTTTAATTTTAATAAACTTCCTTGTATCAACTATTTATTTCACGGATCTAGTCTTTGGTGTTGTATCTAAAGAGTCCTCACCATCCCCAAGATCAAATAGATTTTATGTTATTTGAAGAGTTTTACAGTTTTATATTTTAAATTTACATGTAAGATGCATTTTTAAGTTAATTTTTGTGAAGAGTATAAGGTTTCTGTTTAGAATCATTTTTTTCAATGTTAATTTTCAATTGTTAAAGCACCATTTTTTGAAAAGATAAATTTTTTTCTGTTGTACTGCCTTTGCTCCTTTATCAAAGATCAGTGGATTATATTTATGTGAGTCTATTTCTAGGCTCTCTGTTTCATTGATTTGTCTATTCCTTGACTGATACCATTGTTTTGGCTACCTTAGGTTTGTAAAAAGTCTTGAAATTGGTTGTATCAGTCCTCCAACTTTGTTCTTTTTCAATATTGTATTGGCTATTCTCGGTCTTTTGCTTGCTTTTTATTCTGAATAAATTTTGGTTTTAAGTTTTTGTTTATCCGTTATCTAACTTTTGGTTTGGAAATAATATACTACTACTCTAAATCCTGCTTGCTTCATTTCCTTTATAAATTAGTTACATTTGAGATTTTACCATACAGAATTACATTAGTAATTCAGAAACTTAGGTTGCTTAATTTTTATTTCATAAAAATTCATAAATCTCCTGAATTATATGCTATTTTTCAGTTGCATTCCTTTTTTATTCCAATTATTATTAATTTTCATTGACAAATTTTCTTATTTATGTATTTGTTATTTTTTTTAAGATTTTATTATTTATTGATGAGAGACACAGAGAGAGGGAGAGAAGCAGAGACACAGGCAGAGGGAGAAGCAGGCTCCCTGCAGGAAGCCCGATGTGGGACTCGATCCAGGGACTCCAGGATCACACCCTGGGCCGAAGGCAGGCACTAAACCCCTAAGCCACCCAGGGATCCCCTTCTTTTTCTTTTAAGATTTTATTTGAGAGAGAGAATAAGTGGGGAGAGGGGCATAGGGAGAGGGAGAGGCAGACTCCTCACTGAGGAGGAAGCCTCATGTGGGGCTTGACCCGAGGACCCTGAGATCATGATCTGAGTCAGATATAGACACTTAACTGATTGAGCCACCCAGGTGCCTCTATTTGTTATTCCCTTTTTTTTTTTAAAGATTTTATTTATTTATTCATGGGAGACATAGAGAAAGAGAGAGAGAGAGAGAGAGAGAGAGAGGGAGAAGCAGGCTCCATGCTGGGAGCCCGACGTGGGATTCGATCCCAGGACTCCAGGATCACACCCTGGGCCAAAGGCGGCGCTAAACCGCTGAGCCACCCAGGGATCCCTCAGCCACACAGAGATCCCCTTGTTATTCTTAATGACTACTTTTTCACACTTTCTCTCTTGGGGTTATTTTTAATTCTTATTGGAGTATGTAAGTTAGGCATTCCTTTAGTGAATTTTAGTTGGTGATAAACTCTTTTACTTATTTTGAATAGATTTGTGTGTTGCCATCATTCTTGAAAGAGGTTTTTGAATATATAATTCTGTAGGATAAGATCAGGGAAGTCTGTAGGCTAAGAGTTCATGAATATAACTGCCATTTGGGGCTGATGCCTCTCATGTAGACAGTGACTCTTGGGTACTTTACATGGTGTTCCAGGCTATTGAAACAAAGGATTTCCTTAGAACTGGATGGAGAGGAAAGACCTGGAAAATTAATCCCCAACTCATAACCTACTAATGGAATCCTCTTAAAAAGGAGGATTTATTTCTTTGTGGAAAAATATGATTACATCATCCTTGTCTGGATCCTAGACATATTCCCTATGATGTATCCACACAGATTTTTTTTTAATTTATTGTTTTTGTTTTAATTCCACGATAGTTAATGTACAGTGTTATATTAGTATCAAAAGTACCATACAGTGTTTGAACAATTCCATACATCACCTAGTGCTCATCACAAGTGCACTTCTTAATCCCCATCACCTATTTCACCCATCCCTCCACCTCCTCTCTGGTAATCATTAATTTGTTCTCTATAGTTAAAAGTCTATTTCTCGATTTGTCTCTCTACCTCTTTTTTTTTTAAAGATTTTTTTTAAATTTATTTATTCATGATAGTCACACACAGAGAGAGAGAGAGAGGCAGAGACACAGGCAGAGGGAGAAGCAGGCTCCATGCACCGGGAGCCCGATGTGGGATTCGATCCCGGGTCTCCAGGATCGCACCCTGGGCCAAAGGCAGGCACCAAACCGCTGCACCACCCAGGGATCCCTCTCTACCTCTTTTATATTTCCTTTGCTCATTTGTTTCTTAAATTCCACATGAGTGAAATCAGATGGTATCTGTCTTTCTCTATTTTGCTTAGCATAATATCCTCTAGCTCCATTCATGTCATTGAAAATGGCAAGATTTCATTCTTTTTATGGCTGTATAATATTCCATTATATATATTATATATTGCATATATTATATGCATACAGAATATATATATACACACACACATTCTTTATCCATTCCTCAGTTCATGATTACTTGAGCTGCTTCCATAATTTGGCTATTCTAAATAACGCTGCTATAAACATCAAGGTACATATATCCCTTTGAATTAGTGTTTTTCTATTTGGGGGGTTAATATCCAGTTGTTCAATTGGGTTGTAGGGTAGTTCTCTTTTTAACTTATTGAAGAACCTCCATTCTTGTTTTCCACAGTGGCTGTACCAATCTGCATTCTCACCAATAGTGCAATAAGGGTTCCTTTTCTCCATATCCTTGCTAACACTTATTGTTTCTTGTGTTTTTGATTTAAGACATTCTGACAGGAATGAGGTGATATCTTGTAGTTTTGATTTGCAATTCCTTGATAATAAGTGATGTTGAACATCTTTTCATATATCTGTTGTCTATCTGGATGTCTTCTTTAGAGAAATGTGTTTTTATGTCTTCTGCCCATTTTATTTTATTTTTTTAAAGATTTATTTATTTATGATAGACATAGAGAGAGAGAGAGAGAGAGAGAGAGGCAGAGACACAGGAGGAGGGAGAGGCAGGCTTCATGCTCGATCCCAGGACTCCAGGATCGCGCCCTGGGCCAAAGGCAGGCGCCAAACTGCTGAGCCACCCAGGGATCCCCTGTCTTCTGCCCATTTTAAATTGGATTAGTTGCTTTTCAAGTGTTGAGTTGTATAAGTCATATATTCTGGATTACTGGACATGTCATTGGCAAATATCTTCTCCCGTTCTGTAGGTTGTGTTTTAGTTTTGTTGACTGTTTCCTTGCCTATGCAGAAGCTTTTTATTTTGATGCAGTCCCAATAGTTTGTTTTTATTTCTCCATGGGGAAGTTATTTCTGATATTAGTAAGTGAAGCTAGTATAGAAATTTGACCTAATTTAAAAAATTTTTTAAAATTTTTATTTATTTATGATAGTCACAGAGCGAGAGAGAGACAGGCAGAGACACAGGCAGAGGGAGAAGCAGGCTCCATGCACCCAGCGCCCGATGTGGGATTCGATCCCGGGTCTCCAGGATCGCGCCCTGGGCCAAAGGCAGGCGCCAAACCGCTGCGCCACCCAGGGATCCCTAATTTTAAATTTTTTTAAAGATATACTACCGTTTAAGCCATATACAGAGGAGTTTTGAAAAATTATTGATTATGTGTGCAAGAAGTTGCTTGACTACTAATTATCACAGTCTGAGAAAAGCCATAGGTTGATAGAACCATGAGAGTGGAAGGATTCCTAAGCATTTGAGTATGTGTTTGAGTAGTAGATCAGGAAAGATGGGTAACCTTAATTAACATAATAAACTTGTGACAATAAGAAAAATATTTTCTATTTATAATAACCAGTTACATCCAACTTAGAAGTTTTATATGTATGTATGTGTACAACACCCTTTATTGAACCTATATTTATTGATATATATATATATATATATATATATATATATATATATATTTCAGTATAATGGTTCTATGGTACATTCCTTAATGGAGGCCTTCCAGACAATGATGAGGTGTTTTAAATTAAGAATGCTTTTTAGGGGATCCCTGGGTGGCGCAGCGGTTTAGTGCCTGCCTTTGGCCCAGGGCGCGATCCTGGAGACCCGGGATAGAGTCCCACGTCAGGCTCCCTGCATGGAGCCTGCTTCTCCCTCTGTCTGTGTCTCTGCCTCTCTCTCTCTCTCTTTCTTTCTCACTGTGTGCCTATCATAAAGTAAAAAAAAAAAAAAAGAATGCTTTTTAGTTAAAAGTTTTTCCTACCACAGTTCATAGAAAAGATGGCTGAACCTATGAGGGATATATATCTGTTTGGAGTTGACTTGGGACCTGGTAATAACACAGATTCAATATTTTTCAGGGTTCAAGTCAAATAATTAGATCAATGGCAGGCAATATAGCATATGGAATTGTAAATGAGACTTGCTCTTCTAAGGAAAGTGCAGACAAGAGATTGCTGGATATAAAACAATTCCAAGTAGAAAACGACTCAGTGTAGGGAAAGGAAACATGATATAGGAAAAATAATTATTTGCTTTGGAGACTAACCTGGACACCAAATTTTTTTGTTTTTTAAGATCGACTGATTGATTAATTCATGAGATACAGAGAGAAAGAGAGGCAGAGACATAGGAAGAGAAGCAGGCTCAATGCAAGGAGCCCATTGCAGGCCTTGATCCCGGGACTCCAGGATCATGCCCTGGGCCAAAGGCAGGCGCTCAACCGCTGAGTCACCTAGGCATCCCCAGACACCAAACTTTGAACTACTTTTTAATGACTTGGAAAATAAGGTATTTTACTTTTTTGTGTCCCATATCTTATATAAAACTAAACACATAAACCAGTCATTATAAAACTTACCTCAAAGAGTTATTGTGAGGATTATAGGTATTAGAAGAACAATATGATTGGTACATAATAAGAATTGAATACACTGCAGTTGTTTCTTTTTGCTCATCACTCACATGGATTTTAGAAAGCTGTGGTCTTTGTGATGAATAGATGCAGCCTAACAGACATCTCTATCTCTCTGCCTCTTTGTCTTTGTTTTTCTGTCTGTCATACACCTATACAACTAAAACTATATATTTATATTCATATTTTTGTGGCATTTTTCTCGAGTCTACTAAAATAAATTGATCTTTTATTTTTTCCAGAAGGAATGTGAATCTCTTCTAAATAGTATTTAAAAATTTTAAAACATAGTCTTTAATATATAGTATTATTTTTATTGCTGGGAACTGGCTATAAACTTATTTATATAGCAAAACATGAAGTACCCAGTATATTTAAGTTTGTGAACCAAATGTATCATTGAACATAACCCCAGAGAAAGAACAAATGATCAAATACCTACCTCAGTTAAGTTTCAGTTACAAATTCTACTGACTTATGCTTAGACTTGTTGGTTACCTTTTTGATTTATCTAATGAAGTAAAATAGAGTAAGAAGTCTTGATACTTAAGTTCGTTAGATACTCTTTCAAATTCAAATTCTCTATTTAAAGGGAAATGACATTGTAATTGAATACTATCTTTACTCATTATATAAAAGCACGCTGTGGTGTCATTCCAACACTTGCTTTTCATTTCCACACATTTGTGCATTTACAGAATTATTGAAAAAAGAGATAATGGAGGTATAAAATGAACAGAGAAGCTAGATTTTGTAGGCAATAATAAGTCATTCAATAAGTCAAAAATACTTGCAGAGAAATTATAAAGATTATCTACTTCTCTATTTATTTAATGATATCTATTAAAGAAGGTTTAAGTTACTACGGTTAAGTGAAAATGATTAAAGCAAGTATCCCCGCAAGGTCATTATTAGAATCAATATCATGCCAATTAGTAATATGTATTATTACATTTCATGTGCAACTTGATTCCCAGGCTGCCCGATATTTTTTGTTATTAATAAATACTGAACATTTTTAATATAATGGCATTTAATGTTATATGCGCAATGCTATTTATTCAATGTATTAAAATATCTTATTTACAATTTAAAAATCTAACTTTTCAAATAAGGTGATGATTATCTTCCTCATATATTTATTCTTTTTTTTAGATTTTATTTATTTATTTATTTATTTATTTATTTATTTATTTGAGAGAGAGAGAGAGTGAATGAGAGTGAGTAGGGGAAGGAGCAGAGGGAGAAGGATAAACAGACTCTGTGCTGAGTGCAGAGCCTGACACAGGCTTGATCTCAAGAACCTGAGATCATAACTTGAGCTGAAACCAAGAGTTGGACACTTCACCCACTGAGCCACCTAGGTGCCCCATCTTTATACTTTATACATTTATGTGCCTAGCATGGAGCTAGGCACCAAAAAGCTCTCGATTTAGTGTGATTTTATATATATATATAATATATATTAATACAGCTATGTAAGTAATTATATACAGGAATGCAATATTAAGAAGAAAAAGTGAATTAATTGGCTTAAATCTACAAACAGAGCCTTATATATTATTTGACTAGGTGGCAGATGTGATAGATTGAATGCTAGTTCCACATGTTTACTCCACACCCTTGCTATTCCTACCTGGTAGACAGAATGATATCGCTGCCCATTCTTTGGCCTTAGCTACATGATTTAATTTTTGTCAACTAGATGTTAGAGGACTCAATATAAGTGAAGGCTTCAAATGTGTGTACATATTTGGGCTGTCTTGCTGGGCTCTGACATCATCATGAGAAAAGCATAAACCATGTCTGCCCCTTTAACCTGGACTATAATATAAAATACTTCTAAGAAGCATACTTGAACTTGGGCTGTAGCCCAGAGCCAGGATGGCTAAGGTCCAGTTAAGCCCAGCTAAAATCAGCCAAATCCCACTGGCACATATATCTCTGAGTGAGAAAAACAGACATTTATTGTAAGAAGCCACTAAACTTTTGAAAGTGTTTGTTATATGTAATTACTGTGATTACACTATCACAGTATTACAGATACTTAGGTAGCTTAAACTATCTGTAATCTCTATTCATACAGCTATCTGCATTATCTGTATCTGTAACATAATTTTTTTAAATAGAAAAATATTAATGTATAACAAGATTATTAACTGGCAAAATTTTTGCTCCCAAAGGGATATTTGGCAATGTTAGAGACATTTTTGGTTGTCACAAATCAGGAAGTGCTGCTGGCATTCTGCTCAGAATGTCAATAGTGCCCAGAATAAACATCGTTGGTTTATAAATTTATATTAGATATTGAAATAAATCAACAATACAAGAAAACTATATAAGAAACATAATTTTTAAATGCATGGTTTTAAATGGCTGACCAAATTTAAATTGTTCACCAAAAAACTCAGCAGTGTACCCACTAAATTGCCATATATACCAATCCTTCTCAATTCCATTGTTTCTTATGATTCTTATTCATTCATTCATTTAGAATATTCAGCCTTGGAATAAGCAGCCTATTCCAACATTACTTGTGATTTCAATATACCTTGTACACTGCTACCAGTTTAATCTTTCATAAAGTTCCATTTGACTTTATGGCACAAAAATTTTGCATAGGTAATTTTTATGATTTTCAAAGTATTTCATATTTTGACTAAACTTGATTCTAGAATTTCTCCTTCAAAAAACTCAGACCCACTATTTCGCATACTTTGTGCATAGTAATTACTCATTTATTCTCACATTGACCCTATTTTTTTGTTTGTTCAAGTTGAATCATGTATTCAAAGCAGTTAATTTCCTTCAAAAGGAAGGCTTTAATGCATTTGTGTATATGTAGTGTAAGTGTACACAAAGGTGTGTGTGTGATATGTTAATAGGTAAGTGTGTGTGTGTATGTGTGTGTGCTTGAGCGTTGGATATGGTTTTAGGACTGCATTACAGTACCTTCTCTATTAGTCTGACATATTTAATTTATTATCTGCTTCTCTCTGAATTTGATATATACAGGAAAGAAAAATCTGGTAGTTAAACATGATAAAATAATAAAACTTGGATAATAGAAAAAATCTTAGGACAGAGTATAATGATGTGTGTAGAAGGATTAAATATAGCACTGCAGAGTCAAATTTTGAAATGGTAATTTCAATGATATAAGCCTGTCTTTTTTTTTTTTTTTTTTACCATAAATACTCTAAGTAAAATTACATTGTGTTGATGAGGAGGGGACTTAAGGTTGCATTTTTAGTCAAATTTGAATCAAATCTTTCTCTATTATAGCACTTATTATAAGTACATTATTTTTGTCAATTTATTTGTATCTTTTCCCGTTGTGTGATAGTCTACACAGCAGCTACTATGTATGTGTTTATTCTGAATATTTATATCTATAATAATTTATCGGAAAACATGAATAATTGCAAGTACACAAGCATGTTGTTGAATTAGTGAATGCATGTTGTAGCAATACCCTTAGATTCCATGTTTTAAAAAATGTCTTTAAAAATATATGGTAAGGGGATGCCTGGGTGGCTCAGTGGTTGAGCACCTGCCTTCGGCCCAGGGCGTGGCCCAGGGCGTGATCCAGGAGTACCAGGATCGAGTCCCGTGTTGGGCTCCCTGCATGGAGCCTGCTTCTCCCTCTGCCTATGTCTCTGCCTCTCTCTCTGTGTGTCTCTCATGAATAAATAAATAAAATCTTAAAAAAATATATGGTAAAAAGTCAGTATGTTTGATAATGTATATAATTAATCAACACAGTTATTTCATTAACTATTGACTTGAAACAGTATAGGTTCACCTTTAGCTTTTGCTGCAGTGTCTGATAGAATGTCTGAAATTATTCTATGCATATTTACACTGAGACATTTACTGCTTGGAACCAGTGGAATTTCTTAGAAGTTACAATTTTATAAACAATTCTAATTATTTTAGGTTAAGTATTATAGTGAACAAAAATTATTCATTATGAGATTTTCTCTGTTGTAAGATGGAGATCAAGGCATCTTTTTTTTTCAAAAAAATTATTTATTTATTCATGAGAGACAGAGAGAGAGGTAGAGATACAGGCAGAGGGAGAAGCAGACTCCTTAAGTGGAGCCTGAAGTGGGACTCAATCCCAGGACCCTGGGATTACACCCTGAGCCAAAGGGAGATGCCCCACCATTGAGCCACCCAGGTATCCCAAAGGCATCTTTTTAACTTGAAAATTTTGTAAATACATATAAATAGAGTTCTTTTAGAGAGAAATTTCTGCTAAATATCTGAATTAGTGCTGTTATTATTGGAATTTCTTAATCTTTGTGATACATTAAAATAAAAAAATATTCATAATATTCAAGAAAACTGCAAAATATTTTTAAATCAATATCTGTGGATTGAGCATGTATCTGATGTTGTGGCAAAGTTAAGTACATTAATAAAAGCTGTCTTTATACTAATAAAAACAGAGTATTTTTAATTTGAATAGTTTAAAATTAAACAGAAGTCAACAGACAATACTCTAATACACAAATATTAGAATGCAATTACCACTAAATTGTAATGTGAATACAAGATTTAGGGGAATATGTGAAACGCTGAAATTTATGTACTTTACTCTTTATTTGATTTCAGTAACTATCACTATATTTGAAACATTGTTTTTGGCATGAGAGACTCCTAACTCTGGGAAACGAACAGGGGGTAGTGGAAGGGGAGTTGGGCAGGGGGATGGGGTGACTGGGTGAGAGGCACTGAGGGGGGCACTCATGGGCACTGATGGGATGAGCACTGGGTGTTATACTATATGTTGGCAAATCGAACTCCAATAAAAAAATATACAAAAAAAGAATTAAATTCTCAGTCCTTAGATATGTATTATCCTATTTAAATTCTTCCTGAATATTAAAATACTATGGAAAATGCTCTAGAGTTTTACAATAAATAATTCATCCTGAGAGGCATGCATTTTTATTTGTGTGACATCCAGATCTTCCAGTCAAAATATCGATCAACTTATTGGTAGAAAATGAACCATATCAGGACCCTAGCTGCAGGAGTTTATGAAATTTCCATGTCTCTGAAGTATTTAATTAAATGGAATTTTTAAGAGCTGCTTTTTAAATATATATCAATTTGTGACCCTACATAACTTAAATAATGGAGTATTTTTGAAAAGTATACCTTTTCCTATTTATTAAAACAGAGTTATTTTCTGAGCTAATAAATGTTTAGACCAAATTACAGCAGACAGATTAATGATAAAGTCTGGATATTGGTTTGTCTTCAAGTCACCCAAGCAGAAAGAAAATGAAGGTAGCAGAGTTTATGATAATTCACAGAGGAATCAAGAGTTCTTCAAACCTGAGAAAATTCCATTGTTTTTAGGGAAAGTGGGATGTCCAGTAGGACACAGAGATACTCTAGAATTGAGCAACTACTAAAAATGTTGTGAATTAAAAATTAAGTTGCGTCTGAAACTGTTAGTATAAAACTGCAATACATCTTAATATATGTTTTCAGGATATCATCATAGCAATTCCTTTTTAGTGCAAACCAGCTGGCTGAGACATATCTGCAATTTTACTATAGAAATTAATGACACACAGAATTTGAAATAAACTCCACTTGTTTAGAATATACATATACATTGTATTCATGTTCACCTCTATGCTTTTCCTATGTAAGTTTATTCAAGAAAATTAAATTTAAAGAGATATTTTGGGCGATGGATAGCTACCCTGCTGCTCCTCAACTATACTGGCCATTGCCTTCAGAAAAGTCTAATAATTACAAAACTAAATTTCCTACTTCCAGGAGGGAACCCTTATTTTAAGAGATTATAGAAGTAGAATGCTTTTCCCTTCTTCCCCTTTAGGTTCTTTGTCTGATCTAATAATTGAATTGACTTAAAATGGAATAAAGGGAGTTACACAAATTTCATACATATGGGAGCTCCATAAAAATATGAAGCCCGAGGGCAAGTCAGGCAATTAAAGCTTACATGCCATCCTGAGCTAAGGAATGAGATATGGGCCTGTAGCTTCAGAGGGGAGGAGAGCAATTCACAGGACAGTAAAAAAAAAAAAAAAAAAAAAAAAAAAAAAAGGAGATATTTGGTAATTAAAATTAAAAGTTTGCCCTGTCATGCAGATAGGTCTTCCAGATAAAAAGTTATCTCTAGTAATCATAGCTCTTATTCTGATATAGGTCCGCTATATAAATTCTTTTAAGTTAAAGAAGTTAAAGAAGAGGTAAAAATTTTTCCTGAGTTGGCTGGGGTTTGATTGCCATCAGCACAAAATAATCCACATGCCACTATGGCATATTTTGGGGTAGCATATTCTGCTCCCCTTCAAGATACATTTACAAAATTGCTTCAATTACCTACAAATATCATAAGGAAAAGTGACAGTACTGCATAAGCAAAGAACTATATCACCAGAAGTTAGAGGAAGAATGCATTTTGTATCCAACTTTAACTGATGAGAATGAATAACCAGGAAAAATGTTACAGAGAATAAAATACCAACAAAAGACTCCAAAAGTGACAGGAGGAAAATAAGGAGTTCATCATTCTAAATTCCATGAGAGAACACTAGAATAAATCAGGAGAATCATGCATTATGTGGTAACTTTTACAATTTTATGCTTCTTTACACTTTTTATTAATTGAATGACAATTTCCATTTACTGTGGAGCCCTGGGAAATTCTGACACAAGTGAAATATTCTGCCTCTCAAAAGAGTGAAGGGTAACTTCCCTTAAAAAGAGAAATAAAAATAAAGATTATTATTAGGACATTAAATGCCAAAACCAAATTTTTAAAAAATTATCCTGAATGAGAAAATCTTTTAATTTACAATCATTTAGAAATTAGTAAGTAGATTGCAACTTCTGATCTGAGAAAATGGCTGCTAGACCTATGTATGCTTCTGACATTCTGATTTGAAGAGCAACATCATGACATGAGCCAGTACACAGAATCATAAAGGGTTTAAATAACTAACACATATTCTCATGAACATATACATCTATGGTGACATTTTTTTTTCTATGGTGACGTTTTGAAGTATAATATCTTCAACCTAAGCTAGCTTCCAGCTAGGGTAATAATATGCCTGGCTACAACTGAATAGTATACAACTTATACTGTATGTTTATTTAATTCCTAAACACTTTAATCTTTGTGTGCCTTTTCACTCACATCAGTATAGTTTTGCAAAATATTATGGATTTTGAGTTTTGGGCTATGAATCTGTGTTCTAATTAAGAAAAGGTGAAAAGAAATCATTAGACAATGAGCTTAAAATATTTCAGTGGAATACTTATTGTAATTAGAGAGAAAGCAACATATGACATAGAGGATAGATTGCCTTTTGTAAATTTGACTCCAAAACATAGTTAAATTAGTATTTTACTTTCAGCTTTTTTTAAACCACTGGCGGGGAAACTAAGAGCAATTGGCGAAACCTGGCCTACTGCTTGTTTTTATGAAAAAGTTCTTTTGGAAAAGTCATGTTGTCTATGGCTTATTTTGCACACAATGGTATTGCTGAGTAGTTGTGTCAGTAACTTACTCCATTTGGGCTGCTATAATAAAGTATGATAGACTAGGTAGCTTTTAAATTTATTTCTCATAGTTTACAAGGCTGAAAGTCTGAGATCAGGGTACTCAATGGTCAGGTGAGGGTCCTCTTTAGGTCACCAATTCCTCCCATATACTCACTCGTACAAGAGGCTAGTGAGCTCTCGGTGGTTTCCTTTACAAGAGCACTACCAAAGGCCCCACTTCCTAATACCATTCTGTTGAAGACTAGAATTTAAACATAAATTTTTAAACATAAATTTAAACATAAAATTTAGGGGAAAACAATCATTCAGACCATAGCAGCCAGAGACCATATGGCCTTCAAAGCTGAAAATATTTACTATTTGGTCCTTTAGAGAAAATAACTGTTGATCCCTGCCCTAAACCATCAAAAGACAAGCATCAGTTCTTTGCCACACCGTTTTGATAATAATCTATAATTATTTTCAAATAATACATTTCCGCAAGTTGAGTGTGCATTCTGGAATGTTAAAAAGTCATTTGCGATGTAGATTCTTGTACCTCGTCTACCAGGTTGACTTTTGCAAACAATATGAATGTTTAGAAAGTAAGTAAGTTCATTGAGAAAAAGTCAATGAAATAATGTTTGTAACAGGACTGAGAAGATATATAGGATTATGAGTACATCCTGTGGTCATTTAATAACACACTATCCCAGAGTTACTAACATCTGAAATTTGACATCATCAGTATGACTGTACACTGGAATTCACTGGTCAGTCCAATTTTGCTGCCAAAATGGCAGTTTGAGATAACTTGGATGCAATCAATATGGGAGGGAATGAACTCTTGTAGTTTTTTTCAGTTATTAGGTTAGTAGATAGCCTAATGAAAATTTTTATCTAATCAATGGTCTTAGTATAGACTGATATCTAGTTGTTTACTTTTTCCTCTGAGGTATTTGTTAGATGTCCCCTATATGTATTATATTGTGTTAGAAGCCATGCCACTCTGATGCTTTTCTGATAGCTGAGCCACCCCCATTACACCTCTTGAGACTGCTACTAGTGCTGTTTTCAGTTTATTTTTGTGTTTCCTTCAGTCTTCTAGGTCAGAGTGATGCATAGTGTTGTTTCTTCTCTTGCTCCTACTGTCATCTTCTGTCTTAATGGCATACTTATGAGGATGAATACTATTATTAGCCTCACTTGCTTACATAGTATGGAGCCATTATAATCTCAATGAAAAAGGGGAACAGAATGATTCAATTGTAATGGCTTTAGTGTAAGAAGCTCATGGATCATACTGTTTCTCTACCTCTTTTTATTTTTGTTTTAACATTTGACTTTTAAAACTTTTTAAACCAAACTATGAAAAAAATAATAAAATTTCCTTTTTGTATTTTTCAATGGTTTTTGAAGTATGTAGTTCCACACAGATATACTTGCCATACAAATATTAGAGGGGCACCTGGGTAGCTCAGTTGGATGAGCGTTTGCCTTGCACTCAGGTCATGATCTCAGGGTCCTGGGATTGAGCCCTATACTGGGCTCTCAGCTCAGTAGAGAGCTTGCTTCTCTCCCCCACCCCCCACCTGTGGTCTTGCTCTCTCTGTCTTAAATAAATAAAATCTTTATAAAAAATAATATTAGATTTCTACCTTTGGGTCAGGATCCTAACCAGATTTCCTAAACATATGTCTATGATTATTTTAATAAATAACCTCAATCTGAAAATCTCAATGTTTTTACATAAAGAAGATATTGCAAAAATATGTGGCTCTTCATTATGATAGAAAATTATAATATAGTTTTACAGAAGTTTTTTTTGAAAATAAATTACTTTTTTCTTTTTTTTTAAGATTTTATTTATTTATTCATGAGAGACACAGGGAGAGAGAGAGAGGCAGAGATACAGGCAGAGAGAAAAGCAGGGTCCATGCAGGGGGCCCGATGTGGGACTCAATCCTAGGCCAAAGGCAGGTGCTCAACCACTGAGCAGGTGCTCAACCACTGAGCCACTCAGGTGTCCCTTCTTCTTCATTTGAAATAAGTCCAGATTCAACTATAACTAAAAGGGTTTCTATCCCACATTTTCAGCCTGTCAAGAAATTATATCACACAGAACTCTTGGCCAGTGACTTTTTTTTTCCCCAATTTTAATAGCACTATTATTTTTCCATTTGCAAAGATGTGAGCCCAGTGAAAAATATTCTTGCAATAATCAAGCTGTCCATGTGTTTGTCTGCTAATGAAATTAGACTACCATTGATACCTGAATCTGAGTCTACCTACTAGACTAAATTACTGAAGTTGCTATATTGTCATAGGAAGATGTACATTTCTTCCACTTGCCACATGGCTCTATCTCAATACATGGAAGCTTACTTAGTATATCTAATTTCAAGGAACCAGAGAGATACTCTTCACACTTTATAAGTGATGCATGGCTCTTGTGCTATGGAGAGGCTCCAAACAGCAAAAGCTAGTTTTTGCACAAATATTAAACTTCTGCTTATAACTTTTAGCTCCGAGTACTTTGTAGTAATTCAGTACAAGTTGGCTAGATAAATGAAGACATACTTAACTTTCTAGGGACAGGATTTTTGATGACTTTTCATGGGGACTTTCTAAACAAATACATAAGGCTCATGAAGTGAGTGTCATAAAATAAAACTATAATCTTCTCAGAAGACAGTATAAATAATTCCCTTGATAACTAACTCAAGAATCTAAACTTTCAGAATGTTAATTCACAGGTTGAGATCATGACATTGGGCATTACCTGTTTCACAGACAATCATTAACTTACGTGTCTTAGAAGTCAATCAACTTCCTTGTTGACTATACACAAAGTTAAACCAATCAATAGTCCTTAATGGTCCTAGTTCTTTTACAGATCGATGCAGAAGTTTTCCAAGGGAATGGCTGAACAAAAGGAAGTTTCTTTAAAAGGCTTATTCTTATTTGCAACCTTGTATAGCTCTGGCCAGTGAAAAACATTGGGATACAGATGATACAGTATTATATATTCTTGGCAAGAGTAAGCAATCAATAAGTATTATCTATTATTATCACTACTACTAATAGTATATTATTACCAGAAAGAGATCATCTGAAAAAAGATGTATATTTAAATAAATACCAGGAGTGCCTGGCTGATTCAGTTGGTAAAACATGGGATTCATGATATTGGGGTTGTGAGTTTAAGCCCTATGTTGGGCGTAGAGATTACTTACAAAAGTTAAGAAAAAATACAAATAATATATTCTTGGGTAAATTTTACATTTTGATGAGATAATTTCACTTTCTGTCTTGGATGACAAAGTTCCTTTTAGAAGTTTCAGGACATGGAAAGGAGATGAATCTAAAGAAGATCCACGCTTTTAAATGCATATATTACATGAGGCATTATAATGTTAACATATTCCTATTTTTTTTTAACTTAAACCCCAAGGTAAAATGAAAACCACAATGTCTGCCTGAATGAGATTTAGGATGTGGTCATAATGCAAAGTGAGAAAGTGTCTGATGTTCTCCTGCTTGAGTCTTTAACTCTGTCCTGATTTTTAGTATGTTCATACCTTGAAACCAGTCCTGGCTTTCACTTCTATGGGTAAATATCAAGCTTCCAGTCATAGGTTGAGGTTTAGGGTATAAATTTGTGTTCTACTTAAGAAAAAATGCCTAATAACACAACTCAGAGATCTCAAAAGACACAGAAGAATGAACAAACTGGCCACCTATTCTGGCAGGGATAAGGAAATTTTTGATCGTAGATTACTGCCTACTGTGTACACTAAAAGGCCCACTCAGATTAAACTATTTCCATTTTCATTCTTTTGTGCTCTTCAGTTTCCAAGCCTCTTTCATACATAATTTTCAATGTAAGGAGGGAACACAATGAAATGTTTAGTCTTTATTTGTACTTCCTACATGTAAACTAGGTCTTGAAATTTAATCTAATTTTGTACATTTAAAAAATACTACCTCTATAGTGAAAATCTGTAGCAGTAAAATCTTTAGGGGACTTTTCATGGATGGTTTTAACACTACAAAATAAAAATTTTTATTTTCAAAGGAGATTTTTATCTCTCATGGGCTGCATATACCTTACTACCTTAAAAGATTATTACTGCTATGAGTGCAATGTTCAGTTAACTAATGCCTTGGTATGTTCTCACAGTTAGCCCCTAGAGGAGATTAGGGGATGGATAGAAAAGTGTTGAAGAAATATAGCACTAACTGAAAGGGATCTGGCTGTTTCCTAGTTCACCCTTCGACTGGGATGTTAAATAATTCAGATCACTATTAAGGGAACACTGAACTATAAGTTTACCACAGGCAGATGTTGGGTGTGGTGAACTCAATGTGTTGATAGGTAGGGGATAAAATATCCACTCTAAGGTTAGAGAAAATCAGGTCTAGGATTCTCTATTCATTTCTTCCTAAATCAACGGAATGATCTATGTGAATTCTTTAAGTGATGTATTTCACATGAAACTACTACTATTGCTTCTTCTACCTACATGTTTCTGCTTTGTACATAAATCTAAATAGTAGAAGCAGCAGGAGTCTAAGCAAACTGTAGTCAAAGATGTGCTCTGAGAAGATCAATGGACTGCTTTGACTGGTCAGGTCAATTAAAATAGCCTATGCATACTGGAATAGCCTAACATAATTGTAGAGAGACTGGTGGTCTGGGATGCATGACTGCCAAACATGTTGTAACTGTGGTTAATTTTAAATTTCTTGAAAGAGAAGAGAAGAAAAAAATTAGCTATAGTTTTAACCCTCAATCAGGAATCAAGATATGATGTATTAGCCAGTAGTTGAACTCATAAGTCATTTGACCTTTTACAAAGCTGTTTATATTTATTTTGTTTTTTGTTATTTTAATACTCATAATTCTTTATCCCACTTAAGCCAATGGAGTTCTTGTCAGTGGGAGATAGCAAATAAATCATTGCTAGTTAATTTTCATTCAATTTAATATTAAAGATCAATATTCAAATATTTTGATAGTTCATTCTAAAACTGATAAATTCCCATGGTGATAAATATCCAATCATGTGAATTGTATCAAATTAAAATTAATCAAATTAACTCCTTTAAATCTTCTTGATTTTTCTTTCCACAACTGACAACTGTTTGGTTTCTGAATTTCTAGTCATATTTCAAAAATTAACTTCTTTTTTTTTAGAGGAAAAAAACAGTTCAAGTTTGGAGCTCCAATGTCAGTTTTAGGAGCAAGAGCAAATTATACTTCAGTATATATTATGTATATCATTAAATAAAATATATTTCTAAATATTTCTCTGTAAAACTTGGGGGTTACATTCACTACTACAGATTGTGAGATGATAAAATGGTATGTTGTGTTAATCCAAAACAACAGTGACACAACACAATTTTTCAAAAACCCCTTTGCCTGTTGCAGAGCTAGCCGTTAATTTGGTAAATGGGATGGATACCAATCACTGATTTTTCTCATCTCATTTCCTTTTACCCTTGAAACAGAACCTACTTAAGCACAGAACAAGGTATTTTCCACTATTAAATCAGGAATAAGCAAATCTGTAACTTGTTGCACAAGTGAAAAGAGCACACCTGAGAAGAATGGATGATTATTATGAAATCGTCTCTGTTGAAGTCCCCCATTCATACTCCTTGAAATAATGAGTATGTTACATCAAAATAGATAAAAATCATGTGAATTAGAACCTAAGTACTAGTAAACTGTTTTAGCAAAGATCTGAACTAAGCAGTTTCTCTTTATCATTTGGATTTTAGCTGAAAAAGAAACCCAAATTACTGATAAATATGAGGATCTCACAATGCGGTAGAGACCATGCTATGCCTCTACCAAATCATTACATTTTACTTCTAGACAGAGACCATGTTTCCCACATTTGCATCTAAGTAAAGCCATAAGACAAATTCTAATCCATAGAATATGGGCATAAGTGGATCTATCTTCATGTTATCTTTCATTACTCTTCAAATGTCTGAAGGAAAATAATCCAGTGAAGGATTCTGAGACCCTTGAAGCCTGACTTCTGAATCACTTTATGAATACCCAGGTAGTTCAATGTATGGTTCTTCATGGCTATTATCAGAACCATAGAATATGTTCTTCCAAATGTCATTCTTATAAGTAGTCTATAGTTAATGAAGAGATTTAATTAACCAAGAAACAAAAGACAAATCTCCATATTCACTTACATAAAACAAGAATCTAATATCACATGCTCATGTACTTTTGGAAATTCTTAAACAATTGAAATCTTTAGATATGCATTTGTTGTACTACAACCTTTGATTAAGAGATATATAACAGTTTTCCTTTGGTTATTTATATATGATTTAGTGTAGGAAGTTATCAGCCCAGGGAGTGATCCTGGGGACCCCGGATCGAGTCCCACGTTGGGCTCCCTGCGTGGAGCCTGCTTCTCCCTCTGCCTCTCTCCCTCCATCCCCCTGTGTCTCTCATGAATAAATAAATAAAATATTAAAAAAAATAATGTAGGAAGTTATTTCAGATGTAGAACATTCAGACCTCACAAATTTTCACTCCCCAACTTGCTCAACACTTGTTTTAATTAAATATCTGATTTTTGCTCTTTGAGTTTCACACCTAGGTCACTGAACTATAATTAGGAAAAAAGCCATTTGTACTCAACCCTAGTTCACCCAAATTTAGACAGTGCAAATATAAAAATAATAATTTTAAAGAGTTACAGAATTACCAGATGGCACATATGGTTAATAATATCCATCTGTGAGCCACATCATGAATAACAGAGTCAATTTGAGGGTACATTTAGTGTTATACTAAATTTAAAATAGATTAAACCTTTGTTGATCCATGTTTTCTTTTGAGTGTATTGCACACTAATTTCTTAAACCTAATCCTAGTAAAATATATGCTTTTGTTCTTAGAGCAGAGATGAACAAAGTATTCTAAGACTTGTGGTAGCAGAGAAACTCTTTCACAACCTCCATTGGCCTTACGTTATTCTCTTCCCCATGAGACTAGTGATTAAGACCAGTTTACAATAGACTACTTTTAGTGGGAAGAGGTATAGCTAGACGAATAGAAAGATAAAAAGATTGACACAGAGATATAGATAAATAATTCAACATATAATATACTAGCATACAGGTGAAGTATTCTAGATTCTGAAATACATAGTTGTGAGTATACTATGGGGGTTAAATGCTCGATATTTAAATCTAAACTACATCTCCTTTTCATACCATCTATGCAACAGACAAGCGAGTTAACTTCCCTGAAGCTAAATTCTCCTTCTTATTCCACTTAGAAAGATGGGATAATAACAATTTTATTACCTAGTCATGAGACAGTTGGGGAATAGAAATATGCTATTTAAGGCAGTTAGAACAGATTTTTAAAATATAATAAGTATCATATTGGTTTGACTGATTTAATATCTCTGATTTTTTTCTACTTCTATTTAAATAGAAATAGTTGGTTTGTGTGAACTTTGTAGTATTTTCTAACACAGCGTGATAAGAATTAATGCTAACTTTTAAGTGCATTTTACAATATAATGCCTTAGCATGTAACTAATGTAGTGCAAATTGGCAGGAAAATATAATATTTGAGCCATTATCCAAGTGAGATAAGCTTGAAGACTATGGAATCTATAAGCATATGTATACTCATAATAGAGATGCATATCTTTTTTTATCCTGTTGATGATCTAAGCTATATCTGCTGTCTCTAGAACCCACTTATTTTTCCTACCATGAAATCCACTATAAGTGATAAAAGGTGAAGGGTACCTAAGTGAATTTATAGAGCCCTTCTTCAGACTTCCAGAACATCTTGAGCTTGTGATAAATCCAGACATATCAACATTGCCTTGTTTTCAGCCAGGGAGTATCACCACAAGCATAAGAAATCCCATGATCAAATGGGCATGCTAGTAGATAACTTTTTTTTTAAAGTTTGGAAGCCTGGGTGGCTCAGCGGTTTGGTACCTGCCTTTGGCCCAGGGCATGATCCTGGAGTCCCGGAATGGAGTCCCTCAGGTAAATAAAAAAATGTAAAAGAAGCAATTAAAACAAGCCACAAAATACTCATCAGATTTAAAGAAAATTAAAAATATTTACTAAGGCATATATGTTGGAATGGTGTTTTATCTTTTCACTAGAAATCTTGTTTAAAATCTTTTTTGATAACCTATTGCTATTTGTCTATAAATGCATTAAAGCCATTATTTTGATTTTACATGAAAATCACACATTTTGAACTTTGTGAAGTTTTTACTTTATTTTTTTTTTTTAGTTTTTACTTTAAATGGAGCCCCAATTCTATAGTACAAGAGGAAAAATAGCCTCTCCTTTTAAAATAAAGATAGGTCATCGTTCATTTCATGATTTCAAGGAATTATTTCTAGTTTCTTCCTGTAAATATGAGACTTACATTTGAATAAGAAGCATGAAACTATGTCCTGAGTTAATCTAAGTTACTTATTATGTAGCAAGGAAATATTGGGTCTTAGGTATAAAAATATTAATATATCTGGGAGTGTGTTTAAATTCATTTTACTTCTAGTTTGGCAAGAATTGCTTCCATACCTTTACCCCCTTCATCTCTCATTCTTTACTTAATTTTTCTTTATCTTTGTTCCACCATAAAAAAAAAGATATATAACTTGGACATATTCAGTACAAATATTTGGTGGTACATATGCCACCAAAATAACATCACTTCAGCACAGGTGTATGAAAATGCATCAACATGTCTTCCCTATATGTCTGCAAGATATACTAGTAATTGCCTTGTTAGGAAGTCTAGAAAATCACATAGAAGCATATATCCGCTAGAAGGGGATTAGATCTGACTGGCTGTCCTTATAAGCAAATTTCCTAAAATAAAACTGAGATGGAGGTGAAGGGGTAAGAAAGCTAAAATATCCATTTAATCTGAAAGAAGCTCTTTAATAGGAATGCACATTATTATATAGTCAAATATAGGGTAGGAGGGAGTATAGAATATCTGTTTCTTTTATTCAGTGAGTTTGTGTAAATTAGGATAGTATAGATTATAAACAAACAATCCCAACATCTCAGTCACTTAATACAACAAAAGATTCTCTCTCACTTTCACTTGAACAGTTTACTGGGGCTTCTGGGTGGCAAGAGTGGTTGAGAGTCAACTGAGGTCATGATCTCACAAGTCACAAGATCAACCCCTGCGTTGGGCTTCAGGCTGGGCATGGAGCCTTCTTGAGATTCTCTCTCTCCCTCTTCCCCTGGTAATGAGAAGGTGACTTTGTAGAAGTCTAACTTTTACATATAATTTTCCATGTGGATTTATTCATCTTGTATCTCTGAATTGTCATTAAAATGTATTCTTCAGTTTCTTAATTGACAGGAGCAGGGGCCAATATACTCTATTCTTAGACATATAAACTTTAGGTATTATGGAAATGTAATTTAGACTTATTTTCATCACTTTCTTCCAAGTGTCAATCTATGATAGTTTCAGTTCTGCCTCCTGATGCTATAACATCTAATCCCAGGTTTTTTTTAGTCCCTTTTGATTGAATTTCTCTCACCTTTGACCATTCCTTCTTCCTAAATATTTCTCTTCTCTTGACTTCCGTGACCTGGCATTTTTTTTCCTCCACCTCAGTTTCCCTCTCTGACTACTATGCCATTTAGGATTTGATCTACTTCCAGATTTACTCTAAGTCCCATTCTCTTTTCATTTATCAAATTTTCCTTCAATATCATTTGGCCAAAACTCTCCTGAGTTGTGTGATTTAGGAAAACCAGTGGCAAAATATGGCTACAGTGGGTCCTTCTGATCCAGAAAGAGTTGTAATGATGTTTATCTGCAGGAAAGGGGAAGGAGTATATCAATCCCCCAAAATGATAAAATAGCAAAGTCCAAAAACTAAAGCTAATTGGTCATGCAGAAAAATATTAAATGGATCAGAAGCAACATGTGAAGTCAGGTAAGACTGAATAATAGGTATGAACAGAGAGTTGTAGAGTCAGATAATGATACTTATACCAGTGGCTAAGCTTATTAAAATCTCATTCTGTTTTGGACAAGCAATTTACATATTCAGGGTCACAGTCAATCCTCTGAAACTCTTTGGGTCAGTTGTGTTTTGCATGTAGGACTATTTCAAATTTTAAAAAGCCAGTACATTGAGTATACTTTATAACTGTCAGTAGCTCCAAATCAAACATGAATGTTCACAGTATATATGATAAATAAGTACTACAAATAGTCTTTCTACAGGTCAAGTCAAATTTTGCTATCACTGATTTTGCAACAAACATCAGAAACAACAAAACAAACTATTTTAGTTTGCAGAATTTTGTGGATTTCAGAATTATAGAAAAAGGTATTCTGTGCCTAAATAATCTCATTCAGTCAGAGTAAATTTATTAAATTACTATTATTATTCACATTTACAATCTGGAAAACTGGGATGTAAAAAAAAAAAAAATCCAACAATACACAAGCAACTACCAAACTAGTAGTTGAACTCAAGCCTTTTTGACAATCCATTTATTTCACAATCCCCTTACTATTGTGCCTCAGTGAGAATAATCTTAGAAACATCAGTATTCTTTAAAGCAAATCTCACCTAACTATGTTGAAAAAAAGTCTAATTGCAGATGTTCCAATAATGTTTATACACCTATGACCCCTGAAATCTGTCAAGTTTGTATTTCTCTGGATGTCTCTAGACAAGTAATTTTTTTTTTTTTTTAGGATTTTATTTATTTGCAAGAGAGCAAGCAAGAGCAGTGATGGGGATGGGGGAAGGCCTAGGGAGAAGCAGACTCCTTAATGAGCAGGGAGTCCCAGTCAGGGCTCAACCCCATGACCCTAGGATCATGACCTGAGTTGAAGGCCAGTATTGCTAACTACTCAGGTGTATGTCCATCCTCATGACTCTCAGGCTCCTTTAAGTCCATATATTCAAAATTCTACCAGAATTTTTGCTGCCAATTGAGAACTGTCTACTTTAGCCTCTTAGTTAACACATTTTCCATTTTTATTTCTAAATTTTTATTATTTTTTAAGATTTTATTTATTAATTCATGAGAGACACAGAGACAGGCAGAGACATAGGCAGAGGGAGAAATAGGCTCCCCATGAGGGAGCCTGATGTAGGACTCGATCTTAGGACCCCGGGATCACGACCTCAGCCAAAAGCAGACACTCAACCACTGAGCCACCCAGGGGCCCCAACACATTTTCCATTTTTAAATCTCAGACTTCCCTTTGAATCCTTCTCCTAATAAAAATCCTTATATTTTCTTGCCTAGATTATTTCAGTTAAGGGTACATCTGTTTCAAGTCTTTCCCTCTTTAATTGTTGCCAAGATTATGTTTAAAGACATTTTATTTAATTATACTATTTCTGTGCAATAATGATATCTCAGCAGCTCCCAATATCTATAAAATACTTTTAAATTCCTTACCATGTCATGAAACACATCTTAGATCTGATTCATCTTACCATTCTGATTATACTTCCTACCGTTTCCACAATCTCCTCTCTAATCTAGTCATTTTGAGCCTCCAATTCATTTTTGTATTCAGGTATGTTAGCACACATATTACCTCGCTGCCTGGACTTTGTCTCTCTTCCTCTGTTCTTCCTGATAAACCCATTTCTCAAAACCCAGGTCAAATATTATTTCCCATGTAGCCTCATAAGTTACTGAGGCAGAGATAATTGTTCTATTAGATGTTTAAATCATTCAATGTTCGAGATAATAATTATAACATTTCATTTTATTTATTCAATTGTGTTTGTCACTCACTAATTCTAGATGACAGAGATCAATAAAAAAAAAAGCCTGCTAAAACCTTTACTCATAATTTATTCATTTGTTAAATATATGGTGAATATATTCGTGGATAGATGAATTGGAATTTTAATTTAATTCAACATGATGTGAAATACAAGAGTAGAAAGCCACATTTTACTGTTAATTATCTCTGTTCATTAGAAAAAATAAATAAAAATTAAAAAGCAAGAGTTAACCTCTGTAGGTTGAGGCCACTATGATCTAGACAAATCTTAGACATTTATAGGAAAATGATCCTCAATACCTGTTTACTCCTTTTTAAATTTAATTATTTAATTAATTAATTATTTGAGAAAGACAGAGCATGAGCTGGGGGAGGGACAGAGGGAGAGGGAGATGCAGACTCCCTGCTGAGAGCCCAAGGACCCTCTGGGCTTGAGCCAGGACCCTGGATCATTACCTGAGCCCAAGGCAGACACTCAACCTACTGAGCCACCTGGGGAACCCCTAGTCTCTATTTTTATCTACATGAGAGCTACCTAAAGTGTAACAGATAGTTCAACCCTAAATCATCCAGTTATGAAGGGCTGCAATGAAATGAAATATTTTCAAATAAATTTGTAAAACTAAAAGTGGTGGATTTGCTATTAGTAATCCAAAGCAAATCATTTAAATGCTTTTTGGGTGTAAGAATGACAATACTTTAAAGTTATGTCAACCAGCTTCATGAAAATTTAAGATGCACTAGATAAAATGAGGCATTCTTTTGCTTACCACACCATGAAGAAAGTGATACATCTTTACTATTTCAAGGTCATTTTCATCTTCTGTAAATCTTCTGTCGTTATGTTAAAATGAAGCTGCCCGCATAGGCTTTAAAGAGGTAATTACTCATATAGGGAAGGAAATTTTAAAAAAGTAACATTAAATATTTAACTTTGTTTATTAAAACCTCAATTGGGAATGGTTACTACAATGAAATATTATTGAAAACTTGAAGTTTTTTTTTTTTAAGGTTTTATTTATTCATTCATGAGAGAGAGAGAGAGAGAGAGAGAGAGAGGCAGAGTCACAGGCAGAGGGAGAAGCAGGCTCCATGTAGGGAGCCTGAGGTGGGACTTGATCCCGGGTCTCCAGGATTACACCCTAGGCCGAAGGCAGTGCTAAACCACTGAGCCACCCGAGCTGCCCCAAAACTTGAAGTTTTATCTTGGAAAAATGATTATTCTGTTACATAAAAAAGGATGGAATTACATTTTAAAGAGATTAATGTTTTAGTATACAGGACATGAAGTCTGTTATTACACACTCTTTATTAAAATACCACTTTCAAAAGTAAACAATATGACATATAAAACCACAAATTACTATATGTCCTGGATGACATTAAATGTATATCATTTTATCAAGGCAAACCACTATATAAAAAGAAATGAGGAGTTAGCCTTAAAAGACAGGGAGAACCAGCAGCCCATGACTGTAAGTCTAATTCTAAGTAAAGGAGATAGGTAGAAAGGTTGATTAAAAGTATCCTAGATTGTTGTACAAGTTGAGAAAGGTTCAATAGGGCCACCCGGAGCCCGTTACCCAAAGCCAGCCATCAGAGCATTAGATCTTCCAGGATGGGCATGCCTTAATATTATTAATGACTGCACTTAGTCATTGAGTGAACGCTACCTATACTTTCCATATTCATAGGACTGGGATGTGCATTCTTATGGACACTGAAATTTCTTATGTTTCTTTGAGATATGATACCATGTGTTACAAAAACAGAACTCATAGGTTTTAGATGATCTGAATTCTACATTGCTAAGTTTGTCACCTAAGAGAGAACAGTTTCTTTATAAAAGGTTTAAACCAGATATTATCTAAGACATTCATGGATTATACAATATGTAACTTCTGTGCTCAGTTAAGAGGACAATCCCTGGTCAAAGAAAAATTAAACTTGGATGTTTTCATGTAGAATAATTCTTTTATATGTTTGTGTTTTCTAGTAGATGCTCTAGGATGGCAGTTTATCATCACCCTTTCTGGATTTCCTTTTTCTCCTTCTCTTGCTCTACTGCAGAGATTATAGATAGTAATGCTATCAGTCTTTTGCATGTAGAAAAGCTATATGATATAGTTCTGGAAAATTAAGTGTAAAGGTATATTTTTTTGAGAGAGTTAGGACTTGTTTTCTTTTCCAATAAAAAGTAAAAGAGGTACCTGAGCACCATTCCTTCCTCTTGCTATATGCCTTGATATCTCAAGCTTTCTCAAATTCTAATTGCTAACTTGTAACTATGACACAAGTATGTTAACAAAAGTCACCATGCAAAGATAGTATGATGAAAGAGCACTCAGAAGCCTGATACACACATCCAAATATTTTGCATTCATAGTATCAAATATTTCCTAACTGCATGAATTCCATCACTGAATTGATTTATCTGCTCTTGCCATAACCACTTGAAATTTTTGCAATATTTCTTAATTGTTATGAACACATCCTAAATTACCTTTATGGTGTCTCATTCCTTTGGTACATAAATACATGTATTTTGAGTATGTGGCCAGCCAGTGTGATACACGAAAACGTGCTAGGGTATTAAATGATAACAAAGAATTAATGTTCGTAGTTTTACAGAGCTTTCTGGAGAATCAGTATCTTACTTCTAAAACAGTTTTTAAAGGAGGCATCATTTAAAAAAAAAAAACCCTTCATCTCCCACTAGGATGGCACTTATAAACTCCGCATTTATTAAGCTTATCCTAGAACCAATAAATATTTATCAGATTTTTCAGTCTTCTATATTTAAAATAGTTTACTGTTTGGGTTGAGTATGTTGAGTCAGAAATACATTTTTGAGGGGATTGGAAATGGAAGCAAAAAAAAAAAAAATCCAGAAGTTGTAGGTGTTATGTTGGAAGTGTTTTATTACTGATAAAAAAGACTTATTTTATTTTTAACTCCAATTTAGGATATTTTTATTTGAAAGTTTTAAGACTAACAAAGGACCAATTTACACCATCTGCTTCAATTTCACTCTGATGCATATTTTCTCTCCATTTTTTTTTTCTCTTTAAATAGACATTCTGTTTGGCACCTTGTACTTTAGTACATGTCTTTGGGTAAAAAAAATGTGGTTTTTCTGACTTCCTGTCAAACCAATATTTATTCACAAATATCTGTTTTGTTGCTTTCTCACATAAAACCATATAGCACTTTTCCCATGTGAAAAGTTGGCTAGTTGGTGATAGTGTGAGGTGCCAGCTGGAGCTTTTACAGTTTTTTGTATGCCAGCTGCTTTCATGATGGACAAATTATTCCCTGCCTTTAGTTTTACTTTTTTTTTTTTTAAGTGGAAATGAATTCCTTTTGCTCTAATTATGACAGGAGAGGTTATTGCCTACTATATTCTACATGTACACATTTTGATTGCTCAGTTAACAATAACAATAGCATTGCTTTTTATCTATTATGCTGGTGAACTGTTCTTGAAACATAGGTCAGGCAAACATTAACAATGCATTACTTTGTAAGATAACTTTCAAATATCTTAGAAGAATTCATTGGAAGTTTCTGTTAAGATGGCACATACAAAGAAGACACAAACATGGGATAGTTGCTGGAAGGGCAGACTAAATTATTCTATCCAAATAGTTGCAGTAAGGATTGACCAGGATATTTTATTCACAAGGTATATTTTGTGTGGCATACTGCTGTGCTACTCTAACTTTTTGCCTGTCCTTGCTTTTCTTTTAGGAATATTAGTTTCAGAACTGCCTATCCTGACTCAGCTTTGGGGCTATTTTACAATGAATGGGAATATCATAAATTTACTTTTCTAAATTATTTGACTATATTTCTGAAAGAAAGCTTGAAATATGAGTGGTAACCCAGAAGAATCCCAGTATACTGAAAATGTACTAAGCTTTCTTGGTTATCTATAAGACTCTTTCATTTAGGGGAGAAGAATGTCTCTCTACATGTCATTCGCCTCATAGATCATGTCTCAGCCTACAGGACACTTGGAGCACAAACTAATTTTAGCACTGATTAAATAGAAAACTCAGTATTAAAACTCACCATAAAAATGCCTATTACCTAAAAGAGGCTTTAGAATGTATCTATTAACAATAACATTTCTATTCACTTGCAAATAGAACTAAGGGGGAAAAAAAAGCTAAGTCAGATTGCATACATAGCCTGAGAGCTTAAAAATAAAGATATTGCTGAGTAGCAAATGGATGTTTCTACAATTTTGTATGGAATAAGGACGCAAAAAAAGATAATAATGTCTACCTTTGTTTTTTTTGTTGTTGTTGTTTTTTGTTTTTTTTTTTTAATTTATTTATGATAGTCACACACAGAGAGAGAGAGAGAGAGAGAGAGAGAGGCAGAGACACAGGCAGAGGGAGAAGCAGGCTCCATGCACCGGGAGCCCGACGTGGGATTCGATCCCGGGTCTCCAGGATTGCGCCCTGGGCCAAAGGCAGGCACCAAACCGCTGCGCCACCCAGGGATCCCTCTACCTTTGTTTAAATGTGATTATCAAATATCCCTTTTCTTAATATAATCCTACCTAAGTGAGGTTAAAAAGGAATTGAGGAACACTTCTTTTTCCCCCCCAAAAGTTTGTATTTTAGCCAAAGAATGTACTAAAGAATTTATCCACATAAAACTCATTCATTCATTCATTCATTCACTCAAAATTATTGCTAAGTAATCTACCATGCACATGAGCTATGTATATGTCACCAAATCAGTTTTATTCAAATTTTGACTGTTTCTTTTCTTTTTTTTTTTTAATTATTTATTCAAGAGAGATCAAGCAAGAGAAAGCATGAAAGGAGGCTGGGGGGAAGGGAGAAGTAGATTTTCCACTGAGCAGTCAGCCCAGCTCAGGGCTCAATCTCAAGGCCCATGAGATCATTATCTGAGCTAAAGGCAGACCCTTAACTGACTAAGCCACCCAGGCACCCCAGGTTTTCACAGTTTCTTAATTGGGCTAATGCAAAAATTGGATGACCATTTATGAAGCTATTTTGTGTGTGTGTGTGGGGGGGGGATACTGTAGATCTTAGTTTATCTTAATGTTTACTTCAGATAATGAAGTTAACAATTGAGAAATTAAATGGGAAAGGAAAGTTATACCTAATGATAGTTTCTTTCTTTAGATATCTTAAAATATGGGACTTTATGTTTTAAATTATACAAGATCTAGATATATGACAAAAAATTGTTTAGATTTATTGTGCTATGAAGGAAAATATGTACTGTGACTGATAGATGCAATGCAAATTTATGATTGGTTAAATTATTTATTTCTTACATATACACACATGTGTGTGTGTGTGTACATGTGTAATATAACCATACTTTCAAATTACTTGGAATTTAATAAGGAGTTTATGAAATTTCCTACTTGAACTGATTAAGGACATACTATTGAGTATATTTTAAAAATTGTTATCTAAGTACACATGGAAAAATATCTATGTCCCTAACTAGAGATTTAGATCCCATGTACATTCATTATTTTGCCTTCATTTACCTTTGCAAATATCAGTTGCATTAAAAATCAAGGCTTTAAGTATTATCAAATCAGCTAAACAAGTTAATATTTAAATTCCTGCTGTCAACTATTACAACTGCAAATGTAATTCTGGATGTTGAAGCTTTTAATAAATTGCAGAATGAATATTTATTCCTTTTTTCCCAAAAACTTCTAGTTACTTAACATATAGTGTAATACTGCTTTCAGGAGTAGAATTTAGTGATTCATCTCTTACATATAACACCCAGTGCTCAAAACAACAAATGCCGTCCTTAAAACTCATCATCCATTTAGCCCATTCCCCACCCACCTCTTTCCATTAACCTTCAGGTTATTCTCTATTTATTAAGTCCTCTTACAGTTTATTTCTGTCCTTTTTTGTTCCTTTCCCTACATTCACCTGCTTTGTTTCTTAAATTCCACATATGAATGAAACCATAGTATTTTTTCTCCATGTATGTAATATATGGAAATATTGTATTATGTACGTGGAATATATATTCTATATATATATATTTATATGTATATACATAGATCACCACTTTACTCATCAGTCAATGGACATTTGGGCTCCTTTCATAATTTAGCTATTGTTGATAATGCTGCTATAATCATCAGGGTCCATGTGCTTCTTTGAATCAGTATTTTTATATCCTTTGGGTAAATACCCAGCAGCACAACTGCTGAGTCATAGGGTCATTCTATTTTTAACTTTTTAAGGAAACTCCCTACTGTTTTCAACAGTAGCTGTACCAGTTTGCATTCCCACCAAGAGTGCACAAGGGTTCCTTTTTCTCCCATATCCTCACCACACCTATTGTTTCTTGTGTTGTTGATTTTTGCCATTCTGACAGGTGTGATATGATAGCTCACTGTGGTTTTGATTTGTATGTTCCTCATGGTCAGTGATGTTCAGCATCTTTTCACGTGTCTGTTAGCCATTTGGATTTCTTTGGAGAAATGTCTATTCACGTCTTCTCATTTTTTAATAATATTTTATCTCTTTATTCATGAGAGGCAGAGACATGGGCAGAGGGAGAAGCAGAGTCCCCATGGGGAGCTTGATGTGAGACTCGATCCCAGGACCCCATGATCATGTCCTGAGCCAAAGGCAGACGCTCAACCACTGAGCAAGCCACCCAGGCATCCCTTCTGCCCATTTTTTAATTGATTATTCATTTTTTGGGTGTGAAGTTTTATAAGTTGATATATTTTGGATCCTAATCCTGTATCAGATATGTCATTTGCAAAAAAAAAAAAAAAAGATATGTCATTTGCAAGTATTTTCCCATTCTGTAGGCTTTTAGTTTTGTTGATTGTTTCCTTCACTCTGCAAATGCTTTTTATTTTAATGAAGTCCCAATAGTTTATTTTTGATTTTGTTTCTCTTGCCTCAGGAGACATAGCTAGAAATAAGTTGCTATGGTCTATGTCAAAGAGATTACTGCCTGTGTTCTCTTCTAGGATTTTTATGGTTTCAGGTTTCACATTTAAGACTTTAATCCATTTTGAGTTTATTATATGGTGTAAGAAAGTGTCCAGTTTCATTTTTTTTTTTTAAGATTTACTTATTTATTTTAGGTGTAGGAGGGTGGGGGGCAGAGAGAGAGGGAGAGAAAGACTCTCCAGCAGACTCCCTGCTGAAAGAGAAGCCCAACACAAGGCTTGATTCCAAGACCCTGAGATCATGACATGAGCCAAAATCAAAAGTCCAACGCCCAACCAGTTGAGCCACCCCACCAATGTCCCTCCAGTTGCATTCGTTTGGATGTCACTGTTCAGCTTTTCCCAACACCAGTTGTTGAAGAGACTATTTTTCCTATTGGATGTTCTTTCCTACTTGGTCGACGATTAATAGATCATATAGTTGGGAGTTTATTTCTGGGTTTTCTATTTTGTTCTATTGATCTATGTATCTATTTTTGTGCCAGTACCATATTGTTTTGAACATTACAGCTTTGTAATATAACTTGAAGTCCAGAACTGTCATACTCCCAGCTTTGCTTTTCCTTTTTAAGGTTGCTTTGGCTATTCGGGGTCTTTTGAGGTTTTGTAGAAGTTTTTGGATTGTTCTAGCTTTTTGAAAAATTGTGGTGGTATTTTGATAGGGATTGCACTAAATGTGCAGATGGCTTTGAGTAGAATACATACTGTACTAATATTTGCTGTTCTGATCCATGAGCATGGAGTGTCTTTCCACTTCTTTGTGTCATCTTCAATTTCTTTCATCAGTATTTTATACTTTTCAGAGTATAGGTCTTCCACCTCTTTGGTTAGGTTTATTCCTGGGTTTTTGGTATAATTATACATGGGATCGATTCCTTAATTTCTCTTTCTTCTGTTTCTTTATTGGTATATAGAAATGCAACATATTTCTGTACATTGATATTGCATCTTGTAACTTTACTGAATTTGTGTATCAGTTCTAGCAGTTTTTGGGTGGAATCATTTAGGTTTCCTATATAGAGTATTATATCATCTGCAAATAGTGGAAGTTTTACTTCCTCCTTGCTGGTTTGGAAGCCTTTTATTTCTTTATGTTGTCTGATTGCTGTGGCTAGGATTTCCAGTACTATGTTAAATGGCAGTGGTAAGAGTAGACAACACTGTCTTATTCCTGACTGTAGAGGAAAAGCTCTCAGGTTTCCCATTAAGGCTGATATTAGCTGTGGGTTTTTCATATCATGTTGAGGTATATTCCTTCTAAATCTATTTTGTTAAGAGTTTTTATCATGAATGGATGTTGTAACTGATTTTTCTACATCAATTGACATGATCATAATCATACGGTTCTTATAATTTATTTTATTAATGTGGTCTACATGTTGATTGAATTGCGAATATTGAACTACTCTTGCAATCCCACTTGATCATGGCAAATGATTTTTTAAATGTATTACTGGATTTGGTTTGCTAGTATTTTGTTGAGAATTTTTGCATACATGTTCATCATGGATATTGGCCTTTAGCTCTGTTTTCTATTGGTGTCCTTATTCAGTTTTGGATCAGGGTTTCATAAAATGTACTTGGAAGTTTTCCTTTTTTCTATTTTTTTGGAATAGTTTGAGAAGAATAGGTATTAACTCTTTTATAGCAGTTGGTAGAATCTGCCTGTAAAGCCATCTGGATATTGTTTGTTGGGTGTTTTCTGATTACTGATTCAATTTCTTCTCTGGTTATTAGTCTTTCAAGTTTCCTATTCTTGTTTCAGCTTTGGTAATTTACATGTTCCTACAAATGTATCCATTTCTTCTGGGTTGTCCAATTTGTCGGCCTATAATTTTTCATAAGATTCTCTTATAATTGTATTTCTGTGATGTTGGTTGTTATTTCTCCTTTCTCATTTGTGATTTTATTTATTTGCGTTCTTTCTCTTTTCTTCTTTATGTCTGGCTAGAGGCTTATCTTGATCAATTGGTCTAGTTATATAAACTGTTCTGATAGAAAAGAGTTTTTGAGAAATATATAAATGAATTTCTAAGAAGCCTTACATATATAATTTGCATATACATGTTTAAAATAAATTTTCACCAAAATATCATATATATATGATGAAAAGTAAAATTGCACAGAGGATCTTATGGAAAAAATGATATATTTTTTTTCTGATACCTGATATATTTTTTACTGATATATCAAATTTGGATGGGATATGTTTATGCCCTGACTAATCTAATTTTTAGTCTTCTTAGCTTTAATACTTATATTTTGATTTTTCCACTTATTAAAATAGTAAGTTTAATTAATATAATGAAACTCTGTCTTGTTTCACATATTTTTGAGAATATGTTTTGAGTCTTCACTTTGTAAGAGAGCATGTTAGAAATCCTATTCTTTCCTCTACCATTCCTGATAATTTCAAGTCCTCCCTTCTGTTTGCAGCAACAATTAGAACTTTCTGGCTTTGTCCTTATGTTGATTTTTATATCTGAAAACTAAAAATTATGACTACCCAAATATTGTTCAATTTGAGGCCAAGTATTTCACTAGGGTTACATCTCCTTCTAACCTATACATTGTCTTAAATTTGAGCTACACCAAGTCAGTATTCCTAGAATTTAAGATTAAGTGTATGCTATTTTTTAAACTCATTATTTGCAAGACATGTCATACTTTCATTTAAAAAAAATGTTTGAATTAGTTTTATTTGTGTTTGTTTTCATTTGACTTAAGTTTTTAGTTTAGTTGTGTGTGTATGTGTGTGTGGGGGTATCTATTAACTATATCAACTCTCAAGTCAGTCAACCTTTCTCTACCTCCAAGTGTCCTTTATATCTAGATTCTGTTTCATGGAGTCCTTCATTCTCCTGATAAATTATTCCTTACTCATTACTTTAACAAGAGTTTTTAGTACTTATTAGATAACAGATATTATTTTAGGCATGTGGGTTATATCAGTAGCTGGATGTTCCCTAGGCTTTCATTTTGGGACTTTTTAAAACTACTATTATTTGTTTTTCAAGATTTTGTGACTTTCTACTTATTGATTTTTGTTTCATTTTGGTGAAGAATATCCAGAATTAAGGATGGGTATACCTGAAACTTTTTTGAGTTCATCAATATTTGAATGTGACTTTATTCACTCTGACAAACTGGTTTATATTCATCTTTCTACACTCCAAATTTTCTTTCATAGCCATCAACACATTTCTCTATTGTGTTCTTGCATCAGTAATCCCTATGGTTAATCTGAAGTACTTTATAGTGGGCTTTTCTCTGACTTATAAAAACTTAAGATCCTATATTTAGGCCTAGATTTCAAAAATTTTATGAGACTAAAGCTTTTATGCTGTCTCTGCTTCTAAAACTGTTGGGGGCATCTGGGTGGCTCAATCGGTTAAGTGTCTGACTTCAGCTCAGGTCACGATCTCATGGTCCTGGGACTGAGCCCTGCCTCAAATCCCCCCTCAAGTCCAGTGTCAAGACCCCCCATCGAGCCCTCCTATCAAGTCCCCCCTCATTGAGCACCCCCTATAGAGCCTCCCATCAGAGCACTGCACTCAGCGGGTAGTTTGCTTGTCCCTCTCCCTCTGCCCCTCTTGCCAGCTCATGTTCTCTCTCTCTCAAATAAGTAAATACAATCTTTTAAAAAAATCTGTTGTCTAGTATTTCATTGATCATTATTTCTCTTTCATCTTTTGTTCTGCTTTCTCATTATGGAACATTTTTCGTATTTTAAATTCCAAATGTTTATTCTTATTTTCTGATATTTACTCCTCTTAATTAAGATAACAATATCTTCTATACACTTTATATTCTCAAAAAGTCCTGGAAATAATGTGCAGAATTTAAAATATATTTTCTCCAACCTCTTTATCTGTTTCTTCAAAGGTCAGTATTTTTTTACTTCAATCTTTCTATTTCAAGCCACTTATTCTTCAAATAGACTAGCTTACTGACTCTCTTTATACTAAAACAGTAGACTTGTGTGGTTGCTATGTGCTTCCTTTATTGTTGAACAAGTAAATCTTTGTTTTTGCTGTTTTGTTTTGTTTTGAGGCAATTCTAGAAAGAATTAGTAAAGATTTCCAACGGGAGGGATTGATGAGATTTCTTAAAGTATAATTAAGATTTAATTAGGAAAAGGGACTAAAATAATAACTAGAAAAGACATATGAGCAAGAAACTGATGCTGTGTAAAAAAACAGAACATTCATATTTACTGGATGCAGATAAAGATGACAAGTTTTAAGGGTAGCAATATGGGTCAGACCAGGTTATAGGGGCCTTGGACTTGCTTCAACACAAACTGGAAAGAGTCCACTTGGAAAACCCTACATTTGGAAGATCAGATATAAATTAAGATGGATCTGAACTAGAGAATAGTTATGTGATGGCAACTAGAAAAAAATATATACAAAACATGCAGAAAAGAAAACAATTTGACTAACAAGAGAAAAATGGGTCAGGGCAGGGCTGACTCTTAGATATGAAGTTTGGGTGTCTGAATAGATGGTTCTGCAACTGATGACTGTAGACCATTCACAAAGGGAACTGACTTCTTTCAGAAATACAGTGTAATCTACTCAGAAAGACTTTCCTGAACCACTCAGTTTCAGTAAGTCCCCACCTGTTATCCTTTTTCATAATAACTGGTTCTTTTATTTAAGTAAGTTTTTTTTTATCACAATGATCTTCATATTCATTTATTTACTTATTTGTTCATTCTTGTTTATTTGTTCATTGTTTTTCCCTTTAGACTGAAGAGCAATGGAGAAAGGAGGGTTCTTTATTAATCAATATCTATCATGAATTTAGCTCTGTTCCTGAAACAAGCTAGTTGCTCAATAATATTTCTTGAAAAAAAATAATATTTCTTGAATGATATTTGATATTACAGTAGACAGGAAAATAGGAAAAGAAAAATTTCCATTGAATTTGCAAAAAAAAACTGGATATAATTGGACAGTTTATCATGAAAATTGCATATGGATTACCAATAATAGGGAGAAATTATTTACTGTGATTTGAGTACTGTATTAATTGCTTTTCACGCATTTCCTGACTTAATCCTCAAGAGAACACTATGGAGTTATTATTTCCATCTCAATTCTAAACATTAAACAAAGGAGGGCAGATGAATTTGTTTCCTTAGTGAAAAGTGTTGACATTAGGATTCAACTCCATGTCATCCATGTAAACACCATGCTTTTAATAACCCCTGATTTCAGTGCATTGGGGAGTAAATGGGAAATAGTGTTTGGAGTGAGAATATACTCTACTTTTGAGAGTTTTAAGAAGAGAATAAAAGAATACTGTATTGAGGTTATTTGGAGAGACTACATTATATATATAATATATATATTATTATATAACATATATATAAAACTAAGAGGCACTTCAGTTCTGTCAGTAGATTATTTTAAAGGTTTTATTTATTTATTAATGAGAGACACAGAGAGAGAGATAGAGACACAGGCAGAGGGAGAAACAGGCTCCTTGCAGGGAGCCACGATTTGGAACTTGATCCCCGATCTCGGGATCACTTCCTGAGCCACAGGCAGAAGCTCAACCACTGAGCAACCCAGGCGCCCCTCTGTCAGTAGATTTTGAAAGGAGAATGTCAATTGATAATACAAAATCTTGGACAGTTTAATTGGCCACATAATGATAAGTAAAGATGGCACTAAAATAGTCTTAGAGTAAAAGAAAAAGGAGCATATTGAGGGTGGACATAATCAATTTGTTGTTGGGAAGGGGCACAAAATTTAAAAACTTTACATATAAAGGTTTCAGTGGTATTTTGAGGGGAGATTGGGGTGAGCATGTGGGAGAAAAGGCTGTATGATAGATCAGGAGATCCTGAAGGGAAAAACCTGGTCATCACTAAACTGTTGGTCAAATGTAAGACATTGAGAGTAAAGAAGTGTGAGAGCAGCTGGAGGATTATCTCCTACATTTTATAGCATTGGAAATGGAGCTCATTCTAACCAACAAAATTGCACCTGGGTAAAGAGAAGTACCTTCAAAAGAGTTATTAGTTGCTTTTATGAGCTGTCCATGATATATTATTTAGATATCACATTGCACAGAGCACCTTGAGAACGATAAGTATTAAGACACTAGAATTATTTGGGCCTTTGGTTTAAAATGTGATGTTATAATCCCTAGCCTGTAGGTATACAAAAACAAAAACAGAAAAAAAAAAAAGGGGGGGGGGATTACTCTAGCATGTGTCTAGAGTATTAAAATCTTAGTATAATGACATTTATACAGCACTTTGTGTTAAAAATTGCTGCAAAACTGTTCAAAGTGTTGTAGTGCTTGATATATAAGCAAACAGTAAATCATTTTTTTCATTTCTTTGTGCACACATAATGTGTGAATATGAGTAATAATAATAATATAGAGCATGATCCTTACCTTCAAGAGGCCAATAATGTATCTATAATAATAGAAGGAAACATATGAAGTAATTACAGAATATTTGTGAGATAAATTATGAAACTGAATTACATATAAAATAGAAGAAAAAGAAAATAAGAGTCAGGGTCAGCTAAAGTAATCAAATGAAAGCTACAATTAGGTCGATTGGACCTAATCTGGGTCATGGGAAACAAATTAGATTTAGATGAAAAGAAGGAAGGTGAGTGAAAATCACAATAGCATAATACCTGAAGACAAGGCTTGAGGGTGATAAAGGGCAAGGGTCTTGAAGGATGTAAATGCTTCTGCAGGTAGCTGAAGGCATCAGACCACAATCAAAAGCAATTACACAAAAATCTCAGCAAATAACCTGAGGTACTGTAGCAGATATTTTGACTGTTAGCAAAGTTAGGAGCAGCAGAACAACCAGATGGGATGGCAGAAACCAGAAATGGGGTGGATCTTTTAAAAAATAGGCATCAAGCTACCCATTAAGTTTAAAAGCAGAGCCCAGGATTGTGACAGGTTTTGAAAAGAGTGGGCGGAAAAAAAACATAAGCCACAATTTTGTTTTTTAGAGCCAAACTTGTACAAATGGAAAATATCTTTAAATATGAAAAATGAGAGTGTACAGCATAAAACTCAGAGAACTTCACTTTCCAATCTGAGTTTTCTCTAGATTTTTGTAGTGAAGTCTCATATGGACCATTATTTATTATATCAAATGCTATCCTCTAATATATGATTGTATATTTAATTTCTTTAACCAGTTAAAATGGATAAAAGAGTAAACTGGAAAACAGCCAAATCAGCAATAAATAATATTCATAAAATAGTGCTTTTTAAGACAAAAGACAGCACTTTTATTTACCTTTGTTTATTTTAAATTTTATTACGGCAATTGTTATTTTGTACCACTTTATACTCTTCTGATGGCTTAGATATGACATATTTCTTTGAAATCTCTTATTAATTTTGAATTATTCATGTATGGTTGGATTTTAAAATAGATCACAACTTATTTTGTTGGTACCTCAGATAAATCAGATTATGTTTACCTACTTTATGTAATTGATAAGTCTATTGAAAATCTCAAAATTACAATATATCCTGGCACCACAAATATGAATGAATGATTGGATTAATGAAAAATAGATTAATGGATAAATATTTATAACTCACAATTTTTATGAGATTAAGAATCTAATGGAATGTAGGAAACTGTAATTTGTTGCTAATAATTTTTCTTACCTCCAAATGAGATAAACATTATAATATATATATATATATATATAATTATAAATTTGTTGTTATAGAGGTTCTTTTTTTAAAGATTTTATTTATTTATGAGAGACAGAGAGAGAGAGAGAGAGAGAGAGAGGCCAAGACACTGGCCGAGGGAGAGGCAGGCTCCATGTAGGGAGCCTGATGCAGGACTCCATCCCAGGTCTCCAGGATCACGCCCTGGGCTGCAGGCAGCGCTAAACCATTGAGCCACCCGGGCTGCCCTGTGATAGAGGTCTTAATGAGCCTTAATTTAAATGTACATTAGACTTAAAAAAATGAATAATCGAAACTTTCCTTTATGCAACAATAAGATTTTTTATTTGGTCCTTCCCCACTTCGCAGAATTATACGAGTAAAATAAAAATGGAATGATTAGATTAAATGGATCATGGTATAAGAGTAAATGATTTTCTTTTGTTTCAATTACTGAAATGTTTGAAATAACTATAGGTATTATTTAAAAGTGTTTTCTTCCAAAATTATTCTATACAGCCAGCATAATTTTGCTACTAGAACCCTACTAAGATTAGAAGAAAAAAATTTTTTTAATAATAAATTTATTTTTTATTGGTGTTCAATTTGCCAACATATAGAATAACACCCAGTGCTCATCCCATCAAATACCCCCCTCAGTGCCCGTCACCCATTCACCCTCACCCCCCACCCCCCTCCCCTTCCACCACCCCTAGTTCATTTCCCAGAGTTAGGAGTCTTTATGTTCCGTCTCCTTTTCTGATATTTCCTACCCATTTCTTCTCCCTTCCCTTCTATTCCCTTTCACTATTATTTATATTCCCCAAATGAATGAGACATACAATGTTTGTCCTTCTCCGATTGACTCACTTCACTTAGCATAATACCCTCCAGTTCCATTCACGTTGAAGCAAATGGTGGGTATTTGTCATTTCTAACGGCTGAGTAATATTCCATTGTATACATAAACCACATCTTCTTTATCCATTCATCTTTCAATTAGAAGAAAATTATATGAAAAGTTCTATCATAGGGGCATCTAAGTGGCTTGGTGGTTGAGCGTCTGCCTTTGGCTCAGGTCCTGATCCCAAGTTCCTGGGATCAAGTTCTGCATTGGGCTCCCTGTAGGAGCCTGCTTCTTCCTCTGACTAGGTCTCTACCTCTCTCTCTGTGTGTCTCTCACGAATAAATAAAACCTTTAAATAAAGAAAAAAAAACTTCTATCAAAATCATAAATGAGACAAAAATCTAGACAGGAAACTAACAAGTGGAATCCAGAGATATTTAGAGAGTATAATATATAATGCCTGTACTACCTTTATTCTAATAATGCAAGAATGGTATAATATTTGAAAGTATTTAAATAGTAATTAACTACATTATTAGAATAAATAGAAAAATCATAAATCATCTCACAAATGCAGAAAATGTATTTTATAAAATGTAAAAAATTTATAATAGAAATACTTATCTACTAAGTAGTACGTAGAAATTTTTTTATTTTGATAGAGTATTCTAAGTATTTTTACAGCCAATTTGATACTTTATGAAGAAATATTACAAACTTTCCTTTGAAACTGGCAATGAGACAAGGGTGCCTCCAATTACTGCTTCTATTTATACTATATTTTGGGCAAAAAAAAACAAGAAAAGCAAGAAAAGCAAGAGTGAAGATAAAATATAACTGCCTCTATTTTCAGATGACATGAGAAAATCCTAGGAAATTCAATTTAATCTAAAGGCTAATAATCAGATTTTAAAAGAAAATTTTACAAAATTGATTGATTCAATGTCTATATAAATATTTAATCAGCTTTCTATATACTAAGGACCACAAAGAATTTTTTTTTAAAAATGAAAAGATACAATTCTTAATTGCAGCAAGATTATCACTTATGACATAATCTAATGAATAACATACGTGAATTCTATATATCAGAAAATATATGTAATATTACTAAAAAACATTAAAGAAGATCTAAATAAATGGAGGGACTTATTATTACAGTTATGGACTGGAAGATTCCATTTTCAAAAGATACTAATATTCTCCATATTTAACTTCTGACCCAGTGCAACTCCTGTTAAAATATGACAGATTTGTTTTTCCCTTTTCACTCTCTCCCTTCCCTTTCTTTCCTTTTCCTTCCCTTCCCTTCCTTTAATCTTCCCCCACCTCTTCCCTTCCCTTGCCCTTCACTTTTCCCCTTCCTTTCCTTTCCCTACCTATCCCCTTCCCTTCCACTTTCTTTTTCCTTTCCTTCCCTTTCCCTTTCCTTTCTTTGTCTTTCTGTTATTTTGCTCCCCCCAGGGGAACTAACGGGCCAGTTCTCAATTTTATGTAGAAAATCAAAGGGAAAGTGTAGCCAAGACAATTTGAAGGAAGAACAACAAAATGGAGGCTTAAAATATAAAACCTTATTATCAAGCGAGTATTTAAGACCATGTGATACTGGTACATGGAAATACAATTTTAGAAACACATTTATATAGCCCTTTGATTATGTAAATGCTTATTCTTTCATGTAGAAAAGAAGTGAGGAACTTTTCAAATGATGTTGGATCAACTAAATAACCCTATTTTTAAAAATGAATTTTTGTCTGCCATTATACACAAAAATTGATTACTGATGGATTGTATATCTACAAGTCAAAGGTAAATAGTAAAATTCTAGATGTAAATGTATACATTTAACACAAAGATTAAAAGATTCATTTAATCAGGGAGACATCAGGAACAAAACATAAGGAAAATATTGATAATTTAACTTCATTAAAATTAGAATTCTGTTTATTAAAAGGCACCAAAATGAGAGCAAAACTCAAGCCACAGTGGGAAAATATTTTTGAAATATATTTATCTGAAAAATTATTCCCATATATAAAACATATGAAGAATTTTTTAAAATCAGTAAGATAAATGAAAGGCCAAAAGAAAATAAGCACAAATTACTTGAATAAGCACTTCATAAAAGCAGTAATACTTATTATTAATAAACTTACAATAAAGTGCTCAACTTCATTAGTAATATGAACAAATTAAAATCAAAATTAGATGTCATCGTTCCTCTAGAATGACTGATTATAAAAAATGCAAAAAATACCAAGTATTGGTGAAGATACAAACAACTGAAACTCACATATTACTATTGTTTTGTATCAGTGAGAGCATAATTTACTTCAATCACTTTGGGAAACTTAGTTTACAAATGTACATACATTACCCTATAAATATTTTATACATATGTGTACATAAGTACACCAAACAAAAATGTGCACATAGGTGTGCCAATAAAGGATATATTTAGCAACATTATCCTTGGCCAAAAAATTGGAAACAATCCAAGTACTCATCAACTATAGAATAATAGATACTGATATTATCATATGATGAAATTTTAAACAATAAGAAAAAACGAAGTGTTTCTAAATACAACATGGATAAAATTTGCAAATGTAATGCTGAATAAAAGAAGCCAGACATGCAAAAATCAATCAATCCCACACATATAATGTCGGATTTCAAAAAAGATGATACTAATTTATTAGACAAAATTAATAGAAACCAAGATAGTAGTAGTTAACATTACAAGGTGGTATCCCTGAAAATTCTGGTAATATTCTAATTTTTTATTCTGGTTCTGATTATTTAAAAATTCATCAAATTGCAGAAGTTAGGGCCTCTGCACTCTTCTTTATTAGCTACGTATTAATTTCCTAGTCTGCTGTAACAACCAGAAATTGGGAAGCTTAAAACAACAGAAATTTATTCTTTCACAGTTTAGAAAGCTACAATTCCAAAATCATGGTGTTGCCAGGATTATTTCCTTTTGGAAGTTCTATAGGAGACTCTATTTCATACCTGTCTCCTGGCTTTGGGCAGCTATCAGCAATATTTGACATTTCTTGGTTTGTAGGTCAATTACTCCAATCTTTGGCTCTATCTTCACATTGTCCTCTTCTCTGTTTCTGTGTCCTTCTCTGTCTCTTGTAAGAAAAGTCATTGAACTTAAAGCCTACCTTAATTCAGTACGAACTCATCTTGATCCTTGTATTAATTTAATTAGCAAAGACCCTATTTCCAAATAAGGTCATATTCTGATGTTCTGGGTCTATATAGATTTTAGGGAGACAGTATTCAACCCGTTATAGTTGTGCTTCAATAAATTACTTTTTAAGAATATACTGTCGGGACGCCTGGGTGGCTCAGCTTCGTTCAATGATGGTTGAACGTCTGCCTTCGGCTCAGGACGTGATCCTGGAGTCCCGGGATCAAGTTCCTCATAGGGCTCCTGCATGGAGCCTGATTCTCCCTCTCCCTATGTCTCTGCTTCTCTCTGTGTCTTTCATGAATAAATAAAATCTTTTAAAAAATAATATACTGTCAAAATAATATTTATTATTTAAGTTAATCAAGTTTTTAATACTCATGGGGGTGCAGTAGTTTTAAGCTAAATCTATTTAATGGGACAATGGAATTGTGTTTTGAGTCCTTTTTTATCATCTATAAGAATCATGTAAATAAGCATATGTATATATTTTTTCTAATAAAAAATGTTTCTACCATATTTGGAGGATATAAATATTTTCCAACATTTGTACTAGATTTTGCTTATTTTCTTTTGACTATGATACAATAGATTTATAATTTTAAATTTGTCAAAATGGAAAAACAAAACAAAACTGATTTCAGGATATTAACTTTTAGTACTACATTTATAAACTTAACATCAGTGATCATAAGAATGAATGTACTGATATTATACTGTTAATAATGCTATACCTTATTGTTCTACAAAACTGAATGTGATCTTTAAAGTTGAAATTTGAAAACCAAAAAGGCTTTATTTCTAATATTGGCACACAATTTTAAAAACTATCTCAAACATACATCAAATTAAGGATACTTATCATATAAATATATAATTATAGCTATCTTACTCATAAAAACTGTTTTTGTTTTTGTTTTTTTTAAATTCTAGAGACAGTTTAGGAATTAGGTCTTACTTTTTCACAAACTAATTCCTTTCTCATTTTACATGCTATATGTTCATCATGATTTTCTATGTGGTATATTAGAATAAAGAATTGTCTTTACTTAATTCATATAGCTTTTAAACTAAATCTCAATTTCCAAATTAAGAAAGGAGTGTCTTAGCATTGCTTGTTTATATGCATGCCAAAATGCCTTATCTTGGTTTTATGATGTTGTTTGTAAACTCTGGAGACATTAATGCTAATTTCATCTTTGTTACATCTTGGATAATCTGTTCTGAGGCTTTGTGTATTGCTGACATACAATGTTCAGATTTTATTTTTCCTTAGTGAATCCTGTTTAGTCCTGCTATCACTAAAGCTTGTTATTGTTTATCCTATTCATACAGCTGCAAGGTTCAATCTCTGTCCATCATGTTCTTTGATGCCCAATGTTTTGGCATCCTTTTTGTTTTTCTTCATTGACATAAGCATTTTCCTCTTTGAAAACATCATAGCTGCTCTAATGGTAAGAATAACTTAAAGATATTCTTTCATTTTTAAAATATAGGTTAGTCTTTATATAGAGAAAGAGGTAGGGAGAAGGTAATGGTATTTTTCAATAATAATACATTTAAAATAGGAAATTAATTAGAGATAGCTCCTGGAAAACAAATTTAGTCAGTATAGAGTTATAGCATTAGGCCACCAATATATAAAAAAACGAACACGAAACCCCTCCCATAACATTGGCCTTTCAAATCATCTGGGAGAATAACTATTAAACAACAGAATTGTATTGGAAAAACTATACCACTGGTTGTATGAAGACTAGTTAATAAAGTTATGAAATCCTTGCTTGGATCTTGATTTAAATAAACCAAATGTGAAAAAAAATAAAGTTATGAAATAGGATGGTAAACTTTGTCATCCCCAAATGCATGGATTAACAAAAATATTTGATAAAACATACTTCAGATGGGGAAAATTTTTTCTATTCTATACCATTTGTATATAATTGAAGCGATAAAAGACAGTTGTAAGGTGTGTGGCAGATGTTACAGTGTCCCATTCCATATTACCTTGGCACAAAACATGCCAGGCATTCAGAAGTCTTGCTAATGCAAACTTCCGCAACTCTTCACCTGATGACTTTCCCACAAGTATTTAGCTCAAAAGCAAACTGAAAAAGCCAGGCAAGATGCCCAAGGAGCAGCCCTCATCCACTGACAGACAATGGTAGGAAACAGTTTTGGCATCTTCTTTGCCGTGGGTGGGAAAACATATACATATAACTCTAATCCAGTTATCTTAGGTCTGTATACCATCAGCATCAGCTAGGAGGCTGTTGGAAATTCTAGGTCTCCAACCAAGCCCTACTATGTCAGAATCTTTGGGGACAAGCTTCAAAATCTGCTTTCACTGGATTTTTAGGAGTACTTATATCTGTTAAAATTTAAGAAGAATTATTTTACACCAGGAATAAGAAAACAGTTTTTCCTGTAAAGGGTCATGTATTAGTTTCTTATGTTGCCTCGCCAATTTATCACAAACTAAAGTGGTTTAAAACAATTAAATTTTATTATCTTATGGTTCTAGAGGTCAGCTCAACATCAGTCTCACTGGGCTAAAGTCAAGGTGTTAGTAGGACTAGTTCCTTCTGGAGGCTCTACAAGAGAATCTGTTTCCTTGGCTTTGTTAGTCTTAGAGACTATACGTTTTTCTTGAAATGTGGTCCCCTTCTCTATTTTCTAATACCATATGATTTCACTCATGTGGAATTTAAGAAACAAAAGAGATGAACATAGGGAAAGGGAAGGAAAAATAAAATAAGATAAAAACAGAGAGGAAGGCAAATTATGAGATGCCTAACTATAGGAAACAAACTGAGAGATACAGAAGGAGAGGTATATGGGGAATGGGGTAACTAGGTGATGGGCATTAAGGAGGGTATGTGATGCAATGAGCACAAGATGTTATAAGCAATTGATGAATCACTAAATTCTACCTCTGAAACTAATAATACACCATATGTTAAATAAATTGAATTTAATTTTAAAAAAATGCAGTGACATTATATTTCCTTCACTGACAATTTCTTTTGTTACATTGCCTTCTTTTATTTGACTTTCCTGCATCTCTCTTGTAAGGACCCTTGTAATTACATTGGGTACACAGGATAATCAGGATAATCTCAAGATCCTTAAATTAGTTACATCTATAAGGCCCTTTTTGCCAGGTAAGGTAACATATTCATAATTTCTGGGGATTAGGACATATGCATCTTTGGGGAGGATATTATTCAGCCCATCATAGGCCAGATGATGATTATTTTTAGCATTTTCTGCCAAGAGGCAAAGTTGAGGATATTATGTAGATACTTATATAACAAGATAGAAAACACTTGTCTTTCCTCATTTTCCTGGGATGAGCCATCCCAGATGGTGGGCCTGTTTTGGCTCAAATGGAAAAATTCTCCGGAAAAAGAACTGGTCAAGATGGGTACCTGGTAGTGGGAAATACTGGCTATCTCCTCATCAGTTTCATTCTCTATCCAAGGAATCCCTGCATTTCCTTCTCTTCTCCTAAAGAGTTTTCCAAACCTAATTTGGGCAGTTGGACAGAGATGAGGTGACATTCAGAGCTCCTGATACTCAGCCTGAGATTCCAAAGCTAGGTGTCCAAAAGTTGTCAGCATGGAGAAGTGCCAAATGTGAAGGTGGCCACTGGCACAGACCCCATGCAGGACTATGGTGCAGCCATTGGCCAGGGTGACAGGTGCTGGGAGCATAGGGAGGGCATCTAGACTTAGTTTCTGTGGCTCACAGTGCCAGACTGCTGGAATGGTGCCCCTGACTGCAGGGGGTACCAAAATAGGTGATGTAGCAGATTTTACCTGAGGGCTATAATTTCCTAATTTGTGTTGTACACCATATTTCAGAAGTTACTGTTGGAATTGAGCTCCAGTTGCCTATAGCAATGACCTGCTCATATCTGCATGCTCTATTTACTTCCTTCCCTTCCCTATCTCATTTTCTGCCCTCCCCCAACCCCTGCAATGCTTCCTGAAATAACTTCCCAAATAAACTACTTGCACTTAAATCTTTCCTTCAGGAGCACTGCTGAGATAACACAACTAGATTATGCTATGACCAGAAATGGTAACAACAATGTTTTTAAAAGTCACTTCTTTTTGTCAAATATATACCAATTATAAACTTAATTTTTCATGTAATATCAGGTTTTTAGTAGCTAGAAAAACATGTGCTTTCCCTCCAAACACCTTGGTTTTACCCACTTTTTCCCAGTGTGTTTGTTTGCTTATTGTCTTTGTACTGTATATAGATGAGAGAATACAGTAATATTAATAATGCAAAAATCTATGGAGGATTGCTAAATGAAGTAAACAATAGAGGGAGAAATTCTCTAGAAATACCAGAAAATTAATGATGACTAAAAGACCACTCTGCATTGCAATTTGTTGCTTGACCTCTAGTACTTGAAAATCATTCCAGAAGAATGAAGAGCTAGTTTTGTTTTGCCCACTTGGCAAGATATTTTCTAAGTTCACTAGTAGTGCTCTCCTGAAAGCCTGAATAATGTTTCTCCAGTACAAAGTCAAAATGCAAACTGGAGGTCAGAAAAAATGTTTGTTTCAATCAGATGAAAGGAGGTACTATTTTAAAACCACCTTCTTATTTATTTATTTATTTATTTATTTATTTAATGGAAATTTAGATTTTTTTTAATTTTTATTTATTTATGATAGTCACACACAGAGAGAGAGAGAGGCAGAGACATAGGCAGAGGGAGAAGCAGGCTCCAGGCACCGGGAGCCCGATGTGGGATTCGATTCCGGGTCTCCAGGATCACGCCCTGGGCCAAAGGCAGGCGCCAAACCGCTGTGCCACCCAGGGATCCCTACCTTCTTATTTATAAAGAAGGTATTTTCCTGTCCTAAGCCAAAAAAAAAAAAAAAAAGCCAGGGATGGAATATTCAAGAAAATAATTTATATATTTCAGGTATGACCTAACCTGTTTTGGTGAAAAAATAAAATCTAGATTTTTATCCAATGCCAAGGAACACTATATATACTTTTTTTTCAAAAAGATGTAGCTAAGTGCAAGAATAACATACATTTTACAAGTTTTAACTAGTCAAGCTAACAGTTTTCACAACATATCTTCTTCTAATATCATAATTAGAAGGAAACATTTCATGTAGTGTGATTGTCACTAGAAAGATTCCAATTTAACTATAATAGCATTAGTGAGTAACAGGGCATGGAAATGAGCTGTACAAACTAGCACCATAAGGAAAAGATTTTATATCCACACTCTATTTAGAATGTGATCACTACTATCTTTGTGTCTCTGTGATTCCTAAGTTTCTCAGGTAAAAATAAACTTAACATAGTTAAACAATTAACATTTAAAATGAAAAATTCAAGTTTATATTGAGTCAGAATTTGAGGCAAAGATACAATTAATGTTTCCTTTACCTGCACCCTCCCCCATACACACATAACTAAAATCAATTAAGACCTATCGTCTCAATTAATAGTAAATTTCATATAGACTAAAATATGCTTATCTATTTTAAGCTATTCTTTTGTCTCAGATTTTCAGCACACTTGGTTACATACAGGTATAGATACAGATTAAGACTACATAAGGTATCTGCAATATAGGGACTTATGCAGATATGAGCAAAGTGATGGAACTAAATATTAATTGATTAATATTAATAATTAATTCTAATAACTTTTTGACATATGACAAGGAGGTAACTCCCAAACTGGGAAATATTTTCATTATCTTTCCAACCCATACATTCTGAGAGGTAGTTTTAATAACATATACCACTAATATAATACATTTGACTGTTTATTGATTGATTGATTTTTGTTTTATTTTATTTCTTTTTAAGTAGGCTCCACACCCAGCACGGAGCCCAACACAGGGCTGGAACTCACAACCCTGAGATCAAAACCTAAACTGAGATCAAGAGTAGGTCGCTTAACTGACTGAGCCACCCAGGTGCCCCTAAGTTTGACTATAAAAAAATAAATGAAGTATTGTTTCTCTAAATCAAACCATAATAATTGAAGGGTAATAAATTTCAGTCTGTAGTGAGCTATTAATTAAAGATGAACATATCTGTGTATTTCAACAGAGCAGAAGGTGTTGAATTTCAGGAAATTTGCAGGCCTATGAGATATTTGCATTTTTAAAAGGAATCACAAGAAACACTATTCTATGAATTTTACACCCACGGATCTCCTAAATTTTAAAATGAAACCAATAATGTGTCTTGTTCCAAAAGTATGATTGACTTAATGTGTTCAAGGTTTTTTTTTTTTTTTTTTTTTTTTTATAGTTTTTCCATGACCAATTAGTTGATATACGATGGCCTGTGTCTTCTCCTACAGTATGTGATACATTTTTGGTGAACATGCACTATATTTGCTGCTTCCATAATAAATCTTCAAGTTATCTAACAGAAAGATGTTTATACAATGGGTACAGATGGTACAGACTGACAAATTTTTAGACATTACTTCTTAACACAGTGTCTTTTAACACAGCTTCTCTGGAATTTTGCATATAGGAATTCTAGTTAGAGAAAACATATGTAAACTACGTCTTATATTAAAAGGTAATTTTTAAATCTTTATATTTATTGTTTAAAATGGGATTGCTAATGTCTCTGTTTTAGCCTTTATGCTAGTTTTATTTTTTGAGATGTAATTAACTACAATAAAGTCTAATTTATAGTTAGAATTTGGTAAGTTGTGACAATATATACACCTGTGAAACAATTAATACAATCAGGATATTGAACCCATCTCCATAACCTACAAAAATTTGTGTCTTCCCTTGGTAATCACAGTTCCCAACCAAGCTTCCCCCAACCTTTCCTAGGCAATAACTGATTTTATTTCTGACATCTTTTATTGGTTTGAATTTTCTAAAATTTTCGTTAGTTAGATCCTATTGTATATGCTTTTTTGTGTGTGTCTTATTCTTTTTTAAGATTTTATTTATTCATGAGAGACATAGAGAGAGAGGCAGAGACATGAGCAGAGGGAGAAGCAGATTCCCTGGGGGGACCCTGATGTGGGACTTGATCCCAAGAACGCAGGATCACGACCTCACCCAAAGGCAGATGCTCAACCACTGAGCCATCCAAGTGCTCCTCAGTTTTAAGATATTATGAATAATAATATTATGAATATTATGAATAAAACTATGAAAAATTTGTGTATAAATCTTTGTATAGGTATTGCTTTTTTTTTCTCTCAGGTAGATATCTCAGATAATACAGTAGTGTTATGTTTAACCATTCAAGGTTTAAATCTATTATCTTACTATTTTTGTTTCTATTTTTCCATGTGTTCTTTGTTGCCTTTTTCTTCCCTTTAATTTATATTAATTGGATATTTTTATGAATTCACATATCACTTTTGTTCACCAATTAACTATAAATACTTTAGTGATTGCAGGTTGATGGTATATATGTTTAACTTTTCAACACTTCAAGTAATATTAAACCATTTCATGTAAAGTGTGAGAACCTTATATTAGTATACTTCCATTTCTACCCTCATGGCCATTTGTTATTGTTGTCATACATTTATCTCCCCACATGTTATAAACTCCACACCACATTGTTATTATTTTTGCTTTAACAGTAAATAATCATTTTTTCCAGTTTTTAAAATTGTGGTAAAATATACATGATATATTAAAATTGACCATCTTGAGGGGATCCCTGGGTGGCTCAGTGGTTTAGTGCCTGCCTTCGGTCCAGGGCAAGATCCCGGAGTCCTGGGATCAAGTCCTGCATCGGGCTCCCTGCATGGAGCCTGCTTCTCCCTCTGCCTGTGTCTCTGCCTCTCTCTCTCTCTCTCTCTGTGTCTGTCATGGATAAATAAATAAAATCTTAAAACACACACACATATACACACACACACACACCTCCCTGTTTATCTACAATGGCTGTGCAGATTTGCATTCTGATCAACAGTGCACAAGGGTTCCAATTTCCTGGAAAATATCCCATGTACACTTGAAAAGAATGATTGTTGTTGGGTAGAGAGCTCTATATATGTCTGTTGGATGTAACTGGTTTAGTTGTGTGGTTCAAGTCCTCTATTTCCTTCTTCCCTCTCCAGAGAAATCTCTTCTGATTTTTCTAATCATTATTGAGAGTGAAGTATTAAAGCATCAAACTATTATTGCAAAACTATTTCTCTAAGGTTTCTTCCAAGAAGAAAGATTAGATTACCAAGGGAAGACAACCTTGCTTTATATATTTTGATTGTTATTAGGTATATAAATGTTTATAATTTTGTATCATGCCGTATGAACATTAATATATAATGTCCCTTAACTTTTATTACCTTTTTTTGATTTAAAGTTTATTTTTTCTAGTGTTACTATAGCCACCCTCTTCTCTTTTGGTTACTATTTGCAAGGGTTTTTTCCATCTTTTCACTTTCCACACATTCGTGTCTTGGATCTAAAGTGAGTCTCTTACAGACAGCAAATAGTTTAACCATGTTTTAACCCATTCAGCCATTCTCTATGTTTGGATTGGAGAATTTAATCAATTTATATTTAATGTAATTACTGATAAAGACTTCTGTCATTTTGCTATTTGATTTACATATGTCTTATAGCTTTTTTGTCCCTCATTTCTTGCATTACCATATTCTTTCATGTTTAGTTGATTCTTTTAGTGAAACATTTAAAGTCCTGTCTAACCCTCTTTTGTGTGTATTCTAAAGCTATTTTATTTGTGAATGCTATGAGGATTATATTTAAAATTATATCTGAAACTATAATATGCTAATTTGAATTTGTCAATACTATATGAAAGCTCTGCTCCTTTATAGCTCTATCCCTATTCCTTTCAGGTGCTGATGTCACAAAATTACATCTTTATATGCTGTATATCCAAAACCGTAAGTTGATATTTTTTTAATTCACCAGTTTTTTTAAATTATGTAGAAAACAAAATGTGGAATTACAAACCAAACTTCCAATGATACTAGCTTTTAGGCTAATAATTGTATTTTATTTTATTTTATTTTATTTTATTTTATTTTATTTTATTTTATTTTATTTTTTTAAATTTTTATTTATTATTTATGATAGTCACACAGAGAGAGAGAGAGAGAGAGAGAGAGAGGCAGAGACACAGGCAGAGGGAGAAGCAGGCTCCATGCAGGGAGCCCGACGTGGGATTCGATCCCGGGTCTCCAGGATCGCGCCCTGGGCCAAAGGCAGGCGCCAAACCGCTGCGCCACCCAGGGATCCCTAATAATTGTATTTTAAAAAGTTCTCATTTCTTAATCATATAAAAAACAGAAAGTAAAGTTACCATTGTTACAGTAATAATAGCTTTTGTAATTGCTTATATATTTATGTTTACTGAAATCCTTATTTCTTCATACATCTTTCAGTTACCATCTATCATATTTTCCTTTTGACATTCAAGACTCTAGTATTTCTTGCAGAGCATGTGTAGTGGTAACAAATTCCCTCAGATTTTTATAAGACAAAAATCTTAATTTATGACATTTTTGAAGTACAATTTTGCTGGATATATTATTCTTGGTTAATACTTTTTCTTCTTTTAGAACTTGGAATATATCAGCTCACTTTCTTATGGCCTCCAAAATTTCTGGTGAGAAATCTTATAATTTTAGTGAAGAACCCTTCTGTATGATAAGTCATTTCTCTTTTGTTACCTACAAGATTCTCTGGTTTTGGCTTTTGGCAGTTTGATTAAAATGGGTCTTGATGTGGGTCTTTGAGTTTATCCTGCATAGATTTGGTTGAGCCTCCTATACTGGCTTGAATAGTAATCTCCCAAAATGTATATTCACTCAGAACCCATGCAGGTGACTTTATTTGAAAGTGGTGTCTTTGTAGATACAATCAAGTTAAGATGAAAACATAGTGGATTAAGGTGGAGCTTAAATCCAATATGACTGGTGTTCTTATAAGAAGAAAGAGATTTAGAAACAAATCCAAAAGGAGAGCACCATGTAAAGACAAAGGCAGAGAGTGGAGTGATATATCTACAAGTCAAGTAATTTCAAGAATGGCCAGCAACCACCAGGAACAAGGAGAGAACCTCCAGTCACCACCAATCTTGTCAACACTTTAATTTGAACTTCCAATCTTCTGAATTATGAGAAAATAAATTTTTGTTGTTTTAAGCTACCCAATTTTTAGTAGTTTGTTACAGTGGCCCTAAGAAACTAATAAAACTCCCCTTAGTCTTTAGATACATAAGGTTGCAGCTGAATTTGGAACTTCAGTTGTAGACCTATTGGAATATGTTTCTTTCACAAATTAGAATAGTAAATTAATGGAATCCTTATTTCCTAGTGATGAAGTTTAGGTAATGTGAGATTATATAGTGTCATGGTGTTTGAAAAGTGTATGAAGAGTTTTAGGTTTATGTAGATGTAAACTCGGGGTCCTTGCTTTCTGTTGCCCTTTTAAGATGTGTCTAGGGTTACTGTACAAAAAGAAGGACTTTCCAGAGAGTGGAGACAAGGATAAAGAAGAAAAGATCTGAGAGCTATTTCTAAGGAGGAAAAAATGGCATACCCCAATATTGAGTCCCTCCCTTATGTTTTCCAGAAATATTTCAGGATTTCTATGAGCCATTGTCTGCTATAAGCTTATTACTCTTACTCTTCCCTAAAATAATTACTTATTATGACTATCTGATATATATTCACCATAATATTTTAGTTTAAGGAAATAAGTTCATTTTTTATTGTATTATTATTGTCACTGTTACTATTTTCAATAACAAGCTGGCAATTTAATCAGGAGCAGATATGACTTAACACACTTGAGTTGAAAAGATAACTTTAAGTTTCTACCAGCTATCTTGCTTTGTCTTTTTGCCAATAGAGATGTCCCAAGCAGAGATTGTTCCTTTAATCACAGTCCATAATGGAAAGGCATATAAAGCATATACACATATAGCTCCTGATTAAAAGTAAATGTACTTAAAATTACTAAAAGTAATGTTTTATGCCACTGAAGTATGGGGGCTATTTGTTACCAAAGCAAATCTATCTAAAAACAGTCTTTAAAACTAAAAATGTAACAACATTTACAAGACTAAGTTTAATGGCTGGCAGATGATTAATGGGTAAAATGAAATTTTGTAAATTTCTTCATCTTTCACAGCTTAGATGGAATATATATTGTTGTAATTGAAATATCACAAAAAATAAAAACTATTATCATTTAATATTTCTTTCTTAATTCTCTCTCTTATTAGTAGCCTTAAGTAACATTTATTAGATTTAGCAAATGTGTATCCATTGTAATAGGACTTTATGGAAACTCATATCATGGTTTGGAATCACTTTCCACATTTATGATTTGGAATCACTTTCCACATTCATGATTTTTCACATCCTTGTGATGTGCTCTGCGCAATAAAATATAAGGGAAATCACAGTGCATCAGTTATGCATTTAGGCCTCAAGTGTTATTGAATACTTCTGCCTATTTTCTGGAACTCCTTCTATGACTATGAGAGAAAGCCAAAGATAGCTTATTCGAAGATAAGAGACAGGGGGATGCTAGAGCCAGCTCTTATTGACTTGGAGGAGCCAATCATGTGTATCTTTTACGAACTTCACATTCAGCTAAATCACATCGTCATTGCTAGACCAAAATTACCAAGGCTGAACATTGATCTGCCTTTCTGAGTCAAAATGTTTTCTCAGTGTTATCTCTTCATATTGGGGTCTTAATTCGGTAAATTTTTTCAACATTTGAAGTCACTGAGTTTCTGAAATCTCTATTTTATCTTTTATTCCTACTTGCAAACTGGCCACTTTTTTTCAGTTTGCCTCTTTTTTTAAAATAAATTTCTTAAAGAAATCACCCCAAACTGAAACATACTACCAATGCCAATCTTTAGATCTAAACATTTCTTAGTTATCCAGTGTTCCTTGTAAATTATTTCAAAAAACAATTTTATCAAATATTTCACCAATGCAGTCTTTAACTTCTGATTAAAGTTGTCTTTTACAATCTGGAGAATTTATAAGCCAATGCCACATACTTTATTTTTTAAGGCAGCACTTTACTTTTGATACTATGAACTGGGAGGTTTGTCTCAACATTATACTCCCTCAAGAATATAATTTGGTGACGATTCTACTGTCTGCAGTGATGTAGATTGCTGTGGTAGTGAAAGGGGACATTGCAAATTATGTCCTACTTCTTAGAGGTTTAGGTTTCTACTCTAAGAAGCACATGACTTCATATAATGTGTGGAGTAGCAAAGAATAATACTATCATTTTCCCAAAAAGAGGGAAAGCAAAAATCTACAATAACATTAATGATTACTATGGTAGCTATTAAAAGAAGAAATAATAGAATATCACATATACCAGATATAAAGAATGACATGATTTGAGGAAGAAAGACATGTGGCTATTTGTTTTGGAGTACAATGATATAATCACATGCAGAGTGCAGAGTGGAATATTGGATGTGAAAAGAGAGCCAGCATTTGGATGCTGCACAGAAACAGTATCAATGACCAGTTAGTCTTAACAAGAGCAGCAGGGTAAAGAAAAGAAAACTACAGCAATATTCATATGAGTAACTACATGTCCTATTCCATTTTGGCACAGAAGGGAATTCAGAATAGCAAGATAACAAAAAGTAAAAGATATATGCCTCAGTTTCATTCTTGGGATAGCTATCTGGCTAGTTTTGTGGGAAAGAAGGAGGCAAGCATTAAAATGAATATGAAACTGAAGCTTTAAAGTTGGCCAAATTTTTGTTTATAATTGAAATGACGATAAAATTGGAAATGTGCACAAGACAGGCACTACTGTGGAATTAGAAGGGAGATTTTAAAATATTGCTGAAGGCAGTGTTTGTAAACAAATAAAATAGGTACAGCCATTTCTTATTATTGGTGGGTAGTTATGTTCTATAAAGATACCACACATGCCAAAATAGCAAATACAGAACCACTTTTCCTAAGGATAATGCAGGGATATATTCCTGAGAACTGATCACAACATCTTTATTAACTGATCAATATATAACTTTGTTTTATGTTTCTGTTTAAAAATACTTTCTTTAATATATATTGTTGATTGATTAACTTTGAATTAATGGCAAATAGCACTATAACTCTTGTCTGAATGCAGCTTACCACATGTATTTTCTTTGTAAGACACATTGTACACTTTTGCAATAGGAACACTAGACAGCACTTCAGCATGATACTGGAGACCAAAAGAAGCTAAATCAATGATAAAATGCTTAAATATGTAAAAACAAAACAAAGAATAAAAACCAAAGTATGACACCAAATAGACTAAGGGATATGGCAGGAGGAAGGATTATTAAGTTGAGACTATTTCACTTATAGGTGAGAAATGTTGACTGTACCTTGATTCTAAGGTTTTGTAACAATGCAAAAGTCTAAGACTCTAAGAAGTGTTGTGAGAACAGAGCAAATAAGATATTTCTGTGGTTGGAGTAGTGAGTTCTAGTTTGGAGTTCGAGAAGAACTTTTCAAAGTTCTTTTCAAGAATAATTTTGAATAAATAATAAATGTATACATATATATTTGTATGCAAATGTATTTATAATTGTAAGAAATTATGAAACATCAGGAATATAAAAAATGAGCTATCTCTCTTACTCAAGTCCTCCTACTATTCAGAACTCCTTATTGGATGACACATAGTGTTACAAAGAGGGAAGGAATCTAGAAGGACATGGCATTTGAACAGGGCTTTAATAGGTCTTCTGGATTTGGAGAGATGAAGATGCATTATCAGTGCATTTATAGAGACATTATGAGAAAATCTTGATTGAGGGGATCCCTGGGTGGCTCAGCGGTTTAGTGCCTGCCTTTGGCCCAGGGCGTGATCCTGGAGTCCCGGGATCGAGTCCCACCTTGGGCTCCCTGCAGGGAGCCTGCTTCTCCCTCTGCCTATGTCTCTGCCTCTCTCTCTCTCTCTGTCTCTCATGAATAAATAAATAAAATATTTTTAAAAATTGCCAATTATAGATTTAGTGAGAAGTTCTAAGTTACATGATCATAATACAATTCTCTTTTGAATCATGAGTTAAATATGCCAAGGAGTAGAAATTATATCAGTGGATCTCAGAAGTGCATTCTTAATTTCCCTTCATTGTTAAAATTGTTCCTTAATATCCCATGAAAATCTTTACCTATTAATTTCATCCTAGTGACTTATTTTAGTACGAAAAGGATTATATAAGACTACAAGAAAACCAAATCAAACAGTAAAAAGAAATTAATAAAATACAACCTTGTTTGAATTTAACTGTTATTTCTGATAGTTTCAAAAACCTTTGGGGTTTTAAACAAACTCAACTGAAATAGTTCTACAGTCCCATGAAGTAGGTGCAGGCATTATAATCTCTATATTACAGCTGGGAACCTTGAGGCACAAAGCCATTTAAGTGATATGTCCAAGGTCACTGAGCAAGTCACTGGTGAGGCCAAAAATAGAATCCCAATTCTTCAGCTAGTTCTTTGTTCAGAAGACCATATTGGTTTTTTTATTACCCCAAGGATAAAATTTAGCTTTATATCAGAGGATATTTCTTCTTACATGCCAACCAAAAAATCAACATTTAAAAAAAATCATTAAATTGATATTAAATCAAATCATATTTCATGCTTGAGATTTTTCAAGTTACTCTCAGAAAAGTGTTTTCTTGTTGTTTAAGAGGAAAATATCCATACATAGTTTTTTGCTGTTATCATCTCAATTCATAAAACTTTTCTCCCTCCCCTAAATATTTAATGACTCTATTTAACTATGAATATGTTCTGGTTTCTGCACAAGAAAATGCAAGCCATAGTAATTGGCTTTGCCTTCAGACAGCTGAGTCAGCAAGAAATCAGAGAGCCTATAGAAACCTTTTTATTTTCTATCAGTTTTTCAGAGTTTTAAGCCATTGAAATATACTGAAAAAATCTGGGAGGGAACTAAACCATGCAAATTAACCTTACATCTGCTTTATACAACTCTTGAACCTCCAGATTTGTAATTCCTTATCTGTGGCTGCTCAAACAATTTTCTGGTTCATAATGCTGTCAGTGCCATAGTAGGAAAGGAAAGTGGATTATAGTCTGAAGTACATGTTTGTCTAAAAGTGCTTCTATTTTTCCAGTCATGAAAAGAATATTTTTCCCCTCTTGTGGGAATCCTCGAGAGCTAGAAGTTCTATGTTTTAAGTTTCATATCTATGCATATGGATTTTGTGGAAATCATTTTATAAAGTTCAAAGTTGTTAAATATTTTAAAAGAAATATATGTTCATACACTCTAAAAAAGGACTCTAGATATATTTATCTCTCTTTATACACTATATGCCTATAACTTATAAACTCATATGTACATACATTTACATAAATGTAACATATGCCATTTTAGAATTACAAGCAATTATAATAATAGATAGCATTTACTAAGCAATCACCTTTTACCAGACACTCTGTGAAAGTTTTTGTATATAATATCTTATTTGTCCTCATTACATTATAGAGTGACTATTATTATTACTTTGACTTACTTAACAAGGAAACTGAGACACTAAGAGCATATGTCAATTGTCCAAAGTTACACAGCTTTTACGTGGGATAACAGGGTTGGAAACACAGGTGGTTTATTTTTCCTACACTGCATGTGAATAGAAATTATTTGTGGACATCTGAGTAAAATAAAAATGTAAAGTCTAGAGCTTTAGTCAAAATTGACTAAATTCATAAACTAAGATCCAGAAAAGAGAAATGTCTTCCATAGGTTGTACAGTCACCCAGGTCCCAAATCTGGAAAATGGCTCAGACAGCATTGCATTATTGCTCTCACAGTTGTCATAATGAAATGATGTCATAAATTGCAAAACAGGTAGGAACTATCTTTTATGTAGATAGCTATTTTTTTTACATTTTTCCGGCTGAGATAATTTTTTAAATTAGGTAGATAAAATATTTTCCACTTTAGTTTTCTGTTAATGTTTATAAGACAATTGTAAAAGATATATATAGGGATTTCTACTTTCCTATGGCTAGTGTTCAACAACTTTTCTCCACAGCCATTTATTATTCAAACTCCTTCTCCATAAATGTTACAGAAATAGCTTAAGACACTCGGATATCTGAAATGCTACCATCAATGCAACATCTTAGTATTTATCTTAGGGTAATTTTTTTTTTTTTTTTTTTTTTGCTAGGTTTTACACTCTTTACTCTTCCCTTTCCCCTCTGAGTTTGTCTCCATGTTATTCTGGTCATACCTGCAACTTTTAAATGTGCTTCCTCTCACTTCTGTGTGAACAGTTCTTTAACAAATATTGATGTTCTTAATTTTTATTCTATAGCCTACTATTCTTAGTATAAACCACCCCATGGTTGAGGGTGATCATATTTCCTATAATAAAAATATTTGGATAATTCTGTATGTGAATTACATGCACACACATACACAAGAAAGGACAGTGAACTTCAAATTCCACTTGTTTACTGTACTTTCTCAACCATCCACAATTAAGGGTACGAAACACATACAAATGATGGTCAGAGGTAGCCCCACAGGGATATAACACCTCTACTGAGGTCTAAAGCTCCAGAATGATTCAGTTATGTGACTATATCTGGAATAATTTCTTAAAGTTCTATTTTTTAGTAACTATCTTCATGTGGTACTATGTTGATAAAATTTCCTGCTAAAGGTTCATTAAAACAAAACAAAACAAAACAAAATGAGAAACCAGATTCAAAAACTTCTCTGATCTCCCTTGGTTTATGGACTGACCTCACTTTCCCATTTAAGACAGACTTGCTACAATTTAAAACTTTACTCTCAAACTCAACAGTAACATTTCCTCTCTCACCTTCCCAACTGTGTAGCACAGATTAGTCTTACCTTGAGCTAATGAAAGATGGAGTTAAGCAGAGAAAATTATGGTCTGTCTTTCCCAAACTTCTCTTCCCTCCTTTTGTGTACTGAGTCATGAGTTAGGAAAGGGAAACTCCAATATTTTCTTACTCCCTAGCATGGGATTGCAGTCTTTTCTTTGCTTGATATAATCATTATATTCCTTGTCTATGAGCTCCAACAAACCATGACAAAGTATTTGTGTGCAGCTCCCCTAGGCATTTTTACATTTGTGGGTTTGGCCCCATCTCTCAGCTGACCCTTAGCTGATGAATTCCTTTAATGTTTATGTCTGTTTTGTCCCTTCATTCCTCAAATCTGTAGGTGTAATGGCAAGGCTATATCCCCCAATTGTATTTACCCTTCGAGGTCCTGTGGGACCCTGCAGAATGCTTCTCCTGTATACTTAGAGAAGGTGTTTCTGCTCCTTCTCATGTCTTGCAGCTTACCCATACACACACATACATACATTCTCTCCCCTCTCTCTTTCTTTTCTCTTTCCAATTCTCCTTCCTTCTGTTCATTTAGCACAGGAGAATTTCAGCAATCCTTGTTCCAAGCAGATGTATAAACAAAGAATGAAAACTGATTCCTCTTCTTGAAGCCTTTACCAAACTTTCAAAATAAAATTCATAGAGCCCCCTTCCATGTCTCCAAAGTGGGAAGGCTTTCCATGAACAGGAATCTCTCCAAAATGTCAACCATAGTATTATTTTCCAATGTTCATTCCATAGTAATTGGTAGGGATGAATGAGCAGGGTTAACATATGTCCTTTCTCTAACTGGCACCTCTCAATAATTCCAATTTCTGGTGGCTCTCTGAATTTAGAATGTTAAGTACTTAAAACAAGGTACTGTCAGCTTACACCATAATTCGAGAATACAAGAAACCATCCACATTTTGTTACATTGGATCAAAGATGATTCATGGGAGAGAACGCAGTAGTTGCAAAGGCCCTTAAGTGCCATTCTCTTCTGGCATCTTAACAAACTCTGACTTCACCTTTGACATTTAACTGCTGAAAGTTTTCAAGCCCTGTCTCTTCTGCCCCACAACTGGCAAAGCTGATAAGAAAGGCTGGGTGCTCCCTCCTTTGGCAAGAGTAGGAAATTCAAACCATGCAAATCGCAGGCCCATTCACAGGAACATTCACTCAAACAGATCCCCTAATTTCAAGAAAAGCCTAACTGGTCTCTTTTATCTGTTACCTCCAGGCTCTGCTTTTGGACCTGCTCATAAGATAACCGTTTTTTTTTGTTTTGTTTTGTTTTTTAAAGAAAGCTTCATTATGTGAGTAATAAACCTTTCTGTATCCTCTCTCTCTGTTTTGTGGGGTTTTTTTTTTGTTGTTGTTGTTGTTGTTTTTGTTTTTTGTTTTTTTGTAAAAAAATCACTTTTTGTTTAGGTATAAATGACATATAACGTCATGTTGCTTTCAGGTGTACACATGATTCAATATTTGCATATATTATGAAATGGCCATAATGCATACTCCTAACTACACTCCTGCAAAGAGAGAGAACCTGTACCTGAAGCAAGCCAGGGAATAATCTTTATGATGAATCCTTTGAGAACATACCTTGCAGGAACATGGTAGGCCTGGTAGGAGTTGACTAGTTCCTGATGAAGACGGCCACCTCGGAGCACTCCCATACCCAGCTGATGAAGCTCGACGGTGAGTCAGGTGTCAAATTTGTTGTGGAGGCCAAGAATCTGGGCAGGCAGCCCAAACTGGGAGAGGGCCTGAAGTAGCTGGCCAGGTCACCCCAAAGGGCGGGGCGTCACTGGACAACGGAGGGAGCCTATCGTTTCACGGGCCAGGGAGGTGCACCTGGAGATCTGGCCGAAAGGCCTGGAGGAGGCTCAGCACATCAAGGAATCCGACCCAGTCCTCTCGTACCATGAAACTGCGCGGCGGGAGAGGAGTGTGCTCGATCCGCCCAGGCCTCCCAACACGCAGCAGCGCGCGGCTGCCTCACTCAGAAGCACAAACACGCCGCGAAGACCTGCAAGATCTGGTGTTTTCGGCCCACCGCCCGGACCCTGACATTCTCACCCGCGGCACCAAGGGCGTCTAGTACTCCAGCAAGATCAAGGACAGCGGGGCGGCCGTCGGACACCGGACACCGAGGAGGGGGCGCTGCGTGCGGCCAGCGCATGTGACGTGCGCCCCGACGTCCGCCGTCCGGCGCTGCGCGCTGATGTCACGCGGTGCGCCCCCCCCCCCCCCCGCGGGGCGCTGAGGGTCCGGCCGGGCCGTGGGACCTGTGTCCTCTGAGGAGTGCCGAGAACCAAGCCGAGTGGCGGGGGGCGTCTGTGCTGCCCTCAGCTGGAAGCGCCGCCACGTCGTTGAGGAGTCCCAGGGAGCCGTGTCCCGTGTTTGCCATGGAGGCCGACCTGCCCTTCAGCGAGGCCTCCGCCGCGAGCACGTGTGGCCACTGGCAGGCCCTGCCCGGAGACCCCTTCGACGAGGGGCCGGGCACGAGGGCTTGGAGGACGGCGTCCTGATGCTGGGGAACTCTCTGGACTAGCCGTAGGCAGGCCCCTGGAAGGCGGCCCGGCGCGCACAGACCTCCGGGGGGCCCCGGGGCCCGCTAGTGACCGACCGCCGCGACCCTCGACGCCGCCCAAACACGCGGCGCGGCGCCTGTCGGGTTCCGGGGCCTGGTCCGCCCCGGCGCACTGTTCGGCGTGAACGCCCCGTGTCCTGCCCCGGGATACTGATTTCGAGATTTCAGAGGCCGCAGAGATGCCTTCACAGCAGGTACTTATTTGGCCAGTGGGGGGAGGGGAGGGGATGGTGCACCAAGCCCTTCTTTTTTTTTTTTTTCTTTTTTTTCTTTTTCATTTCTTCAGAGGGAAACTCAAACACCCTTTCTTTTCTTTTCTTTTTTCTACCTTTTTTTTTTTTTTTAATGCACCAAGAGGTTTATTTGTGCAAATAGCTCATATGGATTTTCTCATATGGGAAGAGGATTAAGCAGGTACACATTTCTTTGAACAGAGATTAGAAGGTGGAAACTCTTGTGTGGTGTCACCATAAGCACCTCCAGCTATAGTAGTACCATTGGAATAATAAGTTTGATGTGGGGAAGATTGTGAGAAAAATAAAAAAATAAAAAATCACTTGCATGTGGCATAATCGGGCTTACTATCCTAACCGAAGTCCCACTTCCATGGGGTGAGTGAAACAATTGCACTGTAAGGAGGCTGGCGAGGGACCGCTACTACAGGGTCTGGCGGCGGCGGGTTCTTTCTTCTAATGCTTTTTTTGGTGACTTGGTTTTGCTGTCTCCTGGCGGGCTTTCACTTTGAGCTGCTGAAGGATGGTTTGTGCTTTGAACTGTGTTGCATCATGCTGCATTTGCCGAGCATGCCAACATCTCCCTTACAGATTTAGCTGACCGACATTGGCAGTTTCTGTTAATTGACATTTAAGGACAGTAGTATGGAATTAGGGGCCTCCTTAAAATGGCTGTAGTTCATGTGTGTTGTCTGGGAACTACCCTGGTGTCTCAGGGACAATCATCTGTCTTAATTCCACATAAGCCGTAACTGCCTCTAACTCAAAGGAATGACTTTCATCCTGTGACCATTGATTGTGTGTCTCAACCTGGCACTGGTTGCCATCATATGATGTGCTTAAAGGAAACACTGTGTAAATAAATGTGGACCCATCAGTGGTTGCTGATGTGGAGCAAGAGTAGTCACTATGTAGCATACTGAAGACCACACTCCTAAAACAAATAACACACTGTAACTTTTAAAAGTGCCTTTGTCTGTGCTGCAAAAAAATCCATGTAGTCTGGAATATAGGGAATAATACCCATAGTGCCCTCATGACACAGCTAAGGGGCTATTCAAAACCAATCTCAGTCGAGGGTTCTTAAACCCAATAAAGTTAATATTGCCATGGAAGAGCCTCTAACTCTATGACACTGATTTGTTACTCTCTGGAGGAAGAAACTTATGTGAGCAGGATATAGATTCTGGATTCCCTCAAAGTATATCCAGAAACTACAAAACAAAGCATAAACCCAAAAACCAAACCAGAGGTCCACAGTTTACTAAATTGGAGATCCAAACTTCACTGGAAATTCAAAATTTACTGAAAGAATTTCTACAACAAACAGATAAAAGAGTGCTAATTAAATTTTATGCCTTTACAACACAGGTACTGAATTAATTTTAACATCTGCTCACATACACCAATTGAAATATTTCATGGCCTTTATCTGTACTGAAGCTCAAATTTCAGTTATCCTTGGGGATCCTACTAAATTTCAGTATGGTGTCCCTTTAAGGGAAGTTACAAAATATAAATGGGGGGGGGGGAGTAGTATGCTTCACTGTAACTGTCAGAGCTATTACTTTGCTTAATTCCCCATTGTCAGAATACCCATTAACCTAAAATATCCCGGAGTGGCGTGGGCTCCAAGCCAATCAGTAATAAATTAAAATTAAGGTAAGTATTTGGCATTCACAATTAGATTTTTAAATGGGCTCCCCATCAACCTTTCTACTCAATTTCCTACATTTTCTGGTTTGAGAAACAGAGGTTTCTGGTTCATTTGGTTGAGCAATGGCTTGAACAGTGTGCTTCTTTTTAATCCACACTGCCCATTCAGTGTCACTGACAAACTCAGAGTGGCAAAAGGGGAAGCCCCAAAACAGGCCATGAATGGAAGGTCTCACATTGATGAGGTGAAAAAGGATCAGGTCCATAGTGCCTTTGGTTATTCTCCATCACCTCATTTCAACCATGGAGGATCTTACTCCTTTAGTTATAGTTACTGGTAGTCCAAATTTTGATGAGGCATGGATTTGGTGAGAATATTTGAGGTGGCAAGTAGGATGTGCTGTAGAATGGAGGAAGAAGGAAGATGAGGATTCCCAGGAATACCATGGAAGTAAAGGATATTCTGTTTGAATTTATCTGTACAGAGAGTAATTCCTGAATCAGGAGACTTAGGCTATTTTAAACTTTCTCTACCTAAAGGCAGAGTGTAGCTTTTAGCAAAGGTTGTGTTTGTGTGCAATTCTCCTCTCTGAGTAGCTTTTAGAGAAGGTTGTGTTTTTGTTCAGATGTCTGTGATCAACTTCTCTTTATTCAAAACCACTTGAGACTCAGTTTGATGAATTTAAAGTAAGGAAGATTTAATTTAAAAAAAGAAAATACAGTGCTAAAAAACTAGGTACAAAAGAAATCGCTACCAGGTGTAAGATTGAGGTAAGTTGTCTACTTGAAATAAAACAGCACATTTTCATGCAACTGTTTATTGGTTATTTCAAGATTCTAAATTTAAGATATTAAATGATCCTTCTTGAGTCACTGTTTTTTATTAAATAGGTAATACAGCAAATAAAGATCATTTTTAACAACATGCTTTTAATTTTACAAATAATGATTCTCAAATAGATAATCTTATTAATTTTATTTTTCTATTCTTAATAGAGCATATGGACATGATTTGGTTTTCAGTTACTCAGGAAGTGTTTATTGAGTCTCTACTATATTTCTATGCCAGGAAAAAAAAAAAAAAAGGTAACGAGAGGCAGAAAAATACTTAGGAAAATAAGAAAACACAAGCCATGGACTATGATCTATATTAAAATACTTTTAAACTATTTCTGTTTCCCCAGAGATGTTAGATATACACAAATAGTAGCTTGTGAACCTTTCTCAGAGCCATCATATTTAAATAAAATCAATGACTTTTTATCTGTCATAAGTCTGTCAGAGACACATACTATTGATCTCTCTGTATCTCTAATGCCAACCTTGTCTGCTAAATGATGGGATCTGTAAAGATTTGATAAATTGGTGTTTAGTGAATGTGAGCCAATAAGGAAATAAACTCTTATAAAATGGAAACACAAAGAAACATTTCTATGTGTTAAAAAAAGAAATTAAAAATAGTATATGTAGCTCTTTGTTTTAAAACCATTAAAGTTATCTTCTCTGGTAAGAGGAATATGATACCTAGATCATTTTGAGTTGAGAAGACCCAGCCTCTTCATTGATGGGATGCCAACTTCGAAGTAGGCCTGAGGGACAGCTGGTGTTTCAGGAAAAATAAGATTACTTTAACACTGATAATTTCAGCACAGAGTGTCATCTGTTTGGAGAATGTTTAATCAGAAGATATTGACTCCATTTTCCCAAAGAATAATAAGATGTTCTCACAAATGGAAGGATTTGGTAAGATACCTGAGGACAGGTTGAAAACAGGAAATTATCAGTGGGCGTCACAATGGGAACAATCTGAAGCTTCATCTTTACATGAAATTTACATCTTGAGCCCAGCTATCATTACAGAAACAGCTTTAAAATATCTGGATTATATCTTCACAGGAGTATTTTGTACCTCAAAGTTTATCTATTTTTGTTCTTTGTGATTATTATTATTTTCAAAAATGCACTGTCATTTTTATCAGTTGTTCCCATTGAAATGCTAAAATCATGACAATTGCCTCTACTTCATTTCTAAATAAAATTGTCTCCAAGATCTATCAATTCAACTCTACTTGCTAGTTTATTTGTTTCTACCCTATTTCAGAGTAACATCAACTATGGCCAGACTAAGACCCTCAGAGTAATGCTTCTTATAGTTAACTGTTCATTTAAGTGATCTGCAGATACTGGGAAAATGATAATGGGAGTGGGTCTGGAGTGGGTCTGAAATTCTTCATTTCTAATAAACTTGCAATTGTTGGTGCTGCTGAGTTCAGACTACATTTTAAAAAGGCTTTAGAGAGTTTACCAATGTCCCCTACCACTGCTACAGATGCATCATTCCAAATAAATAAATAAACAAACAAACAAACAAACCAATACATGGAATAACTGTACAGAGAATAAAATTCTGATTTTTTCATATTTTAAAAATGTATTTTCTTGGAAATCGCAGAATTCACATTATAATTTACTCTGAATCTGCCTATAGAGTAATTTAGCTCATTTTCACCTCATGTTTGTATGTTTTTAAGAATACCCTATTTGGTGTTCAATCATTATCCTTTCCAAAAAAAAACTTTCCTAGAAACTGTGTGACCATTATTATATAAATGCATATGAATCAAATGTGAGAGCTAAGAAATAAAAAAACAGAAAACTTAAACCTTTACTTTTTGTTGCAAAAAAAGTTGTTACTTTTTTTTATTTTAAAATATCTTATTACATAATCTTTTCATGGCACCATCAGGAGTGACAGAAAACATTATTCCCAGTTCCTAACCACATCCTGATTTTTTTTTCAAGTATCACAATGTTTATTGATAGATACAAGCATATAAAATCAGGGCATGAACATGACTTGATAAATTAAGTAGACTTAATTTCAATACTACAATAAGAGGGACCAATTCAAATTCTCACCATTTGTTTCACACCCACAAAATCACTTCAAGGACATTAACAATCTCCCAGAACTGATCAGTTTTGTGTAAGTAAACCATGTTTCTTTTAAAAAGACTTGTGCACTTGCCCAGGCTCAAGGATATTAAAATCTAGCACATAAAGCCCATTACTAGAGGTAGAAATACAGGCTGTATACTATTACAGCAACAACCATCAATTACAGTTAAGAATTTTTCTGTAACAACCAAGGGCCTATGCAAATAAGTTAGGCAAGCCAAACTGTCAACTGACTCCTTCTAATCTATTTTCTAACTTGAATATTTCTTTTGTCTAAGTTAGTTTCCACATTACTTCTGCAAAGATTGAAGACTTATTGCATACTCATGTACTCATTTATGTATCAGCAGTACACAATGTTGACTCTGATAGGTGCTATTTTATGTTTTGGGGCTATATTGATGTAGAAGACAGATACAGTTCTTATTCCTATGGGATTCATATCAGTAGGGGAACCAAAATATTTCAAAGGTTACACAGGTAAGTTATTGTGATTATGTTTTTCAGAATTCAGTGAGATTTTAAATGAGTAGAAGCTACTATTGATGTAGGAAAAAACATTAGGATTTGAAGCCAATGGCTAAGAAAGAATTCTTGAAACATCTTTGGTGCAAAAGGTGATTTTATTAAAACATGGGTACAGGTCTTGTGGGCAGGAAAAGTTGCACTGGGGGCATGAGAAGTGGCCCATTATATACTTTCAAGATGGGAGGGGATTAGGGAGAGCGTAAGTCTCTAAAGAATTTTGGAAGCAAGGTTTCCAGAACCTTGAGGGGGCTAGCTATTACTGAGAAAAGGTGATTTATTGTCATCTATTAAAACCTTAGTCATGAGGCCCTTCAGATGTGTATCGGTGGGCCATATGCTTGGGGGATGATTGCCAACGTGTATCTTGGGAGGCCTAGAGATAAATTTTCTAAAGGAATTTTTATGTGTTAAAGTAGACTTACAGGATCCTGGGGGTCAGGCTAAGGTTGTCTTTTGCCTTTAGCAAAGTTTTAACATTGAAACAGTTGAGTCCCTGGAGGAATGTTGCTCTGCCTTTTTCATGGACTTGTCAGTGTGCTGTAGATGGTAAGGAAATTTAATAATTTTTCTTCTGCCTTTGCCACATCATTAAAATTGGGATTAGTGTCTGTTTCAGTGAAGGTTTTCCTGAAGAAGAGACATTAAATTAAAACTTGAAGAATGAGCAGGATTTAGGCAAATGAAAAGTAAAGAGTATGTGTGACAATCTGAAGATGGGGATAATCAGAGCGTGTTTAACAGAGTGAATGCCAGTGTAGCTAAATGACAATGAATGTAGTTGAGATGTCTTGAAAGGAGTTTAGAGAGGTAGGTAGCAACTAGATTATACAGGATGATGAAGGTTGTGTATTGAATTTCTTTAATGTAAGCCTTTACTCACACTCTCTCTATTAGCTGAAATGATTTTTCTTAGCTCCTCTATCTGTGCTAATTCTCCTCATCCTCCCAAGTTCCACTACCTGGAACCTAATCATGATGGCTAAAATTTATTAAGTCTTTGTCATCTGCAATAGAAAATGCTTCAAGGACAGCACCTATTTATTTCCTAACTTTGTTATACATAGTGACTTTGTCATCCTCCTTTTCAAGATGTGATATGTGGAGAGATTGCATAAATTGTCCAGGATTATATGTGGCAGATCACATTACAAAGTCAGGCTGTCTGATCTAAAGATTGTTTAACCACTAAGCACTATTGGCTCTTTTAAAAGAAATTTAATTCTATTCACTGTGTTCTAACTCTTGACAATTCAACTGATATTCTGGGGTTCTTAGTCTTTAAGGTTCTTTCTTGGTATATATGACCTAGTGCCACCCACAACTTGGCATTAATTTCTGCCACTGAGACATTATGAAAATAACACGCAGGAGCGCCTGAGTGGCTCAGTTGGTTAAGCATCTGACTTTGGCTCAGGTTATGATCTCAAGGTCTGGGTATTGAGCCACACATTGGGGTCCCTGCTCAGTGGGAGTCTGCTTGTCCCTCTCCCTTTGCCCCTCCCCCTGCTCCTACTCTCTCTAAAATAAATAAATTCTTAAAAAAGAAAAGATTCCCCAATGACGCCTGGGTGGCTCAGCAGATGAGCATTTGCCTTTGGCTCAGTGCATGATCCCCAGCCCTGGGATCGAATCCCACATTGGGCTCCTTGTGAGGTGTCTGCTTCTCCCTCTGCCTGTGTCTCTACCTCTCTCTCTCTCGTGAATAAATAAAATATATTTTTTAAAAAAGGTAAAGAAAAGATTCTTTGGAAAAGAATACTCAAACCAACCAACTTTGCCTAGGATGGAGCTAGATCCACAGAAGGCTTCCAATTAATATTTTGGAGTAGATGCCTCAGTGACCAAATTTCAGATTAATTTGTGGTTTGGCTTTGATATGACCATTCAGAGGCACAGTCTCCCTGAATCATTTTAGACCAGGCTGGGACACAAAGAAGATAGCCATTGTCTCTTCCAAAGGTAGTGAAATCCAGTTTTGCCCCAAGAACCCTTCAGCACCTCCTAGTGAAGGAAAGAGAGGCCTGAGAATGAGGCTCTTCATTTCAAACAATATTCAAGTGAGCTCAATTTTCCACCTAGAAAATGTACTACATTTAGGAATCAATGGAACTCAGAATTCTAATAACCTGAATCTTTCTGGCATAACAAAATGCACAGTATTAATGACAATTAATTATATATCCATTTAAGAATTGGGATAATACTATTGAGCCCAAGCTTGCCTGTGTGGTGTGTGTGTGTATTATGTAGTATATATATAATACAGTTTCATATTAGTATATATATAATATAGTGTTATGTTAGTTTCATTTTGTATATGTATAATAAGGCAAAATTAAATAAATATAAATATATAAATGCAAAATTATCAGTGCCCTAGTTGGGGTACCAGTATCAAAGGAGAATCTATTGTGTATGTTAACCATTTCTTAAAAGAGCTCTTGCAAATTAAAATCACATTTATTAAAGTAATAGAAATGATTTAACCATGAGTTAATATCTGGAGACTTTTGAATTGAGATTTCTCTCCAATTCTTGAAATGGCTTACAAGCAAGGGAGCTTAATTAACAGGAACACGTGGCATAAATTTTCCTGTCTACTATCATTGGTATTCTGTGAACATAAGGAGGAAAATCCATAGTTTGTTCAAAATCACAGTTTTCTGAAATAAAATAGTGGTAATTTATATCAGGTGAGGAATAGTTAAGATGTTTTAACATTCTATGTCCCAAGAATAGTTCTTCCATTAAATATAAATGTTCTTAGAACTAGGTTTATCCATTGATACATCATTAAATTTAGTTGCTTTATTTTTAATATGCATATTTGTGGTTGATATTCTGGGTCTTTTGAATTTATTTCACCTTTTTTTATTAGAATATTTACTTGCTCACTTTCCCTCTTAAAATTCCCATAATGAACATTCTTTAAATATCAGGGTAATAATATCATAATCTTCTTACATGAAGAAAAATAAAAAACACTTTGTTATAAGAACTTATTAAAAATAGTTGTAAGAATTTGTGATAGCATTTATTAGTAACACAATATATAAATATATATAGAGAGAATACACTGTAGAAAGTTACTTATTTTTTATTTGTGTATATGTATATTTAGAAATGTTTACCACAGTAAGTTCAGCTAGCATCCGTCTTCTTACACAGTTGCAATTTTTTTTTTATGATGAGAATTTTTAACAGCTATCTTTGCAATTTTCAATCATGTAATACCTTATTAACCAAAGTCATCATATTATGTGAATATACATTTTCTTATTTTATTTCAATTCCGGTATAGTTCACATAAAGTGTTATATTAGTTTCAAGTGTACAATACAGTGATTCAACAATTCTATGCATCACTCTTCTTCACAAGTGTATTCCTTAATCCCCATCTGCTGTTTCCCCATTGCCCCACCCACCTCCACTCTGGTGGCTATCAATTTGTCTATTTAGTTAAAAATCTGTTTCTTAGTTTCTGCCACTCTCTCTTTTTTTTTTTTTTTCCTTTGCTCATTTGTTTTGTTTCTTAAATTCCCCTGATGAGTGAAATCATGTGTTATCTATATGGTATTTGTTTTTGACTGACTTTTTCACTTACCATTTTTCTCTCTAGATCTATCCACATCATTGCAAATAACATGATTTCATTCTTTTTTATGGGTGAATAATATTCCATTACACACAGTGTGTACCCGTGCAAGCATGCACACACACTACTTTTTTATCTATTCATTAGTTAGTGGATACTGGGCTGCTTTCATAATTTGGCTATTGTAAATAATGCTCCTACACACATTGGGGTGCCTGTATCCCTTTGAATTAGTGTTTTTGTATTTTGAGGGGTAAAAATCCAGTAGAGTGATTACTGAATCATAGGGTAGTTCTATTTTAAAGTTTTGAGGAAACTCCTTACTGTTTTCCACAGTGGCTGCACGAGTTTGCATTCCCATGAACAGTACATGAGTGTTGCTTTTTCTCCACATCCTAACCAACACCTGTTGTTTATTGTGTTTTTTATTTTTGCCATTCTGATAGGTATGGGGTGGAATCTCATTTTGGTTTTGATTTGCATTTCCCTGATGATCAGTGATGCTGAACATCGTTTTATATGTCTGTTGACCATCTGGTTGTTTTCTTTGGAGAAATGTCCATTCAAGTGGCTTGCCCATTTTTAATTGGATTATTCATTTTTTGGGTGTTGAGTTGTGAAAGTATATATTCTGAATACTAACCCTTTATTGGACATGTTATTTGCAAATATCTTCTCACATTCAGTAGGTTACCTTTTAGTTTTATTGATTCTTTCCTTTGCCGTGCAGAAGCTTTTTATTTTGATGTAGTATCAATTGTTTGTTTTTTATTTTGTTTCTCTTGCCTCAGGAGACATATCTAGAAAAATGTTGTTACGGTCAATGTCAGAAACATTATTGCCTGTGCTCTTCTCTAGGATTTTGATGGTTTCAGGACTCACAATTAGGTCTTTAATCCATTTGGAGTTTACTTTTATGTATGGTAAAAGAGAGTGATCCAGTTTCATTGTTTTGCATGCTGCTGTCCAGTTTTCCCAACACCATTCCTTGAAGAGATATTCTTTTTTACCATTTGATATTCTTTCCTACTTTGTCAAAGATTAATTGACCATATAATCGTGGTTTTATTTTTGGTCTTTCTATTCTATTGATCTATGTGTCTATTTTTGTGTGACTATCATATTGTTTTGATTATTATAGCTCTGCAATATAACCTGAAGCCTGGGATTGTGATGCCTTCAGCTTTTTTTCTTTTCTTTTTAATATTTTATTTATTTATTCTTGAGAGACACACAGAGAGAGGCAGAGACATAGGCAGAGGGAGAAGCAGGCAGTGAGCCTGATGTAGAACTCAATCCCAGGACCCAGGGATCAGGTCCTGGGTCAAAGTTAGATGTTCAACCACTGAGCCACCTAGGCGTCCCAGCTTTGCTTTTCTTTTTTTCAAAATTGCTCTGGCTATTAAGAGTCTTTTGTGATTCTGTGTAAATTTTATGATGTTTTTGTTCTAGCTCTGTGAAAAATGCTGTTGGTGTTTTGATAGGCATTGCATTAACTATGTAGATTGCTTTGGGTAATATAGACATTTTAATAATATTTGTTCTTTCAATCCATGAGCATGGGATGTCTTTCCATTTCTTTGTGGTCTCTTCAATTTCTTTCATCAATATTTTATAGTTTTCAAAGTACAGGTCTTTCACTTCTTTGGTTAGGGTTATTCCTGGGTAAGTTATCATTTTGGTGCAATTGTAAATGGCATTGTTTTACTAATTTCTCTTCTGCTTCATCATTAGTGCATGGAAATGTAACATATTTCCACCCATTGATTTTGTAGACTCCAACTTTACTGAATTTGTGTATTAGTTCTAGTAGTTTTTGGTGGAATTTTTCAGGTTTTCTATGTATAGTCTCGTGTCATTGGCAAATAGAGGAAGTTTTTCTTCTTCCTTACTAATTTTGATGCCTTTTTTTTCTTTTTGTTGTCTCATTGCTGTGCCTAGGACTTCCAGTACTATGTTAAATAACTGTGGTAAGAGTGGACATCTTTGTCTTGTTCCTGACCTCAGGGGGAAAGCTCTCAGTTTTTCCCAGTTGAGTATGATTTATGCTGTAGGTTTTTCATATATGGCCTTTATTATGTTGAGGTGTGTTCCATCTAAACCTACTTGGTTAAGGGCTTTTATCATAACTAGCTGTTTCACTTTGTCAAATTCTTCATGTCTTGTGAAATGATCCTATGGTTTTTATCCTTTTTCATATTGATGTGACATATCACGTAGATTGATTATTTGTGAATATTTGAACCACCCTTTCAGCCTGGGAATAAATCCTACCTGATCATGTTGAATGATTTTTTAAATGTGTTTTTGGATTCTGTTAGTATTTTGTTGAAGACTCTTACATCTATATTCATCAGAGATATTGTCCTGTAGTTCTTTTTTTCTGTGTGTCTTTATCTGGTTTTAGTATCAGGATGATAGTGGCCTCATGGAACGAATTTGGAAGTTTTCTTTTTCTGTTTTTTTGGGGGATAGTTTTAGAAGAATAGATAACTAACTCTTTAAAAGTTTGATAGAATTCGCCTGTGAAGCTGTCTGGTCCTGGACTTTTGTTTTTTGGGAGATTTTTGATTACAGATTCAATCTCCCTGCTGGTAATTGACCCATTCAGAATTTCTATTTCTTCCTGCTTTGGTAGGTTTTGTTTCTAGGCATTCATCTATGTCTTCTAGGTTGTCAAATTTGTTGGCATACAGTTTTTCATAATATTCTCTTACAGTTTTCATTTTTGTGGTGTTGGTTGTTATTTCTCCTATTTGTGATTTTGTTTATTTGAGGCCTTCCCTCCCCCCCCCCTCAATGAGTCTGGCAAGACTCATTAATTTTGTTGATCTTTTTGGAGAACCAGCTCCTGGTTTCATCAATCTGTTCTATTGTTTCTTGGTTTCTATATCCTTTGTTTCTGCTCTAATGTCTATTATTTCCTTCCTTCTACTGGTTTTGGGGTTTGTTCTATTCTTTTTCTAGCTCATTTAGGTGTAAGGTTAGATTGTTTACTTGAGAATTTTCTTGCTTCTTGAGGTAGCTATCAGCTGTCACCTTGGGACTGCTTTTGCTGCATCCCAAATGTTTTGGACCATTGTGTTTTCATTTTCATTTGTTTCCATGTACTTTTGAATTATTTGCTTGGTTTCTTGGTTGACCCATTCATTGTTTGGTAGCATGTTCTTTAACATAGAGTATTTATGGTTTTTCCAATTTTTTTCTTGTAGTTGACTTCTGGTTTCATAGTTTAAGGTCAGAAAAGATGCATATGTTCTCATTCATTTGGGGAATATAAATAATAGTGAAAGGGAATATAAGGGAAGGGAGAAGAAATGTGTGGGAAATATCAGAAAGGGAGACAGAACGTAAAGACTGCTAACTCTGGGAAACGAACTAGGGGTGGTAGAAGGGGAGGAGGGCGGGGGGTGGGAGTGAATGGGTGACGGGCACTGGGGTTTATTCTGTATGTTAGTAAATTGAACACCAATAAAGAATAAATTAAAAAAAAAAGAAAAGAAAAGATGCATGGTATGACTTTGATCTTTTTGAATTTGTTGAGGGTTTATTTATGGCCTACTCTCCGATCTGTTCTGGAGAATGTTCTGTGTGTACCTGAAAAGAATGTATATTCTGCTGTTTCAGTATGGAATGATCCAGTGTGTCATTCAAACTCACTATTTCCTTATTGATTTTCTGTTTGGATTATCTGTCCATTGATGTAAGTACGCTGTTAAAGTCTCCCACTATTTTGTATCACTATCAATTAGTTCCTTTATGTTTGTTATTACTGTTTTATGTATGTGGGTGTTTCCATATTGGGTGCATTCATATTTATAATTATTATATCTTCTTATTGGAATGTCCCCTTTATTATTATATACTGTTCTTCTTGATCCCTTTTTACGCACTCTATTTTAAAGTCTATTTTGTCCAATATAAATATTGTTACCCTAGCTTTCTTTTGACATCTTTTCACATGGTAGATGTTTCTCTATCCCCTCACTTTCAATCTGCAGGTGTCGTTAGATCTGAAATGAGTCTCTTTTAGGTATCATATGGATGAGTCTTATTTTTTATCCACTTTGTCACCCTATGTCTGTTTTTTCATTCTATGTCTTTTGATTAGGGTGTTTCATCCATTTACTTTCCAAGTAATTATTGATAGACGTGTATTTATTTGCCATTTTGTTATTTGTCTGTGGTTGTTTCTGTTTGTAGTTTTTCTCTGATCCTTTCTTCTCTTTCTTTCATGGGTTGCTCTTTCTTTAGTGATATATTCAGATTTCTTACTCTTTTAATTTTTTTTTTTTGATTTGTGGTTGCCATTTGGCTTATATATGACATCCTGCACATAACAGTCTTTATTAAGCTGATGGTTGCTTAATTTTGAACTCATTTTTAATCTGCTCCACATTTCAGATAGTTGGTATCATATTTTACATCCTTTTATCTTGTGCTTTTATTTGTATTTTTATTTAACGGTTTTGCTTTCTTTTTCTTTCGAGCTTCTGTTTCTCTTAGTCTTACTTACAGTTTTGTTTTTCACTCACAGAGTCCCCCTTAACATTTCTTGGAGGACTAGTTTAATGGTTATGAATTCTTTAGTTTTTATTTGTCTGGAAAACTCTTTATCTCTCCTTCTATTCTGAATGACAGTTTTGCCAGTAAGACTATTCCTGGCTGCAGATTTTTCCCTTTCAGTGCTTTGAATATATCAGGCCACTTTCTTCTGGCCTACAAGGTTTCTGATGAAATATCAGCTGATGGCCTTATAGGGTTTCCTTTATATGCAACTGTCTTCTTTTCTCTTGCAACCTTTAAAATTCTTTATCACTTTTATTTCCACTTTAGTTACTGTGTCTTGATGTGGACCTCCTTACATTGAATTTGTTGGGGATCTCTGTACCTCCTGAATCTGTATCTCTGTTTCCCTCCCCAGATTTGGAAAGTTTCCAGCAGTTATTTCTTCAAACACATTTTCTGCCTCCATTTCTCTCTCTTCTGGAATCCCTATAAAGTGGATGTTAATACACTTGATGGAGTCACTAAGTTCTCTACATCTATTCTCATTATGCAGTATTTGTTGCTCACTTGGTCAGCTTGATGCTTTCCATTACTTTATCATCCAGGTCACTGATACATTTCTCCATTTCCTATATCCTACTATTTATTTCATCTAATGTATTTTTAGTTTCATTTATGGAGTTCTTCATCTTTGATATGTTATTTTTTATCTCTTTGTCAAGGGTCCCATGGATGCTGTCTACCATTTTCTGAAGTCTAGTGAGTATCTTTATCATCATATTAATTCTGTTTTGCTTAGATCTCCTGCTGTGATTTTGTCCTGTTCTTTCATTTGGGACATATTTCTTTGTATCCTCATTTTTCTACCTCTCTGTGTCTCTTTCTCTGTGTTAGGAAAGTCAGTTATATCTTCTGCTCTTGAAAGTGGTGGCTTTATGAAGAAGAGGTCCTGCAGTGCCCTGCAGTCCAGTGTCTTCTGTTCACCTGAAACTGGCACTTTAGCAGAGTCTTCTATGTGGGTTTCTTGCATCCTTCTGCTGTATCTTAGTCATTTTTCCTTTCAGTCCAGAGGTCTTTACTGATTCTTTGCCTGTTGTGAGCTATGCTTGCTCTCTGTGATGTTAGTGAGACACAGGTAGGCCAGTTCAGAGGGGGCATGACTGAAGAATTGCAGGGAGTGAGTTGGTAGTGTTAGCAAAATTGTAGTGAGCGCTAGTCTTATGTGGGATTCCCCCCCCCCATAGGCCAGTGGTCACTCAGGGCACAGCACACTGTGGTGGTAGTGGTGGCTGAGGATGCCCTGTCTGTATACAAGGTGAATGGGCAAGATGCCTGTGTGGGATTAGCAAAGTTTGCTCTGAGCCACTATTTCTGGGTTGGATATCTGAAGTGTGGTGGCCACAGGGGTACTAAGCACTGGGGTGGTGATTGGGCAGGGTGCACACAGTATTAACAAAATTTGCCCAGAGTCGAGGGTTGAAGCCAGAAGGCTTGGAGTGGGTGGATCTTCAGGAGAATTCAGTGGGTGTGGTACACTGCTAGTAGATTAGGTAGCAACTGTCTGTGCTGCAGCACCTCCTGCAGGTGGCTCTGTGTTTATGTTGGGTGGAGGAGGAGCAAAATGGCGCCTACCAATTCCTTTGTTCTTGGAGAAGTCCTCCAATACACTCTGAAATGAGTATAAACAGATCTCCCTCCCCTTTGCCCCTGGTTTGTACAAACTGTTGCTTATATGTTGCCTGTCTGTGGGTTGTTGTCTCTTTAAGGGTAGGAACTCATTATTACTTGTCTTCCCAGCTTTCTCAGTGCTGAGTCAGCTAACTTTTAAAGAACCAGGCCCCCTGGTTATACAAACTCAAAGAATTTGGCCCCTATGCTTTTCAAAGCCAGACATTACAGGGATTCATTTTCCCCTGGTAGGCTCCCTGGCATTTTCCCCTTTCAGTGCCCACAGGTCCCTCCCTCCTGCAGGCAGCTCCTGATCACCATTTCTACCCTTCCTAACCTCTCCAATGTGGCTTTTCTACACTAGTTGAGAAGTTTGTTATGCCAGTCTTAGCATCACTCTCTGGTTTATTTACTCAGCTAGTTGTAAACATGGGATGAGGTGAGCTTAGAGTCCTCCTACTCAACTGTCTTCCCAAGCCTTTTCCTCTCATCTATTCTTTCTTGGAAAGTTGCATTTATATATAACTTTTCTAAATCTAGTTTACTTTCTTATTTCTTCTGTCCTCCCTGTGTTGTACTTTTTCTCCTCTATCTATAGAAACAAGGTCAAGGCATGTTCTCAGATGCCTGTTCATTAACAGCTCTGCGGGTGATGCTCCTAGAGAGGTCTTATGTGTTGTGTGATGTTCTCACACAAACTATGTTAATTTTTGATCAGTGATTATGAGTTTTAATTGTGTTTAGGTAACTGGAGGTTTGGTAAATAGGCCTCACTTTGAAATGCTAAATTGGAGCAGCGAATCTTCAAACCAAGGAATCCCCTAACTTCTTGTGCTTTATTTTTGCATGTTAATTCCTGAAGAAGAAAAACTGGTAGGTCGATAAGATACAAGCCTCAAATGTGAATATAACTATGACTTTAATTTTTTATGAGCATGATATTTACTGATATGTGTGTGTGTGTGTGTGTGTGTGTTGCCTTGCAAACTTAATCTTTAGAAAATAGTCCCAGGAGGATGGAGACAGAGGGGAAGGCGTATTTATATTTTGGTCAAGTTTGCTTAGCTAGTATGATACAGAATTTGCATTCAAATACAGGCAGTCTGACTCCTATGCAGTCCCAAGTAGGACTGATTTGGAAATTCTGGGTCTTCTGTTACATATAAATATAGGCCCTTGCCATAGAAATAAACATAATCTGTTTCTTTCAACTTAAATATTTTCATTTTTTTCAACATTTAGACTTCTTCACATCAAGGTTCTTAGTGACTGCTTGGCACTCATTTTATAGTATTTTTATAATTTCTTACTGTTTCCATTGCTAGTAACTGACTGTCTCTCTGCCTTTGCAGACAGATTACTCAGGACAAAGCACCTCTTTTTGCCTCTTCAAACTCTCTCACTGTAGTTTTCTTTTTCATGTATGTTGGAAGAAGAGGAAAGAACAGATATTGCTTTTCCTTGAGATAAAATTATACCTCTTTCTTTCTTCATTTCTTCCTTACTCCTTCTTATTGACTTTCTTAGGAAGAATTGCTGAGTCCATTGATATATCCATTATTTTTGTTTTAGCATTCAGTACCCTATTGCTATTTGAGATGGTTTGAGAATAGTGACTTAAGGTAGTCAAGAAAATTTATTTAATACAACTTTCTGTAATTTATTTTTAAATAAAGTATTATTTCTGTCTCTGAAGTTGGTTTTGACTACTTAAAAATGCTAATGCAGTTGCCCCTTGAATAATATTGAAGTTAGGGACACCAATCTCCTGCACGGTTAGAAGCTCACAACTTTTGACTATCCAAAAACTTAACTGTTGATTAGAAGCCTTACTGATAACATAAGCAATCAATTAACATATATTTTATGTGTTACATGTATTCTGTACTGTATAATAAATAGCTAAATTAGTTTAAAGGAATGGGTCAGAAGGTCAGAACCTGACAAGATGTTAATTTGTCCAAATTTTACCAAGCAGGTTTCCAATATTCAAGTTCATTCGTCAGGACTGAGAAGGACTCTTTCGGGCTACAATGTAAAATACTTGAATATGTGAATTACGTAAAGATTCTAAAAAGTTTGGCTTCTGATCTTATATTTCCAGAATTTGAATAGATTTTAGGGAATGATATTGATAAAAAAAATAGTGTTTTTATTTTTTTAATTTATTTATTTATGATAGTCACAGAGAGAGAGAGAGAGAGAGAGAGGCAGAGACATAGGCAGAGGGAGAAGCAGCTCCGTGCACCAGGAGCCCGACGTGGGACAGATCCCGGGTCTCCAGGATTGCGCCCTGGGCCAAAGGCAGGCGCTAAACCGCTGCGCCACCCAGGGATCCCAATTAGTGTTTTTAGATTAGAAGTAGGGTGAAAGGATTTTGCTGTTGCACTTAGAAAATGTTAACTAGATGGTAAAAAACTGAAATATTCATAAACATCCTATTTCAAGAGCTATCTTACCCCTAAAAGGCATACTTTGTTAAGGTTAGTTAGAAGTAGTTCTTACTACCTCTGTTGTTACCTAAATTTAATGTACCCTGATGGCCCCAGGCTTTCACTTGATGATCAGGTGTGGATTGACCTTTAGAAACCACAGCTTTATGCAATGATTTGGTTTCTTATAGATCAATTTTAGCTTCTGTTTCTATATACCTTTGAGGTAGCTCTTTGAGGGATCCCAGGGCTAGGTGAGGCTTCACCTATGATGACAAGGCAGTCTAATTAAGGTACTCTTATATTACCTAAAGTTAGAAATTTAGGTTGCAAGTGTAGGGACTGCTATGAAAAACAAAACAAAACAAAACAACAAAAAACAAACAAACAAACAAAAAAAAAAACAAGCAAACAAAAACCCTTGAGTAAAATGAGATTCTAGCTTTCTAGCTTGTAAAAATACTATTGTCAATATTTCTGTGCATATCCGTTCTAAAAATAAACTCAAGTCAGCATAGTAAGGCCCTGTCATTCACAAGCATGGTAAATTGAAGAGATACAAAAGAGAAAAGGCATAGTTTTTTGCCTCAAGTTTTCAAAAATTTGGGTTTTTCTTTGTTCTTGGTAGCTCCTTGATTGGATTTGAACACTAAGTTTCTGGCCTTGTTTAAAAACAAAGCAAAAAGACAAAAAAAGTGGAGAAAAAAGGGAAAGAAAGAAAAGAGGAAGAAGAAAAGAAAAGGAGAGAGGGAGGAAGAAAGGGAAGGAAATAGAAGAAAGGAAAAGATTAAAAACAAGTAAGAGGTGTATTCACATATACCTGAAAGTTGGTTCTGCTTGCAGAAAAGACAGGTGATAAAATATACTCCGATTACATCTGCTTAATTTTGAGCACAGCATAAAGAATAGAGTTCTCTAGTTATTTAGTGATGAACTTAATAAGAAAATGCATTGTTTACTTGCACAATAAAGTTTTAATAACTTAGGAGAGTGTACTGGTAATTTAGAGAAAGCAAATCTCATTAAAATCTGTTTTTAATAGAATTGTCATGTACTTAAAATTAGACGATAGATTATCATCTTCACTAGTTTTGTTTTAAGTAAGAATTGTATACAACCAAAATATCAGTGAAATTTATTCTCGGAGACCATAGGAAAACCAAGTCAATATCTCCATAGCTACATCATATTGATCATTCATTTGATTTAGGGAGAAAGAAGACAAATATGTTAGTGAAAGAGAGACAAATGAGTAGTATGCCTGGCTAATTCCTGACTCATTTACAAGGGAAGCTAATGCAACTCTCTTACTTATTTATGGGAAATATGATAGATCTGCTTGTATAATTTATGCCTTCTCTTAGACTTTATGTACCCCACTAATTGTCTCCCTTTCTTTTCTACACTTTTTGCTTAGGTATTTGGTATGATTGCATTTTTGGAAATTTGTTTTTGTTTTGTTTTGTTTTAGGATGTTACTATCAATCTTTTACATATATCTAAACAGCATGCCTATGAAGAAAATCTCATTTTTAGTCTTAATATTTGAAAATTACTTGAGAGGTAATATAAGGAAAAAGTTAAATATTCACCCATTTATGTCACTATAGCTTTAACATTTTACTTAAAATATCATAATCGAAGCCTATCACTATATTTTGCTCCAAAGTGTTAAAAATAGCAAATTGATTGCTTTAAATGGATTTTTCTTTATCTTGGAACTTTGGTGCAATAAATTATTTTATGTAATGTTAATTTGGACTGGAATTGTAAATCACAGTTTTCTGAGTTAAATACATTTTAAAACTTTAGTTTTAAATTTCAGGATGCATGAATAATATTCTGAAGTTTCTGGTATTAACATACACACACACAACTCTTGAAACTTTATAGACATCAAAAGTATGCTTTAAAAAATTTAAATGTAAATTAGTTCAAAATATATAGATTGAATTCCTTTGAAATATATTTGTGTTTAAAATTTAATATGAGTAATACTTAGCTTGAATGTGTCTTGGGTTTGCCTAGTACAAACATTTGAATTATCTTATTGAACTGAACTTAGTGCTTGTAACTAGGAAAGAATATGCAAATATAACTTCTAAATCCATTGAAATAAATGCACAGTTAGCACAAATTTCTAAGAAATTCACATGAAATATAATTTATATTTTTGGTGAAGGTTACCTACACCAGTGCTTCTCAAACTTTGTTGTACATATATGATTTGCCTGGAGAATTTGACAAAAACAGAATCTTAATTTAGAATGTGTGAGATAGGACCTGATAGTCATGCATTTCTAAGGAGCCTCGTAGGTCTTGATGCCACTGATGTTCCATAAACCATGCTTAGGGTGGCAAGAATATTGTTCAGAGACCACAGTAGAGAGGTATTTTTTATTCTTTGGCTTAAAACTTCAAGAAAAATGTTTCTTTTGCATGATCTGATATGTGGAGTATATATTCTAAATCCTTCCTTCTAGACTTCCATTGAGAAAGTTTTAGAGATGGCATCCTTTGAAAGTCTAGAAGCAATGTACATGCATGGAGAAAATGCCCATGTCTATACTTTTCAAGACCAAAAACAAGATAACAAAGTAGAGGCAAAAAGTGTAGAGTTAATCTGATGATAGATTTTGAATTTAGGAGGCAATTGACCAGCATAATTAAAATAGCTGTCAGACATGGGCACAGGTTTCAACTTCAACTATATTTAAGCAAAGTGTAAACATTAAGAGAGTCATGGTAGTGGTTCCAGCCATATTAGAAATAAATTTTAACAGTACCTCAGCAGAACTAAACTTGACAGGGAGACAGAACAGGCTTTTAAATTTTATGTTTTTGGTTTATCACAATCATAATTATTCTTATGTCACACAATCATTTTAATAGGTGTGTTAAGTATGAAGTTATTGTCGGATATTGTTACATCTTATTAAGATACAAGATTTTTGCATTTTCTGCTTTGTCATTTGATTTAATGAAGAGACTAAATATAGAAAGATCTTAATACAAAGATTCTTGTTAAGAATGGTGAGAATTTTCCACTTATGATACCTAACAAAAAATAATGCGTTCAATAAATTTAACTGAATTGTAGTGCTATATTTACGTTTATTGATTGGTCAAGTTAACCAAGACCCTTTTGCCAGAATTCACAGACCTGTGCTATGAAACAAAAAGAAACAGTTTGTCTAAATTAAGCATTTAAGCAAGTATTTTTTTTCTTTTTTTTTAAAGATTTTATTTATTTGAGAGAGAGAGCAAGCGAGAGAGCGAGAGAGCAAGCATGAGTGGTGGGGAGGAGGATAGAGGGGACATGGGGCTCAATCCTGGGATCATGACCTGAGCAGAAGGCAGACACTTCACCAACTGAGCCACCTAGGCATCCTGCATTGTATTTTCTTCTAATATAACTGGATTTAAAGAGATCCTGTATATTATATGAGTAGGGACTAATAAAACTTCTGGTGTATAAGAAATATTTAGCATAACATAAATATTGTTACTTAGGACTATAGTTAGGTTTTATTAAAAAATTTGGAAATAAGTGAAGTATAATAGTTCTTTGAGACATTAACTGTGACATTAACACAATAGAACAAAGCAGGAGTATTCGGGTCATTGGAAGGGGAAAGAATACTTACCCAGGTCTATGTGACCTAATTGTTACCTGAGTAAATTGTTACTAACAACTGGTAAAAGAATGGATGGTCGTATGGGGAGTGGATCAGTGGCAAAAACTTAGATAAAGGAGAATAACAGGGATAATGTTTGACAGGATCTATCTATTTCCTATGGGTAAAGGCTTTGTATGCATATATCCTTTTCCACATTCTCATTCCCACTTCTTTTATGCCTGCCCTTTTTGTTAATGAGCTGTCTTAAATGTGAGATGGATGAATACTCTCTTAAGCTTCTTGTCACTGAACATTTGATACACCTAACTTTTTGTTTTGATTCCTTGAAAACAAGCTAATTTTTATCTAGCTTTCTCTTGTAAAGCTGATTAAAACAAGAAATACACAAATCACATGGATTTGAGTATCTCAGGTCTCATAACAAATTTAATTTTTATTACAAAATAAGAAGGTATACTACAATGTCCTATATGGAAATCCCAGATTAAGTGCTAGGGTTTGAATACTTGGATGAGGCTGAACACATGAACTGTCTTTGAGTTCCTTCTTCAAATTGGGCAGTATATATAAGAAATGCAATTAAAATTATCCTTTTTGATAAGAAAGTCATTATGCTAACTCCTTGTACAAACCTATATTCTCTTTTTATAAAAGTAATGGAAATAGAAGATAATTCTTTGTAGAGTTCAAATTACCATTTCCAGGTTACTTTAATCCCAAGTATAAATACATAAGTGGAAATTGGCAAAGAAGTAGGATAAGTCTATAGGTATCTATTAAAAAAATTCAGTTCTCAGAATAGTATAACTTTTCCTAGCAGGCTCTTTTAGAATATGTGGGACAAGCTGGCAGGACATGAAGAATGTGTACTGTGCCATGCACCCTTCAAATTCCATATTTGCTTTTTCTTCCTCTCCTCAGAGATGGACTTACAAGTGTAAAGAATACCAGCACAAAAAAAAAAAAAAAAAAAAAAAGAATACCAGCACAAAGTCCTTCCACAAATCAGAGTGGAAGGACCTCCATTATTAGTCCCTAATATGTTTTATCTTTCAGTTTTCTTAGAATCAGTTGGGTGCTTTTGTAGTAGAATAAAAATAAATGAAAAGCAGAAAGCTAATTTGTAATTGGTTGAATAAGTGTTCCTAAATTCATTATGTCTCTTCATAAACTTTTGTTTGCCTGTTTATTCGATAGATAGTATTAAAGGATAATACTATTCACCACATGGTAGTAGGTTCTGGAGACTTACAGTCTTCAAAAACTTGTCAGCTTTTGCTTTTATGGAGCTTTCAGTTTAGTAGAGATAACAAAAGCATATATAAGGGTCATAACTATATGTAAAAATATAAATAGACATGACTGTGTTCATTGCACAATGGAGGTGAATAATAGGTAGATATGATTGGATGATAGGTGAATAATAGGTGGATATTCAGTGAAGTCAAGGAAGACTTCCTAAATGACCATTGAGCTGGGATCTAAAGAATGTATACTTTTGAGCAAGAAACAACAGTCATTTAATGCAGTATTTACAAAGGCCATATGATGAGAGTAAACATGACTTAGAAGAGACTACCAGAAAGCCACTATGGCTGGAGCTGCTTGTGTAAAGATAAGAATTGTACAAGATCTGGAAAAGATGACCTGAAATTGACTTTACAGGGAAAATCTTTCCAAACAGGGACAATTTTAGAAGAACTGAGTATAATTAAGAATTATGCCAGGATTACAGAAAAAAAAAAATAAGAGTTTCCTGGGCAAGCTGAGATAAATGATCTTTCCATCTATAGGAGATTCCAAGGATGGTCTCTAAATTGAGATAAACAGCTTTTTTTTTTTTTTTTTTTTTTTTAATTAATGGAAGTATAAATTGTTTGCATTCTTTGCTGGTGAGGTAAGAGGCATTGTATTCACTGGTAAATTTTGTCTCTCTGAATTGGCATCAGAGCATCAGGGATCTGATGTATCTCCTATTGACTGAGGTTTTATCACAGATGTTCTCTGTCCTTGGAAAGACTTTTGTGAATTGATGTAGTCCTATATAGGCATTTGCCAGCCAATACCTTTGTTTTTATAAGTATCATGGGAGATGCAGTTTGAATACCATGGCTGGTAGGGGAAATATCTACTATTAAGCATCTGATGTCCTGGTTCTTATTAAAGTAATTGATAGTAAGCTATCTGAAAACACCATTTGGGATCAAGTTTAGGGATAGCAAAGCAGTATTTTAGAAACATTTTGTTCAATGACCTATGAAGGCAGAGACCATGTATTCAGTGGAAGAGTAAACCCAGTGAAGATTTAGCCAGTCATTAAACTTTTAGGGTTTGGAGAACTTTAAAGAATAGTTTGCTTTATTCCTCTTATTGTTGTTTTTAAATATAAGGGGCTGGTCTCCTTTCCTTTCTGTCAAAATAAAATTGAGCATATGGTAAAAGTTCTAGAGAATTCTGCTCATAACTTCTGAAAACATTCTGAAAGAGGGTGAAAAATAAAATTGGGGAATGCTCTGATTCCATTCACCATTTCATAGCAGCTAGCAGACTCTGGTGTGAAAGGAACTGCACTTGTAGTAAGGTAGAAGGCATCATTTGATTAAAAGTGGAAAACAAACACCAAAGAGTAATAGCCAAAAGGAGGGTTTAAGAACCCATTGCACTCTATCCACAGAACAATTGACTTTCTGCTTTTATACATCAGTCACGTGAGCTTGGTCAATATCTGGTCCAGAGAGAAGGACACACTCTGTATGTGCTGACAAAATCAGGTTTATGTATCTATAGTTCTGAAGAGCAGACCTTTGACCACAGCAGATTTGCTAAAGTAATGAATGCCACCCCAGAGGGCTCCTGGTAGCCATCTTGCTAGCCTTACATAGGAAACATACCTTCTGTGTATAAGTGCATTGGTTAAATTCTTATTTAAAATCTAGGCATTCACTCTGCCATTGATCTGGAGAGATATTGGCACCTTTGAATGTAAAGTGTAGAACATTACATATAACTTGTGAATAATGCAGTATAGCTAAATGCAGTTGAACCAAATTAAGAATGGGAATGTCAGTGATTATCAGGATAGCTTAAATACAGAAAAAAATATATAACTGACATTTGGAAGAATTTACTGCTTCTTAAAATCTATGATGGCAGTTATAAGTATTTACTTGACAGGTTTAAGATTGTTGCAATAACAGTAAGTATAATTAACTAGACATATGACAAGAATTAGATAAGTGATGCTAAGTAGAACCAGATAAATAAGTGGAATTTGGGATAAAGTAAAAGGTAAATTAAAAAAAAAAAAACTTAGATTTTAAGAATTGCACATTTTGTGTGAATATGCATGTGTATGTGTCTAACATATATATGTGTATAGTATTTATAAACACATTTTGTATTACATTATTAGGAAACCTAAAACTTTAGAAAAGTTTAAAGCTTTTTTTTTAAGATTTTATATATTTGTTCATGACAGACAGAGAGAGAGACACAACACAGGCAGAGAGAGAAGCAGGCTCCGTGCAGGGAGCCTGACATGGGACTCAATCCCGGGTCTCCAGGATCACACCCCGGGCTGAAGGCGGCGCTAAACTGCTGGGCCACCAGGGCTGCCTGAAAAAGTTTAAAACTTTTTTTTTTAAATTTATTTATTTATTTATGACAGTCACACACACACAGAGAGAGGCAGAGACACAGGGAGAGGGAGAGGGAGAAGCAGGCTCCATGCTCCGGGAGCCCGATGTGGGATTCGATCCCGGTCTCCAGGATCGCGCCCTGGGCCAAAAGCAGGCACCAAACCGCTGCGCCACCCAGGGATCCCAAGTTTAAAACTTCTAAAAAGTTTTGAGAAAGTTTAATACCTTTATATATCTTTAATATATATATATGTAAATTTATTCAAGGATCAGACCTCCAAGGAAGGTCTGATTGATTTTAAGCATGGCTAGTAATGACAATAAGTGAAGGAGGTTTTTGAGAAGAAAAGATTTGAAATTGGAAAGAAAAGTGTAATAATTATACTTACATGTTTTTTGTTCCATTTGTTGATTCTAGATGTTCTTTTAAAACCTATGTTCTGAGGGAAATCATAGGGCTCAAAGTTTTGGTAAGGAAGCAAAGTGGATAGTATTTGTCTTTTCTCATTTTCAACCCTATATGTCATCAGTATCTGATCTGATCTTAGGGAAAATTCTATTTCTCAATTTTACTGAGAAATATTAACCCTGTCTGACAACCAGTAAGTGTTTCAGAGAAAACATAGTGTAGCATTATATAGTCTAGCTTGTCAGTCTTTGGCAAAAAAACAAAACAAAACAAAACAAAAAACAAGTAGATTCAACATGCGGTTTCTTAAATGTATTGTTTGTATGCTAGAATAGTTGAAAGAAAGCTCTCTACCTTAAGTCTCAAGAATCTTTTGCTTCAAGTTTATCAATATGCTAAGAAAACTAAATATGGAGCATAAGAATCCCTCATAAGAATCACCTCTAGAGGTATTTAGGGATGACATATATCCTATGGTCAGTTGACTGTACCAGTTAATAGAGATTCACTGGCAGTAGAGCTTAAGTAGAGGATGATTTTTAAAAAAAGAAAAAAAATTGATTTTGCACATAAGAAATCTGGCAGTAAGTGAACATCAATAACCAAGGTAGCAAGATGGGTGACCTTGGGAGATGGCTAGCTGGCCAGTTCTTAGTGATAGCAAACAACAGTAACAACAACAAGAATAACAATAACATTGGCAGCACCATTTTTAGAATTTTTAGATATAGCAATATACAAGCATTTTAATATTCTATTATATAATTCCCACCAGGAACATATGAGTTAAGTATTATTATTTACAGTGAAAGAAAGAAAGAAAGAGAAAGAAAGAAAGAAAGAAAGAAAGAAAGAAAGAAGAAAAAAGAAAAAAAGGAAAAGAAAAGAAAAGAAAAGAAAAGAAAAGAAAAGAAAGAAGAAAGAAGAAAGAAAGAAGAGAAAGAAAGAAAGAAAAGAAAAAGAAGAGGGATCCCTGGGTGGCTCAGCGGTTTAGCGCCTGCCTTTGGCCCAGGGCGCGATCCTGGAGACCCAGGATCAAATCCCACGTCGGGCTCCCTGCATGGAGCCTGCTTCTCCCTCTGCCTGTGTCTCTGCCTCTCTCTCTTTCTCTCTCTGTATGACTATCATAAATAAATAAATAAAATATTAAAAAAAAAGAAAGAAAGAAGAAAGAGAAAAGGGAAAGAAAAGAAAGAAAAAGAAGAAAAGAGAAAAAGGCATCAAGTAGAATTAGTGATCTTGCCAAGTCAAGGGAATCCTAGTCAGTTTGAATACATAGCAGATCTGGGATTTGAACTCAGCTGAGTAAGATTCCAAAGCCTTTTTCTATTTATTTGTTTTACATCGTGGCTCCAGTGTCTTAAAAGCCAGAGCATAGTAAGTCTTTTATCATTTTATTTTAGGCATACATTTGAACCAAAGCTGATGTACTATGTAATTTTTTTTTTTTTTTTTTTACAGAACAAAACAAAACAAAACAACAAAGCCTAGGAATAGAAACTCTCAGACTAACAATTACATCTGAAACCCTAATATAAAAAATAAGACCATAAAAGGTAACAGAAAAATGCTATAGGATGTCAAAAAAATAAAAAATAAAAAAACAACCTAAGAAATACAGTTTGAAAGAATACTTAATGAGGCATTTTCAATATTTTTAAGATTCCCCTATCCTGTTCATTAGATTTCAAACTAAAATTAGATTCACACAATTAAACATTACTGAGTAATTATAATGAGGAAGTGTCTTTGGACTATTGATACTTCCACATCATCATATAAAAATATGGTTTCTTAAGATGGGTAGAGTATTGCAGCATTGAGGAACACAGGCTCTGGATTTTGTTTGCTCAGGTACAAATTAGGGCTTTGCAAACAGGCAAATGAATTTATCTATCCCTCAGTTTTTCCTTTTAATGAATAGAAGATTCACAGTACCTAGCTCAAAGGTTGTTTTAAAAATTAAGTAGGGGCAACCTGGGTGGCTCAGTGGTTGAGCACTGCCTTCAGCCCAGGGCGTGGTCCTGGAGACCCAGGATTGAGTCCTATGTCAGGCTCCCTACATGGAGCCTGCTTCTCCTCTGCCTGTGTCTCTGCCTCTCTCTCTCTCTCTCTCTCTCTCTCTCTCCTCTCATGAATGAATGAATGAATGAATGAATAAATAAATAAATAAATAAATAAATAAATAAATAAATAAATTCTTAAAAAAAATAGGACAGGTACTTGCTCATCCAGTTGGCCCATAGTAAATGCACAATGAAATTATTTAGTTGTTTTTGTAATTGCATTTTAACTTGTTTATACAATAAAGCTCAGACTGCTTACCATGACACACAACTCCTGTATTTATCTCTACTTACAACATAATCTTCAAGGCGCCTGGGTGGTGCAATGGGTTAAGCATGCAACTCTTGATTTCCACTTAGATCTTGATTTCAGTGTCCTTTTCTCCGGGTTGTGAGATCTAGCCCCATCTCAGGCATGCTCAGCATGGAGTTTACATGAGATTGTCTATCTCCCTCTCCCTCTGCCCCTCCTGCTAGTGTTCTCTCTCTCTCTCTCAAAATCAGTCTTTTTAAAAAACCGACTAATATTCTGCCCTTATGAGTTATTTTTATGTTCCTTTGCACCAAATACCCTCTCACGTCTTTTCTTTCTATTTGGGATGGCCTTTCTTTCTTTTTTCACTCTACAGACATCTACCCATTCTTTACCAGACTTAGATGCAACTTCTTAATGATACTTCTGCATATTGTCTATAACTGCTTGAATTTTAATTTCTTCTCCTCTGTACCCACAGTATTGTATTTATCTCAATTATGATAGCTATTTAGAAAACTAAAATTTTGTCATGTTGGAAAAATAACATGGTAGGGATTTCCTTTTTTTTTTTTTTTCAATTAATTAAGGCCAATGATAAAGTCGCCAACCTATTTTTCATAGTCCTTTACAATAGATAAATTCAGGTCACCAAAACAGTAGATACATTGAGGATATAGAGGATATAAAGGATTTTTTCTGAGCTTTATTTAATTCTTGATTTATTCTTATACAAGGCCTACCATATCTAAATTGAAAAGATTATTTTCCAAAAGTCTCTGAGAAATCTAAAGTATACTTACTAAATATGTCTTATTTGCATGTTGTCTGTATTCTGTAGAAAGAGTAGAAAACTAGCATAAAAGAGAACTAGTCAAGTCGATGTCTTTTAGCAGAATTCTTTAAAGAAAAAACTACACTTACAGCCAAATTTTCCATAGTATACAACGAGTTCATTTACTATGTAGATGAAAACCCACAAAAAAGCTCTGTACCATGTTTTTGTTGTTGTTAAATCCTCTTTGTGGTATTATATTTTTATAAGAGGTTGTGCCACATAAAGAGTAATGTTCTCCTTCCAAATGCCATAAAATGTAATGTTTGTAAGGCACATAAATACTAAAATAGAGTCAAAACAAAAAGACACTTTAATTAGGGTGGTGGTGATAGAAATTGCTGTATAGAATTAGAAGTTTCTTATCACACATAAATTGACATAATTTATTATTTATTATTGGCTTGAAGGGAAAAATGTGATTTTTTGTTTTCTTAGTAAATGAAGAGAGATGAAAGTCTCAGTACCTATTTTAATAGGTTTTCAAGACTCAAATTGCAAAATGCAGTCTTGGGCTGAATGATAGGTCACTGGAGTAGGTGTCTTGTTATACTGCAAACTAACCATTTGACGTTAACAATGAAATGTTGAAGATGCTATTTAACCTGGTTTCTATACACCATATTGTTAATTGATATATACAAGAAGTTGTGCTAATTTGCAGAATTATTTTAATGATGTTTTTGTATTTTGGATGCTCAGTTCACCATCTAACTATCATTTTTACTTTTCACCTGGCTGGAAAATCAAGGAAAATTTCAGTGAAATTATGTAGAATTTATTGATGCATTTATTGACGCCATCTCTAATTTACATGTCAATATTGGGAATGTGGACTTGCTTACTGATGTATGTAAGTTTACCACATATGGTTTAAAATTGTTGAAACTAGATTAAATTCACAAAATTTTGAATTATAATTTTTTTATTTTTAATACCACATGTCCTCTAGAATTTCTTATTTCCTTGAGATTTGCTATTTTTTCAAGATTTTATGCTTTTGTCCCTGAAGAAAACCAAGTTATTTATAATGTCAAAGTCTCTCCTGTTAGGGAAAAATATGCAACAAATATGCATGTTCTTTAGGCTCATTGCTACTACTCTTTCGCCCTCTCTTCCACTGGCCTATGTCATTGCAAAAGAGATTTTAGTCTCATGTCTCCATCTCCTATTTCCCTAACAGTAGTATTTCATCTCCAGGTAGAAAATATGACTATGACTCCATTGTAGTATATTTTCAAAAGTAGATAATACGTAAGTAGTTTTCTCTAACATTTTCTGTTTCTTCTATTTTTTGCCCAATAATTTTTATTCCTATTTCCATCTCATTTTTTCACTAAAATTACGTTTGTTATTGATGTTGATATCAGATGATACATATTAGAAGATGATGAATGTTGGAGTTTTTTCAGTGGATATTTTATTAATGCACATATTAATTGAGTATTAAGTTATTCATAATTTTCTGTGTAAATTTTCTACATGCAGTATGACCCACATGAAGAAAAGGTAAGTTTAATTTTTTGACACTATCTATGGAAATTTTCAAAATGGCCAAGTCTTTAATACTAACTTGAGGAATTTATATTTTAATGATTATCCTTCCTTTTATATTTTACTCTACCTCATATCTTTGCTTTGTGTTTTTATTTTTTGCAAATAGAGTGTGGTATTTATTAATCAGTTTTGTTTTGTTTTGTTTTGTTTTAGAGAGAGTGTATAATGGGGGAGAGGGACAAAGAGAGAGAGTGAGAGACAGACAAGGAGAGAATTCTAAGCAGTCTCCACACCCATAATGGAGCCTGATATGGGGCTTGATTTCATGACTCTGAGATCATGACCTGAGCTGAAACCAAGAGTTGGAGTCTTAAATGACTGAGCCACCCAGATGCCCCGGTTTGTCAGTTTTTATTCATAAACTCTACCATCTCCTCCGGTGTTACTTATATCTTTATCTCATAAGTTATGTACTCTTATAGTCAACCAGTTATAAAGACCATGATTCTCATTTTAAAGTGCTAAATACCATGCTTCCATAACTAAAATGTCAAAACCTTGTTGTTTTCCCATGTGCTCTAATTTACCTTGTTTAAGTTTTCCTGATTCTATTAAAATGCAATATAAAATGTGACTTTATTAGAATATCTCATATATAGAGTATATTTTTGCTAAAGTTTAGTTATGCTAACTTCTCTCTCCATTATTATGTATTCGTAAAGCAGGATATAATTTTAGTTTTCAATAAAATGTTTAGGGAAATAAACCAAAACTTAAGCAATTTGTGTATATATTAAAATCTTGCATATTAAACTTTCTGATTAGATTATTTTAGCTAGTTTTGCAATAGTATTCTGGATGCCCCTTATAAAACTATCCTTAAGTTGGTGGTTTTATATTATACAAATAAAACCATTATAGAAAAAAGTGTTTTTAATTTCCTATATATTAAGATGGAAGAGATATTATTAAATGTGGATGAGAAGATGGGAGATAAGGCAAAAAGAGTTATTCAAAAAGTAGAGATCCAACTTTGCAATATTTACTATTTAAATGAGAAAGTTTGTAATACTAGTCACCAGACACAGTGTTGACTGGCATTGCTTATTACTAAGTAATAATTCCAGTCAACAATACATAGTTTCTATGCCCATTTCCAGGTGCTATTATCTTGAGTGGTATGCTGGGCCCTGTAGGCAGCCATACTGAGATGGTTGGCAGTTAGGACAGCTCCATTAATGATATGAAAGAGGGACGCCTGGTGGCTCAGTGGTTGAGCATCTTCTGCCTTCAGCTCAGGGAGTGATCCCAGGTCTGGGAATCAAGTCCCACATCAAGCTTGCTGCATGGAACCTGCTTCTCCCTCTTCCTATGTCTCTGCCTCTCTCTCTCTGTCTCTCATGAATAAATAAATAAAATCTTTAAAAAATAAAAATAAGAAAAATAACAATGTGAGAGAGAAAGGAAAGAATATTTTGGCACACTGCCCAAGTTTCTTAGGAATAACTATTTAAATATTAAATAATTGTTTACATCAATTTATTTTTGTCTTTCTGGCACCAAGGGGATATTTCTTAGCAAAGTGTCCCCAGTTACAAATACCAGTTCCCCCTCTCATGATATAGTTTCAATTTTTTTCCATTTTCCACATCTGTAAGCAAAACCACTATTTTTCCCAATCCCTATGTTTACAGGTCTCATCTGTAAACAGATGAGACCTGGCAAGTGATTTCTGCCCAGAGGAATGTTGGTGAAAATGCTTTGTGCCACATGCATGCTCCACCATATAATCCCTCACCCTCTCTCAGGTGTTCTCTTACCCACACTCCTAGACATGAAGGACTGAGAAAAAAGTTGTGTAAGGGAAAGAGCCTAGATTCTAAGGGCACTGTATAGAATAAGCTTGCCTACCATACACCTGATCAAAAATATCTGCAATGGATTTGCATGAAAGAAATAAAATTCATGTATTACACTAAGACATTTGGGATTAGTTTATTAAGACAATTTCTAACACCATGTCTCAGGAGGTGGTAGCAGTGAAAACTAGGCCTTCTACTCTGTTCAACCTGTGCAGGAGAGTGGTGTACCACCCCCACCCACCCCACCCCCCCTGCCCATGTCACAAGCCCAATACATCAAGGCATCTTACCTTGGCTCAGTATGTATTACGTTGAGAAGACTGAGGAAATAGACTTAAAGGCCACTCTGCTTAGGCTATTTGATGCTCACTCTGATATGAGCTGATAAAGATTAGGCCTTCAGTTTGGTTATAACACAAATCAGAGAAGGGCAGAAATCACAGTGAATGATAGAATCAAGATTCATAGAAGTCTTGTCATAGCTGGAGCAATGGAAAACTCTAACAAGGGGAAATTTAATAGAGATAAACCAACTCTTCACACATGCCCTCTACGTAACAGGTGAAGGGTCTTGCCTTAGTAGCAGATTGTTTGAAAAGATTTAGGAGATTTAGTTCACAATATGCTGAAGCAATCTCACAGTGACTGTGACATAAACTTGTGAACTGGGGTTGCCTAGTGGCTCAGCGGGTTTAGTGCCTGCCTTCGGCCCGGGCATGATCCTGGAGACCCAGGATCGAGTCCCACGTTGGGCTCCCTGCATGGAACCTGCTTCTCTCTCTGCCTGTGTCTCTGCCTCTCTCTCTCTCTCTCTCTCTTTTTCTCTCTCTCTCGTCTCTCATGAATAAACAAATAAAATCTTTAAAAAAATAAACTTGTGAACTGTAAAATATAAGATGAAGGTCAGGGAGAAGGGGGTGGGAGGTTGATGGTATAGCATAATTCTATGGTGGTCAGCCTACCTCTGAAGAATGGAGACAGAAGTTGGAACCATACTGGTGAGCCAAATTTGGAAGACTTGGAATATTTTTTTCTGAAATAAAAAAATACTATAAACTATCTTGAAATATTTGAATGGTTGTGATATGAAAGAGATATCAATAGACTTGCTTTGGGTGGAAGTTAAAGGAGAGTAGGCTTTTGCTGACCTGAAAGTAGAACTTTAAAGTTTTAAAAGTTTTATAAGTTTAAAACTCTGAGCCTACTGGTAATGAAATAAGCTAATTCCAGAAGGTATATGCTGCTCATCATTAAGTGTTCAAATAGAATGTAAAGGAAATTCACACATTAGAAGAGGTGTTGGACGAGATGACTTTTAGGCCTGCTTGTAGCCCTGCAAGTCCATGATTCTTTGATTCAGATATAATTTACTGGGACCTTCATTTAAACAAAATTTCCTTTGCTGCTCCATTATTAGGTGACAGAACTAATTTAATTCAATAAACATTAACTAAAACTTATAGTGTATAACATCTTATACTAAATTTTGGAAGTACAGACACAATCCCTAACTTTTTGGAGCTAAATGTGAGAAACTTACAAGCTGTATCACTGTAGAATAGAATAGTGTGATAGAGGGGAGAAAGGAGGATTAGGGAAAGGAAAAAAGAAAGGCTCACCTAGGAAGGAATATTTGATGGGTATATGTGAATGAAACCAATGGCAAGAAAACATGTTTGTATTAGAATTGGAAATTTAATTTATAGAGACACACTGGATACAGTGACATTTAGCCCCATATGCTTCAGCTCTTCTACTTCCATCTCAACTTTGACTCCTTATGACACTAAGGCCCCAAAAAATTCCTCAAGCACTGCGTTGATGAATTAGGTGTTCTGAACAGAGAGATAGATTCCAGAATATTGGCAAACAATACTGGCTTTCTGCTACTTATTAAGGAAACATCAGATTCATTTTGTCCTAGAGTCTCTCAAGCAGTACATTTGACTAGCTGTTGATGAAGACTATTAAGATCTTTCTATTGGAGAATTATTTCTTTTCTCAGTATTATCTCAAATTTTCTGGAGATATTTTTAAAATCTGTTTTCTAGTTTTGCTAGCTGTGAAAGCATTGTAGGACATTGAGGAGGTCCGAGCTTGGTGTTTAGAGATCCAGACTTGGAGTATATCCATTCCATAGGAGTCCTCTTCCACTTTCTCAGTTTTGCATAACAGTAACTCTCTCCTTATTCATAATTCAAAAACAGTTATTAGGTGCTTTCTTGTTTCTAGGAATAAATAGCAAGATAAACGGACATAGCCCCTGACTGCTCACAAAGCAAGAGTATTGAAATCTATGTGGTAGTGAGTGTACATAAAGAGATTAGTACAATAGAGGTAATAAATGGAGATATAAAGCAATAGGAAAATGAAGGATTATTAGGTAACTTATTTTCTAGCAATTGGGTAACCATTTGGAGAAAAATAAAATGAGATTAACTTTATGATATACTCCAAAAATAATTCTTTCAGAATTATATAATTATATAATAATTTCTCAGAATGGAGAAAGGCTGCTAATTATTACATGGTTAAATAGATAAAATAATTATAAGAAAATATGGACACACTTGATCACATAAATGTCAACACTTAAACAAAATTCAAATGGTAAATTTGGAAAGAATGTTTGCAAAAATATTTGCAATGTTTCCAAAATAAAAGATAGGGATGATGATGCACAACTCTTTAGAATAAAACGAGCAGTGATGAAGGGAAATCACAAAATACACAATAATATCCAAAAATAAAACCTGTCCAATATCATTAACACTGGGAAATGAGGGAGAAAGTGAGTTGTTATCTCTTATAAAGTCCTTTTGTTTTTGCATTTATTTTCATGGATAGTGCAATGAGTTGTCCCAGGATGGATGAGATTTGCATTTTAATATTTTCATGGGAGAAAAATTAATATATATTTCTTGGTGGGTGTTTGGTAGTATTTGTCAAGTCTTTAAAATGTTCAAATTCTTGACTAATAATTCACTTCTTAGAATTTATAGAATTAAATGGTTGAGATGTTTATGAACATCTATTTGCACATTTACACTACAGCAAAGTATATTAACAAAAAAGCTATAAACAATTTAAATATTCAACAATATAGGAAGTGTATATCAAATGATTTCAAAGTTGTACTAAAATCCTATTTTAAAAAAACATATCATCTTTGCTTCCGTAGTGAAATGGCTTCTTCATATTTTTATGAAAGTCTCCTTACTCATTGCCCAATAAACCTCCTTACTCATTGTTCAAAGTTCATTGAACTCACTTATAGCTGATAGCCCAGATAAATGCAATATTCATTCCTTGGTGCATTTCACAAGGATTTATTTCTGGTTTTCTATGTTACTGTGTTATTATTGTGTACAAAGGCATTGTTCTAGGACACCAGAGATACTGCAGTTGAAAAAAGTTGTGACTTTGTGCAGCTTGCATTTTAGAGGATAACACATGTAAACAAATAATTCCAGGTAATCATATATTATGGAAAACAAATCATGACTAATAGGATAGACAGAGTTTGGAGTTGTGTGATATTTTATATATAGTTTTCAGGGACAGTCTCTGTAAACTGACATTTGAACAGAGACTTGGAATGAATGTGGAAATGGGTCATGCTGATCTCTGAGTGATGAATTGTTTAATAGAAGTGACAGCACTTGCAAAGGTCCTAAGAGAATAAGGAACCATGTGGAAACCAATGAAAGCAGAGTGGTGTGAAATATGAAATAGTGGTCAGAAATGAGGATTGAGAGAAGTGAGGTGGGGATGAGGGTTGGATCTCTAGGACTCTGTAATGCCATGCTAAGAGTTCTGGTGTTTTGGGAGGAGTGGAGTCTGGATTTTTGTTCTATTTTGTTTTTTTTTTAGTTGTATGGAAAAATCATCAGAGCATTTCACCAGATGAATGACTATAAATGGCCTATACTTTCAAAGGAACATTCTGACTATTGTCTAGAAAATATTTTAGAAAGAGGCACAACTGGAACTAGGGAAATAATAGATTATTTCAGCAGCTCGGGCAAGACATAATGGTTCCTGGTAAAAGGCCAAAGGTGATGAGAAGTGGTTGAGTTTAGCATTTCTTTTGAGTTTTGCCAACAAAATTTAGGCAATAAATTAAATTTAAAGTGTGAACAATAAACAGAAGTCATAGATAATTCTACAGGTAGCTTGAACAACTGGATGAGAGAATTGCTTTCATCAAAGTGCACAAGTTTTAAGACTAACATTTAGGATGTTTCAAAGTCAGTTAAGTCTGACTTATCAAGTAGATATCCATGGGGAGATTTTGAGTGGGGATTTGGATTCTTAAGTCTGTAGTTAAGGAAGGAGGTCATTTTTGCAAACATATATTTGGAAAGTTGTCTAAAGATATATTAAATATTAAAATTAAATAAATAAAGCCATGAGACTAAGATCACTTGAGGAGTAAGTATAATGAAAAACAAAGTGTATAGTCTAAGTCCCAAGTTAATTCAACATTCAGAGTTTAGATAAATTAGAAAGATTCAGAAATGAAATTTTGGTCAGAAACTTGATCAGAGAGGCTGAGGGCCAACCAGATATATGAGATCTCACGTAGTCAAGTGAAGAAGATAGCTCATGACTGAGAGTGATCAAGTGTCATGGTTGATAGAGATAAAGATTCAGGAGTGACTATTGGATTTGACAACATGGCAGTCATTTGAGATTTGATAAAATTAATTAGGGGCAAGGTCTGGAAAAAATCTCAACTAGAGAGAATGCGAACTGAGAATACAGGCAGCAAGGAGAAACAACTATTTGGACAACTTTTGATAAATCAGTCAGTCAATCAAAGTGGCTAGAAGGGCATGTGGAAGATTTTTTGTTGTTGTTTTTGTGTGTGTGTGTGTTTTTAAATGAGTATAAAATAGCATGTTCTATCCTAATGGAGTCATTCAGAAGAGAAAAATTGATGACTCAAAAGAAAGAGGGAGATAATCAAGCTTGGCATATTACCATCTACAATGGCAAAGTCACACTTTTATTTCTCTAAAAGAGGGGATCTTTTGAAAATTTTTGCATTTCATATCTCTAACATTCCAAGCAGAGAAACAGAGGCCCAGAGCTTTTATGCTCTGTCTTACCAATCAAGAATTCCCTGTTGAGATAAGAGCCACAGCAGTATCAACACTCTTAACTGTCTGTCTCTTGCTTTAAAAAATAACCACATCTAGCCCTATTTTTACTTTCCATCATCTCTTTTCAGTAGAGTGTCTCCCCTTTTACCTAAGGTAATCCCTTTGTTTTGTGGATATATTCACAAAGGCTAACTCAAATTGTTTTCTATTTTTTTCAACCAAAGTAGCACTGATAAGGACACACTGAAGATATATTTTATAATGGAAGAATGGTTGAATCTAAGCAAATTTCTTACAATGTATTATATGTGCTAGAGATAGTAAAATAATGATATCAAAATGTGAAGAAATCATATATGTGCACATCCACCATTTAAAAAATAAAATCTGGGGGGATTCCTGGGTGGCTCAGTGGTTCAGTGCCTGCCTTTGGCCCAGAGCGTGATCCTGGAGTCGCGTGTCAGGCTCCTGGCATGGAGCCTGCTTCTCCCTCTGCTGTGTCTCTGCCTCTCTCTCTCTCTCTCTCTCTCTCTATGTCAATCATTAGTAAATAAATAAAATCTTTTAAAAAATAAATTAAAAATAAATCTGTGCAAATATTATATGTCATTATTTTTGAAAAGTTATGTGTAATTCTTCAGACAGATTAGCTTTAGAAAGGAATGTTAGGGAGCACTGGATGGATCAGTTGGTTAAGAGTCTGACTCAGTTTCAGCTCAGGTTATGATCCCAGGGATCATGAAATAGAACCCTACATGAAGCCCTTTGATGGTCTCTACGTTCAGTGGGGAGTCAGCTTGAGATTTTTTTCCTCTCTCTTTCTCCCTCTACTCTCTCTCTCTCTCCCCAAAACGTAAATAAAAAAATCTTTGAGGAAAAGAAAGCAATGTTAGATTTTAGGAAAAACTTAACAGTTTTTTCATTGGCACAGATTATTTAATTAAAAAGGACTCTAATTTGAGAAATATACTTAGTGAAATAAATATGTTTTCTTCATTATCTGATTTTGATTTTACCCTTAACAGTCTTCTATTTCCATTACAGATTCTATGTTAATAAAGAATGGAAATAGCTATCTACTGGTCACTTAATGTTATAGAATCTTCCTAGGAGGGAAAAGTACACTTTCCAATAGGGCTTAAAATCATGCCACTGAATGCTGTGAGAGCTCCATGAATACTTTATGATAATTCAAGAGGCCACATGTCCAAATCTACACTCATTGATACCTTTTGTCTTGCATATCAAACAGTGGCAATATTGACAGCTTTGGATACTGAACTGATGCTAGGGATTGTTTGTTTTAATTCAGAGTTGGAGTATCTTGGCATGAAGTGCTGAGAGCAGCCTATGAATATGAATAAGGAATTGGAAAATTTGGGTTCTAGATCTAGTTTTGCTTTATTGTCTTAAATTTATATATTTATATCTCTCTTAACATACTAAGAGATGATAAGAAATGCAATAAAATGCTAAAGTAAAACCCAAAGGTGCATTTATCAAGCTAAAAATATTCCAGTGTTAAAATACTGATGCCATTGTATAATCCATCAACCTTTATATATTCAGTTTTAAAGTCTATAAATGCCATGGACTTGTGAGGATCAAATAAGATAATAAATATGTAATCTCTTTGAAAACTCTAAAGCATTATAGAAATGTGAGGTATTGTGCTTATGGTTATTTTTTTTATTTCAAGTTTTTCCTTAAATTCTAGTTAGTTAACATATTTGGTAAAATTGGTTTTAGATGTAGAATTTAGTGATTCATCACTTACATACAATACACAGTGCTCATCACAAGTGCCCTCCTTAATACCCATCACTCATTTAGCCCATCCCCTGTCCACCTCCCTCCATCAACCCTCAGTTTGCTCTCTATAGTCAAGAATCTCTTATGAAGAGGAATCCTCTCACACTGTGGTGGGAACGCAAACTGATGCAGCTACTCTTGAAAACAGTACGTACGGAGGTTCCTCAAGAAGTTAAAAGTAGAGCTATCCTGTGACCCAGCAATTGTACTACTAGGTATTTATCCAAAGGATACAAAACTAGTGATTCAAAGGGGCACATGCACCCCAATTTTTATAGCATCAATGTCCACAATAGCCAAAGTATAGAAGGAGCCAAATGTTCATCTACAGATGATGGATAAAGAAGATGTGAGATAGATTGATAGATCAATCGTTCTATGTCATGGAATATTACTCAGCTATAAAAAAAGAATGAAATCTTGCCATTTGCAATAACATGGAGGTAAGTAGAGGGTATTATGCTAAGTGAAATAAGTCAGAAAAAGATAAATACCATACAATTTCACACATGTAGAATTTAAGAAACAAAACAGATAAACATAGAAGAGAAGGAAAAATAAAATAAGGTAAAAACAGAGAGGAAAGCAAACCATAAGAGACTCTTAAGTATAGGGAACAAATTGAGGATTTCTGAGGGTGGGGGGTGAGGAGATGGGATAATTGGGTGATGGGCATTAAGGAAGACATGTGATGTAATGAGCACGGGTGTTTTATACAACTGATGAATCACTAAATTCTGTCCCTGAAATTAATAATAAACTATATGTTAACTACATTGAATTTAAATTAATTTTTTTTGAAAAAGAGTCTTATACTTTGCTTCCCTCTCTCTTTTTTTCCTTCCCCTATGTTCATCTGTTTTGTTTCTTAAATTCCACATGAGTGAAATAAAAAAATTATTAGAGTTGATACATGATCCAGCAAAGTCCCAGGATATAAAACCAATGTACAGAAATCTGTTGTATTTTGTTTTTTTAAGATTGTATTTATTTATTTGACAGAGCACACAAGAACACAAGCAGGGGTAGCTGCAGGGAGAGAGGGAGAAGCAGATGCCTCACTAATCAGGGAGACTGATGCAGGACCCTGAGACAAAGGCAGATGATTAAAGGACTGATCCATCCAGGTGTCCCATCTGTTGCATTTCTATAGACCAATAATGAAGCAGCAGGAGAGAAATCAAGGAACCAATCCCATTTACAATTGCATCAATAACCACAAAATACCTAGTAATAAACCTAATCAAAGAGATAAAACATCTGTACTCTGAAAACTATAGAACGCTTATGAGAGAGATTAAAGAGGAAGTAAAGAAATGGAAAGACATTCCATGCTCATGAACTGGAAGAATAAATATTGTTAAACGTCTGTCCTACCCAAAGCAATCTACACATTAAATGTAATTCCTATCAAAATACCAATATGTATGGAACCACAAAACCCTAAAAGCCAAAGCCACCTTGAAAAAGAAAAGAAAAACAGATCTGGAGGCACCACAATTCTGGACTTCAAGCTCTATTACCAAGCTGTAGTGATCAAAACAGTAAGGTACTGCCACAAAAACAGACACACAGATCAATGGAACAGAAAAATCAGGCATACAATATATGGTGAACAATCTTTGTAAAAGCAGGAAGAATATCCGATGGAAAAAATACAATCACTTGAAAAAATTATGTTGGGAAAACTGGACAGCCACATGCAGAAGAATGAAACTGGACCACTTTCTTACATCAAACACAAACTCAAAATAGATTAAAAACCTAAATGTGAGAAAGGAAACAATCAAAATACTAGAGGAAAACACAGACAGCAACCTCTTTGACATTGGCCATAGCAACTTTTTATTAGACATGTCTCTAGAGGCAAGGGGAACAAAAGCAAAAATGAACTATTGGGACTTAATCAAGATAAAAAGCTTCTGCACAACAAAGGAAACAACAAATCTAAAAGGCAACTTATGGATTGGGAGATTTGCAAAAAGGGTTAGTATCCAGAATCTATAAAGAACTTATCAAACACAACACCCAAAAAGGAAATAATCCAATTAAGAAATAGGCAGAGGACATGAATAGACATTTTTCCAAAGAAGACATCTAAATAGCTAATAGACACATGGAAAGATGTTCAACATCACTCATCATTAGGAAATACATTTCAAAACCATAATGAGACACCACCTCACACCTGTCAGAATGGCTAAAATTACCAACACAGGAAACAACAGATTTTGGTGAGGATATGGAGAAAGGGGAACCCTCTTACACTATTGGTGGGAATGCAAACTGGTGTAGCCACTTGCAAAAACAGCATGAAGATTCCTCAAAAAGTTAAAAATAGAGCTACCCTACAACCCAGTAATTGCATTATTGGATATTTACCCAAAAGATACAAAAATACTGATTCAAAAGGGCACATGCATCTGGTACTTATAGCAGCATTATTAATAATAGACTATGGAAAGAGCTGAAATGCCCACTGACTGATGAGTGGATAAAGAAGAGATTGTATGTATACACAATGGACTATTATTCAGCCATCAAAAGAAATGAAATTTTGGCATTTGCGGAGACATGTATGGAGCTAGGGAGTATTATGTTAAGAGAAATAAGTCAAAGTCTGACAAATGCATATACTCATTGTTAAAACTGTATTGGTATCATTTGCAATGGTGGCTTAGGGTGAGGGGGAACACTTTCGTGACAAGTACCAAGCTGATTTTTGTAATGGGCATTTGTCTCAGTGATATTTAAGAAGTCTCTAGTGCAGTGAATAGAGGTGGTGTGGAGAAGTTGCAGTCATCTGTGCACCACATCTAACATTATGCTAGTAAATCAGGGTTAAGTGTGAAGTAAGGTGGCCTTTAGAAGGTCCATCTATAAGTCGATGGTCTAGATCTCTTAGCATTATCATAAAGATAACATTTGCTAGAAATAACCACAAAGAAGATTCTGAAAAAAATATATAATGCAACAAAAGCAGTTGTTTGAATTAGTACTGTTCATTCTTTTAGGCAAATTTTCTGATATCTTGCCTTATGCTAGAAAGAAAATCCAACTTCAGCCAATGTGTGTAATCCTGTTACCATGTACCACATTTTACCACCAGAGATGAAATGCTGTAGTCAGTCCTTAAGGGAGTACAATATGGGCTCCAGGAGAATTGTCCTCCTCTCTTTGGGATGCATGTTGTTTCCATAAACTGCTTTTAAGAGAGTGCTCTTGAGAGTGCTATTTCAAGTAAGAGAACAATACACGTCCTTTAGGATGTAATATTTGAAGAGTGTGAAAGAGAATATAGTGCCTCAATATATAGTGCTTTGATTTTTTGATCATTTTGAGATAGGATTTTTGTTCCTGGGAAGGATTATCTATCATTAATAACTTAGTTTAAATGGTTCAACAGAGCTTTCCTGATGGAAGACTACTGGAAGTGAGGCTTTTATACTAGATAGGTTGAGAATCAAGATCCAGCATATACCTGGGAAGGAAAGAGCTCAGGAGTTAGAGAGAGGGAAAAAGCCTTGGCTTTGAGAACAGTGAAGATAATATTGAGTAGGTGATGGATCATGAAGAAGGGAATCATGGTATAGAATGACTTCCGAAAGAATTTCTGTAAGATTGCTCTTGTAAAGGGACATACAAGGAAAGCGGCAATTCTTTGCTTTAGCTTTCACTGAGGTAAATCTGATTTATAAATTTTTTTGTGCCTCATGCTTTGTCTCTAATAACCTATATCCCTGGTATTTGACATTTGCCAAATGAGTATTCAGCCAGTGCCAACTTGGGTAATCAAACAGATATGAAGGCATTGGTAAGAAATGCTAATTGTTTTATTGCTTGGTTCTTACCCTTCTTTACAACAGTCTCACCGCTTCAGTATCTAGTAATTTTAGGCCTCAATTCTTCTGATCCTGGAAGAAATACTCTGTGATAATGATATGAAATGAATATTTGACACAGGGAAATCTGCAAATCAACTCTTTACATTACTTAGTGTTAGAACAATTTATTCCAAGGGTGCCATTTCCTGGGCAAATCATATATAACTATTATTCCATAGCAAAGCACAAGAGAAAGAAACGCTGAGTCTGGAAAACAGGAGTGCATTTTGTGAATTCTGTAGAGGAAGGCTCCACAGAAAAGAGAATCGGAAAACAGTTTTTCTCTGTAGGAGAGTCACTAGCTGCAAGGTACTGCACATCCCACATATGTACATACTGATAGAATATGGTGTGAAAATCAGCAGTTATACCAGGGCCCTAAATGCTGCTTCAACAGCCCAAACTGCTATATTCTTCCTTCATCCCTGATTTGAAGCAGTAGGTCTTCTCTGAGCATCATTTTTTTTTCTTTTCATTTGTCTCTTTTAAAATTTCATTTTGCTTCCAGTAAATTCTGTGGGGATGGTAACTGACAGAAAGCAAAAAGACACAGTGAGAAAAGAAGCTGTGTGTTGGTTTAATTGTGTGCTTCAAAGTCATATTCCAATATTATCATCATTTTAGTCACAGTCCATCCTGCATTTCAGATGAAATCTAAGAGGATAAACAATTTAAAATAAGTTTTGCGTGCTATTTGTGGAGAGCAGAGAGATCATTGCATCCGTCAAATCCCTGTTTACATCAATAGAGACTGGCATGATCTTAAGCTAGCAAAAACTGTTCTTGCTCTGCTGCTATTAGTATTCTCAGCTGCTTCATGGTCCAAGGCCAGCAGCAGGAGATCACTTAGACGTCCATCACCCATAGTGGTTCTTACAGAATATAATCCCTAACTCACTTTAGCACAAAGAAGTGTCTTTCATTCTGAAGTGCAGAAACTGGTAAAGAGAACACATGCAGTTATTGACAGTGTGGCCTGATAAACTCTTGATAATTTGGTAAAAGGTTCAGGGTGTTATCATTCAATTAGAATTCTTTAAAATGTATGGGTGTTTTGACTGCTTTAGCTTCTTGGGTTCAAGGAGATTGTTACTGAACAGTGTGTCAGATAATGACAAAAGGGCAGAAGTAAATATTCAATATATGTGGGCACAAATGGATTAGAATGCAGAATTCATGGGGTGCAAATATGATTATTTTCTCAACTGTTTGTAAAAGGAATAGAGGTCTTCAAATCACATAGTCCAATTCTAATCTTTACCTACATGATGTTATGTGTGAGTGCAATTTCATCGCTATCACATCTTTGTAGGGATGCAAACACAAATTAAATTAGAAACCATCCTAGATTAAACAATTTGAGAAACCTGCAAATTGCTGTTTTAAGAATCATTGATTTTTGGGCTCCTGGGTGGCTCAGTTGGTTGAGTTTGACTCTTGATTTTGACTCAGGGCACAATCTCTGAGTTGTGAGATTGAGCCCCACTACACTCAGAAGGGAGTAAGCTTGAGATGTTCTCTCTCCCTCTCCCCCTGCCCTTCTCCCTGCTTGCACTCTGTCTCTCCTCTCTCTCTCTCTCTCTGTCTCTCTCTCTTTCATAGGTAGATAGATAGATGATAGATAGATATAAAGAATCATTCACTTCATTCTTCAATAATTTGTATCACCTATTACAAGATAGATGTTATCATTCATATTATCCATATGAGTTGATTGCTTAATTTTATATAACAGCTATTTCATGATGATAATAAAATAAAGCCTTATGTTAATGAAAAGTTGAAGATATAAATTACATTCACTTAGTCACTTTCATTTTCCTGAAGTGGTAATAAAAATGAATGTAAATTTCTGATATGAAAATACTATATTTTAAAAGGTTTATTTAAAGTGTTAATGATAGTTCAACTTGAAGTCAACTGTTGACAAACCATGGACTTTTACTTTGGTTAGTCCAAGGCTGATTGAATTTCTTCATATGGCCTTTCTCGTCCACCCCAGTAGTGAAAGGTATATCCATTTTCTGTATATGCTAGGGTTAAGACAAAGAATTAAAATTACTGTATCTTTGCAGCTATAATTTGAGATGTTGATCTGTCCCTTTTGACATCAGAATTATCTTAAAATTATGCTGCGATATAGATTGATGTATACTCACCCATTACTCTTAGTCTTTATCAAAATTAAAGGCAATAATAGTTATTTTTGAAACCATACACAGAATTGGTATAAAATGCTTGGTTGAAAAAAAAATGCTTGGTTGATATTTCTTAAATGAATTTACTTTGAAGGAATTGTTTTATTACTAATCTCATTGATGGAATTAGTTTAAAATTGACCATATATGATTATATTTTGGAGAGAAATTACATAAATTTTCAACATGGTAAGGACAAATGATAGAATGATAGTCTTCAATGGAACATGAAATAGAAAACATTCACCTATTCAGATAATTTTTACATCACCATCTGAAATAGTTGTTTAATTCTTCAACCATTAGCAAATATGTTACTCTAAGTAACACATCTTTTTCTTCCCTCCAAGTTTCTGAGATGGAATCTATTTTGATTAAATAGGGCCTTAAAATTTTTATTTATTTATTCATGAGAGAGAGAGAGAGAGAAGCAGAGGGAGAAGTAAGCTCCATGCAGGGAGCCCGATGTGGGACTCAATCCCGGATTTCCAGGATCACACCCTGGGCTGACGGCGGTGCTAAATCACTAAGCCACTGGGGCTGCCCCTAAATAGGGCTTTTTAAAAGAAACTTTTGCCTATGGGCTTTATAATCCTAAATATAAATTAAGATGACTTTCTATATGACAGAAGTATGTTGTGTATTAGGATATGATTATGATTATCTTCAACAAACTACATAAATATGTTCCATTGACATAAGATAAATCACCAGAATATTTTTGAATTATATGATACTCTAAAGAATATGGGCAGGTGATCAGGTAAGAATAGGATGCCTTTGGCAGAAAACCCCCCAAAATACAAAAAACACATTGTTCAAGCTTGTTAAAATGTTATAATACAGGGTAGGTTAAATAATCCATATCCATCAGAAAGTAGAACCAATGGAGTTAATTTATTTTTGTATGCTGCATAAACATTTGAAGATATATAAATCATATCAATATTTGGATTCTGAGAAAGCATTGAGGCTTTCTTTTTCTTTTTTTTTTTTTTTAAAGATTTATTTACTCATGAGAGACACAGACTGAGACAGACAGAGGGAGAGAAACAGGCAGAGGGAGGAGCAGGCTCCTCGCAGGGAGCCCAATCTGGGACTCAATCCCAGATCCCGGGATCACGACTTGAGCCGAAGGCAGGCACACAACTGCTCAGCCACCCAGGCGTCCTGCATTGAGGTTTTCTTGACATTTGATCATGTCACTGAAGGTACTTTAAGAGTAAAAATCACGTTTATTAGAAGCCCTGAGATTGCTGTACTGGTCCCAGGAAAATAACTTAGCATTCCATAAACTTTTTAAAAAGTCATAAAGCACATATGAAAAAGAAAAGTACATTTTATGGAGCTCATTATTTATTATGAAATTATTGGTATAAAATGGAATTACTGTGCTGAACTTATTCTTGTCATCTTGGAGCTATATTCCTACAGTAGAAAGAAAATACTTATCTATTCTTGGAGTATATTACTTTTCTTAGAATAGTCTTTAGAAAACCTACAGAAAATATTTGTTAATCACTGAAATTTCTATGTGTACAATTATCAAATGGAACAAAACTTCATTTCTCAAACTATCATATATTTTAAGTTTAAATAAATCTTCCATCCAAGAATTATGCATGAAAAAGACCGTAGTGCTTATGTGAAAGGATAATAGGGGAATAGAATACACATGTCATAGAGAGGGCATCTAGGCATGAGTTAGAAGGGAACCTAATATCAGAGTAATAGACCAAGGGAGTGGTGGCAGAAGTGTCATGAGTCAGATCAAAGTGAATGGATGCCTTTGACTCTAAGTGTGAAACAAAAATTAGAGGAACTATACTAAAGATTAGTGAAAAAATCTGGAGGATAATGGACTAAGGTGTTCCTATTAAAAGTAAATTCCAAGTCCTATTCTACGTCACATTTACCTGGTTACATAGAATTTCTTATCTGTGGGCATGGTCTAACCTAGTAAATAGGGATGATACTCTTTCTTCTCATCCATTCTATTCTAATGTGAAAGTAGTATCCTTGTCAAAGTGTCTATGTTCTAAAGTAATAGCTAATATATAAATTTTTAAACAAATAATAAATATTAATCTGTGTGATGCATTTTATACAACTATCTTCTGGGCGTTTCAAAACATTTTGCAAACAGTACTTACACAGCCACTTCCTTTAATTAAAATTAGTGGCAGGAATGATCAAACTAAACATTTATTGAGAGTCGTAAGTGGGAAACATTTCATAGATATTGATTTGATCTAATAAAGCAGACAAGTTAATAAACGTATGAAAATAGGTGATTTATCCAGGAGGGACTTATCTGGCATTCACTCTGTTTTATATTATTGTGGGTTATGGACCCTTTGAAAGGACTGCAGGATTAAAAAGGAGAAAGTGACATGATTAAATAAAAGTGAATATTAAAAATAGATTTTAAAAAGGAAATGGATATGTCTGACAGTTCAGGGGAAGGCTTTAAAAAGTCAAAAGAATACCATGGAATCAGATCTGTGGGAAACAAAAAAGGATCAAGATCTTTCTAGAAAGCATTAATAATTCCAAAAGAATGGATAATTTCTTCCTTTTTCTCTTCTTCTGTCCTTCTCTAAATTCTTCAAATTTTCAGATTCCCAATAAAGCATGTTGTCTTAGACTTCAACCCCTGATATCTCTTGAGATAAATATATGTGTGTGTGTATATATTAAAGGCAATAATGTATATGTGTATAAATATATATACATATTGATGTGTGTATGTATACACACACACACACACACATTTCTCATCTTAAATGGTAGATTTTCCCCCTCTACAAATATTCAACTAAAATTCCATCTCTGATAACTATCAGTTTATCCTCTACAGTTAAGAGGCTTTTTTGTTCGGTTTGTCTTTTTTCTTTATTTCTTAAATTCCACATATGAGTGAAATCATAGAGTATATATCATTCTGACTTCATTTAGCATTATACTCTCTGGGTCTATTCATGTGGTTGCAATGGCAAGATTTCATTTGTTATGACAAAAAATATATATATACATATATATATATATAATTTTTTCTTTACCGTTCATATATCAATGGACATCCCATAATTTTACTTGTAAATAATGCTGCAGTAGACATAGGGATACATATATCTTCTTGAGTTAGTGTTTTTGTATTCTTTGGGTAAATACTTGGCAGTGGAATTACTAGATTATATGCTAATTCTATTTTTAATTTTTTGAGAAACTTCCATACTGCCTTCCATACTGGCTGCCCCAGTTTGCATTCCCACCAACACTGGGTTCCTTTTTCTCCCTGTCCTCTCCAACATCTGCTTTTTCTTGCATTTTTGATTTTAGCTATTCTGACAGGTATACGGTGGTATCTCGTTATGGTTTTCATTTGTATTTCCCTGATGATCACTGATGCTGAGCATTTTTTTCATGTGTCTGTTGGCCATATAGATGTCTTTGGAGAAATATCTGTTCATGTCTTCTGCCCATTTTTTAATTGGATTATTTGTGTTGATTGTATAAATTCTTTATGTATTTTGGATACTAACCCTTTGTCAAATGTCATTTGAAATATTTTTATCTCTTATATTGTTTAGATGTGGTAAATTTGGGTACAATATCAATTAACATTTATTTAGTGAACTCCTATTGAGTAGAAATCATTGGATAAATTGGAGAATTAAAGAAACCAAAAAAATAATTAGACCTAATTCCTGTCCAACAGGCAGACACTGTATGTAATATTGATGGTAAATTAAGTTTAATTTTAAATATCAAACAAGATATTTAGTGATACAAACTAGAAAGCTTCTAAGTAAAGGATTGCTTTTATTTTTTTAAAGTGTTTTTTTTTTTAAAGATTTTATTTATTTACTCATAGAGACAGAGAGAGAGAGGCAGAGACACAGGCAGAGGAAGAAGCAGGCTCCATGCAGAGAGCCTGACGTGGGACTCAATCCAGGGTCTCCAGGATCACGCCCTGGGCTGCAGGCGGCGCTAAACCGCTGCGCCACCGGGGCTACCCAAACGATTGCTTTTTTTTTTTTTTTCTTAATTTTTATTTATTTATGATAGTCACACAGAGAGAGAGAGAGACAGAGACACCGGCAGAGGGAGAAGCAGGCTCCATGCACCGGGAGCCCGACGTGGGATTCGATCCCGGATCTCCAGGATCGCGCCCTGGGCCAAAGGCAGGCACCAAACCGCTGCGCCATCCAGGGATTCCCAAAGGATTGCTTTTAATTGAAATGATCACAGAAGGGTTCATGGAGAAGGTGAAAGTGCAATTTATATTATTTAAGAAAAGATAAAGTACAATATATATTTTAAATTGTTTCAATTTTAAAATGTTAGTCAAAAGTGAGAAAAAAATTAAAAAGTAGATTAAAAGAAATCCAATAAGAATAGAAAAGGTTGTTTTTCCTTTTTTTCTTTTGCTCCCTGTTCTACTGTTCTATGAGTAAAACTTAAGAGAAAAGTAGACTTGGATAATTTAAAGTGTTCAAAAAAGAGTTCTCCAAACTTTACCAATATTTTAACATTCTGAATATAAAAATATACTGAGTAGGTAGCATATGTTATTGTTGTTTTACTGTATCAATTAAGGGGATTTTTCAAATAAAATAGTTATTTAGCTTGTTTTTCTGATAATGTGTGATTGATTTATGTGTGAAAACATAAAGAATCAAGTTATCTTGATTTATTAGTTATGAAATAGGCCTCTTTTAAAGAATGTACCTGAAAAATAGAATTTCAGGGAAAAAAGTAAATAAACACAAACACATCATATGATATTTAATAAAATTTATTATATATTTGGGTAAAGTTACAAGCTGCTCCATTCAAGTCAGAAGCTACTTTGTTCCAGAAAGGATTAAAAATGGCTTACAAATGTGTCTCTAGTATTTACCTGCCTATAATTTTACAATGAAGTTACATTCCTGTTACTGCCTACATGACAAGTACATGCTCCTATCTGTTTTTTTTTCATTAAAGATCCAGAAAGTGTTTTGTTTTTTTTTAACTGATAATTGAGATAATGGCAGATTCACATATAGTTTTAGGATATCATTTAGATTCTTGTACATTTTGCTTAGTTTTTCCTAGTGGTAACCTTTTGCAAAACTGTAGTATAGTATCACAACCAGAATATTGACACTGAATCAGTCCACCCATCTTATTCAAAATTTCTCTTATTTTTGTCCCTTGAGTGTGTATGTTAAGTTTTATACAACTTTATACGATCTGTTACTCTGTATAAGTTATATATCAAGTTTTATACAACTTTATACGATCTGTTACTCTGTATAAGTTATATATCAAGATAGTGGATAGTTTCAACACTCAACACCCTTTTGTAACCACATCCATCTCCCTACAGTCCCTTAACCCTCACCTGGTCCCTAATCCTGTTAACTACTAATCTATCCTACATTTTTAATAGTTGTCAATTCAAAAATGCTATGAGTGGAATCATACTGTATGGAAACTTTGAGAATAGCATTTTTCTGGGATGCCTGGGTGGCTCAGCAGTTGGGCTCCTGCCTTTGGCTCAGGTCGTGATCCCAGAGTCCGGGATCGAGTCCCACATCGGGCTCCCTGCGAAGGAACCCGCTTCTGCCTCTGCCTATGTCTCTGCCTCTATCTCTCAGTCTGTATCTCTCATGAATAAATAAATCTTAAAAAAAAAAAAAAAGATAATAGCATCTTTCACTCAGCATAAGTCTCTGGAGGTTTATCCAAGTTGTTGCATATTATCAAGTCTGTTTCTCTCTATATATTTTTAAAGATTTTATTTATTTATTCATGAGAGACACAGAGAGAGGCAGAGACACAGGCAGAGGGAGAAGCAGGCCCCACACAGGGAGCCTAATGTGGGACTCGATCCTGGGGCTCCAGTATCACTCCCTGGGCCAAAGGCAGGCCCCAAATAGTTGAGCCACCCAGGGATCCCCCTGTTTCTTATTGTTAAGTAGTATTCCCTGGTATGGATGTACTGTGGTTTAACCATTATCATATTTAAAGATATATGGGTTGATTCCAGTTTGAGGATATTATAAGTAAAGCTATTTATATACAGGTTTTTGTGTGAACACAAATTCTCTGTGAAATAATGCTCTCAAGAGTACAATTACTGAGTCCTATGATAGTTGCATGTTTAGTTTTATAAGAAACTGCAAAAGAGGGACGCCTGGGTAGCTTGGCGGTTGAACATCTGCCTTTGGCTCACGTCCAGGGATCGAGTCCCACATCAGGCTCCCTGCAAGGAGCCTGCTTCTCCCTCTGCCTATGTCTCTGCCTCTTTCTGTGCCTCTCATGAATAAATAAATAAAATCTTTTTAAAAACCCTGAAAAATATATCAGATTGATAATATAATTTTATATTTGCATCAGCAATGTATGAGTGATCCAATTTCTGTTCTCTTTGCTAGCATTTTGGTGTTGTCAATATTTTTAAATTTAGCAATCTGGTAGATACGTAGTGGTCTCTCTCTCCCTCTCTCTCTCAGTTTTGGAAGTCATTTTACTAAATCCCTCTCTTCAAAAATATTTCTGTGATACTCAGAGGAGTAAAAAAATGATCCACCTGCAGACTCTGATTATTATCTGTAGTCTCAAGCTGAATTATCAATCTAGTGAAATGTCTCTATTCTTCCTGTGAGCTTACTATATACATGTTATGCTTACTTAGGATTTTGGTATCTCTCATGTTTATAGTTTTGTTGCATTTCGGTTTCTTTCTGGAGCTCTCTCATATTTTAATTACAGTGATAGCTGATACAAAGCCTTAAAATGCAATAAGATTTTGTAAACCATTTAGAGAAATTAAAATAGTTTGATAATATAATATACAATTTCTATTAAATGTAGCTGTTCTGAGAGCAACATTGCTAACTTATGATGGTTTCATGATGAATTTCTTTCTCCCCAAAATAACATTTGGCCTTTATTTTATTTTATTTTAATTATTTTATTTTATAAGAGAAAGAAAGAGCATATATGTGAGTAGGGGAGGGAGAGGAAGAGGAAGAGGGAAAGAGAGGGTCTTAAGCAGGCTCCACACCCAATGCAGAGCCCTACACAAAATTCTATCTCAGACCCTAAGAACCTGACATGAGCTGAAATCAAGAGTCAGATGTTTAAACAACTGAGCCACTCAGGTGCCCCCAAAATGTCATTTTGAACAGACCAGCTTCTTTCAATATGGTACTGCTTATCCTGCATGTCCTCTCTACATGGAGTTACACTTTTTACCCACAGACTACTCTTTGGAGTCTACTCATAATTTCAATATGAGCAAAACTGTCTAAGAGGTATACCCAAATTTTCTAAGCCCAGGCAGTTTTCCTGGGTAGGGGAGGAAAGACACAAATAAAACCCCTAGTGAAGAACAAAACAAAACAAAACAAACTTTCCTAGAGAAGCAACAATGGCTATAAAATTCTGTAAAACTCATATGCATATATATTAATAAGCAGAACACTTAGTTTTACATCCTAAGACATTTGTTTAAAGTGGCTTCAGAATTTTCAACTAATGAATGGATTTATATTAGGATTCATTGAGTTTCAATATTAGAAATATTAGTTTAAAACTAAGCTAAAAACAAATTGAAAGTTTACATATTTGTGCACAATATACATTACAGTTTCCCTCCAATCATACTTGGACCCAGAGATTCAAAAAGCATTTTTAAGATTGCTTCTTTTTCTCCTACTCTTGGTTTTGCTAATCTTAGCATGGGTTAATTCACAAACTTAGTCTTTCCACATAGATATAGAGTATAGGGTAACCCTGGGAGTCAAACTTGAGTAGGTTTTATAGCTTTTGCTGCCATTAAAGAGGTATCAGAGGTTCTAATTTGAGGAAGGTCTCTGATTGGATAGACACTTGAACCACACTGATGGCCACGGTGATAAATCTTCCTGAATATTTCAGCCAGGGTCAAGGATCCGTTACCAAGACACTGAAATCAGGGCTTCAGCATACTTTATCCACATGGGTTTATAAAATTGTCAAATCAAGGAAAGACATGTCTCCATAGAACTGGATTATCCATGTAATTTCTTGACTTCCAAAACAAAAGAATAAAGAGGCTCAACGATTAATTAAAGTCTTTATCTCTGCAAAAATGGAAATGCTCTCAGCTTTAAAATTAAAGTCTTCAATCCCCACACTCTACCTGTTCCACTGAGGATTCAAAGCTTTTATCACTGATATGTGTGTAGAGTTCATGCTCAGAGTAGTATTCTTCCTTCTCATTTCAACAGTCTCTGCTGAAGAAAGATATTTTTCAAGCACATGGTGTAAGGAGGGGAGTATAGTATTGAGATGAAATTAATGGGGGAATCCAGTCTTCCATGGCCTATCTTGGGAGAATTTTACTTTCCTGTCTTTGTGTTATCATTCTGGATAATGGTTCAGGAAACATTCTTTTTTTCAAAGAAAAACTTAATGGAAGGCATTTCATGCTTGCAAATTATTGGAAGGTCTGGAGAAGAAAAGTAAAATGGCTGCCAATGGATTAGTGATGTCAGGCATATATTAAAACCTTAGTTTTAATCCAGAGAAGACACTATTTCTGCTTCTTAGTCTGTCATTCATGAAGCTGATGGCTAGTGATTGGGATGCAAAGAACATCTACTTCAACTGCCTCAAGATGCTATTAAAGTTGGACTCTAGACTTTGGAACATTTTGGGCAGCCCTAAATACTTACATGGCTGATACCTTCCTAGTTGGCAGTAACTGCAGCAGAAGATTAAGTGTGCTCAACTAATCTGCAATAACTTGAACAAGTGCCTCTCATTGCAGAATCTAATTTGAATCCGTAACTCTAGTTTTGAAGTAGTCTGAGGTCTGTAATATGTTGCTTTCCAGATATTACAGTACTGAACGGTTGGTAATAATGGAAACCAAGGGCCAAATATAGTGTGTATGTGTGTGTGTGTGTGTGTGTGTATATATATATATGTATATATATATGTATATATATATGTGTGTGTGTATATATATATATATGTGTGTGTGTGTTTATGTGCGTATATACATAATATACATACACATATACAGTAAATTTCCAAAACTGTTGGGAAAATCATGGCAATAAATGAAATTAAGGTAAATGTATTTTTTCTATTTTTGTGTAAGATTTCAGGACATATAATAGGTTTTATTTATCCTTATGAAATAAAATTTTCAGTCAAGACTATTTGCTCTACACTAGGTAGCAAATAGTAATTTTTAAAACTCCCCTCTATTCAGTATTGTTGCTTCTATGAGTATACTTAAGGAAGAAAATGGCATAATGATGCTGGACATCAATTTATGGCACTGTAATTGAGATTGGGCTAAAATCACAGCAATTTTTGAATCAGTACTTTAAAAAAAATCATAGGCTTTCCTTGTAGAAGTAGTCTATATACTCTGTTCCTCAAGTATTTCTTTTTTCTGGGCTCACACAAGAAGGCATAGTAATTAGTTTTGAGTTTTTAATTCTTATTCTCTGGTGTCAAATACATTCTCTTGATGGGCTTCATTAGTATTTTTTCCCCTTTCTTTCCTTTTCTTTAAAAAAAAACTTCTTTATTATTTTTTTTCTTTTTATGAGACTCCAGCAGACCAGAAATGAGACTGTTCTGAAAATGATGTGCTAGCTAGTACTTTTCCTTTTACACAAAGAGGCATTCTTGACAGAATGTGTACTATTTATACCTGTTTTGTAATCTCTCCATAAGATTAAGTTTAGGAAGAATAAGAAAAATAGATTGTTATTTGGTTGGAGAATCAAAGGTTTCAATAATGTACAGCAATCAATGTCTTCACTGGCTTACCGGGGTTAAAACTATTTAAAAGGTTTCAACCCAGTTATTTAAGCTGTCTTATGCCCTGTCTAATTCAATGTGACAGTTGAAAGAAACCTATTTGGAAGCTTACTTATTTGACATTGATATTTATTTTTTATATATTCTTTCAGAAAACTATATTGGGGAATGTTTAAAACAATGTGCATAGGATTTTAGATCTTCTAAAATTTCTTATCCATAGTATTTCAGTTGGGATATGCAAAGAGTATTTGGTAACACTTAGTTTTCTGGGAGGGTGAATTAAATGCAAGCGCAGAGAAGAGAACATAGTGAAAATTCTAGGAGAACATGCCAATACATTAATTAGCTTGTGAATTAGTTATTTAAAGCCATTAAATTACACACTTTAGTCAAACTTATGCAGCATAAAAGTTTCCAATGAAAACACTAATGGTTTTAATAAAATATGTGAATTTTTAAATGCTTTCAATATTTCATATTAATCATCAGTCTTTTAATAATGATAGTTTTGTCACCTCAAGCAGATATACTCTATGTGATAAGAGATACTGTAAAGGAAATTTCTTAAAACCAGTCGTAATTATTTTTTCTGAGATTTAATGCCTTTAAAGGTGATAATACTTTTGATTTGCATGATATCTTTTTTAACATATCAAATGATTTAAAGGCTATTAAATCATTTATTTGTTCATATATGGAATCAGTTGCAGTCAAAAACATGAGATGACTTACCCTTGGAAAAAGAAAAAAATTAGGCTCTACTTCAGAGTATCAGCTGTTAGGGTTTGGGTGAGAGATGAGGATGCTGACTAAAAAGTTAATACAATGAAAAGCAGCTTTTCACATAGGGGATATGAAAATCCTTGAATCCTTTCATTTCAATGAAATTGTCAATTGAATTTGTACAATTGTCTCCTGTTTGCAATGTATTAAAAATAGTTTTAACCTGAGGAGAATATTTATAAGCTATAGAAAGGAACCATTTACATCATTTTGTTGTTGTTTTGCTTTGCTTTTGCTTTTTCTTTTATTTTAATTCTAGTTCCTCCTTTCTATCATGACTAATCTCTTATCTCTTAGCTTCACTCACCTGTATTATAGACAAGGAAAATGGATGACAGCAGTTGGGTATCATTGCAGATATGTATACTACAGGTGAATTTCATGAAATATAATGTATTTCAGTTTTGGTATTTTCAATAATAGACCAGTTTTGGTACTTTCAATAATAGAACCCATATTGCACAGTATTTGTAGCAACTGAGGCTTATATTTAAATCATCAGTCTCTATTTTTTTCTAAATTGCTTCTATTTATTGATTAGGCAAATGTACCTTTTATTATTCATTGATTAATCCCAGAAATAAGAAGAAATATTTTTTTCATAATATTATATATCTTGGAATTCATTGATACACATTAAAGTTTAATTTGCTCTGGGATGGTTCTTCTATGGCTTGAGAAAATTGAGTTATTATCTAAAACATTTAAAAATTATTTTAAAAAGATTTTATTTCTTTCAGAAAGAGAGAGATTGAGTATGAGAGAGAGAGGCAAAGAAACTCAAGTAGATTTGTGCTGAGCATGGAGCCCAATCATTGGTATTATGACCTGAACAGAAACCAAGAGTTGGACACTTAACTAGTCATCCAAGTAACCTAAAATTACTGACTTTTATATTTTCCCAATGAGATGAAAGTCAGATACAAACTTAGGAATTTTTCTAATTTTCCTTAGGTATTTATTCATAAGTCGAAGGTTTTCCTAAACATTTATCCATGTACCTTTTGTGTGTGTAAGAAAAATAGGAAGGAAGACTATTTTTTCCATTTATGAGAATTTGGACTCTATAAGGCATCTGGTAAATATAAAAAATAATACTTTCAAAAGCTTTAAGAATATGAAGATTCCCAATTGCCAAAAATTTTACTTCATTAGAGCACATAGCACCAGGTAATGTAAGGAGAGTCTTTATCCTGCTTAAAGCCTGGGACATTTGTTTTTTGTTTTATATATATATATATATTTATATTTATATATATATATTTATACATATATACATATGTATAAAATATTATATGTATAATATAAAATATAAATATAAAAATAAAATAAACATAAAATATAAAATATTATATGTATAATGTTATATGTATAAAATACATATAATACATATGTATATGTATTTTATTGGAGTTCAATATGACAACATATAGCATAACACCCAGTGCTCATCCCATCAAGTGCCCCCCTCAGTGCCCATCACCCAGTCATCCCATCCTCCTGCCCACCTCCCCATCCACTACCCCTTGTTTGATTCAAAGAGTTAGGAGTCTCTCATGTTCTGTCACCTTCACTGATATTTCTCACTCGTTTTCTCTCCGTTCCTTTTTATTCCTTTTCACTATTTTTTATATTCCCCAAATGAATGAGACGATATAATGTTTGTCCTTCTCTGATTGACTGACTTCACTCAGCATAGTACCCTCCAATTCCATCCACGTTGAAGCAAATGGTGGGTATTTGTCATTTCTAATGGCTGAGTAATATTCCATTGTATGCATATACCACATCTTCTTTTATCATTAATCTTTCAATGGACACCGAAGCTCCTTCCATTGTTTGACTATTGTGCACATTGCCACTATAAATATTGGGGTGCAGGTGTCTCGGCTTTTCACTGCATCTGTATCTTTGGGGTAACTACCCAGAAGGGCAATTGCTGGGTCCTAGGGTAGCTCTATTTTTAACTCTTTGAGGAACCTCCACACTTTTTCCAAAGTGTCTATGCCAGTTCACACTTTCAGAACAGTGCAAGAGGATTCCCCTTTCTCCACATCCTCTCCAACATTTCTTGTATCCTGTATTGTTAATTTTCACCATTCTCACTGGTATGAGGTGGTATCTCATTGTGGTTTTGATTTGTATTTCCCTGATGGCAAGTGATGCAGAGCATTTTCCCATGTGCTTGTTGGCCATGTGTAGGTCTTCTTTGGTGAAATGTCTGTTCATGTCTTTTGCCCATTTCATGATTGGATTCTTTGCTGTTGAGTTTAATAAGTTCTTTATAGATCTTGGATAGTAGCCCTTTATCTGATAGGTCACTTGCAAATATCTTCTCCCATTCTGTAGGTTGTCTTTTATTTTGTTGAATATTTCTTTTGCTGTGCAGAAGCTTTTTATCTTGATGAAGTCTCAATAGTTCATTTTTGCTTTTGTTTCCCTTGCCTTCATAGATGTATCTTGCACGAACTTGCTGAGGCCAAGTTAAAAAAGGTGTTGCCTGTGTTCTCCTCTAGGATTTTGAGGAATTCTCATCTCACATTTAGATCTTTCATCCATTTTAAGTTTATCTTTGGGTATGGTGTAAGAGAATGGTGTAGGTTCATTCTTCTGCACGTGGCTGTCCAATTTTCCCAGCACCATTTATTGAAGAGACTATCCTTTTTCCTGTGGATATTCTTTCTGGTTTTGTCGAATATTGACCATAGAGTTGAGAGCCCATTTCTAGGTTCTCTATTCTGTTCCATTGACCTATGTGTCTGTTTTTGTGCCAATACTACACTATCTCGAGGATCACAGCTTTGTAGTACAGCTTGAAACCCAGCGTTGTGATGCCCCCGGCTCTGGTTTTCTTTTTCAATATTCCCCCGGCTATCTTCTCTGATTCCATACAAATCTTAAGATGATTTTTTCCAACTCTCTGAAGAAAGTCTGTGGTATTTTGATAGGGATTGCATTGAATGTGTAAATTTCCTGGGTAGCATTGACATTTTCACAGTATTAATTCTGCCAATCCATGAGCATGGAATATTTTTCCATCTCTTTGTGTCTTATTCAATTTCTTTCAGAAGTGTTCTGTAGTTTTTAGGGCATAGATCCCTTACCACTTTGGTTTGGTTTATTCCTAGGTATCTTATGCTATTGAGTGCAAGTGTAAATGGGGTTGACTCCTTAATTTCTTTTTCTTCAGTCTCATTGTTAGTGTAGAGAAATGCCACTGATTGCTATGCATTGATTTTTGTCTCCTGCCGCATTACTGAATTGCTGTATGAGTTCTAGCAATCTTGGGGTGGATCTTCTGGGTTTTCTGTATACAGTAAGTATCATGTCATCTGCAAAGAGGGAGAGTTTGACTTCTTTACCAATTTGAATGCCTTTGATTTCTTTTTGTTGTCTGATTGCTGAGGCTAGGACTTCTAGTACTATGTTGAATAGCAATGGTGACAGTGGACATCCCTGTTGTTTTCCTGATCTTGTGGAAAGGCTCCCAGTGTTTTTCCATTGAATGATATTTGCTTTGGGCTTTTCATAGATGGCTTTTGAGATGGTGAGGAATGTTCCCTCTATCCCTACATCTGAAGAGTTTTGATCAGGAATAGATGCTGTATTTTGTCAAATGCTTTCTCTGCATCTATTGAGGATCATATGGTTCTCGTTCTCATTTTTTCTCTTGTTGATATGATCAATCACGTTGATTGCTTTATGAGTGTAGAACCAGCCTTGCATCCTGGGGATAAATCCCACTTGGTCATGATGAACAATCTTTTTAATGTACTGTTGGATTATATTGGCTAGTATCTTGTTGAGAAATTTTGCATCTGAGTTCATCAGGGATATTGTTCTATAATTGTGCTTTTTGGTGGAGTCTTTGTCTGGTTTTGGAATTAAGGTGATGATGGTCTCATAGAATGAGTTTGGAAGTATTCAACCCCTTTCTATCTTTCAGAACAGCTTTAGTAGAAGAGGTATTGGTCCTTCTTTAAATGTTTGATAGAATTCCCCTGGGAAGCCATCTGGCCCTGGACTTTTCTGTCTTGGGAGGTTTTCGACGACTGCTTCAATTTCCTCCCTGGTTATTGGCTTGTGCAGATTTTCTAATTCTTCCCATTCCAGTTTTGGTAATTTGTGGTTTTCCAGAAATGCTTCCATTTCTTCTAGATTGCCTAAAATATTGGCATATAGCTGCTCATAATATATTTTAAAAATCGTTTGTATTTCCGGTATGGTTGTGATCTCTCCTTTTTCATTCATGATTTTATTAATTAGAGCCTTTTCTCTTTTGTTTTTAATAAGGCTAGCTAAGGGTTTATCTATCTTAATTCTTTCAAAGAACCAACTCCTGGTTTTGTTGATCTGTTCTACAATTCTTCAGGTCTCTGTTTCATTGAGTTCTGCTCGAATCTTTATTAACTCTCTTCTTCTGCTTGGTGTAGATTTTATTTGCTGTTTTTTCTCCAGTTCCTATAGGTGTAAAGTTAGCTTGTGTATTTGAATTTTTCCCAATTTTTTGAGGGATGCTTGTATTGCGATATATTTCCCTCTCAGGACTGCTTTTGCTGTATCTCAAAGATTTTGAATGGTTGTATCTTCATTCTCATTAGTTTCCATGAATCTTTTTTATTCTCTAATTTCCTGGTTGACCCATTCATCTATTAGCAGGATGCTCTTTAACCTCCACATGTTTGAATTTCTTCCAAATTTCTCCTTGTGATTGAGTTCAAGTTTCAAATCATTATGGTCTGAAAATATGCAGGGGACAATCCCAGTCTTTTGGTATCCCTTGAGACCTGACTTGTGACCCAGTAGGTGGTCTATTCTGGAGATATTTCTATGTGCACTTAGAAGAATGTGTATTCAGTTGCGTTTGGATGTAAAGTTCTGTAAATATCTGTGAAATACATCTAGTCCAGTGTATCATTTAAAATTCTTGTTTCTTTGGAGATGTTGTGCTTAGAAAATCTGTCATTTGCAGAAAGCGTCGTGTTGAAGTCTCCCAGTATTAGTGTATTATTATCTAACTATGTCTTTACTTTGGTTATTAATTGATTGGTATACTTGGCAGCTCCCACATCACGGGCATAAATATTCATGATTGTTAGGTCCTCTTGTTCAATAGATCCTTTAAGTATAATATAGTGTCCCTCTTCATCTCTTACTACAGTCTTTGGGATAAACTCTAATTTATCTGATATGAGGATTGCTACCCTGCTTTCTTTTGAGGACCATTTGAATGGTAAATGGTTCCCCAACCTTTCATTTTTAGGCTGTACGTGTCCTGAGGTCTAAAATGAGTATCATATAGAGACTATCTATAGCAAATAGATGGGTCTTGCTTTTCTATCCAGTCTGAAACCCTGCGTCTTTTGATGGGATCATTAAGCCCAATCATGTTCAGAGTTACTATTGAAAGATATGAATTTAGTATCATCATAATACCTATTCAGTCCCTGTTTTGTGGATTATATCTTTCGGCATCCTCTTTCTTTTATAGAGTCCCCCTTAATATTTCTTGCAGAGCTGGTTTGGTGGTCACATATTCTGTCAGTTTTTACCTGTCTTGTAAGCACTTTATGTCTCCTTCTATTCTGAATGAGAGCCTTGCTGGATAAAGTATTCTTGGCTGCATGTTCTCACTTAGGACCCTGAATATATTCTGTCAGCCCTTTCTGGCCTGCCAGGTCTCTGTGGAGAGGTCTGCTGTTAATTTAATATTTCTCCCCATATAAGTTAGTCTCTTGCTGCTTTAAGGATTTTCTCTTTATCTTTGGAATTTGCAAGTTTCACTATTAAATGTTGAGGTGTTGAATGTTTTTTATTGATTTTGGTGGGGAACCTCTCTATGTCCTGGATCTGAATGCCTGTTTCCTTCCCCAAGTTAGGGAAGTTCTCAACTATAATTTGTTCAAATACATTTTCTGTTCCTCTGTCCCTTTTGGCGCCCTCTGAAACCCCAATTATATGTAGATTTTTCCTTCTGAGGCTGTCATTTATTTCCCTTAACCTTTCCTCATGGTCTTTTAATTGTTTTTCTCTTTTTTCCTCAGCTTCCTTCCTTGCCATCAACTTCTCTTCTATGTCACTCACTTTTCCTTCTACCTCATTAACCTTCATCATTAGGACCTCCAGTTTGGATTGCATCTCATTTAATTGATTTTTAATTTTGGCCTGATTAGATCTAAATTCTGCAGTCATGTAGTCTCTTGATTCCTTTATGCTTTTTTCCAGAGCCACCAGTAGCTTTATAATTGTGCTTCTGAATTGGCTTTCTGACATCAAATTGTACTTAAATTGTGACAGAGAGTACTGTTTCTGATTCTTTCTTTTGTGGTGAGTTCTTCTTTCTAGTCATTTTGCTCAGTGCAGAGTGGCTAAAAACAAGTTGTACTGAAAAAAAGGAAGAAAGAAAAGAAAAAAAAACAAAAGACAAGGAGGGGTATCCTCTGGTTCTATATACCGTAAATCCCTCAACTTCCCTGGGGCTTTCCAGTGCTGCTCGGCCAAAAACTTGCTCTTCCCCTGTCCTTCCAGCTGGTCTTCTGGGGGAGGGGCTGCTGTGCTGACTCTCAGGTGTGTGCATGGCTCAGTGGGAGCTGTTTACCCCCTGAGGCCCCTGTTCCCTGGTGGCCCCACTCTGTCCCAGGCACAGGGTGACACCAGGAGGAACAACCACACTGGCGCGGCCACCCTTCCAGCTCTGGAGTCAGCTCTCCCAGTAACTCCCGCGGCTACCGGTCTGCACTCGCCTGGATGCTCCCAGGAGTGGGGGGCGCTGATCTGCACAGCTTGGGGGTGCCTGGCAGCAGGAGGGTCCTTGCTGTCCTCTGCCCTCCCCGCTTCTGCCTGTCCCAGGGGGAGCACAGGATCCTGGGCTGTGTCTGCTTGGTGCCCTGGGATCCAGGGCCTGTTCTGCTGGAATTGCACTCCTGGGGCCCGGGCTCCCGAAGGTAGCAGGGTGCAGCCTCCTTCAGCCAGAGCTGCCGCCTGAGCTTCTCCTGAGGTCCCGCCGGGTGCGTGCTCCAGCCCTTCACAGAGCTCAACCCGTGGTCTTTGGTGCACTCTCTCTCCCGGGTGCTCTCCTCTCCTAGTGACCCCGGGGAGTTGGAGGTTCCACTGCCCCTCCTGCAGTTCTGCCCGGTTTCCCTGTTGAGCGCCCTCCCCTCTGGAAAGAATTCGGTTCAGATTTTTAAAGTTCCTGCTTCTCCAGGCTGGGCTTTCCTGTCTTGGAGGCTTTTGCTGCCTGGCCTTAGCCCGGCTCCTCGCGGGGCCCCTCCGCCACTGGATTCTTTTTTATTTTTTCTTCCCTCGGCTTCCTACCTTGTTAGAAGCGCAAATTCTTCTCTCTGTAGCACTCCAGCTGTTCTCTCTTTAAATCTTAGGTCGAATTCATAGGGTTTCAGGATGATTTGAAAGTTATCTAGGTAAGTTGGGTGGGGGCAGGTGACTTGGGGACCCTACTCCCATTTTTCCCCGCCCCCCTCTTATCCATGTACTTAAACTTATTCAACAGGTGTTCCCCAAATCTGAAAACTCAAAAATGAAGTAGGAAAACAAAACAAAACGTCTCAATGAGAATTTCTTAAACTTCAGTAATTGGTAGAGAAATTCCTATGTCATTACTTTAGGATGGTGAAACTTAAAGTCTTGGATACTTCAGCTTCTATCCATCTTATTCAGAAACATTTACCTGTAATTTATTTTTAAATTATTTTTACATAGAAAATCTGAACACTACAGAGGAATATATATCGCTACCTATAAATACATGTGCACATATATATCTACATTTTAGTGGACTATATTTTTAAAACATATATTTTGATTATTTTTGGAAAACTTTCTTAACAGTTTTTATAGGCTTAAAGAACAGACTCAACTTAGGTTTTTAACTAGAAATCTCTAGTTGTATAAAAACCTGTTTATGGGGTTTGGCATAGTTTTCAGCTGCAAGTGTTGAGCAGCGTGTTGCTGGGTCAGAAAGAAATCTTTCTTGCTTGGTTTGCAGACTGTGTGTTCACCCCTCTGAGACCAAGGCCAGGAGGTTGTGACCCCTCAGAGATGGAGCACAGGTTAGAGGTCACCACTCAGAGGTGGAGCCTGGCCTGGAGTTTATGCCAGCCAAGTACCATCACTGAAGAACTACTGAAAGTGACTGTCTCCCTAGAAATGTTTAAAATGAATGAATGAATGAATGAATGAATATGTATGATGTGTGTGTGTGTATGTATATATGTATGTATATAATCATATATATACATATATATGTATGTATATATACACACACACACACATACATACAGGCAGGGGCAGACAAAATATCACCTAGAGTTCCATCTTGTAGAGGGAGCTGTTAAACCCTCATAAGATTTCATTTTTTCTTATCTGTCTTAAACATGTATTATCAAATAGGTGATCATTTTATATGTGAAATTTTATTTATTTAATTAACTTTAAATTATAATTGTTTCCCAAGTCATTATCTACCCAAAAATTGTTTCCAGGAACAGAGCCCTAATAATTATTAAGGACTCTGTGTTCATTAACATACTTACAGAATGTGAATATGTATGCAGCATTGTTATCAGTTCTGAGCATGTTGTGTATTGGAAAGATTCTGGACAGGGAGGTTATCAGGAGACTCAAGTTCTGATATTGACTGTCAATAAACTAATAGGTTCTATATGCTTACATCTAAGGGCTGATGAAAAGGGCTACTATGAAAAATCATGGCTACTTAGGGTAAGCTAAGATAGTACAGGAATTATCTGGAGTAGATTCTACTAATATGTACCAAAGTCTAGTATTTTCCTACATAGCCATCTCTGTTACTTAGAAATTCTGTATTATGTAGTTATATTTGGTTAACACCTATTCTCTTCTTTTTTCTTCTTCCTTTAACCATTAATCCATTTTCCCAAACAATCATGGACTCATCCAATCATTCCTTTATACATTGAAAACAAAAATTGTCTATTGTCTTATAAATTCCAGGCATGTGTATTAGGTTCTAGGAATAAAGGGGTGAGCAAATCAGAAAGGTTCTTGCCTTTGTGAATTTTACTATCCATGATGAGGGAGAAGCCACAGATAATTATTCTATGGAAGATGTACTGAATTGGATTAAAAGTACATGAAAACACACCAGTTAGAAGTTTGTTCAGAAGGACATTGCTCGCTCATGTGTGCCTGTTCTCTAGCATAATTATAAGCAGTGCCCTTTCACTCTAAAAAATGCTTCATTTTAGGTAATAGATGATAAAGCCTCTGTATGTATCAAAATTTTACAAGATAGCAGCTGCCCACCGCAACCTTTATTTTACAAATAAAGAAAATGAAATTCTGATTGGTGTGGTAACTTTACTATGATGACATAGCTAATTAATGATAGAAATACACAGCTTCATAGGACAGAAAAAATGATACAAGCCATCCATGAGTGATAGTTCACCATAGATCTGTGATCTTAGAAATTAACCTAATGCTCTAAGCCACACAGTCATGAATATGTGAATTCTGATATCATCCTGTGCTATGGCAGTTAAAAGAGAGCATATTCTTGAAAGTCCTAGAACAATAGATTTAAAAATATCCTCAATGTTAGCCCCTCTGCCAGAAGAGAAAATACTCTTACCCCACTAGAGCATTTATAGAATAAGAAAACTCTCACAGGTACTTTTTTAATATTTATTTTTTATTGAAGTTTCTTTTGCCAACATATACTATAATACCCAGTGCTGATCCCATCAAGTGCCTTCCTCAATGCTTGACACCCAGTGACCCCAACCCCCTCCTCACCTCCCCTTCCACATTACTTTGTTCATTTCCCAGAGTTAGGATTCTCTCATGGTTTGTCTACCTCTCTATTTTTTCTCACTCAGTTTCCCTCCTTTCCCTTATAATCCCTTTCACTATTTTTTATATTTTTATATTATATAAAATTTATAATATATATTATAAATATATATATTATAAAAATATATTTATAATTTATAATATATACTATATTATATTATATATTATATTATATATTATATATTATATGAGTAAAACCATATAATGATTGTCCTTCTCCAATTGACTTATTTCACTCAGCATAATACCCTCTCATCCACGTCGAAGCAAATGGTAGGTATTTGTCCATTCTAATGGCTGAGTAATATTCCATTATATATATATATATATATATCAATCACACATTATATATATATCACACATTATATATATATCACACACACTATATATATATATGTGTGTGTATATATATATATATATATATATATATATATATATATAATCTCACATCTTCTCCATTCATATGTCAGTGGACATCATGGCTCATTCCAGTTTAGCTGTTGTGGACATTGATGCTATAAACATTGGGGTGCATTCTGAATGAAAGTCTTCTTATTTAGGACCCTGAATATATCCTGCCAGCCCTTTCTGGCCTGACTGGTCTCTGTGGAGAGGTCTGCTGTTAATTTGGTATTTCTCCCCATATAAATTAAGAATCTCTTGTCTCATGCTGCATTAAGAATTTTCTCTTAAATGTGTGGGAAATATCAGAAAGGGAGACAGAACATAAAGACTCCTAACTCTAGGAAACAAACTAGGGGTGGTGGAAGGGGAGGAGGGCGGGGGGTGGGGGTGAATGGGTGACGGGCACTGAGGGGGGCACTTGACGTGATGAGCACTGGGTGTTATTCTGTATGTTGGTAAATTGAACACCAATAAAAATAAATTTATTATAAAAAAAGAATTTTCTCTTAATCTTTGAAATTTGCAAGCTTCACTATTAAATGTGAGGTGTTGAATGGTTTGTATTGATTGGGGGAGGTCATCTCTAACTCTTGGATCTGAATGCTTGTTTCCCTCCCCAAATTAGGGAAGTTCTCAGCTATGGTTTGTTCAAATATACTTTGTGGTCCTATCTATCTCTCAGTCTCTTCTGGAGTCAAATTATATGTAAATTCTTCCTTATCAAGCTATCATTTATTTCCCTAACCCTTTCTTCATTGGCTCTTAATTGTTTTTCTCTTTTTTTCCTCAGCTTTCTTCCTTACCATCAACTTGTCTTCTATGTCACCCATTCTCTCTTCCACCTCATTAACCCTAGCAGTTAGGAAATCCAGTTTGGATTGCATCTCATTTAATCTCTTTTTAATTTAGGCCTGATTAGATCTCACTTCTGCAATAATAAAGTCTCTAGAGTCCTTTAGGCTTTTTTCCAGAGCCACCCGTAGCTTTGTATTTGTACTTCTGAATTGACTTTTTGGCATCGGATTTAAATCCAAATTCTGTAACTCTGTTACAGAGAGTACTGTTATTGGTTCTTTCTTTTTTGGTGAATTCTTTCTTCTAGTTACTTTGTCCAGTGCAGAGTGGCTGTATGAGTGGGCTGAAATAAAAATATCAACCACACCCTAAGTAAAATATACCCTAGATGATTCCAAAGAGGTCAGAGACCAAAAAATAAAAAATAAATAAATAAAAATAATAAAAAAACCAGAACTGACATAAAACAAAAGGACCACTAAAGTGAAAAACAAATTTTAAAACAAATTAGTAAAAATAAAAGGCCAAAAACCACAGAGAATAAGAAAAAAAAAAAAAGGAAAATAAAAAATAGTAAAAAAAGAGAAAAAAGGGGGGGCGGGGGATGGTGGTGGTGAATAAATGACAGTGGAGATAATGTAGTCTACCTGAGGGGTCCTAGAGGGTAATCCTCTTGGTTTTGAGTGTATTTTGTTCTGTATGTTAGAGGATGCTCTATCCTAAATTTATATATACCATCAATACTTATTTAATGCCCCAACATTGAACACCAAAACATAAACAAGATAAAAGAGGGGGGCGCATAATGGGAAGGAAGAGAGAATATAATCTCACAGAATGAATCAGCACATTATTCCACTTGTTTCTGGGTGTATGTTGGTTGACGTGTGTTAAAAGGTATTAACTTATACCATTGTAAAACAAAACGAGACAGAAAAAACAAGAAACAAAAACCCATAATTCATATATCTCCCAAAATGAAATTACGTTGAAGGGAATCCAGAAGTGAAAAATACATCTAAGACATGTAATTGTAGAAATATGAAAGTCAAAAAGGAAAAAGCTTAAAAATGAAGAGGTGGTAAAATATTATAGTTAAGGTGGGAAAAGAGAAAAAATACTGGAAATTTTTAGTCTAATATGAAAATGAGTCATAATGGAAAAGGGGGAAAAAAGGGACTCTCTAGTTCTATATTCTATTTTCCCTTGATTTTCCCTCAGTCATGGAGATTTCAGTGCTGCTTGGTCAATAAACTTGCTCTTCCCCAGTTCTTCCAGCTGGTCTTCTGGGGGAGGGGCCTGCTGTGCTGATTCTCAGGTGTCTGTGCCTGGGGGAGATGCCCCATCCCCTGCCAGGTGCCGGGCTCAGTGTGAGCTGTGCTCCTCGTAGTGCCCCTCCCCACTTTATTCTTATTTGTTTATTTAGCCTTTCTATCTTTTAGAAAGCCAAAACTTTTCTCTCTGTAGCATACCAGCTATTCTCTCTTTGAATCTTAGGTCGAATAAGTAGGTGTTCAGGATGTTTTGAAATTTATCTAGGTAAGTTTGTCAGGCCAGGTGAGTTGAGGGCCCCTACTCTTCCACCATCTTGCTCTTCCCTCCTCTCTCACAGGTACTTAAACATGGATTAAATCGAAAAATTTTTGGAATTTTCAGAGTGGCAGTGCAAAGACTATTTGGATTAGTTAGAAGATAGTTAATCAAAAAATAGCATAGACAAGTTCCTTCTCAAATGAGGAAAGAAAGCTAATGTGAACCTAGAGGACTAACATGGTTATCCTTCAAAGCATAATAATAATAAGCCCAGTCCACCTAGAAGAGGTGTAAGGACTTACCCTGTCTTTATTGCAACTTTTTCTAGCTTCAAGTTCAATGTAGGAGTTAAGACATACTATACTACAGTAAATCTTGTCAAATATCTCAAAAATGGAAAAAAAAAAAAAGAAAAGTTTTGTGGATATGGAAAGAAATGTTAAGTTCTCCTACCATTTTGGTATTTTTTATAACATATGTGTCCAAAGCAATAGCTTTATGTGACATATTGGATACCTTTAATGAAACATAATATGTATAGAATCATTTATTTGAGGAACTTTCTGAGTTTTTTCAGGATGATAATTTAGCACAATGTGGAACAAACATGCTCAGCAACTTTACACAAGTAGATCTTTTGCAAAAGCATACTGGTAAACTTTAGTGGTTTATTTGATAAATATTGAGTAGTATCCCATGTGATTTTCATAAATTTTTTTTAACAATAACATGTTTTTTTAAAATTTCACTACAAAGATATTTTAAATAGTTTGCTTAACGTGAGGTGTTTGGGTATTTACCCCATAGATCATTAACCCAGGAACTTTGCCAAGTGTGTATTTATAATTTTTCCTGAGAACTCAACCTGGCACTAAATATTTCCTTATGGCATATCATAATGGAAAACAATGACATGTAACATTAAATAAGTTAGGGATATGTTTCAGATAACATTTCTGATAGCCAAATATAACTATCTCTTTAAAAAAGTGAAATTATGACTGAAAATATGATGAAAACATATATCTGGATGATTTTTGGAAGAGTTCCTTAACAGCTTTTGGAAACTTAAATAAGAGACTTAAACTTAGGTTTTTAATTGGTAACCTCTAGTTTTCTGAGAAGCATATTGTAATGAATATGTCATTTGTCATATTGTAAGTTGCTTTTTTAATTATAAAGCTGACTTTGACATTTTAATTCTATTTTACACCTTTTAAATATTTACTGATTTCATACAACTGACTGTACCCCATTTCTCTGTATCTCTTTTAACAAGTATATAAATCAGAAATATACTGTAACAAAGGCTTGACTCATGGAATATGTGAAAAAGACCACTGTCTTGCACTTGTATAGACACTTCTCACAAATTATTGCAGATTTTTCTAAATGTTCTGCTTATACAGTTTCCTTATTCAATATCTGTCATGTTTATTGAATTTGATGTCTTGAAATTGCATCAGAATAAGCTTTTGGAGGGTAAGAAAGGGTTGGAAGTGTTCACTTCATTTTGGTCTCATCTTGTGAGGAAATCATTTGACTCTTGAAGGAAGAAAGTTGCAATGGTGATCGAAGGAAATATCTATTATTTCTATGCTACTTCTAATTTTAAAAATACCTGACAAAATTCAGGGATGCCTAAATAATGAGGCAATGTATCTGGCCTTTATGATTTTAGTCCTGCAAGGTTATGTTTCTATTATGGGTTGAATTTTGTTTCCCCAAAAGGTGTTGAATTCCCAGTCCCCAGTTCTTAACCCCAGGTTTTTATGAATGTAACCTCATTTGGCCTTTGTAGATGATGAAGTTCAAAATAGTGATGAACTGCTCATATTTTATTAGCATACTATATTACTTCATGCATGTGAAGTGTAACACTCACCGAGGGAATTTTGCCAAATCGAGTAATAGGTTCTAAGACTCTCATAAGCCATATATGATACCAGACTACTAAGGAGGAAATAGAATGAAAAATTTGGTTTCCAATGCTTGATGGAAGCATCAAGCATTCATTTTCTGCACATTTCAGTGGCCTATACTACTTACTTGCAAGAAGAGGATGTGTGTGTCAGGTGGGTGCAGGATCTGACATGAGGTAAAAGTATCATGCTCCATAGGAGCCAATATATTTTGTTACAATTTCTTAGACATAGCTTCTAGAGTCCTCTCAAGACATAATGCCTAGAATCATCATACTCATAAGAATCTATGGCTTCTTATCTAGTAGTTTTTAGATCTCTGAGTCCAGATTAAATTTGCCAACAGAGGTTATTTTCAATCATAATCTTTGTTGCTTAGAAACATAGAGGACATACCACCTTATTAAGTTGCCAGGGGAACAGAGTTAGAAAATTAACCTAAAGTCAAATTCTCATGAAGAAGGATAAAAGGTTTCATTAATCTATTACCCATAATACTTAGTAACATAATATTAGTGGAATTAAGCCACTCTCTAGTAGTATTTTGCACTTGGAGGATGTTGGATACATTAAACCATTGAGTATTTTCACTGTGTTCAGCTCAGTATTCGAGGTGTAGTATACTCTAAGAGATCTATGGGGTTGTAGTACACCTCCATGGGGTAAATGTAAACTCTTGTACATTTATGAAGAAACCATGATCCACATTAAGTAACTACTTCCTTTGTCAAAATAACCATTATCTTCCGTGTTTCTCTTCTCAGTCATTACTCCTGTGTTTCTAGGACTTTTTGCTCTAGTATACCCTCTAGTCGTTTTATTCCACTACACCTTCAAATATTCTTGCTGACTTAATCATAACTCTTTTGTGCTACAATCAACTTTATCAAGAACTTTCTTCTCTAGGAAATTTACAAAAATAATAATATTTTTGCTCATAGTCTTGGGGCATATATTGCTTAATTAATAAGCTGTTTCCATATTTTAGTAACATGTTTGAATTTCACCAGGAATCCTTAAATCATCAACTTCAGGGAATTTTTATCAAGGGATATTCAGGCAACATATCCAGTATTTAAAAGATATTACTTTGGGCATGTGTTCTGTTTACAGCCCTAATATCATTTAATCATGTTCTATTGTCATGTGTGAAGTTGATTCTATTAAATGTTTTATTTTTCTTTTGACTTGTCATTGGATTATAATGTTAAATCATTTTCTATTTTCTTGTCCTTATACTTGTGAATAATATATGTTTACTTCTTGTGTTTGAAGCTTTCATGTTTTCTCTTTTCCCTTTTTTGTAATTGAACTTCTTTACGTTGCTCCAGAACAGAATTTCAAACAAAATGTAACCACATAAACACACATACACAAAGACACTTATCAAAAAGCAAAAAAAAAAAAAAAAAAATTTAACTTTGATCTTGATCTTGTGCAGCTATGGTTTCCTTAGATCTATACTAAGAAAAATTTCACAAATCTTGTTCTTAATTTTTGAAGAGCACCTAAACACTCAAACACAGCCTGCAGAGTGCAACACATTGGTTAATTGAAAAGACATAGAGTCACCATAAAGCATATTAATGCAAATCTTTTAATAAGGGCAAAAGATACTATAGAGCAGAAAAAAAGAGTTCAGGCAAGATTTAGGGGCCCCAAAACTTCCAGAAGCACCTGCCTTAAGCCTTGCTATGAACACAAGGATGTATTTTGTTTCTAGATTGAATTACCAAAATTTGTAAAACAAATACTAATTTGGGGAGAGCAACTCGAAAGTTTCCAGTGAGGTCTTTCATGACCCTGTTTACATAATTAATTCAGGCTAACTGGTTACCCAAGGTGTAAGCTATCAATAAACCAACTGGGCCTAAGAGTCACAAGGGAGTTTCAGGTATTAAATAGCACATGATAAATCATTAGTAAATGCCTAAAGGTAAATGCCTTTATCTTGGCTGAAAGACAGTGCCGGATTTCCAGGCATCCACACAAATAAGCACAGAGCTGTGTGACTACAGCTGAAAATAACTTTATACTAAATGATAATTACATGTTCATTATTATAGGGTCTTTATAAAAATAATAAAAATATCAAAATTCAAACAAATTTGCCTTTTTAGAAATATTAAGTATGCTTGTATAATAAGATAGCTTTGGCTATATGAAAAATCATCCCAAAGATTTAATGGTTTAAAACAACAATCATTTATTTAGCTCCTGATTCTGCTAGTTAGCAATTTGGGCTGGGCTCAGCTAGGCTCTCTTCTAGTTTAAAATGCGTCTGTTTACGTGTGTACAGTGAGCTGCTGGGTTGATTGGTTTCTTGTTGCTTTGGAAGACCTCTGATATGGTTTATTGCTGTTTTATTGGCCTCTCATGACATGTTGATAGGATGCCTTGGTAGGGTTCCCAGAGTGAAAGTCTGCAAGATTTTTTGAAGTCTAGTCTCAGAGCTGGTACAGTGGCCACATTTTATTGGCTAGAACAAGCATCATAGAAGCAGATACCATGATGGTAGTTGGGGTGTAAGTTATTTATTATGAACTAACATCTATAAAAGAAAAAGAGAGGAAATAGGATTGGGTGGAGGAAGAAGTTGATCTGCATGTAGATCCAACAGTCTCAGCCAATGTGGAAAGCTTCAGAGTAAGGCTTATCTGTCAGAATATCCTGCATTAGGCCACAAAGACTGGATTCTTATTCTCCTGTCTTGCTCAGGCACTGAAATTAGGAAAAAGAATGACTTTAGGTAATAATGGTTCTTTATAACTGAGGCAGAATGATCACAGTAAGCTCTCTAATGACTATACCTCATAGCTAGTCAGTAAGTATTCCCTTGAAGGGGAATCTGGGCAACCCAGATTCAAGGAGAGAGAAAATAGATTTGGCAACCTAAGGCCAATTGACACAGGTGATGTCAACTGTGACCATGTTTACATACTTTCATGACATTCAAGGGTACCTTGAACACAATTTGTACTTAATACAAATTTATCTAATTGAATGAACTGCTAAAAAGCAAATAAGTACATGGAAGGTTATCAAGTGGGTACATTGCATGGTAAGTAGGTATAGTAAGCACATCTACTTTCTTGTTTCTAGATGAAATTATATGATCTCTGCTCTTAGGGATGACTATTCTCAACTATACATTCAGCATCATAAATAAAATTCTTGAGTTGCTAAGTGGTTTCACTTTATAATTAATGGTCTTATCCTTTTCCCATTCTAGATAGGCTAGGCACTTTGATATCATTTCACTATCTGAAATATGATTTGATTTTTCACTCATCTACTAAAATTTGATAGCCTGGTCTACCAAAAAGAAAAACTTAGACAAGAGTCCAAGAGGACTGAGATGTAACCCAACATATTCACCTAAATTTTGTATTAATTCTGAGCAGAACATTCTCATTTGTGGCCTTATCAGTAGTAAAATAGAAATTCCTAAGTACTTTGCCCTCTTTATCTTTTACCATTTTTTAGCACAGGTTTTGTGACTTATCTTTTCAAAATATTTTTCATTTGGAACTTATTCCATCTAGTAAATGCTTCCTATTAAGTCCTTAATTACAGACTTCATTTATCCACTTTTATTTTATTTCACATTGATTTTTCTCAGGATGTCTTTCATGAATCTGCATCTTGGTATCAGCTCCCTTCTCATTTTGCAGAGGTGAGCTATCAGATGGCAGCTGGTTCATAGATCAGTCGACTTGTCATATGCTTTTCAAGTTAGCAAAACTAATTGTGGATGAGTAAAGGAAAACCTGGCATTCTTTTTGAAACAACAAAACACTTGAAGGATTTGTTCTTTACATTGGGTAATTCTTGGTAAGTGGTGGCTTAAAGTAGAACAACTGTAACTATGTAGCCTTCAGGGAGATGTTCTCTATTCCTAGCAATGGGTCTCAGCTGTCAGTGTGACAGTCACTTTTCAGAAAATCCCCAAATTTTGCAGTCTGAATCTAAGCACTGTGTCACCAACATCAGTGACTATGCCCTGGACATGACAAATAGTAATAAGAGAAAAATATTTTACAGCTATCCAGACAAATTCATTGCTGTAATACCAACATATAATGTGGTAATAATAGTATAAGATTTCTGTATGTGTGATAGCACTGTTGCCAACATGTTCTATAGGGAAAAATGTGTCTCACTGGATTGGAAAGAAAAACACAAAATTATGGGACACCTGGTGACTCAACAGTTGAGCGTCTGCCTTTGGCTTAAGGCGTGATCCCCAAATCCCGGTATTGATTACCACATTGGGTTTCCTGCATCTCCATCTGCTTATGTCTCTGCCTCTCTCTCTCTCTCTCTGTCTCTCATGAATAAATAAATAATAAAAATTTTTAAAAACACACAAAATTATGACTAAACACTCCATCAGTAAAGAATGTGCTAGCATAATTAAGAACTATTTGGATATATTATTTATTAATATTATTATATTGGAAAACAGCAAGCAAAAACTAACAGAAGTGTGAGGTGAATAACAGAAACAACAAAACTCAGATGGAGTAAATGTGGGCCATTCTTTGAGTTGACACTCTATTCATGATTATAAATGAAACCTATTGTTAGTGTTATAAATGAGACTTATATTTAATATTTCCAGGTAGGTCCAAATGTTTTCTAAAACAGCAATTAAAAAACAGTGTCTGTCCTTGGCTGAATTTTAAGTAATTCATCTAAAGGGAAATGCTTTCAAGCCATATATATATATATATTTTTTTTTTTTTGTCCTAGAGTGGTTTCTTTTTTCTTTCTTTGCTTCAGAAGGCAAGAAAGGTTGTTAAAAATAGGCAGGGTTAGAATATACCATATTGGCAAACAATCTACTCAGGAAATTTACTATGGGGAATTTACTATGGGGAATTACTCCCCAAATTTACTATGGGAAATGTGAAAAGTTGTAAAAAAAAAAAATGACAAGAGATTATTACCTCGCTTTTTTCTTTTTTTCTTTTTTTTTTTTTTTTTTTTAAATTTTTATTTATTTATGATAGTCACACAGAGAGAAAGAGAGAGAGGCAGAGACACAGGCAGAGGGAGAAGCAGGCTCCACGCACCAGGAGCCCGATGTGGGATTCGATCCCGGGTCTCCAGGATCGCGCCCCGGGCCAAAGGCAGGCGCCAAACCGCTGCGCCACCCAGGGATCCCTACCTCGCTTTTTTCATTGAACAACTAAATTCTAGTTGAATTTCTATAACATTGATTAATTTAGAACACCAAGGTGCAGAAACATCAACTCATGGTTGTGTAGGGATCCCCTGATTCAGTTGAAGTAAATGTATCACTTGATACATTTGCTTTTCTCAAAAGTTTTATATTATATGACTTAAATTATTCTGTATATAACATTTTGAAATTTAGCATTTAGAGGAAACTTCATATATAAGTGCTAGGTAACTCAAGCTACCAAATTTCAAAACTATTTTTGTCCCCAGTTGAGTTAATTCTTTATTTTCCATAATCTCTTAAACACTTCACTTGGAAATAGAAGACATGTTTCACCAACTGCCCGTTTAAATTTAAAATTCCACAGCTATAGGATCAAGTAGGCAGTAACTTGGCAAGTGTATTTTTTCTAGTGTTTAAGGTAAAGAAGCTAAAATGAAACATGAAATAGTTAAGATCATTAATTGCATATATATAGAATCTTGCATTTTATCTGGGTTGTAAATCGTTCAGTTAAGTCAACTGAATTCAAATTTCCTTTTTATTTATGGTCTTTTCTTAGATTCTTGAAATGGATAAAGCAAAATCAAGAGAAGATATTCATCAACACACATTGTTGTGACTTATAAAGATCATGTTACTCCTTATCAGAACTAAGCCACAGTTGACTACTCACTCCCCCTGACATTGAGTCACTGCCATATTCTCCATCCAGCTCCAAAATAAAGTAGCAGATTTTTAAGGGTGGAATAAGAAAAGCACAGGTGGTACCACCTACTGTAAATGCTTTAGTTCTTCTTAGATCAGTAACAGCTGTTGGTCTTTTCACAGTTTGTTAAAAAGCAAAACAAGGCGTAGAATGTGGGCTATTGACATTGTGCAACAATACCATTTGTTTGCTCAGATCATAACCAATAGCAACTTGAGAAGTGTTTCCTTTTTGGGCTTTTGGTAAAAAATCTTCAGGCCTGACTGCCTACCTTGCAAATAGTGCTGTTGATCTATTGATTAATTCTGGACACATTATAAATTATATAACTACCATGTGTTTTAATTTCACTAATCTGAGAGTGTACATTATATAGTTTAAAGGGATTTTAAGAATTAATGAGCATCTGTTTCATCCTGTCTAGGCATATGGGGGAGAGAGGTGAAAAGAAAAGGGAACAAACTGTTTTGAGGTTTGTGATAATGTTACCTTAAATGCCCCCTTTCACTGAGGATAGGACTACCCTCTCTCATCTTTTACAAGAAGCCAGGCTTTCCACTCATTGAGGGTACAGCAAGAAGTAAAATTGCGTATTTGTGATTAGGACTGGGCCACTGAAGAAGAGTCTTAGGTATAGGGCTGGTCATTTGTTGGAAGAAAAGGAGTCTTAATTAGAATAATTAAAGGGAGGTAGCACATGTGGGCATGATTTAGGCTATCTTCAAGATGCTGTGTGGTTCACCTTGATGGATAAAGTGTGTAATAGGATATTCTAGATCACAGCATCAGTCAAACAAGAGTGTTTTTCCATTTGGTCTATTTTGAAACAGGATCCTAAGTAAGGCATAAATAGGAGAAAGCAGTCAGAAAATAGCTCCTAGGGAGCAAGGTTTATAACAAGATTAACATCAGCCTGCCCAGAACGATGACGTCTGAGGATATCCTGATATCCTAAAAATGTATTCAGAAATAAATCAGCAGCTCGGTATGGCTGAGGCTGGGTATTAGTAATGATTAGGCCAAGAGTTGACAGAAGTTGGAAAAGACAAAGGTAAATAAAAGAATTTATAGCAGTAGCTTTATAACACTAAGCATTTAAAAGAATAAAGTTCAGTGTATTATACAGAAAATAATGGCAAGTCTTCCTGTAGTTCTAGAATCAATTCCAGGAATTTGCATTTTAAAACCCCAAATGATTTCAATACGGAAGATCCTTCCCCCCAAATTGCAATTTATAAGCAGTGCTTACTGTCTATAAAGGAAATAAATGAATGTCTAAACAAACATAATAAATGATAAAAAGTGGTGCATTGCAATAAGAGAGGTATGGGCATCAGGGACAGCATTAGGATTGTTTTGAATTCACTTCGACTTTTAAGAGTATTCATCGGGGATTAATGTAAAGAGGGGGATAATCTCAGGGAGTTGTAAACTGGTTAGCAGATGTATGCAGGTGGGTTGTCTCATGTTATACTCACTCTAAATATCCAGAGGAAGATAATATCGTGCAAGGTGCCTGGGTGGCTCAGATAGTTAAGCATCTGCCTTCCGCCCAGGTCATGATCCTGGAGTCCTAGAATGGAGCCCCACAGCAGATTCACTCCTAGAGGGGAGTTTGCTTCTCCCTCTCCTGTAGCTCTCCCTTGCTTATATGGTCTCTCTCTCTTTATTAAATAAAGAAAATCTTTTTTAAAAAGATAACACTGCAATAGTAAAACTGAAAGGGATATTAGAAACCACCTCATCCAAATTAATGAGAAAACAAGCCTAGAAAGCTATCTCATTCGATCTCTAGACAACCTTAACTATTCTTTAATGTCAAAAAAGTGTAGCCCCTTAATTTTTAAACACTAATCTGAAAACTATAGTCATGAATCATGAATAATTGATCTATTTTCTCTTCTAATAAAGTATTTAAATATTGGAAGACACTTTAAAAATGTTTTTATTCCTTTTTAAAAAATTTACTCCTAGTTCTTTCATTTCTAATTCAAATGACTTCTTTCTTTTCTCCTTTCTTTTTTCTTTTCTCTTTTTCTTTCTTTCTTTCTTTCTTTCTTTCTTTCTTTCTTTCTTTCTTTCTTTCTTTCTTTCTTTCTTTCTTTTTTTTCTTTCTTTTCCTTCTTTCTTTTTTCATTCTGTTTTTAGAATTATACCAAACTTTATCCCATAGGTACTTTTCAGTAATTTTCCAGGTTCTGTTTATTTTGAACATTAAAAAAAAATATATCTACAAGATTATAAATGCCATGAGTAAGTTTCCTCAATGTCTTCTCTTTGAACATGCCTTTCTTAGACTTTGTCCTTCCTAAAATGTTGTGAAGGAAGTTAAACTATAGGGAGTTAAAAGGAAACATAGTAGTTACCCTGAAACTGTGTTCTGAATTTCCTCACTAGCTTGGAAATATCTGGAGAAGACAATATTAATCATGAAAAATTATAGAAGTAATGGAGTGGTGATATTAACCACACAGCCTACTCTTAAGTACATCCTTACATGATTCTACTTAGCCACAGAATTCTTCCCTTGAAGCTCAGTTTTATACTGTTTTGACTTTAAAACTCTCTTTACTGAGTGAAAGAACAAAATAATAATTTCTGTTTGCCATAAATTTGTACTATGGAAGTGTAAAATATTTTAAAAAAATAATCTCAAGTAAGTTGAACAATAATAAATTATAGAGAAATAAATATAGAAGAAATGGATGCATGTTCATCTGACAAAATATTTTATTCCATGAGCTTTTCTCCTTATTTTTTTCTCCTTATTTTTAAAATAAATCTGTACTATTTTACAAGGATGTTGAGAAGATTAAATAAAAAATATAAAGCAGTATAGAATCTCTGTTATTAATATTAAAACATTGAAGTATAAAGATAAAATGTATTTTAGTATAATAGTATTAAATTTGTGCTATTCTTCCTTGTGGCTATTGCTAGATATTCAGTATGGGATATTTAAATATATTTTAATATTTTTATAAGTCCAAAATGAGGTTAAAAAATAGATTTTAATATTGACATAGGGAATCATTAGTTTTAGTGAGAATGGTTTTCAGTGAGGAGTCAAGTAACATTTAATTGTTTTATGGTATCTTTTACAGAAAGAAAGATTCTGTTGCAACCATTTTGGTCTCAAAGGTCCCTTTAGAGAGAGCTAAATACTGTTAGAATCTTTTAATAAGTGAAACTACCAAGAAGTTCATAAAGATAGAACAGATAAAGGTAGAACAGAGGTTACATATAGGATGTTACACAGATTCTCATTTAAATTAATTCCATTACCATATAATGAGGAAGAACTGTATTATATACTAAAATTTCCTTCTATTGTCCTTCTTTTATTATATTTAAAGGTAAAAAGATCTTCACAGTTGAGATGTACTTTATAGTACATATTTATATCATTTTAATAATTCAGATATTTGGCATTTTGTGGGGGTCCTCTTAACATAAGTTGACATCTTAATTTCTTAATATTTGATTGAGCTAACCCCAATAAAGTTCATCTTTATTAGACCTAATACTTTTAGCCTAATATTTACATTTATGCAATATTGATGGTATTAAGATCTTCCATATATTTATAGTACATTCACTTTGGGTTTGTATTCTGTGTTACTTTTTTTTTCTTCTTTTTAGCTACTGCCTTTCTCTTGTTAAATTTTTTTTTAATTTATTTTTTTTTTATGATAGTCACACAGAGAGAGAAAGAGAGAGAGAGAGAGAAGCAGAGAAATAGGCAGAGGGAGAAGCAGGCTCCATGCACCAGGAGCCCGACGTGGGATTCAATCCCGGGTCTCCAGGATCGCGCCCTGGGCCAAAGGCAGGCGCTAAACCGCTGCGCCACCCAGGGATCCCTTTTCTCTTGTTAAATCACATTTTTTTTCTATTTAGCTCTCCTTCTATTTGTAATATTTACATGTCAACATCTGTGTAATATTTATATGTTGAATACATAGAATCCTGCATGTCAAGGAGCCAAAAGGTCATTTGATTCATGTTTAATTAAAACTGTGAGCACATCAAGAACACCTTCTTTCATTTTTTTTAAAGATTTTTTATTTATTTATTCACAAGAGACGCAGAGAGAGAGGAAGAGACATAGGCAGAGAAAGAAGTAGGCTCCATGCAGGGAGCCGGATGTGGGATTCGATCCTGGATCCTAGGATCATGCCCTGAGCCAAAGGCAGATGCTCAACCGCTGAGCCACTCAGGCATCCCAAGAACACCTTTCAAATCTACCCAAATTGATCTGGAAAAAAATCCATGATGGGGAGTACCTACCTCCACTCTCTTTTCTTTCTGAGCCTAACTAAAATAAATCAGTCCTTTAACACCTACTATGTCAGGAACTCAATGAGGAATACTTTAATTTGTGTAATTATATAATTGCATAGTACAGACCTTAGGATGGTGGTGGACCCAGAAAAGCTGCAAATTCTCCATCTGCATTACTATGCCGGTGGTTTTGCTTACACTGTCAATTTGCTCCTTGATCAATTTTCCTCCAGTTTAATACCATTCTTAACTAATATTCTGAACTGTAGACTATATTGCAGACTTTTTTATTTACTAAACTGTGGTAGGTCCCTGGGTGGCTTAGTGGGTTAAGCATCTGACTTTAGCTCATAATCCCAAGGTCCTGCTCAGTGGGACCTCTGCTCAGTGGGACTCCCTGCTAAGGAGTCTGTTTCTCCCTCTCCCTCTACCCCTCCTCCTGCTTGTACTGTCTCTCTCTGTCTCTCAAACAAATAAATAAGATAACAAAAAATAAGAATAAATAAAATTAAATAAACTATAGCAAATATATATATATAGCAGTTTATTACTGTTCTAACTGAATTAGACTATAGTATTTCTTTTCAATATTCATTTCTTTCCTATAATATTGTGATATTTTTCTGAAATTTACTGATGATTGACATTCTTCCTTTTAATTCACAAATTTAATTATACATATATTTTGCTTTAAATATACATATTTTTGGTTTTTGCAATGAGATAATAAACTAGCTTATTGATTTATATTTTACCTAAGTGAATTTCTGAGTCACCATATTACTTGCTTACCCTCAAACTTAGAACTTTCAATCATTTCTCTGAAGTTATTATTCTTGCACAAGTTTTAATTTCTATATATGTATATATGCATATTAATTCAAATTGCTTTTAAGAAATATCATATAAATCATGTCCACATTTTTATATTATGAAAAATCATAAGGCATCATTTATAGTTACTCAGATAGTGCATGGTTAATAAAAAATTTATTCATATCTTTTATTTCTTCCTATGATCTTATTTCCCCAGTTTTAATTTATTTTTACCTTTCTACTGCAATATATGACAAAATAAAAAACCACACACACATAATATATATAGCATGATTATTATAGGGCAGAAAATATTAGAACATACTACTCAAAGAATAAACTTTGTTAGCCAAAGTATCACAGGGATCCAGAGCCTTGATCAGAACCAGGTCCAAGGCTGCTGACCAATAGAAATTTCTTAACCATGGTTCCTGTTTTGTTGTTGTTGTTGTTGTTGTTGTTGTTGTTGTTGTTGTTTTTGGATATAACCCTAGTACCTAGTAGTTTCAATAACTTATTTAATATCTAGTATGATAAGATGTTCCAGGCCCATCTTGACCTTCCTGCCCCAGACTTAGAGACCACCATTTTTCCAAGAAGTCTTAGTCTCTGGACTGTGCAGTATTTTTTTAAATGAGTAGTTTGGATACTCCTTGCTACTCGACTAATCATTGATTTAAATTCTTTACTGAGGACAACATTAGGGAATGTGTGTGTGTGCACACACTTGTGTGTGTGTGTGAATGTGTGTAGTCCTTATCCTTATTTCTCCACACAAAGAAGCTTGGTTGTCATTTACAAAGGAATATTCTGTAATTTTGTTTATCCCAGATTAAACATATAGCACTCTTACCTCACATTTCCTTTCCTTGAATATATCAAATATTATTATATATTTTCTTATTGTATGCAAACTTGTCTGTGCAAAGTATTAAGAAAGAAAAATGATCCTTTTAAAGTAAAAAAGAAAACTGATGATAATCTAATTTTCTTCCTGTTTTAAATCTTTTTCTAATCCAACATTCACAGGTATAAAATTTGATTTTTATTATGTTTTAAAGTATGCAAGTTTAATATATATGTATTTTTATTTCATGAAGGTTACTTTATGTGTAACTTTTGTATTCTGCCCCCTTACTATTGCTTTTTCTTGATTGAAAGAAATTTTTTGTTATAGTTGATCTTATTTACCTCTCAATATCTATGCCATACTTTTGGATCCATTTTGTCATTTTGTTACTTATATTTTTAAGATATTTTTTTTAATTTTGAAATAATTTCAAAATTATAGAAAAATTAGGAGCACAATACCAGTAACATTATTTTTTTTTCCTGAAATTTTGGATAAATGTTTTTTACATGGTTCCCACCATCACCATATAATTTACCATGTACTTCCTATACAAAGGATTTTGTACAACACAATCACAATAAACTATCAAAATCAGGAAGTTAATGTAGTTACATTATTACCATCTAATCCTTAGGCACATTCAAGTTTTGCCAATTATCCCTGTCAAGACTTTCTCAGATTTTGCCAGATTTGTAAATTAACAAACTAAGCAATTGCAGCTTCATGAATACTAATCACATGCATGTGAACCTTGAGCTGGAGACAAAAGACCCTTTTACTCAAGTACAGCAAGCAAAATAAGCCTCAGATTTGTGTCAAATTTCTTGCTCCCTGATTCCTATGGAGATGAAAAGGTGTGGCTTAGGAAGTTGCTGCCAATGTAGTAGGATTGTGCCACAGATGAAAAACTTGGAGCCTAGGACACCTCCATATTTTTTTTTAATTTTTATTTATTTATGATAGTCACACAGAGAGAGAGAGAGAGAGAGGCAGAGACACAGGCAAAGGGAGAAGCAGGCTCCATGCACCGGGAGCCAGACATGGGATTCGATCCCGGGTCTCCAGGATTGCGCCCTGGGCCAAAGGCAGGCGCCAAACCACTGCGCCACCCAGGGATCCCCGACACCTCCATATTTTTGTCATGTGCTGAAAGCTCCCCTCCCAAATTTCACCCTGGAGAGAGACATTATCTAATTTTATTTAGTTATTACAGTTAAGCAAAAAAACAAACAAACAAACAAAAAACAAAAAAAAAAAAAACAAAAAAAATATCTGTTTTTCATAGGAAAGTACCATCTCTCTCTCCCAAGGCTGTTTGTTATACAATCATTTTTGAAAAGAGCACAAAACACATTCCAGTAGTTCCTGTGTTCACAAGATTGCCAAAATGTGGAAGACTCAGAGAAAATTATCTGCCAACATTCCAACAATGTATTTTTATTTGTCGTGTCTCTTTGTTCCCCTTTAGTGGCCAAGGGCTTCTCAGTCATTCTTTTACTTTCATCATCGTAACAGTTTTGAAGAGTGTGCAGATTCCTTATTTTTAGTGTTTCTCAATTTGGGTATCTTTATCCTTTAAAAAAAAAAGATTTTATTTATTTATTCATGACAGAGAGAGAGAGAGAGAGAGAGAGACCGAGGGAGAGACCGAGCGAGAAGCAGGCTCTGTGCAGGGAGCCCGATGTGGGTGGAACTCGATCGCGCTTCTCCAGGATCACACCCCAGGGCTGAAGGCGGCGCTAAAACTGCTGGGCCACGGGGGCTGCCCGGCTTTATCCTTTTTATTTTTTTTTTATTTTATTTTAATTTTTTTGCTTTATCCTTTTTCATACATTGTTTCAGTTTATGAATTTTTGGTAAGAATATTGTAGAAACAATGCACTTACCTCCATGCATCCTATTCAATTTTCCCATTAAAAGAAAGGCTAACTTTTATCATTTTATTAAAGTAATATCTATCAGATTTCTCCATTAAAAATTACTGCTTTTCCCATTTAATTTACGAAGTAGTTCATGGGAGGATACTTTTTAAATATCCTGTTCCTTATCAACATTTACCATGCATTTTGTTATCTATTAAAGATTTTTGCCTTAATTCATTATTTCTTTGATGGTTAACAAATGGTGATTTTCTAATTCCATCCTTCCATTCAGGCTTTATTTATTGTCATTCTAGCTTAGAGTTTTCTCACTTGTATTTTCATTTATTTCTTTATATTTGTATAGATTCATGGATTTCTGTTGTATTTAGTGGATTAAAATTAATTCCTCTCATCATCTATCCTATTCCTATCATTTATTTTACTCCTCAAATTTTGCAAGAATTGGCAACAGGAAACCATTTCAAGTTAATTTCAGTGGTTTTTGACAGTTCTATGGTACTGACATCTTATGGCAAAGAACAGTTTTTAGAAAACAAGATCTAAACATGTAGTGGGCTATTATCATTGGGTATTAACTATCCACAGGCCTTCACAATGGACAAAGATGAAAAATACAATTGATCGTATATTTATTGCTACATTACATTTATATTTATTTCCATATCTACCTCTATATATGGAAGAAGATGGATTCATAACTGATAACTCTAATTCCAATTCTATATCCAAAATTGTTCAAGAGGGAAAGAATGAAGGACAAAAGGAAGGCAAAAGACAACAAGAGAGGCCTCAGTATTTCATTTTAATTTGAAAATGATTCTTCATTTTTATCTAGCTTTTCTCTTAAGGTATTACCTATTATCTAAGATCTGATCTTGTGTTTCTTCTAATTTAGTCTTCTCCAGCTTTTAAAAATCTAATGCCTTCTTGAGCTCTTCATCTTATTTCTGAGATTTTCTAATTCTGACTTGTGTTATTATAAAATATGGTTTATTATTATCTTTGAGGATATTTTGAAATAATATATTTTTATTCATTTTTTGAGTATGCATTCTGAAATACTTTCATCATAGGGATGCAATTGTATGCTTTTACATTTTTTTTTTCTCCTAGTGACTTTGAAAAAGGTTTGACTTTAATATTTTTTCTGCTCATATTAATGTAAAATTGGTTTTCCCAGCTCTTTAAAATGAGATGTGATCCAGGCTAGTTTTTATAAATTTGTGGAAGTTTCAATAGTTTACAAATTTCAAACTGTTCCAGTTACTTTGGACCTTGTGCTGTGCCTTCCATTACTGTGCAGATTTGTCCACCAGTGATTTCCTCTTGGCTCTTTGAGGTTCTCATTCATATTCTCCAGTTTATCAGATAACCCTTTAATTTCCTCCTCTTTCACTCTGAGTAAGTATTGATACCATGTAGGTTTTTTGGTGATTTGTCTTTACACATATATTTTGGGGGTATATGGAAAAACCCTTGTTACTAAGTTTTGCTGCAAATATTGCTCAATCATTTTAAGGTTTGCTGTCTCATTGTATTGTGTGCTTTCATGTAATGAAGTGAGAAGATTAAAAAATTATGTCACTGAGATCCTGTACATTTGCTTAGAATCTTCTCTTGATTCTTTTAGAGTATCTTTTATAATAGCACTTAGGTTGAATGTTAATTTTTATGTTATTTTTAGAATTTTGAAGTGTTTCAGACAAAAAAATCAGACTAAGTATTATAAGCTTTTTATTATTCAGGAAAAGTTTTCTCTACAAAAACAAATATATTAAAAAAATGGCTTATGACCCTAAAACCTAATTGCTCCCACAGTGCAATAAAGTTTATTGAAAATTGAATTTGTATTTTATCAAGAAGAAAGATGAAAAACACATAATAATTCTATTCTTCAATATTCTACCATTTGTAAATAGTATTTTCCATTGTATACATATTAGATAAAGATTTAATGCATGGAGAAAATGTTCATATAATTATAAACTGCATTATACTACACGTACAGTTTTGAAACCTTCTCATGAGTATTTTTCATATCAAGTAAGTATATTTCCAATTGACAAATGTGATAACCTGGAATTAATCTCAGGTATAATAATCTACTAATCTGTTTTCTTTATCATTTTGGAGGATTTGAAATCTGCACATAAAATAGATGGTAACATGCTATGATGGTAAATGTTTAAAAATTGGATAAATGTAAATACATATCCATAAATGGAATACATCATTAGGTACCCTCACACTGTTTTGAGGTAGAAACTCTGTCCTAAATAATTGTTTTTGCTTGTGAGTTTTAATGAGCTTTATTTTAGAGGGAATATGCCTAAGTCTAATCAGAAAGAATTCTGTGGTCTTCAATGTTTGGAGCAGTTTTTCTCGACTTAAACATTTTTAGTGCTCTCTAAACATATGCTGAGTTTTAAGATCCCAAATTCAAGCAGGTATTTATAGGTTCTATCTCACACGTGCGCGCACACACACACATTATAATTACATTTTCTCAAAGCAATCAGAAGTATATTAATTGATAGAATTCAGTAAGTATGCTGAATGTCTAATATACCTGGCAAAATTCTTAGGGGTAAAGATATAAAAATTGGCTAAATAGATAAAAATTTTCCATGTGGTATTTATATTATTGTAATAATAAGAATGTGTAAAGTATATTAGATGTTAGAAGGTGTAAATATTTTAAAAATTCATGAAGAAGGTAAATAAGGTGAGATAGTAGGGGTTATTACTCTTTAAATAGGTTAGAGAAAGCCTCACTGAGAAGGTGACTTTTGAGCAAAGGTTTAAAGAAGTTGCGTAGGTGAGTCAAGAAGACATTTTGAGAAAGGAGTATCAGTGTGAATAGCAGAGGTAGAAGCTCTGAGCATGCTTAATATGTTCATAGAACAGGAAAGAAAGAGCATAATTAATAATAATATAATTCATAAACAGGAGCTGAGCATAATTGGAAGGCAGGAACAGTAGAAGAGATGAGGCCATAGAGAAAATGAGAGAGAGGGCAGATCGTAAAGAGTCTTCTAAGCTTATTATAAAGATGAGATTTTACTCTGAGTAAGATGGCAAACCATTAAAAACTTTTGAGTGGAAGGATGGCATGATCATTTTTAATTTTTAAAAGATCACTCTCATACTTGTGTTGAGAATAGAATATAATACAAAGAAGATGTAAAGAGATAGGACGGCTTAGTTAGATAAAGAGATAATTCAGGCAAAAGATGATGGTTTAGTTTCAATGGAGATGGTGAAAAAGAGATTCTTTATGAATTTTTAAGGTAGAACCAACAAAATTTGTTAGTTGGATGTAGTAGTCATCTGAGTTAACATCGTGAGTATGTGACATGTGTAGTTGCACAGGGCTACAAACTCAGAAACACCCTGTTCTTGGTGTAATGCTTTGTTTTTGCTGTTCAGAAATTCTTAATAATTTTCTTTCAAGTTGTGTTTTGCATAAGTCTGATATAACAATATATCATGTGCTTAAGTGGAGGAGATAAGCACAGTATGCATGCCACTTGTCATCCTTTACACTCTGTTCATTTATAACTGTTAAGAATCCCCACAAGCACAGAATCCCATTAGGCCCAAAATTCCAAGTCACTCACTTCCATAATACACTAACCTTGTACTCACTGTAAGTCTTTTGGAATTCCCAGAGATAATACATCCACTAGAGTTGTATGCTCTGGGAGGCCATGCTTGCTTTCCAACTAGAATTTGCTTTGAATGTGGAGGCACTAAGATAATGTTCTAAGAAACAAAAATAACCAAGAAACCTTATTATACCCTTTCTTATTCATGTACTCCCCTCTGTTAGCCAAGCATTTGTGGTGAAAGTGATGATGACATACATGTAAAGGGCAACATAAGACAGCCCACACTCCTTTTCCTTCAATTATTTTTTGCTCTTCATTTAACTGAAGGTAATGGAATTGGCAGAATGTGTTCATAACAAAAAGCAAAAGAAAAACAGTTGAGTAGTTTTGTATGGTGTTTTCACTATTCTGGTAGAAAACAAAGTAGCAAATAAATAGCATGTGAATATTATCATGGGAATAATCCAGGAAAAAGGTACGATTTGGAGATTTACTGGGAAAAAATTAAATTACTTATGTAATATTCTTAATTGGTCAAAAAGAATAGAATCTAGTTCACAAGTTACAGATTTGGCCTTTGAAAGAAGAATAAATAGTTCTTCTCTAATAACTGGAGAGGGCAAGATCTATCCCTATATATCTACATATGTATATCTATAGATATCTATACATATAGATATACAGATATATAGATAATATATAGATATTCATATATATATGTAGACAGGTTCTTCTGAAGGTGAGAATGGAGGCATGGGGAGAGGGGGCCACTGGATCTGTAAGGAAAAAGAATGAAAATGATTTTGCTCCACTGTCCAGTTCATCAAGAGGTCTTTCCTCAGCCCCTAAAAATTTTTGTTGCCTTGCACCATCTTCTTTGCTTTATGTGACTTGACATTTTATTTGTATGTTTAATTTCATGTTTGAGGGCACCTGGGTGGCTCAGTGGTTGAGCATCTGCCTTTGGCTCAGGTCATGATCCTGGGATCCTGAGATCGAGTCCTGCATCAGGCTGCCCACTGGAAGCCAGCTTCTCTTTTGTGTATGTCTCTACCTCTCCTCTCCTCTCTCGTGTCCTCTTATGAATAAATAAATAAAATCTTTAAAAAAATAAAAATAATTTCATGTTTGACCATGTATATGTTCTCCCAGTAGATTGTAAACCCTATGAGTGTAAAGATCATGACTTTCTTATCAATAGTTGTGCCTAGCACAGTTTTTCCACATAGTAGACACAACATTTACAGCTTCAGGTAATCTGGGTGGCTCAGCGGTTGAGCGCCTGCCTTTGGCCTGGGCGTGAATCCTGGAGTCCCAAGATGGAGTCCCACATCAGGCTCCCTGCATGGAGCCTGCGTCTCCCCTCTGCCTGTGTCTCTGCCTCTGTGGTGCGTGTGTGTTGTGTCATGAATAAAAAATTAAATATTTAAAAAATAAAAAAATAAAAGACTTTAAAAATAAATAAATAAATAAATAAAATGAATTTACAACTTCTGGGTTAAATAATCAGTTAGATATGTGTTCTTATTGTGAAACCGTCATTTTCTGTGACCAAAAATCAGAAGAATCTAAAGGATAATTGGCTCAAGCTTCCGAGTCCACTTTCTTCAGGATATCCAATCTTTTGCCATATTTTGTAAAGTCTAGCCACTCTCATTTTCATAACTGGATTTCTGATTCCCCCAAAATAAACAAATTGTGAAGTCTCCATTACCAGAAGTATTTCTTTCATTCTACTTCAATACCGATGAGAAATTAAACCCCTTTTTAATGATGTTTTAACCCTAAAATCAATTGCACACTTTATAAATAGGATATCTTAATGAAATTATGATGACATGGACATAGTATTTATATAAGGCAATGCAAATAATTATAAATTCAGTGGTCACAGTTTCATTATAATTTTCTGGTATGTCATTTTTCTTGAAAGTAACAGCACCTCACCTAATCGTTGGCCTCTTTTTTTCTTCTTCTTCTAAACTTATCTCTGTATAATCCACCTCCAATCCAAAACCTTGCTTTCTTTGTTTCCTTGTAATATTTTTTTCAGTCTTTAAGAATTTAAA